>NC_051064.1:102661198-103386244 GCF_004664715.2 Peromyscus leucopus
TAGACTGAGAACATTCTCCCACTGGCTTAATTTTCTCTGCCCGTTGCCTATATTATGATTTCCTCTTACAGTTCAGTTAGAGACCTAACCTTTCTAGATTTCATCTCTTAACCTTTCATGCATTTGATTTTTAAAAAAAAATTAAAATAAACTCTGCTTCAAAAGCACCATCAGTGCTCCATGGAGTGGCAGGCACACCTGCCTGTCACCCCAGCAGTCGCTCGAGGCCGAGGCGGGAGGTTCTCAGGTTCCAGGCAAGCAAACAAACAAACAAACAAATCGTCAAAATAAATCAAACTCCAGTGTCTTGCTAGAAGATAGGTTTATTTTGAACTCTAGTTACCAAACACTTTAAATCATTATGGGGGAAAAGAATCAACATTTTTCCCTTTGGTTTTTCTTAAAAAGGAAGCAACCATCGTCAAATATTACCCTGTGCCCCGTGTACGTGTGTGTTGGGGGTAGAGGCTAGTTCTGGAGGTCAAAGGGCAACTTTCAGAATCCTGTTTTCTCTTACTGTGAGTTCTAAGGATAGAATGCATGTGAGCTGGCTTGCAGGGCACATGCCTTTACCTCCTGAGTCATCTCTGTATTATCCTTTAAACATTTTAGTATGGAGCTAGAGAGATGGCCCAGTGGTTAGAGCACTTGCCGTCCTCTCAGAAGACCTGGGGTTCAGTTCTCAGCACTTGCACGAACTCTCCTAGCTGTCTGCAGCTCTAGTTCCAGAGGATCTGATGTTGTCTCCTAGCATCTTTGGGCACCTGAAGTCATGGGGACATACCCACACATAGAAGCACACACATATACATGTATAAAAACAAAATAAAATCTTTAAAAATACCTTTTTAATCTTAAAAAAAAAAAGACAAAGAAGAACCATTTCGCTGAGTTAACATTCATGGTTTCACTTGATAAACTGCCACATTAGTCGGGGACAGAACAGAACTGACAGAAGGTTTCCTAGAGAGCTGCTGGTCCTCAGTCTACGGTGGAAGCCCAGAGAAACTGGTTCTAACATCACTGAATGGATGCCACAGCAGCAGGATAGATCGACTTGTCAGTGAGAGCGAGGGCCAGCAGGCAAAAACAAAGTTGCCTTTTCCTGTGTTCCTTTATCTGGGCTGCCACCAGAAACTGTCATCTGCCCTTCCCACCCATGTACGTGTGCCACACACAAGCACACTACACACAATAAAATAATAAATAGAAATAAAATAAAATATTTTAGTTGTATTGTTATTGAAGAATGTTTTTTTTTACCTGTGTCTAATGCTTCCTTCCTTCAAAGAGAATTCGACCATCTCTCTCTTTATTCATGCGAACCTAACTGGTAATTTTGTAGAGAAGAACTGGGTATATTCAATCTGGCTCAGCAAACGCTAATAGACAGGCAGCACAAACCCTTCCATGTTATAAATCCTACATGCAGCCTAATCTACATAGAGAATTCAGGATGGCCAGGACTACATAGAGATCCAATCTCCAGAAACCAAAAAGAAAAATCATAACAATAATAATAAAAATAAATCTTTCACATAAGGGAGCTGGGACCTAGAGCTGGGCTCTGCTGGGAAACCCATTTGCTCCTAAATGAAGTCAATGTAGCTGTGCCCGTAATAAAGCAGGTTTTGGCCTGAATAGTCTACTTTGTATTTCTTGAATAGTTAAGAAAGAGGTAAAGTGGGGTGCTTTTTAACTCAGGCCTTTTCAGAAAGGCTACCGGCATCCCTGCAGGACAAACCTCCGTGTTCTATTACCGGAGGGCTGAGAAGGCAGGAGCCAACGGGAACCTCAGCGGAGGTGGAATTATCCTTGCGATGACTGCAGGAAATGTTTGTTGAAGGGGGAAAATGGGAAGAGAAGATCTACCATATATACCCAGTTATAATGGAAAGCCTATTTCTGCCATATACATTAGAGGAATTGTTCGAGAAGAGTTCATCCATGTGAAAATATTAGCACTGTAATTCTGCCAAGGTCAGCAAGACCTAGTGATTCGCTGAGATATCACCTTCATTTCACCAGGTAAATAAAGGTTCCTTCCTCCGTGCGTCCTAGCAAGAAGCACTGCAGAACAACAGTTAAATTATGAGTACAGCACATATGTTCCGTACCATATCGTTTACAGCACAATTTAGCATAGACATAATGCTTTGTAACAAACTACAGTACCATTCACAAAATGCATTTAAATAGCATAATTTAGTTCATTAAATTCCGTCATTTACAGTAAATCAAAATCATCTCAGGAATTGAGGAGAGTACACAGTTGTTTGTTTGAATAGTTAAGCTAGGCAAGTCAATTTCTTTCTGAAGGTCAAGGACAGAGTTGTTTCCATTTTCTGTTATAAAAAAGATACAGCGGGTGTCAAAAGATAATTTAATGTCATCTCAAAATGATCAACCCGCTTTTTCTGCCTCCCCCTTCCTCCCTGTCTCCTGGTTCCATTGCGTATCACTGCCATCCCTGAGCCAGATTTCACACCCCCAACAGGTCCGTGGGCTAGTTACCTAGGGTAGAAATTCAGATATTTACAACAATCTCAAACATACTCTCTCTTCAAATTTTTAACCAAGATGTATATATTTAATCCTGAGAAAGCTCCAAATCTTCAAACTGTCGTGTGTGACAATTTACTTATCTATTTATCCTGGCTCAACAGCCGTTCCTTGTGGGTAGGAGCCTGTCCAGTTAACTGTATTTTGAGCCTACAATCTGGTAATGTTTGTTGATTGTAAACTTCTAAAAAGCAAGGAATGGTCTAATTATTCACCTCCTTATGTTCCTCAGAGCCCCAGTCACAGATTTTCACATAGACCCAGGAAATAGTTGTTGTTAAAATCCTGGGCCAAAGGAATGATTCAGCACAGCACCACCCTGACAAACTGAGCTCAGTGCTTGGGGCCGCATGGTGAAAAGAAGGAGCTAGTTCCCTCAAGTCATCCACAGGTACACCATGCCACACACATGCCTACACACATATGTGCACATGAAATAAACAAAGAAATGTGTCTTAGTAAGGTTTCTGTTGATCTGAATAAAGCTCATGACCAAAATCAACTCAGGAAGGGAAGGATTTATTTCATCTTACGGCTTCTAGTCTGCGATGAAGGAAGTCAGGACAGGAACTCAAGGTAGGAACCTGGAACTGAAGCAGAGACCATGAAGGAACACGGTTTACTGGCCTGCTCCTCATGGCTTGCTCAGCCCGCGTTCTTATACAGCCCAGGGTCACCTGCCCAGAAGTATCACTGCCTACAGTGAGCTGGGTCCTCCCACATCAATCACTAATCAAGAAAATGCCCCCACAAACTTTCCTATGGGCCAAGCTGATGGAGAAATTTTCTCAGTTGAGGTTCCCGAAATTTCCTGATGACTCTAGCTGTGTCAAGTTGACCACAAAGGGGCATGCCTCGGAATACAGTTCATAAGCACAACGAATCAGTCTATACTTAAAAAATAGTATTTATTTATTTGTTTGTTTGTTTATTTGTGTGTGTGTGTGTGTGTGTGTGTGTGTGTGTGTTGGTATGAGAAAGCACATGACATTGTTCCCATATAGAAGTCAGAAGGCAACCCCACAGGACTGGGTTCTACCCTTCTACCACGTGAGGCCTGGGTGTCACAGAGGCCATCAGGCATGGCAGCAAACACCTTCGCCTGAGGAGTCACCTCGCTGGTCCAAATCTACTTTTTAAATGGTTTTCATACACAAGTGCACAGAATATACATATATAATATACAATAAAAGGCACCAAAAGGAGAAGGCAGAATTAACAGAGTATTCAACCTGATATCACTGTCCACTGTCTGCATAAACTTATGCTTTACCTTTCCCGGGTCTTTCTATTAGCCTGGGCCTGGCAAACTCACCAGGAGTTTTAACACTAGCCAGCTGCTCTGAAGCCAGCCCAAGCCAGCCAGTGCACCACACTTACCGTGGGTGTGCCTTACACAAGCACTGGGTGAACCACCGAAGAGACAACCTCTGGTTAGATCTGAACTCAGCCCTGAAGCTGCCCAGAGGCCAGGGAGGTACCCCAAAAAGAGCACAGTGTCTAGACTAACAAAGGTGGCACAACACATTCTCTTTGAAGGCCCGGCTTCTCTTCTAGCATGTTCTAGGGACCACTAGAAATGGGAAGGAACGCTGTGGGAACAAGTGTGAAGGACAGCTGCCAAGAGACACAGCTTCTCCGGCTTCCTGCCCTTTGCATCACGTTTCTCTTTCCTAAAAGAGGAACAATTTTTTGAGAAGAGTATTGAAATTAGGGACTATCATTCTTTTCCAAACCTGAAACTAGGGCCAGCGAGCAGGCTCAGCTGGTAACAGGAATTGTCGCCAAACCTGACTACTTGAGTCTGTCCCTCGGCCTCATGTGGCAGAAGGACAGAACAGACTCCTGCAGGTTCGCAAGTTCTCCTCTGACCTCCACATTCCTGTAGCAAGTGTGTGTGTGTGTGTGTGTGTGTGCGTGCGCACGCGCACACACACTCACACACACACTCACACACACACACACACACACACACACACACACACACACCAATAAATAAATGTATTTCAAAAAAAAAGAAAATATCTTGTCTTGTGGTCCTTTCTTTGGGCATTTCTGTCTTATTAGTTTTTTGTTTATTTTGATTTCTAGGTTTGTTTTTTTTAAGGGGGGATTTCTTGTTTTTTTATTGCTGTTTGTTGTTTGTTTGTTTGTTTGTTTAAAGAGAAAGAAAGAGAAAAGAAAAACCTTAAAGTGGGATGAGTGGGGAGGTGGGGAGAAGCTAGAAGGAGTCAGGAGAGGGAAAAATCTATGACCAAATTTATTGCATGAAAACATTTTTAAATAAAATACACATATAAAGAAAATTTTAAAATAAAATGTTAAAAGAAACTTAATGTTCTGAAAGGCAAACTTGAAAGTGTTCTTGTACATAACTGAATTTTGGGGGTGAACATCACTGGCTTGAAGAACCAAGTAGGAGTCTGTTCCCATGAATGGCTGATGATATTAAATGACTACTTTCACTGAGGGCTGCAGAGACAGCCAGTGAGAGCCCTTGTTCTTCCGGAAGGCCTGAGTTCAAGAGCCAGCACCCTATCAGGCTGCTCACAAACCCTGTAACTACAGCCCCAGGTGATCTGATGCCCTCTTCTGACCTCCATGGGCACCAGCACACACACAGACAGACACACAGACATGCACAAATCCATTATTTAAAAAAAGTATCATTGGATTTCCCATAGTGCCTAAATAGTAAAATGCAATAAATACTATTTAAATTGTTTAAAAACAAAAGGTTCCAGGTAGGTATGGTGGTGTGGGCCAGTAATTCTGGTACTGAGGAGACTGGAGCAGTAAGATTGCCACAAGTCAGAGGTCAGTCTGAGTTACATGACAGTACCAAGCCAGTCTTGGCTACATAGCAAGACCTGCTCATCAAAAGTGAGTGGGAGTGAGTGGCTGGGCAGTGGTGGTTCACGCCTTTAATCCCAGCACTCAGGAGGCAGAGGCAGGCGGATCTCTGTGAGTCTGAGGCCAACCTGGTCTATAAAGTGAGTTCCAGGACAGCCAGAGCTGTTACACAGAGAAACCCTGTCTCAAAAACAAACAAACAAAAAAGTGTGTGTGTGTGTGTGTGTGTGTGTGAGAGAGAGAGAGAGAGAGAGAGAGAGAGAGAGAGAGAGAGAGAGAGAGAGAGAGAGAGAGAGAGAGAAGTGTCAAGACTTTCAGGAACACCACCAAAAAATATGACATTGAAACAATAACAAAAACTCACCAAGGACTTGGATTCGTAGCAGAAGTAACTCAACTCATTCTGCACAGGCTCAAGCAGCATCTGGAAGTGATATGTCAAGACAAGTGATTAAATGATGTATAAACCCAGTCTGATGCAGGCTCAGCAACATCCAATTACACACCCCCAGGAGGACACGGGGCTCCTCACTGAGTCTTTAAAGAAACTGTCTGGGAAAAGGTTGGGCAGGGTCTCCCTAGGCAGGAAGAAATATATCCATATCACTCTATTTAAGAACCTCTCATTGTAAATTCCACTTTGGATTTGGCAAGGATGGTGGAGGCTCACTTGCTGGTTATAGTAATTCAGAGAGAGAGAGAAAAAAAATCTTCTGGTTATATTATCATTCCAAATATCTGAATTTGGGGCTCCTTTAGAATTCTTTACTCTTGCTTTTACCCTCCAAAGTGGAGAGTTAAAGGTCACAGTTCAGGACTCACACTGCCGAGTGAGCCCCTCCCAACACAGCCATTCTGGGGTGACCTTTGCAGCGGGTCTCTGGCATGGGCAGCGCACAGTCTCCCAGAGCAAAGCCAGAATGTAAGATGAAAAGTCACATGCGGAGGATGACGCAAGGGAAACAGTCATGACTCATGCTGAGAGCCAGAGAGAAATTCCAGGTCCCAGGCACACGCTAGCCTAAGCCTGCTGCTGTGCCGAGCATAAAAACCCCTTTCACGGTGTATCCTTGGAGATTCCCAGGCACAGAAGGGTGACATCCCAGAAATGAGACTTTGGCAGGGGCCGGAGTGTCTCCTTGCTACTCGGAGGGTCCAGAATGCATTGCCCTTGGTTTCTCTGGGAACTTCAAGGGACGCTTTCCCAATGCTCCAAAGCCTTTGATGTGCTGCTGCGGGAGGAGGCTCTCTCATATTCCTTCAGGAGGAGCCTACTGAGGCAGCAGCGACCTTGACCTCCACATGGAACACTACAGAAGAAAAGGTAACAACGTCTACATCGTACATCTCAAGGGAGGAGCTTCTACTCAGAGCTCATGCGCAGTTGTCTTTAGATCCCCAAGGAAGAGATGGGGGTAGAGGGGTTGTGGAGGAAAGGAGAGAGAAGGACGCAACCCCAGCTGAGGACAGTGTCCTGTCTTCCAGAACTATTGACCCACAGGGCATGTTGGTACCACTGGTGCCCCTCTGTTGTTTCTGGTGGTGGGTTGGAACCCAGATCCTTGAGCACACTAAAAACACTGTATCATTGAGATATATGTCTTTGGCCCTGTCATTGTTTTTTAAATGATCCAGGCAGCCTTCCGTGAGCAATGTCTTCTAATGATGACTGACCCCAAGACAAACTACCAGCCACTCAACAGGCATCTGACGCCACTTGCCTGCCATTGCTCTGAGTAACACAGAGCCCCATCTGTGCCAGCGGACACTGACAGTCAACACACAACAAAGGGGATCCACCCAGTGAACCTGGTTTGGCGGATGCTAGCCCTGGAGGTCCTGCGCGTGTGTGGTGCTTCTCCCAAAAGCCCCGTGGGAAGTCACACCCAACCTCTGCTTCTGCAGAGACTGAAGGGGAAGAGCAGGATGAGAAGAAGGAAGGGAGTATGCAGTCAGGTCCTGTGACTGGCTCTTGCACCAGTTGAGGTATGTGATGCTGACAATGATCATAACCTGTGGAGGTGTCATGTTCCCCCCTCCCCACCCCCTCCGCCAGCTATCATCTCCAGGGCCGTGGGTTATGCTCTAAGGCAAACACTAACACTCTCAGTTGACAAAGAAAAAGTGTCTCAGGGAGCCTGACTTGGGCCCTGTCACGTGACTACTAATAGGAAAGACTGACAAGAGCCATTTCCTTCCAAAGTCAATACTCTCCTCATCAGCCATTGTGCCTCAAAAGACAAAGACTTTCAAAATCAAGTCAACTCCGGATTTATAAGCAAGCCTAGCCTTTCTTGGGAGACAGGGGAGCCTTCTTACTCAGCCATGTCTCTGAGAAGGATGGACTAAGGAAGCAAACTTGAAAATATGCCACAGGAAAGAGAGTACTCAAAAAAATAATAAATGTCTTAACACTGCTAAGAGTAGTGGGTACAGTTTTATTTACATACATATGTTGGGGTTTTTGTTTTGTTTTGAGACAGGGTCTCACTATGTAGCTCTGGCTGTCCTGGAACTCACTATGTAGATCAGGCTGGCCTCGAACTCACAGAGATCCACCTACCTCTGCCTCCTATCTGGCTACTAAATGTATTTATTTAATTATCTGTCTGAGGTACCAGGGATCAAGCCTAGGGCCTCATCTGTGCACCATAGTGCTCTAGCAATGACCATTGTCCTCAGCCTTACCATGTGACTTTAGGAAATCCTTCCATCTTCTCTGCAGCTCACAGCTGCTCCCCTGGTTTTTATATCTGTCGACATGAACCGCTCTGTGTGTAATTATAAAGGTCTTGTGAACACAACCTCCATTTTGGGAACCTTCAAAGAGCCAGTACCGGAAGTTGTGATGAAGTTGAGAAATTTGGTACTAAGGCAAGCTACCAGGTACTTGTTAATGGAATCCTCTTTTAACAGAGAAGTAAGCGGAGTCATGGAGTGAGGCAGGCACCTGCCCAGGTCACATGAGAAGCCCGGCATCTTGCTGTACTGAGCAGCTTTGGAATAGCCAAAACAGCAACTGGGACCATCAAGACTGGATAAATTCTGGAGGTTAAGGTTGAAGTCAAAGCTAAGAAAAATGACCAAATGGAGTGGAAAAACCAAGGAAAGGTGACTCACCTGGAGCACCCAGGGTTGGACAGCCCACTGTCAGGCAGCCAAGAACAGGCCACAGCTTAGGCTTTATGATGCTGCTACAAAGGCCAGGCTTGAAGCCCAAAGATGGCCACAAGGAATTGACGCGGTGGAGTGATTGTTTCACGTGATCCCAGCCCCAGTTCCATCCCCAGGTGTGGTGGTGCATGCCTGTGAGCCCAGCAAGAGACAGAAGAACCAGGCCAGTGAGATGGCTCAGCCGACAGCGCTTGCCACTCAAGCCTGAGGACCTGAGTTTGAGCTCTGGAACTCATAGTGAAAGAGAACCAGGCCCCCAAAAGTTGTCCTCGGGTAGCCAGACACATGCCATGGTATATGCATGCCCACACTCACACATCGCGCACACTAAGAATTTGTTCATTAAAAGAACCCAAATGGAATTAGGGGGTAAAAAAATAAAGGAAGAAAAATATTAACACATCGTAAGTACATGCCATTAGAAGGGGTGAGGAAGAGGAAGTGTGCTATATGAAAAAAAAATGCTGCTTTCATCATGGTCTGGTTAAACTATGAACAAGGAACAATGCTGCCTCTAAATTTTTGAATTAATAAAAGAAATAATAGAAGATATGCAAAAGAAAGCCAATAACTTGTTCAATAGACCTAGACAGGAAGGCAAAGTAGAGAAGATTAAAGTCCACAAATACCAGCTTGAAATATCCAGAGAGTCAAAGCCAGGTCCTATGTGACTCATAGTGGGGTCTCAGAGAGCGAAGTGGCCTTAGGCAACATGGAATCTCCGCTAATTCACACAGGGAAATGCAGCCCTGAGAATGCATGAGACACTGGGTTTAATCCCCAGCACCACAAATAATAATAATTAACAATAATAAACAGAGTCCTAGAAGATACTGGCAACTTTTTTGTTAAACAGGAGTTTGTACCAAAAGAAAGCCATACAGTGGAAGGGAGGGGGTACAAATGAACTATGCAAGTTGTAAGTGTTTGTTGGGCTGTAAAACATTTTTTAAAAACTGAATTCTGATAATAATACCTGAAGAAAGAAGAAAACACGAACTTGGGCAAGTCTAGCCTAGGACACTGCTAGGGTGCTTTCCTGACCAAGATTTCTGTGCCTGTGAGGTAGAGAGTCTTCAACACCTGAAACTGAGACAGAGCGGCTGACTAGGACAGTTCCAAAACACACAGTAAGCACCTCTGTGGATGTCATGGGAATCAATCCAACAGGAACTTGTGTTGGACAAAAACTAGGTAGAAGAACCCATTGCCGTCTTTCAAATGTGCCTACATGTTTGCCTTAATCTCCTTTCTTTCTTTCTTTCTTTCTTTCTTTCTTTCTTTCTTTCTTTCTTTCTTTCTTTCTTTCTTTCTTTCTTTCTTTCTTTCTTTCCTCCCTCCCTCCCTCTCTCCCCCTCCATCCCCCTCCCTCCCCCCTCCGCTCCCTCCCTCCCTCCCTCCCTCCCTCCCTCCCTCCTCCTCCCTCCTCTCTCTCTCTCTCTCTCTCTCTCTCTCTCTCTCTCTCTCTTTCTTTCAATAGGGAGGCCCAGGTCAGTCTCCACTATATAGAACAAGACCCAGTTTCTCCACCCCTCTCCCCAAAAGAGAGAAAGAAAAGAAGATGCCAGGTACCGTGGCACACATTCAGCATGTGGGATGCTAAAGCAAGTAATTCTGAGGTCGGGGCTTCCTAATGAGACTCTATCAGAGAAAATGAGGGGCTAGAGATGTAGTTCTGTGGGTGGGGTGCTTGGCTAGCACACACGAGACCCTGGGTTCACAGCACAAAACTGGATGTGGTGGGACATGGCTGGAATCTCAGCACTCAGGAGGTGGAGGCAAGTGAATCTAAAATCCAAGATCATCCTACACAGGGAGTTTGAGGCTCCCTGAGTTAGATGAAACCCTGCCTCAAAAATAAAGACATAAATAAATAAAATATTATAACAAAGACAGAAACATCTGTTCACTTGGCCTTCTATTATAATTCACATCATCGGCTCTCAAAGGACAAAGGTATTTTTGTTTCTGTGTGCTGAAGAAACTCCTTAAATTGCTAAAACAAAAACAAAAACCACAGAAATGGAATTTCACAGTGAAATTCTACATAGTTCCAAAAAGTATGTAAACCTCTTGTTAAGAAGCAGTATAATATTTTTATGGTAGTCTAGCAAATTATGTGAGCTACTAAATCAACTTGGTTCATTTATTTACTTTGTTTATCGGTCAGACCAGCCCATTACAGGATTTTACCACTATAAATGGGCCCCTGGACTAAGTCGGGCAGGCAGGCAACAACTCCATCAAACCCAATAATTAATTGGGCAGTCCTCCTCCATATGTCATGGCGACTACTCATTAAAACAGTGCATATGGCTCATACCTGCATGTGCTAGCCTTTTGCTTTTGTTCACGGTTCAACAAATTTATGAACTATAGATCGAGTGGAACAATGAAAAATTAGCTCAGGGGATATTATAATAAGTCTGAAAGGTTAAAATTAGAAAGGAAAACTTTAAAGCACGAAAAAATATGTCACCTTGACAACAGAATTCGTGACAAACTCATAGTGCATATCTGTGGATTGGCTTCTGTGTTCAAAGCTAGAGTTGAGAAACAAAGAGATTCATTGTCCATGCCCAATGTCTTGTTTTTACTTCAGGAGATGTCATCTGTGTTGAAAAGACAAGGTCACAGCATTAAGTTGTCACTGGATGTCACAACATTTGTCCATTTTATCATCACTTTGACCAAATACCAGACAGAAAAATCTTAGGGTGGGAAAGTTTCATTTTGATTCACAGTTTCAAAAGGTGTAGTATGTGATGGCTCGGCCCTGTGCATGAGCAGAAAGAACGTCATGGTGATGTAGGCCTGTGGTAGAGGCTGCTCTCCACTTAGGAGCAAACAGGAAACAGAGAAACAAGAATTGGTGCCAGATGACCTACCCTTCCAAGTAGACATTACCTCCTAAACTTTCCATAACTTCACAAAAGAGTTTAAGAAGTTGGATACTGAGAATCCACACGTGTCCCTGTAAGGGACATTCTGTATTCAAACCACAATAGGCATGTATTTCTGATCATCACAATTCTCATTTAAGATGGCTGTCTTAAGAGATGTGAGTGAAGTGTATCATTTTGGCTATAGCATGTAGTCCACGCAAAAATTAAATATGTAACTTGGTAAAAATAAAAAAGGTTACCAAGGCAGGTGTGCTGATTCGTGCCTCTAATCTCAGTACTTGGGAGGTGGAGGCAGGAAGACCAGGAGCCAGAGGGCAGTCTGGGGGCCAGTGAGATGGTGCAGTGGGTAAGTCGCTTGCCGTGCAAGCTGGACAAGCTGAGTTCAATCCATGGACCCAATGGTGTTTGGAGAAAACCAACTCTCAAAAATTGCCCTTTGACCTCCCTGTGCATGATGTCATATGTACCCGCATTCACAAACCCACACCATACACACATATATACACAATAATAAAAAAAATAAAATAAGTGTTTTAAAAGTTGAGTCTGGGCCACATGAGAGTCTGTCTCTGTCTCGAGAGAGAGAGAGAAAGAGAGAGAGAGAGAGAGAGAGAGAGAGAGAGAGAGAGAGAGAGAGAATGTGTGTGTTGCCCACCAAGATGTATGCAGCAAGTAAAAATACTGGCTGCCAAGCCTGCCAAGCCTAGGCTGATGCTCAGGACCCATCTGGTAAAAGAAGAAAGAAGACAACCAACTTCCACAGTCATCCTCTGACCCTCACATGTGCTATACTGTGGTGTTTGTGCATGCACACACACACATGCACACACACATGATAAAGAAATAAATACATTCAATACAAATAATTTTAAAATACCTCTCTTATTCTGTCACAGAATGTAGTCCTAGCACTCAGGAGACTTAAGCAGGAGGAACTCTTCCTGAAGAGAGAAAGATGGGAAAGTTCTCCTATGAGTGGACTGTGAATAATATCTGGACTCAGATTTCCACTTGTGCTGGCAGCCTCTGAGCACGTGACTTTCTTCTAATCCTTAGTTCAGAATGTCACTGTCCTCCTACTTAGTTTCAAGCAAGAAGCCGAGAGTCCACGAAGCAGATAATACACAAGCAGGAAAGAGCAGATGCTGGTGCAGGAATATATATATATGCCAATGAGTGTTTTCAAGTTGTGCTAACATGGTAAGGGGAGAGACCTTACCATGAACAGGTGGGAACTCTCTGCCTTTGAGGAGAGTAGCTGCCCTGAAATATATTCTACATATTAAGTTTCAGAATCAGTGCTGGCATGAAGCGAACCAAGGCTTTACAAAGTCTGAACATTGCAGGTTTGGCCAAGTGCTAAGCGCGGTTGCACTTGAAACACTCGATCCCTCCTCTCTCCCCAGGTGCACTCCAATGCATCAGGCCATTTACCTGCTCTGACCTGTTTTAGAGACATTCTAACCGAATCCTAGCATTCATTCTGTGGTTGCCATTCTAAATCTGTCCGCTCAAAAAAAAAAATTGATTTTTTTTTTTCCTCCACTCACATTTATCAGTCCGTTTTTGGAAGCACTCTCTGCCACGTTCTTAAATAAGTAAATAGGATAACTGTGGTAATTGCCTGACCTGAAAAGTGTATAGAGCTTCAAGGTTAATGGTCCTGGCACAAGATTTTCGCTACAAACAGCAGAATCCTCTAGCCCTTTGCTGAGGCATCGGTTCAATATCAAGAGGAGATCACGCCATGAATCGAATTACTCAAAAGAGAATTATCTAAGTCCCCAAGTGATCTAATGCACCTGAACTGGGCTCCAGGAAGAACTCCAGTAAGAGAGGCACTCCCTGGACATACAGGAGAAAAGTCAAATATTTAACAAAAAAAAAAAAAAAAGAAAAGAAAGAAAGAAAAGAAAGAAAGAAAGAAATGGCACAGTCCTGTTTCAAATGTCCTGAAAATTCCTTGATTCCTTTTATAACCCTGAAATTCCTTCCCCATGAAGGAGAAAGAATCATTACTATTAAACCTCTTCATCTCTGCAATTCCTTTAATCAGTTTTCATTAAAGACTGTCAAACACATACATCATTAGAGGACTTTTAAATCTGAGTTTTATTGAAGATACATTACATATGCTTAAACATTTCAGTTCAGCGATGCCCATCAGCAATAAGTATCACTTCAAGAGGGGGTGTTAACTGAATTTTCTGATCACACAGTGATCCAAATAGCAAAGGAAATCAGGGCATGGAGCTCAGATTCCCACCCTCTCTTCTGTCTGTCTGTCTGTCTGTCTGTCTCTCTCTCTCTCTCACACACACACACACACACACACACACACAGAGAGAGAGAGAGAGAGAGAGAGAGAGAGAGAGAGAGAGAGAGAGAGAGAGAGAGAAGCCAGGTAGCCGGCAGATCTTTCACCACCCTTAGAGACCCTATAGACTGCAGTAAATGCGCAAAGCTCCCATCAGGCATCGTGTTAAATTTATAAGCAGAAAAAAAAAATGCACAAAGTCAACTTGCCCTATAAAATGTTTATTTATTTAATTAGAGAAGGCAGGATTGAACAAGTGTCACTCTGCAGCCCAGGCTGTCCTGGAAACCACTATGTGGCCCAGACTGGCCTCAAACTCATGGTAATCCTCCTGCCTCAGCTTCCCTGATGCTAAGATTACAACTATGAGCAAAGGAGTTTGTTTGTTTGTTTTTTAAGTTAAAGAGAAAAACCATTTTCAGAAATTAAAAGTAGATCCCCAAGGTAAGTGAAGCCAGAAGCACCCCCTTCTAGCTCATCTTCACCACTCTTCCAGTGACAAGCCCAAGATGTTTCTATTCTGTGTTTATAAGCCTGTTTTACTGTTATGAAGTTCTAAGGTATTTCAATTCTAGACTTACAGTAAATATGACTCTCACTCCACAGAAACCAGAAGACCGAAAGCAAGCCCCTGACCTGGGTCTCACAGAGTTCTGAGGTTGTACTCATGAGGAAGAATGTCACTCTAGGGGCTGGAGAGATGGCTTGGTGCTTAAGAGCATTAGCTGCTTTTCCAGAGGACCTGGGTTCAACTCCAAGCATCCACATAGCTGCTCACAACTGTCTGTGACTCCAGTTTCAGGAGATCTGGCCCCTCACACAGACATACATGCAGACTAAACACTAATGCACATAAAATGAAAATAAATAAATCTTTAAAAAAAAAAATCTGTACACTGTCCTCTGACCCCTTGATTCACACACCCACGCACATCGGGGAGAGGGGGGCAAACTACAGGTCAATATCCTCAGCAAATTCTCTGTCTCTCTTCAGGAAGTTCTTCAGAACAGGGTGTTTGTCCTCTTCCTTACTTCTTTGTAAAGCCATCCAGCTGACCATAGACACCTTCCCCTGCACTAAGTAACCAGCCTCCCCGGCACAGCCTTCCAAGGGCAGCACTGACACTATCCTCTTCGCTTGGATTCAAATGTGCTCATTCACTGCTAGAAGAAGATGCTAATCAGGTTGGTGTTTAATTACCAGGGTAGAAAGAATAGAGTTAAATTCCAATTAGCTATGAATTAGGAGGAAATCAAGGCCCAGCTATAACTGTCATAGTCCACACCAGGATTATGTTGGTAGCCTCATACCAGTTTAAACATTAGTAAAGCTCAAGGAAAATGTTCCCATACCTGGATGGTGATGGAGCACGCCTTTAATCCCAGCACTTGGGAGGCAGAGGCAGGAGGATCTCTGTGAGTTCGAGGACAGCCTGATCTACAGAGTGAGTTCCAGGACAGCCAGGGCTACACAATGAAACCCTGCCTTGAAACACACACACACAAAAATGAAAGAAGGAAAGAAAGAATGAAAGAAAGGAAGGGAGGGAGGGAAAGGGAGGGAGGGAGGAAGAGAGGGAGAAAAGAAGGAAAGAAGAAATAAATTTAGAAATTAGAATTGTAAACAATTCTGTAATTTTTATATTGATAATCAGATTTTCCTTTCAGTAGTGAAGGAGTTTACCAAACAAAGGAAAATGTTAGTGCTCCCCTTAGAAGGTCTGGAAAAGGAATATTATCGTGTTAACATATAGACAGCCCTTGCCACTTAATCCCTGGCCACTTAAACATCAGTGACTTTTTAAAATCTTTTTTCCCAATTCAAAATATGTGTAAGTAAGAACACACACCAGCTAGACACCTACCAGTACTTGGGAGATAGAGAAGGAGGCAGGAGAATTGCAAGTTTGAAGTCAGCCTGGACTTCATCACAAGGCTGAGATTAGCCTAGGGTATCCAAGAAACTTCTTTCTCAAAAACTAGGCATGAAATCAGGCAAGTGTCTCAACCTGTAATTTCAGCTCTCAGGAAGTAGAGCCAGCAAGATCAGTTCAAGGTCATCCTCAGCTACTTAGTGAGTTTGAGGCCAGCCTGAGTTATATGAGAACTTATCTAAGAAATACATACATACATACATACATACATACATACATACATACATACACACACACACACACACATATATAATCATATATATGCCAAAAATCATGCAGAATCTGTGTCTATGATGCTTGAGCATTTTGATTTTGAGGAAGATGCCATGATTGGCTTTGCTTATTCATGCTGACTACAGTATACTTCAAGTCTGAACTTTAATGTTTCCTTGTCATAACTTTTCATTGTGCTGATCTGGATAGACTAAGAGTCTTCTACAAAACAAATGGTTAATAAGGAATAAACCTGTTGAAGGAATAAATTAGCAGATGGGTTATGCCCATCGAGTGTCCCTATCACAGAGAAGGTATGTGCCCACTCTACCCTCTGATTAGGTTTATATTGCAATGTGACTCAAAAGACTCACTGTACTGAATAAAAATTTAGGCAATTAATGGTCTTATTTCTTAGGAAGAACTGCTTTCTATCATATATTAACACAGATCTCACTCAATTAAAATTGCTCACAGTCAGCAAAAATAATTTCTGCATTGTAATGAAATAATGAAATAATTATATGCAAGGGAGGACTTGTGATCTTTTTAATTATTCTATTCTTCATTTTTAAAAGGGCTATTTGAAAACGTACTCTTATAATTGATTGCTATAAATCAGTCAAACTCATTCTAAGGATCATAAATATTCTAACTTTTAAAAGACAAAGAAATGCTAAATATTCAATAGAATACTTCAGTATTCAGAAAATTTAATCTGGGGGGAAAGGAGAGACTGCTCTTTGGAAAATAAAAAAGTAAATTTGTTGTCCCGTGAAAAATGAAATATCTTGAATGTCAGTGACAGAAATGGAATTAGCAAGAGATCTTTTTATTGTTTTTTAAGGTCATTAGGCTGTGAATTCTGTAATTATGGAAATCGTCAGTCCAGTTCTCTGAGAATGTTTGCTCCCATCCATAAGGTAGTGGAATGTTCAATCAGTCTCTCTCGTGGGAAAGTTAGGTCATAACTGTAAGTGTACCAGCAAAATTGAATTAAGCAAAGAGATTTCATTAGTATTTATAGCCAGAAGGCATCTGTAAAAGTACAGGGCAAAGAAGTTATGTGGAAGTCAAAGGGGGGGTGGGGGGGGACCGTTCCTGTGACAAAGGGGAAGCTGAGAGGGATCTAAGTGTGTAATGAATGCGAGCTATTGAACGCGGCTGCAAACAGGGAGCCGCAAAGATGTCAAATATTGATTTTCCTGGGTATGCCTTTGGACTACATATGTAATTGTTTGGATTTGCTGTCTTCATGGTACAACAATATTTGTTGTCGAAGGTTAAAAAGCATGATGTGAAATCAACTAAAAACTGAGACACATGTTGGAGAATTATAATAATCCTCCGCTGAGAATCTCGTTAAAGAAGTTTCCATGTTTGCTTGCAAAAGGATGTTTTTAACTGAGAAAATATCACGTATTTTCCAAAAGAACACAGATGTTATTGAAAATAATTTTCTTTTAACATTATTTTTAACTTTGCTCGCTTTCTAATTTTATTGCATGTTCTTCTAATTCTGAAAGTTAGGCCAGACTTTTCTTTTTCAGTGTTATTACAATGAATGCAATTAATGCTATCCTGATAATAAAAATCTGCTGCTGCCCCTCTAGCAGAACTATTCCCCTTTAATATTTTCCTTTTCACTACTAAAACTCCAGAAAGAAAACATGGCTGTTTTAAAGTCTTTATACGCATGCATGCAGAATAAAAAGTCACAAACTCGAGTGATCAAATTAATAATCAAGCTAATACGCTTACTGAATAAAATACTTTGTTAAATATTTTATGCAATTTTTTTTTTTTTTGGTTTTTTTCCAGACAGGTTTTTTGACTGTTCAGGTCTCAACAAAGAATGTCAATGATGGTGGCTTTTAAATAACAGGGGTGTTCCATTGGTCTTGTTAGAAACCTTAATTATATTTTTAAATAATATTTCCTTGTTCTTTTTCTCTCTCTAGTGTTAATAACAACAACACTCTTTCCAAATAGGCTTTATTGTACTTAAAACCACAAGTATCACAAAAAATAAATAACAATAATTAAAAAAAAAAATGATGACACTTAACAAAAGAAAGAAAAAGGTGTAGGAAACATTTCAGGCATTAGCAGGGCACACACAGGTAAGGGGGGTGGAGTGTAGTATCCGTCAAGAGCCTATACCATTTTAATAGTGTAGGGAATATCTAGATAGAAAGACTGAAAAAAAAAAAAAAAAAAGACAGCCTCTGTAGCAGAGACAAGTTTCACGTTTTATTTTCAGGGCTCACTGTTCGTGCTCCTAAGTGCTTAACAGACAGGTAAGACAATGGTGACATGGAAATCCAAGGCAGTCTTCCCCCAGAGTTTGCAGAGCGAGGATGCGAAGCCTGCAACCCAGCACCAACCGCAGCTCCTCTGCGAGGTGAACACGGGGCAGGAACCAACAATTCAATCGAGTGTTTCTGAAAAGGTGGCTAGGGAATATCCATCATAAAGTCATTTCTACTTCTCAAGAGCTATTAGTGCCCGGCCCCGTGGCTTCATTAACACTCTCAGGTTCCCAGTTTTCTTCTATTTCCGCCTTCACGCCACGTCTGGGATATGGACGATTTGCAAATTCCTTGCTCCAGAGGAAGCCTGCTGCCACGCCCCCCAGTGACTGGCTGGCAGAGGCAGGGCAACTTTGCTGGAGAAGGCGGATTAGCTGGCGGTAAATGGGAAACCTTTTTTAAACACCACCGGGTTAATCAGGAATTGGGCCGTGGCTCTGAGACATGGTGCTCTGTCTTTCAGCTGACTTCAGCATCTCTGTGCCAAGCACGGGCAGGCCACCGGCCACCCAGGGTTCAGGGTTCCAATGCAGCTCCAGAAGCTACAAGTTTTCAGTCCCTTTCTCCAGACCTCAATGTTGCCTAAGCAAGCATTAAGAGATTATGGTTATAATAGGTGTGCTTACACCAAATAAAAGGTTTCATTAATCAAGCTACATTGAGATAAACCTGTCACTGGACAGAGAAGACAAGAAATCAAATGCTGTGAAACTTCTGACAGATTGTTAAATAGATACCCTTTGAAACAGAATTTAATTTACTGTGATATTACAGCTATTTATGCATCAATAGACAAGTGCAGATTGAGTTCAGAGGGCAGCTCTAGAACTGGAAAAATAAAAGCACAGGATGAAACAAAAGGTGACGGTTACCTTTGTCTGATTACCCTCCCTAGGAAGGTTCAACTGGATCCTGTAGAGAACGAACGAAGCGAGACAGGTGGGGCAGGACTGGACAACGAGCGGTCCCGTTAAGGGGCCTTCATCCTGTTACAGACTTGACCACAACTTAAACACTCAAGAGCCGGTGTAGTGCCCTGGAGGTCACGCTAGCTGTTCGCTCCCCAGCAGTGTGAGACCTCTCCTTTGTGTGTTGTATGTCACAGTTGAGTTCTCAGCCGCTCAGACTGGGGTTCAAACCTTAGCTTCACCACTGACTCCTGCCCAGTGACTTTCTTCCGTTTCTGGGCCCCATCAGTAAAACAGAGCTACTGCGAGCCAGCACCGTCTCAGAGGGCCGCTGCAAAGACCGAGGCCACATTTGAGTAGCATCTGGCAGAGGGGCTCAGAATGGCGACGACAGTCCTTGGTCCTTCCTTAGTCCTTCTCGTTTCTTTCCTATTTTTCTTCCTCCCCTGCCTGTTCCCCAGCACCAGCCACTGTGCCCTACCACACGTCCATGCTTCCTGTAACTCTTTGGCTGATCTTCAGGTGATGACCAGGGTTCAAAATAAAGTTATACAAGCCTTGTTTGTGGAGTCAGTCACATGACTCCGTGGAGCAAAACTGTATGCAGGCAAACTTGACAATCTCGTATGGTTCCCCAGGACACACACAGGGGCAGATTCCCACAAGTTATCCTCTGATCTACACACAGGCACACGCGCACACATGCATGCAGAATGGAAAGCACAGTGTCTATTATAGTAAGGAAATAGAAAAGACCCAACTTTACTATTTCATATAAAGACTCAAATTGAAAATAATACCTATATTCTCTAACATTCATTATTTTAAGTGCATGAAACCTATAACTTCCACCCATCATTTTAATCAGGTATTCCTTTGTTTAAGTTATATTTCTCAGCTGGGTGTGATGATGTATGCCTTTAATCCCAGCATTTGGGAAGTAGAAGCAGATGGATCTCTGTGAGTTCAAGACTAGCCCTGTCTACAATCCAAGTTTCAGGCTAGTCAGGGCCACAAAGTGAAACTGTGTATCAAGACAAAAACTAAATGTTTCTCATCCACACATTGAAATAAGTAAGCTTTATTTTAAGTATAAGTGTCTGCTTGTACAGAGAGGGTATTGGGTCCCCTGGACCTGTAGTTATTGTAGGCTATCAACTGACATGTGGGTGCTGGGAGCCACATCCAGGAAATGTCCTTAACTATGGAGCATCTCTTGAGCACCAAAGCAAGTAAATAGTTTGGAATCAAGACTGAGGGCATTAATTTTTCTTAAGAAGATTAATTTCAGCTGGGTGTAGTGGCCCACGCCTTTAATCCCATCAATCAGGAGGCAGAGGCAGGTGAATCTCTGAGTTTGAGGCCAACCTGGTCTACAGAGCAAGTTCCAGGGCAGCCAGGGCTGCACAGAGAAATCCTGTCTTAGAAGAAGAAGAAAAAAAAAAAAAAAAAAAAGGAGGAGGAGGAGGAGGAAAAGGAAGATTAATTTCCAAATTATTGTTTTATCTTGTTAGATGTGTTTTGCTTGCTTGTTTGTTTGTTTATGTTGGGAGTTTTTTCCTCCCAATTGCTGGGATTAAAGGCATGCTCCACCATTGTCTTGCATTATATTTGTTTTGTTCTGGAGACAAAAATCTCAATATGTAGCCCAGGTTAACTTCTTGATCTTCTTGCTTCATCCTGTATAGTGCTGAAATTACAGGCATGTAACACGACATCCAGTGTTCATATTACTGTTTTGTTTGCTTGCTGGTTGTTGTTGTTTTAGATAAAGCTCTCACGTAGGAGCCCAGGCTGGCCTTGAACTTGTAGTCATCTTCATGCTACAGCCTCCCAAGTGCTGTGGTTACTGGCACCAACCATCACATCCACCTCAAACGACTAATCTTGGCTTTGTCATCAAATCTGACTACTTTAACCAGGTCCCATGTGTAGCTAGAGTTTTCCTGCCTTGTCCACAGTCAGGACAAATCTCTGTCACCCACCAGTCCCACAGCTGCTCAGACCCAACCAAGTAAACACAGAGACTTATATTGCTTACAAACTGTATGGCCGTGGCAGGCTTCTTGCTAACTGTTCTTATAGCTTAAATTAATCCATTTCCATAAATCTATACCTTGCCACGTGGCTTGTGGCTTACCGGTGTCTTCACATGCGGCTTGTCATGGTGGCGGCTGGCAGTTTCTCTGCCTCAGCCTTCTGCTTTCCAGAATTCTCCTCCTTGTCCCGCCTATACTTCCTCCTGCCTGGCCACTGGCCAATCAGTGTTTTATTTATTGACTAATCAGAGCAACAGATTTGACATACAGACCATCCCACAGCACCCATGCCTGAATTCTAGCACTTAGGAGACTGAAGTAGGAGAATCCTGACTTCAAAAACAGTCTAGTGGCACATGCCTTTAATCCTAGCACTTGGAAGGCAGAGGCAGGTGGATATCTGTGAGTTCGAGACCAGCTTTGTCTTCATAATGACTTCCAGGCAAGCCAAGGCTACATAATAAGACCCTGTCTCAAACAACAACAAAAATATTGAAAGGAATAATATGTGTGCTAGTGGAAAGTAGTGCTGTAGCATCACTTGAGTATAAAATATGATAAACATCTATACTATAAATTGTAAAGTAAACTCTAAAGCAATAACAGTAATAAAGCTATAACAAGTTAGGCCAACAAAGGACCTAAACTGTAATGATAAGACATACTCATTCTGGAGCCAGGATTAGTAACAAAGCATGAGGGTTAGAGATGAGGGTCACTGTAGATGTAACCAACCGTCTTATTAAATAAGAAACACAGAACCAATGTAAAAGAGAAAGCCAAGAGGTCAGAGCTCAGAGCTCAAATCTTACCCTTCCTCCTGCAGTGCTCCTAGCTCTCCGAAAGAGATCTACTTCCTGTGTGTATATCTTTAAATAGTCTTTCTGTTCTGCCTTCTCATTGGTTGTAAACCCAAACACATGACTGCCTCTGTCACTGCCTGTAAGTACAGCCCTCCAGGTCTTAAAGGCGTATGTCTCCAATGCTGGCTGTATCCCTGAACACACAGAGATCTATGGGATTGAAGGCGTGTGCCACCACCGCCACGCTCTTTCTATGGCTCTAATAGCTCTGACCCCCAGGCAACTTTATTTATTAACATACAATTAAAATCACATTTCAGTACAGGTCACAAGTTGGAGGCCAGCCTGGACAACATAGTGAGACTCTTCTTTAAAAAAAAAAAAAAAAAAAGTGCTCAAGTCAATTGAATGCAAGAAAAATAAGGATCTCAAGTTCAAGACCAGCCTGAGCTACACAGTAAGTTCAAAGTCAGCGTAAACAAGAGCTCAGTGCATCTAAGAAAGTATGTGCAAGCCCCTGGCCTCAATCTCCAACATCAAAGAAGATAGATAGATAGATAGATAGATAGATAGATAGATAGATAGATAGATAGATAGAGAGATAGAGAGATGAGAATATATCAGCACTTAAGGTCAGTGTGAGAGCCCACCAAGTTTTCCTAGTGGCTTTACCAGTAGGGCTGCATAAGAGGATGACTGGACCACAGGCCTGGGTACCAGGTGTTTGGAAGGGTCTACACTTGGTTGTATCTAGCAAGGGGGAGGTCTTTGGCCTCGCCCCTTGGCATTGACATAAAAAAAGCCCTTTTGAATAAAGTTCTAGACTGGTGGGTTTAGACCCAGGCCCTCCCAAGGCTATCCTGTGTTTCTGTCTTTCCTCTAGTCATCTAGGCATCTCTTTCTATCTAAATATTTCTCACTTCTCCCTGCGCAAGAGTACCTTGGTCGTAAAAGTGGGGGCTGCTCCCCCATAGGTCAGCAAGATGACTCCTTGGGTAAAACGCTGGTTATTGCCAAGCCTGATGATACGAGTTCAGTTCCTGGGAGTCACACGACAAAGAGAGAGAACTGACGCCTGACATTTGACCTCTGACCTCCACATACATGCTATAGTGCATGTGCCCCATACATATGCACAAATAAACAAATGTTAAACTATTTTTTGAAAGAGCATTCAAGGAAACAAAGAAAGATATAACGAGTAACATAATGACCAATTTAACGTACCACAGCCAAAAAATTCATATTAAATAAAGTGTATAAACACCAGTAATTAAAAGTCAGAGATTGCCAATCTGAAGCAAGAAAAAAAAAAAAAAAAAAGAAGGGCCAGAGAGACAGCTCAGCAGGTGAGGATGCTTACCTCCAAAGCAGAAGGGTTCAATCCCTGGAACCCACATGGTAGGAGAGAACTGACTCCTACAAGTTGTTCATCAATTACATACGCACTGTGACATGTGAGCTCACACATATATATGCACACACAACTACTACTACTACTACTAATAATAATAATAATAATACTCAAAGAAGGAGAGAAAAGAGATGAGAACAACAACAAGTCTTAGCTTGGTTCCTGTTGCTGTGATAAAAACACCACGAAGAGAAGTGACTTGGGGAGGAAAGAGCTTACTTGGCTTACAGCTTGCAGTCCATCGTTAAGGGAAGCCACAGCGGGAACTAAAGCAGAGGCCTCAGAGCAGTGCTGCTTCTGTTTTTCCGTGGCTTGTTCAGCTGCTTTCATACACAACTCAGGACTACCTGCCCGGATTGGCACCACCCACATCAATCACGAATCAAGGAAATGCACTACAGACCTGCTTACAGGGGATCCGATGGAGGCATTTTCTCAATTGAAGTTCCTTTTCTGAGATAACTCTAGCTTGTACCATGTTCACACACACACACACACACACACACACACACACATACATGTTACATGTATATATATGTATAATATATGTTATATATACATATATGAGAGTGTGAGAGAGAGAGAGAGAGAGAGAGAGAGAGAGAGAGAGAGAGAGTGTGTGTGTGTGTGTGTGTGAAAAGGAAAGGAAAGACCCCAGTGGGGTCTGTGACTCCTACTTGTAGCTCAGGGCCCAGGGTCCAGGCAGGAAGGCTATTTGAGCTCCAGGCCCACCTGGACTATATTTTGCCACCCTGACTCAGACAAACAAACAAGCAAAAATGAAATCAAGAGATCCACTATAGACGTGAAGCTAAAAATAGAACCCTGGGGCCTGGAGAGATGGCTCAGCAGTTAAGAGCATTTGCTGCTCCTGTAGAGGACCTGAGTTCAGCTGCCAGCACCCACCTGATGGCTCACAGCCATCGATATTCCAGTTACAGAGGATCCAGTGCCCTCTTTTGGCCTCCATGGACACTGAACACACACGGTGCACAGGCATACATGCAGGCAAAACACGCATACACATAAAATAAAAGTAAATTAATCTTTTTTAGGGCCTGGAGAGATGGCTCAGTGGTTAAAGAGCACTGGCTGCTCTTCCAGAGGTCCTGAGTTCAATTCCCAGAAACCACATGGTGGCTCACAACCATCTATAGTGGGATCTGATGTTCTTTTCTGACATAAAGTTATACGTGCAGATAGAGCACTCGTATCCATGAAATAAATAAATATTTTTTAAAAATTTATGTCAAAAGTTGAAAAATGAAAAAGTTATACCTTGTTAAAACTATCAAAAGGAAACTGAATATTAATGTCAAAGTAGATTTAATAGCAAAGATTATCACCAAAGACAATTTTTTATGTTACATTTATATTAGAAAATTTTATTTTATAAAAAGAAAAAGGTTAAGGATTGGAGACACAGCTTAGCAATGTAAAGCTCTTGTTTGCTGTTCCCCAGCACCTGAGTTAGGTTCCCAGAATCCATGTCAGATGGCTCACAGCTGCCTGAAAGTCCAGGTCCAAAGGACTGGTGCCCCCTTCTGGCCCCTAAGGGTACCCACATTCGGGTGCACAGACACACATACACCGAATTTTTAAGTAAATTTTTTAAAAGTTAAGGGGAAGGTGTCAATTCTGGGGCTGGAGAGGTGGCTCCAGAGCTAAGAGCACTTCTGCTCTTGCAGAGGACCCAGGTTCAGTTCCCAGCTCCCTCAACGTGTCTCACAACACTTTAATTCCAGTTCCAGAGACTCTGACCAGGCCTCCACAGGCACCAAACACAAATGTGGTATGAATAAATACACACATGCAGCATGCAGATAAATACCAATACACATAAATAAAGACAAAATCTTAAAAACCATGAAAGTGTCAACTCATCAAAATGGTATAAAAGTCCTAAATGGTTATGAACCAAATAACTAAATTTCAGTATGGATAATAGAAAACCTGATTGAATTCCAGGTAAATAAATGCACAATTTCAGTCAGATTTCAATATCCCCTACAAAACTTATAAAATAGCTTGATGAAAAGTAAGAAAATACACCAAAGACTTGAAAAACACTGGCAACCAACCTGAACTCAGTGACATTATGGAACACCGAACAACAGAAGAATACACATTATTTTACAAGGGTTATTATGACAGACTACATCGGAAGGTATTTAAGCCTTAAAGAGTGACCACAGGCAAATTTAACTTAGAAATCAGGACCAGGCAGCAAGAACCAGTGTTTAATGTGAATGAGTCCCTGGTATCAATGCCCAGGATCGGGGAAGAAATTAAAAACCAAAAGTACATGTAGGAAATTCCCAGGTATTTGGAAACTGAACTCCTAAATGTGTGTATGTACACACACACACACACACACACACACACACACACACACACACCACACCACACCACACACACACACACACACACACACACACACACACACACACACACTAAAGAAAATAGTACAATGAAATCCCTCCCGAATCTACGAGGTTGACCCTAGCAAAGACTCCTAGTAGGAGGGAATACGGAACTGGCCATGTTCTGTAACCAGGCAAGACTTCCAGTAGAGGGACTAGGACACCAACCCAGCCACCAAACCTTCAACCTACACTTTGTCCAGCCTGCAAGACGTTCTGGGGTAAAGGTGACTCAGAACTTGAGGGAGTGGCCAAGCCATGACTGGTCCAACTTGAGACCCAAGTCACAAGAGAGAGCTCATGACTGACACTGCCTGGAGGGCTAGGAACCAGAGGCTGGACAGCCCAGAGACCTAGGATAGAACCGAACATGATCAGCAAAAAAAAAAAAAAAAAAAAAAAAAAGCTTAAGAGCACTAGCTGCTCTTCTGGAGATCCAGAGTTCAATTCCCAGCAACCACATGGTGGCTCACAACCATCTCTGGTGGAATCTGATGCCCTCTTCTGGCATAAAGTCGTACTTGCCGATAGAGCATTCATTTACATACAATAAATAAATCTTTATAAAAAAAAAACTAATAATAATAATAGCTATATAGATCAAGTGGATAAAATTTGAATAACCCCCTACTCTGACTAAGTGCAATACTGTAAATGGATTCAGTTATCCAATCAGAAGACCAGGGGAGGCTCAATGAACTAAAAAACCTCCACCT
This sequence comes from Peromyscus leucopus, assembly GCF_004664715.2. Classification (NCBI taxonomy): domain Eukaryota; kingdom Metazoa; phylum Chordata; class Mammalia; order Rodentia; family Cricetidae; genus Peromyscus; species Peromyscus leucopus. Next base: position 102,687,773 of record NC_051064.1, read on the forward strand.
TTGTTCTTCTGTTTGCTGGAGACACATTCTCTCTCACTCTGTAGTTCAAGCTGTTCTCAATCCTCCTCCACTTCTCAAATGCTGGGATTACCAACACATCACCAGCCTGCTCAGCTCCCTTCCCCGTTCAAGGGCACACAGAGACCGGAACTAAAGCAGTGGAGACCGGAAGTAAAGCCGCGGAGAAGCTATTCCACATAAGATATTCCACACCGACCAAAGCTTACAGACAACAGACAGAGCTGTGCAAATATCAGACAAAATCAGCTGAGGGCACTCGCCACCAAGCCCGATGATCTAAGTTCAATACTCAGGACCCACATGTTAAAAAGAGGGGACTGACTCCAACAAATGATCTTCTGAACCCCACATGCACACCATGGTGTACACACACAAACACACACACACACACCACCCCACCACCCCCCACCACCACCACGCACGCTCACCAAAAAAAATAGCTCATTTTTAAAATCTGTAGTGTTGGAAAGATGACTCAGTGATTCACAGTGCTTCCTGCTCTAGCAGAGGACACCCAGCAACAAGATAGTTTGAACCGCAGAGTAGACCCTGAGTCAGAAAACAGCCCACCCCACCCCCACATCCCCCACCCTCCCACCCCCCTCACCACCCAGCTAGAGAGATGACTCAGCAGCTAAGAGCACCTGCTGCTTTTACAGAGTAGGCAGATTCTATTCCGCACGATTCTAGCACCCATACGGTAACTCACAACCATCTGTAACTTCAGTACAATGGGATCCCCAAACCCTCTTCTAGTCTCTGTGGGCACCAGACATGAACATGGTACACAGATATACATGCAGGGAAATATTTAAACACATTTTGAAAAATAATAAATCAAAGAAATGTAAACAAAAAGGGGGAGGGGATGGAGGTACTGGAGAAAGATGGCTCAAAGCACATAAGAGTGTACTCACTCCTCTTGCCCTGTTCCGTTCCCAGCACATCAGGTGGTTCCTAACTGCCCATAACTCCAGCTCCAAGGAATCCAGCACCTCTAGCCTCCCAAGGGCACTTTGCACTCACACAGACAAATGCACACCACAGAGACACACATTCACATAGGCAAAATTTCAAAGAATGAAATAAATGTCTTTTTTCTCCCACGCCAGCCCTGGCTGTGCTGAAACATGCTCTATAGACCAGGCTGGCCTCCAACTCAGAGATCTGCCTGCCTCTGCCTCCCAAGTGTGGGGAATGAAGTCATGTGCCACAACTGCCTATCAAAATAAATGTCTTTTTAAAAAATAAAATAAAAATAAATCTTTGGAAAAAGTTTAATGCAATGAAGTGTCAAGGAAACAAAAATCAAAACTACAGCAGAAGGGAGGGTTATCTGGGGGAGGGACAGGCAAACAAGAGAAGGGAAACAGGGAGGGACAATAAGAACAAAGTGCAAAGACATAGTGTATGGGCATATCAGAGTGAAATCTGAAGCTTTGTATACTAACAAAAACAGCAGTTAAACAATTCATGATTATTCAGGTGCAGCAAAGCATTCCAGGAATCGCAGCACTCAAGAGGAGGAGATGGACCATCTGGAGTGAGCTCCCTTACAGTCATTTCAAGGCCAGCTGGACTGTGTGAGACTGTCTTCAAACCCACAAAACAAACAAGAGCTCTGCTCCAAGGGCGTAGACTAGCAGTGTAGTGTGAGTACTGTCGAAGATTCTTGGGAGGAATCTTTGTGAGCTTAATATGTACCCCGTTCTAAAATAGGTATACATTATAATCTATAAAGTCGCCTAACCCACCAAGCGTTCACTGGCTCACTCGATAAGCCCGGACCCTCCTATGAATTCCAGCTCTTCCCTCAAAAAGATACCACCGCCTCCCTTAGAAGACTATGACCTTAGCTCACCAATGCAAAAGAAAGCACAAATTACATAGTTTTCTCTGTGGTGTTGAAGGAAATGGCAAATCAGAGCACATCCCCTTCCCCACATGGGCGACCATCACTAGGTCATTTTGCCAGCAGAAAGGTTAACGGCATCAATATCCAGTTTAGTCCTAGTTGGGAGGTGGGTCACATTCCTGAAATAGGTGTGGAAACAGCCCACTGCCACCGCTGCTACCACCACCCCACCCCAGAGAAACCCTCTCTTGTGGGAGAGGGACCCAGGGCCAAAGCCCTCCAGTTGAGTGAGACACGATTGCTCTGAAGAACCAATGCACCAAGAAAAATGATACAGAATATACTAAACTTTTGGCCAAGAGAATAAAGGAAATCAAAGAAAAATGCCAGGAACAGATCACTAAGAGACAAACTGTCCTTGCTGAGAACTTCTACTTTTAAACTCTGGGTCCAGTCAAAAATAAGTCTTTAAGAGTATCAAATAAATGATCAGACCTTGAAAAAAATAATAAAATAAATCTTTAAAACAATGTGTGAATTCAGGAGGGGAAAGTGGGGGTGGGGGGTGGATAAGGGAAGAAGTGAAGAGAGGGATTGGGATATAGGTTTGATCAAAACACGTGACACACATGCATGAAATTCTCAAAAAGAAAAAAGAATTTAAAAAAAAAATCACTAGGCCAAGTGTGGTGGCACTCTCCTATAAATCCTATGTTGGAGAGCAGCCTAGGCCACACAGTGAGTTTCCAGTCAGCCCCAGCTCTTGAGGGAAGGTGAGCCGATTCCATGAGTAAAAACTGCTCCAGCCTGGTGCCTTCCACCCCTGGAACCCAAGACGGAAGGAGAGAACCAACTCCACATGAGTGCCATGGCAGGCACAAACCTAGCCACACTGCTACTAATAAATACAATTCAATAATGAAAACACATGAAGGGATGGCCAGGTGGTTCAGCAGGGAAAGGTGGCCACTACCAAGGCAGATGACCTGAGTTCCATCCCTGGGACCTGTGTGCTAGAAGAAGAGAACCAAACTCCAAGCATTGTCCTCCATCATCGAGGCACTTACAGACACACTGACCCAGCCACACACACACTGACCCAGAGATACAAACACACACACACACACACACACACACACACACACACACACACTAAATACATAGATGCACATAACACAAACTGGGAAGAGGAGGCAAGAGCATCTGTAGTTCAAGGTCATCTTCTGTTACATTGGCTACATAACAAGTTCTGAATTACAGGAGACTCTCATAAATAGATAAATTACAAATAAATTATAAATAAATAAATGGGAGGCAGGGAAATAAATCAGTGAGTAAAGCATTCCATACAAGCATGAAGAGTTCAGATCTGCAATACCCACGTGTAGTAGTGGCAGCCCACCTGTTAGAACCCACTACATGAGAGTCAGAGGCAGGGGAATCACCACAGCAGGCTGATATAAAGGTAAACAACCCTATTGCCGAGGGTTCTAGATAGCCTAGTTTTGCTTTAAGGAACTCTCAAACTTTCCTCTGAAACTTTAAAAACCAGACCTCCTCCAGGGCTAGAGATAGCTCAGAGGCTTAAGAGCACTGACTGTTCTTCCAGAGGTCCTGAGTTCAATTCCCAGCAACCACATGCTGGCTCACAAGCATCTGTAATGAGATCTGGTATCCTCTTCTGACCTGTAGTCATACATGCTGTATACAAAATAAATAAATAAATCTTTTAAAAAAAAAAAAGGGGCGTGTGCGCACGCTTAATCCAGCATCAGCAGAGCAGCACTCTGTACAGCAGCTGTTACCAAGGATCAGAAAGCAAAGCTACACAGAAAACCTGTCTGAAAAAAAAAAAAAAAAAAAAAAAAAAAAGAAAGAAAGAAAGCCAGACCTCCATCATCTGCACTGCTCTCAGCATTGTATTCCAAGGTCTACAATAGCTCATTAAACTCTGAACACTCAGTGGCCCAAAGTACCAAGTCCTTCCCCAACCCTCCCAAAACCATGCACAGATCTGTCACAACAATATCCCGCAAACCTGGTACATACTAACTTCTGTCACAGTTGGGGATTCTATTACTGTGATGAGCAGAAGTAACCTGGGGAAGAAAGTGTTTATTTCATCCTGACCAGCTTATGGATTCCCTAAGACATTGTCTCTACTCCTAAGGTTGAGCATGTTTACTGACAAGACCGTGGAGACAGTAAAAAGCTCAGTGATGCTCAGGGTGGGGAACACAGATGAAGAGGTGGATGGCCATATGTTTGTTCAGACCCATAGACTCTTAGACACAAAGAATGACCCTGATGCAAACTCTGGGCTTTGGTGGTAACGACACATCAGTCATAGCTAATGTCCACTCTGATGTGACACATTGTTAGTGGGGAAGCTATGAGTATATGGGATATTCAGGTAAAGCCGTCCTAAAAATTAAGTCTTTTTTAAAAAATTGCCTTTCCATCTTTCAACCTATAAAACACTAGGTCTAACAATATTGCAGGGAAGGAAGGAATGCTTAGGGAAGTCTGGAGGACAAAGCAAGGGGGCAGGGAGGTTTGGACTTAGCTTTGGAACTCTTGAAAGTTTGCATGAATGTGCTTATTCAGTTCATTATTGCTCAGGGTCTAGGGTGTTTTCTCCAAACTTTTGGTACCAACTCATTAGCAAGCTATGAAATTAGTTTTGTTGGTCATAACTAACATTTTTTACACAAGAATAGAGAAAGACATGGAAGGTACAAATGTAGAGTGGTGGTATCATGCTCTCCTACCATGTTCAAAGCTCTGAGTTTCTTCTTCTGCACCAGAAAGGGGAAAATCATGGTACAGAACACATGTTCGGAACAATGATTAGCCTCACAGAAAGCAAAACAGAATGTTGCTGTATTAGCGGATGGTGTATTCAGATTTGCTATCTGCAGATTTTGTAATTCTTGGTTGAGAATTGTTTGCTGTGCCTTATAAATATTCTTTGAAGTAGGAGCCCTTGTATCAGGAAAATCATTTTCTTGGGATATTAATTCACATCCTTTGCCTGTTATTTATTTACATGACTTTAAAAGCAATTAAGACATTTAGAAAACACATTAAACTACAGATTAATGTGCATTTTTCTCTTGGACTATCTATCACTCAAAGGTTTACTCTACCCTTTTCCACCCAGTGAGATAAATGTTTCGGAAGCAAAGAGGCATATTTCCTTTCTGTCTGGCTTCTTAGAATTCATTTAAACATGCTTATTGAAATATCCTGTCATGTAATATTTTAGCAAGATGTCCTAAATATATACAGCTTGCAGACGGTAAACATTGCAAGACAAGATTGCTACCATGTTTTCTTCCTTAGGCAAACAATACCACGGGCAAAATGCCATGTGTAAACAATTGCAGAGGTATGTAAATGAAATTAGCATAGTGAAAGCTTAGGCTTAGCTATTTTCTTCTGAGTCTTTTAAATAAGAGTGAATATTCAAGTAGGGTAAATGCTTTGGGACATCAGGGTTCTTTGTGAGTTTCTTTTCCCGGTTCCCGAAGAGGACTTACCGCCAAACTAAATACCACTTTCTCTAAACAACATCTGAGTCAGATCACAAAGAAAACACTTCCCTCTTTAAGACGTTGTGTTTAAATAAATTTAAATTCCTAAAGAGTCCCGGTGAGTTTGCTAAAACCACCGAAGACGGAATACTCCCAGTGTAGTTCCTTGAAACCGGTCTTCTGTTCCTAGGAAGGAAAGCTGCATGTCAAAACCAGGTCGGCCTTCTGTTAACCAGCCCGTCAGGATACTGAGCATAGAGCCATCTGAGCTAATACATGAAGATTCACAGTCTCTGGGCCATGGCTTAGCATAAAATATTCCGGAAGAGGATAAATATGGAGTTAGCTGGCACCTTTTAGCAGCTTGTTACAGGTGGGGGTGGGTGAGCAGACCTTGGACTGAAATCTCAATCTAGTCTACCTTCCCTTTGTGATACAGCACTGAGGACGAGGTAAAGCCCGCCAGTAGACTCTTCAGTTTTGTTTTCAGCTCTAGGAATTTTATCTTCTTTATTCAAAGGGAAACAAATGCTTACATTTTTGTTGTTAAAACTACAATATTGTTTCCCATAAAATTCATAGGCCTTGGTCAGTTTTCTGTTCGTGTGAACCCACCAATTAAATACATAACTAGTTTAGCACCAAGAGTTAGCAAAATTGCCCTCTTTCCCTTCCCAGGCTGGCTTGAACCTGCCTCAGGCTGGAAAGTGCTAGGATGGGATTACAGGTGCATCACCACACCTAGCTTGAAAATATTCTTTTTAAAAGAAAGAATTCTTCCAGGTGGTGGTGGCGGCACACGCTTTTAATACCAGCATTCAGGACACAGAGGCAGGCAGATCTCTAAGTTCAAAGCCAGCCTGGTCTACAAAACAAGTTCCAGAACAGCCAGAACTACACAAGGAAACTGTGTCATGAAAAACAAACAAACAAACAAAAAACAAAGAAACAAAAGAAAGGATTCCACCATGATACAGCCCAGTGGGAGAGCACTGGCCTGACAAGTTCAAAGTCTCAATACCTCAATTAAAAAAAAAAAAAATCTTTCAAAAAAAATAATCAATAGACAAAAGAATTCCTTTAGTTGCTGCTAGGGGTTAAAGCAGTGATTGCCACACGTGTTCGAGTCACTTTTTAGCTGTGTGACCACGAACACATGACCTAATGACTAAATAATGGGGAGGTTAGCTGGATGTTGTAGTGCATGGCCAGTATGTACACACAGTCTCAGCCTTTGGGAGGTGAGGTCAAGAGGGTCGGAGAGTCCAAGGCCAGCCTCCTCCTTACATAGTAAGTTTGAGGTCAGCCTGGGCTACAAGAGACCCTATCAACAAACACATAAAAAGGAAAGTACCTACTGCTCAAGGTTGTTGGGAGAAATAAATAAAACTGTGCAAATAAGGACCAGCTGCAGTTATGAGCACCCGGAAGCTTCACAGAAGGAAGGAAAGGAGACTGGATGCAGAGAAATGAAAGGAAGGGTGGGAAGAGGCAGAAATGTGCCATTACAATCACTTCTTTTTTTTTTTTTTTTTTTTTTGTTGTTGTTGTTGTTGTTTTGAGACAGGGTTTCTCTGTGTAGTTTTGGAGCCTGTCCTGGATCTCTCTCTGTAGACCAGGCTGGCCTCGAACTCATGAAGATCCGCCTGGCTCTGCCTCCTGAGTGCTGGGATTAAAGGCGTGCGCCACCACTACCCAGCTACAATCACTTCTTGTAAAGTACACCCACCATACTTGGCAAACAGTCACATTACCTTCATGTCTCCTATTCTCCATATTCTCTAGCATGTACCTGAGCTACTGACACCCTACACAGCCGGGCAGTGATGGCGCACGCCTTTAATTCCCAGCACTTGGGAGGCAGAGCCAGGCAGATTCTGTGAGTTCGAGGCCAGCCTGGTCTACAGAGCGAGACCAGGACAGGTACCAAAGCTACAAAGAGAAACCCTGTCTCAGGGGGAAAAAAAAAGATAATTCAATATTCATGTTTTAAAAGAGCAAGTACAACTGGACCACAGCAGTTCTGGAATCCAGGTAGGCACAGCTGGCATTTCTCTTCCTTCACCTGCTGAGGGTATACCAACTGTCAGGTCTAAAGATCACTATTGTAAAGGATGACCTAGCAGGGAACAGACCTCTACAAACAGCCCTGCTGCGGACTGCAATCAAACAATGGTCGCCCTGGCCCAAAGCTTTAGGCCGTCACATGAGATGTTGGGGAAGCACAGCCAGTCGGTGCCCGCTCTGAATTCCTTATTCACAGAAACCGCAAGGAAATATTCGGTGGAGATGGGAGTGGGGTGGGGGGGGGGTAAGAATAAAGTTTAATAATAAATATGAATGATAATGTCAACATAACTGGGAGTGTAAGTACACAACTGTAATTCCAGCATTAGAGAGGGAGAATTAGGATGGAAGCAAGAGAATCCAGAGTCCAGAGTCATCCTCAGCTACAGAACTAGTTCAAAGCCTGCCTGGAGTAAATGAGATTCTCTCTCTCTCTCTCTCTCTCTCTCTCTCTCTCTCTCTCTCTCTCTCTCTCTCACACACCACACACACACACACACACACACACACACAGAGAGAGAGAGAGAGAGAGAGAGAGAGAGAGAGAGATTGTATTAGAAAAGGAGCCTTAATAAAAAAAAAACAGGTATTTTAATGAAATTAAAAAGAAACATTTTTCAATTGTACATACAGTGAAGAAAAAAACTGTCATCTATTTTTTTTTCTTTTTGTTTTCCAGAAAGGGTTTCACTGTATAGCCCTGTCTATCCTGGATCTCTCTCTATAGACTAAGCTGTCCTGAACTCACAGAGATCCACCTGCCTCTGCCTCTCTGCACTGGGACTAAAAGTGTGCTCCACCACACCCATCTTCTAATATCTCTCTTGAGCTGTATATCTGTCCAGTAAGATTGTCATTAGTCACATGTGGCTATGGCACATTTAGAGTACAGCAGATCCACACATAAGGACTGTAGGGTTAAAGTATACATCCTATTTCAAATACTTGGTAAGAAAAAGAGAATGAAAAAAACTCAATAAATGTTATACCAACTATATGCTAAAATGGTAATATTTTTAAGTGTATTGAGCTAAATAAAATGTACTGATGAAGTAATTTTTGTACATTTCCCTTTGCTTTTTAAAATGTGGCTATTGGGCTGAGATGGTGGTTCATACTTCTCATCCTAGTACCCTGGAGGCTGAAACAGGTGAATTATGAGTTTGAAGATAGTCTATACTATTCATAGGAAGCCCCTGACTTAAAGAAATAACAATAACATCAGAAAGTGTGACGATTAGGTTAGAAGTTTCATTTTGTTTTATATGAGAGTCTCACCACATAGTCCAAGTTGTACTGGAACCCATTGTGCCACAGAGGTCGTTCTTAGCCTGATTTTACCTGAGCCCCAACTCTGGGATTAAAGGCATGTTCCACTGAACATTAAATACATATACAAATCTCTCACTTGTGGCTCATATCACATTTCCACAATCACTATTTTTCCAGACTCTAATGTCCTGCTAATTATCCCAAATGACACCAGAACCCCAACTCCAATAGGAACACAACCCAGATCACCACCAGGCCTTTCAGGCCGCTCTCCACGCGGACCGACAGAGTAGCAACAATGTGTCTAATCACATTCCTTCCCTCTCACACTTCTGCAATGGTCACTTTCAGGATGACCATCTGAGCCCCTCCGTGTCACTTTCAAAGGCTTACAATGTCTACCTTCACCATACAGAAGTAGGAAACAGGTGCAATGGCTTAGGCCTGTAATCCCAGCAATCGAAGAGGCCTGGATTACAGAGCAAGTTCAAGGATAGCCTGGGCAATTGATTAGGACCCAGTCTCAAAATAAAAAGTAAAAAAAGGAGGGGGCTTGACTACTTTGTCATAGTTGAGCCCTTGCTCGTACCTGTGAGGCTCTGGGTTCAACTCCCGTTACTATGAACTAAAAAAAACAGAGAAAAGGTCAAAAACATTGCAAAGATACACTCCACAATAAATAGATGAATCGTAAAACCCTGACCTAAGCATTCTGGGTGTCCTTCATCAAACAAACAAATAAATAAATAGACCCAAAGAAAACACACACATAGAGAGTTACCGTTACCCCCATTTTACAGATGAGGAAATGAGGCACAGTGAGCCTGAGGAACTTGCTCAAGGCCACACAGTAAGGGAAGGATAGAGGGCCCAGTGTTTTGAGATTGGACTGTCGTCCAGTGAGCCTGGAGCAGGGCATGCATGGGAAACTGAAAGATATAGTAGAGGTCCAGCCTGGGGTGTAAACCTGCAATCCTAGCTGTTCTGGAGGATGAAGCTGATGGGTCAAAGGCTTAAGACCTGCCTGGGCCGGCCAGTGGTGGTGCATGCCTTTAATCCCAGCACTCGGGAGGCAGAGACAGGTGGATCTCAGTGAGTTTGAGGCCAGCCTGGTCTACAAATCAAGTTCCAGGACAGCCAGGACTGTTAGACAGAAAAACTCTGTCTTGAAAAACAAACTAAAAAGACCTGCCTGGATTACTAAGCAAGCTCAGTGTAGCCTGGGTAACAAAATGGGACCCTGTTCCGAAATGAACAATAGCAAAAGGACTGGGCTTGTAGCCTTTCTGCCTGGTGTGCACCAGGTCATGGGTTCAGTCCCCGGTAATGGAGAAAGGGGAGGGGTGGAGATATGAGACTACTCAGTGGTTAAGAGCTTGCCAGTTGGGGCTGGAGAGGTGACTCAATAGTTGAAATCTCTGGCTGCTCTTATAGAGGAACTAGTACCCACATGGCAGCTCACAACTGTCTGTAACTCCAGTTCCAGACGATCTAACACCCTCACACAGACATACATGCAGGCAAAACATCAATGCACATAAAATAAAAATAATAAATAATTAATTTTTAAAAAAAGAGCTTGCCAGTTACACACAAGGCACCGAGTTGGAGCCTTTGCAGAAAGAGATGGGGGGCGGGGGAGAGAATATCAAATAGCAAGTCATTCTATGGCCATACCACCCTGAATGTGTCTGTTCTTTTTCTGATCTCACAAGCTAAGCAGGCTTAGGCCTGGTTAGTACTTGGATGAGAGACTATCATTTAGAGGCACTAAAGAATTCAGAATTCATTTTTTCCTTTATCCTCTCTCATTCTATTCTTTCTCTTCCTTTCTCTCCCTCTCTATCTCTTCCTTCCTCTTCCTGCTCTTTGAGGCAGACAGGGTCTTACTCTGTAGTCCAGAGTAGACTACACACTAGAACTCACAATGTACCCCAAGCTGCCCAGAAGACCAAAACTACCAAGGCTGAGATAGCAGACCATGCCACCACACCCAGCCAAAACCAGAATCTTTTCTTCCGTAAACAATGAGGTAGCATCAAGAGGTTTTTGATTAGGGAAGTGACTAGCACACCCCAACTGATACTTGGTTAGATAACTTGGCACCCATATGAATGCCTGAAGAACAGGGACGAAAGCGTCCCCACTCAGCAGTCCTGGAGGGTGAACCTCAGGCCCTTCCCCTGCCTGGGTCTCCAGCCCTTGGCACCCCCTGCTCTGTGTTCTCTCTCTCTCTCCTTCCAGACACCCTCATTTCATGTCAGGGAGTTACTATGAACTCCCTTAAAAAGCAGACAATGCACTAGGTATGATGATGTACCCTTGTCATCCCAGCACTGGGGAGGCTGAGACAGGAGGATTGCCACAACTTCAAGCCTGGGTTATATAGTAGAACCCTGCCTCTAAAAAAAGAAGCAAACAGCCTTATTTTTCCTTCTAAATCCTCTCCAACCCATGCTTTCTTCAGTTCAGCCCCTACAGTTTAAACCGCATGACCTCTTTTTCTTCTCTCTCTCTCTCTCTCTCTCTCTCTCTCTCTCTCTCCTCTCTCTCTCTCTCTCTCTCTCTCTCTCTCTCTCTTGGTTTTTCGAGGCAGGGTTTTGTGTGTAACAGTCCTGGCTGTCCTGGAACTTGCTCTGTAGACTGGACCGGCCTCAAACTCACTGAGATCCTCCTGCAACTGCCTCCCAAGTGCTGGTATTAAAGGTGTGCACCTGGCCCTGCATGAACTCTTATCTCAGAATAGTTTGAATAACCGATTTGCTATCTCCATTCTTGTTCTTTTCAATTTACCCTTCCTAAGCCCCCAAAAGATCATTCAAAATGTTATTCTGATCATATACATAAAATCCTCTATCAGCTTCTTATCTACTTTAGACTTCACTTGTTTATCTTAATTATGCATGTATGCTGTGTGTGAGTGTTTGTATGCACATGCATGCTTCTGTGCACATGTGCCACAGTACATGTGTGAAGGTCAGAGGGCAACGTGTGGGGGTCAGTTCTCTCCTTCCACCATGCACAGTTCCCAGTGACTAAACTCAGGTTGTCAGGCTTGGCAGCAAGCCCCCGCTACGCACTGAGCCATCCAGAATGCCCCCACTCACCTGTGTTTAGAGCGTTGGTTGTTTGTTCGCCTTTGTTTGTTTTGTGGTTGCTGTTTGCAGTGCAAGGGCTTTGCACAGGCTAGAAAATCCCCCCTGCCGTGGAACAATTCCCAACCCTGCTTATGTGTTTTTGAGATAGGGTCTCTCCTGTAGTCCAGGCTGGCCTCAAACTCATTACGTAGTCAGGATGACCTTGAACTCTTGCTCTTACTGCTCCTAACTCTCAATGCTGAGCTTATTTTGTTTATGTGTGTTTGTTTTGAGGCAGGATTTCACTTTGTACCCTAGACTGGCCTGGAACTACCTATGTAGATCAGGCTGGCCCCCAACTCTGGGCAATCTTGCCTCTGCCTCCAGAGTGCTGGGGTTACAGATATGCTCCACTAATCTGGGCCAATGCTTCCTTCCGTGAAGGAACCTTCACGATTTTCCCCCACTCACCACCTCCTAAGTAAGCCCAGTCACTGTCCATCTCCCAGGTGTCCCAAAACCATTTTCTGCCCCTATTTTGCATAGCTCTGCATCTTAATCCAGGCTCTGCTCTCTGCCTAACTTTTCCTCTCTTCATCTGCTTACCTGCTACTCATCATCAGAGACAGTTTAAGGGTTATTTCCTTTGGGAGACTTCCCTACATATACCTCGTCTCCTCTCCAGGCAGACCACGCTGCACTCCTGTTCTATGATGTGTCTGTATAACTCATCATCCTGCAATTTAACCGTGGAGTCCTTGAATAAGTTACTCCATCAGAGCATGCTGCACCTTACTCACCTGTTCTTGCAACCATTATTTGAGCTCTACACTTCCAGGTGCTGGGCTGGAGGCTAGGGATGCAATGGCGGGGGGGGGGGGGGGGGGAGGGGGGGGGGGGGGGGGGGGACATGACTCGGGCAGAACTCCTGAAGTAGTTAGCACAGTTAGTATTTGGAAGATGCTGCTTGCCTTCTCACTCCTTATTCCAGTTCTGGGCTTGTATGAATGTGGTAAAGTCAGAAAAGTCAGGGGGTCTACCACTCGGCCCTTTCAATAATCTCTCCTGTAATTACCTTCCTGGTAATCTTTCCCATTTGCATATGTGCCCATTGAAATGCCTCCCATGTGTTTACTACTCAGCATCCTTTCATGCCTTCGAAAAGGAGGTCACAATAGCCCCAGGCACAACTTCTAGGCAAAGTTCCATTTTTCAAAATGAAGGTTTGTTTTTTTAAATGTGTATGTGTGCGCGGATATGTTCATGTATGTGGGTGTATGTGGAGTGCCTAAGGAGGCCAGAGAAGTCAGTCCCCTACAGCTGGAGTGGCAGGCGGTTGTGTGCTGCCCTATGCCAATGCTGGGAACTGACCAGCCTTCTGCAAGAGCAGTACATCTCACTCTTAACGTCCCCAGCCCCGAAGTTCCACTTTTTCACTCCCCCCTTCCCTAATTTCTTCCTTCTTTGATGTCCTGGCCACACTGTGTGTGCATTTGTACTGTGCATTTCCCTCATAAGCACCTCTGGCTCTCCAGAGGTACTGTTAGGCACTCAACCTAGTACTTTCCCAAGGCATTCGCAGTTTTCAGTTCCCTTCTTCCTAATATTCCACCGATATCCCTAACGTCAGTAGCTAGACTGTGTGTTTGGTTTGATTTGCAGTTTTTCTGGTTTTCGTATCTGTTCTGAGCCAGGGTCTCCCTGCCCAATCCAGGTTGGCTTGAAATGGCACCCTTCTCCCGCCCCAGCCTTCGGAATCCTGGAATTACTGGGATTAAGGGTGTGTCACCTCATCCAGCTTTCTCCCCTGAACCGGAAAGTCTCACCCCTTCTCATTCTCCACTCCATCCGGGCCCTGCTGAGCTGTCCTTTTTGCCTAAGGGAGATTCTGTAGCCTGCTCTTCCTCAGACTTTTAATTCTTTTCATCACTAGCACTTTCCAGAGCCTAAAACAGGCTCTGGAAATAAAGTCTTAGTGAATGCATAGTTATTAACAAGTACACCACCACCACCCCCCCCCCCCGCCTCCGCCGCCCCTCAGCTTCCAAATCCCAAGAGTTTCTACATCACAGGAAAGCTAAAACCAGAGGGAGCCAGAAACATCCAAATTGGGTCCAAGAAAAAAAAAAAAAGCCACTTTTTAAAAGTATGTGAGAAGTTAAGTGTGTTTCACAGTCGTGTGTTTCAGCACACGGCTTTGGGTTTTGTAAACTCGTTGGACCTCCCATGTGAACAGGGTATACACTGCATTGGTGTTTCTGTATGCTATTCAAGTATTTTTCCCCCGATGTGTGCGAGCCAGAGGCTTGGTGTTTTCAGATTTTGCCAAGGGAAGGACAGCTCTGGAGCTCAGGAACCAAGGTACCATTTGAAATTTAGTTTCTCCATGAGTGTATTTCCGAGTAGAGAGGACAGGGAATTCCTGCATCAACACAAAACCGTGAACATTTTGGTGGACAGCGTTCTAATAGGTGTTCTAGGTCGTTCTGGTGCTTGGGGTCATGCATCAATAGGAAATGGATTGCATGTTTCCCCGCAGAGAATCCTTCCCGAGGCCTGATACTCCTCCCTCTCCTTCCCTCCCGCTCACAAGGCAGGATCCCCACGAGGCCTTGGCAAGGGGGTCTAGCGACCGATGCTGAATCGTCCTCTCTCCTGCCAGGTCCCGAGATGGCAAAGATTCTTAGGCCAGGTTTTTCCACACACACCCCCACCACCCCTCTGAGGCTCTGCTCCCAAGGCAAGGCAGGCAGGACCGAGTTGCGATGTGGAGAATTCGATGTCCGAGAGACCTCCTCGGAGGAGTGGATCGAGTTAAATATAACTGCGCGAATGGAATGGCGCTAAAAATAAGGTAGCAGCTGGCAGGTCCTCGGCTCTGTCCCGGGAAAGGAGGGGGCCAGAGTGGTCCCGCGCTGGGAGCGGCCAGAAGGTACAGCGTCTGCAGCCTGGGTCCGAGGATCACCGAGGTTCCACTCAACTGTCGGAAGCCGGAAAGGGGTGTCCCTCAGGCTGGCAAATCTCAGGCTAGGCATCAGGATGCTCTGGGCTTTCAAAGACGTCAGAGGGCATGCGCACGTGCCGGGAAGTGAGGGTAGAAGGGCGGGGCGTCCAGATGTCGTGCCCCGCCACCAGGGGGAGCTGAGGGGAAGAGGAGAAGACGCGGACCCTGGGGGAGGTGGGTGGGCCCCCGAGATGTGGGCGCATCGCTGCCACCACGCGCTCTCTCGAGGCCCACGGGTGGTCGCGTTCTCTCGGCGCCCCGGCTCTCCCCATCTCAGTGCCCCACCATCAGACCCACAATTGAAACGTTTCCAAAACGGGCTATTTATTTGCTCCCAATAAATCGATCGGCGGTGATTAAGAAATCGATGTGGCCTGGGTGGGCAAGTCTCTCGCTGCCATGGAAAGAGGCTTTTGCGCGCGCCCGCAGGACGGCAGAGGGCCAGCCAGCCCCGGCTGGGGACAGGCGTGCCGGGACGGTCACACCCGAGGACCCGGTACCTGGGCACCCTGGCCCGGAGGAGAAGGGGGGTCACGTCCCCTCGGACTGCGAGCGGCGGACAGCGACGAGACTCGCCTCGGCCCCTTCCCTTTTTCCTCCAGCTCGCCGTGGAGCTGGGGCCGCCAGCCGCCGCGGTGCGGCTTTGAGGCTTTTGTTGCTCTCCGGCCGGCTGAATAGGGATTTTGTAAAGCGGGACAGATAAAAATGAGCAGCATCATATTGTTTGACAGAATGATCCCGCGTGATGAAGTGTCGGCTCCGAAGGGGGTGAAAATGGTGAATTCCTAAAAACCCAGCCCTCGGCTTCTCCAGCAGCTACCGTTAGCCTGGAGGGACCCAGCGGACGCCGGGCCCGCGGTGTCGCATCGTACAGCGTCGGCAAGACTCTAGCTTTCAATGCCAAGTCATTTTTAAGCCCCGATCCTGCCCAGGATCTTTCTCCTCGCGAATGAAAAGAACAATTTTCGAGAGAAAGGCTCGTTTTGATTAAATCTGACATGCTGCTGATAACTCCATGCTAATGTGAAATAATTAACATAATAGCCATAATTAAAAGCACGCTAACAATGCCATAAATTTATCACACAATTTTACTAGCTTTCTGCCCCTAACTGCTCTCTCATCGTTAATTAAACGTGTTGCCTTTTACAGAATGGATGTTTATACATTTCCAATATAAATAAATTCGAATCCATCCTCTCTCTCCCCCCTCTCTGTTCTCCTTTCCTTCTGGTCTCTCGCCATTTATAGGCACGCGGACTGTAAGTACCCGGTACTGAAAATAAATGAAGTTTTGAGGTGTAAATCTAAACAAGAACATTAAATTAGCCTCTCCCCCAACCCTTCCCCAAAGAGCTCTGAAGAGGTATGGGGGCCGGTGTTTGAGGGGGTGAAAGTGTGTTGAAAAGCATTCCCATTGGGCAGTGGATATATTCTGCAAGGGTCGGGACCCCAGACACCACCTCTGCCCTTCCCACCTTCTTCGGTGGCAGCCATCCAGACAAAGAGGTTGATGATGGTTTAATAAGTCTATGAAAATTGTCCAGAAGGAACAGACTTCGGCTTGGGGGGGGGGTAGGTAATGGATCCTGGAAGGAGGGCCGCCTTTCAAATAATTCCACCCATTGGTTTGTTTTCTCTGCTAAAGAAAGTAGCTGCCCTGAGTGGGGCACGCTCCCCTGACTTCTCCGGAGGAGGCTGCTTCTCCGGAGGTGGCCTCGCCTTCCCGGATTGTTAGAAAAGTGCATTTGCGCGCAGGATCATCCGTCTGCTTCAATGACTTGGTCAAGCCCATGCCATAGTCCCTGACTTAGGGAAAGCTAGCGGCTGGGGTCGCCTAGGCCTGCGTGGACCATCATGCTTCCCGCTCTCTCTGACCCAGCCCCTCCTCCGGTGTTGACCACTTAAGAATCCAAATTGAGTTGTAATTAATTTCCCCCTTCTCCGTCATAAATTGTTCCATCCACATCCTCCCCTTCCAGGACGCACACACTAAATCTCTCCTCCTCTGGAGACGTCTCAATTTTCCTTCCTATCGATCCTGACCACTCTTTCCTCCTGTTTCTAGAACCTTAGTTCCCCCTTCACTCCCGGGCCTGTTTCGGGGTCTCCTCCAGCCCCGTGATACCACCTATTCTGTCAGCCCCGCGAGAAACCGGAGTTTCTGTTCTTCACTTCACTCTCATTAGGCAGAATCATTCCCAAGACTTGAGCAGGTGAGACCGCTGGCGGCCATCTTCCTTTTAAATATCTCCTGGGAAGTTTGCTAGCTGACCCACGCTGTCACTCTCACGCTTAACTGTGTTAGTGTGTGCGCCCCTTCTCCCTCAGCGCCCCAAATAATCTTTGGCGGCTGAATGTTTATCCTTGCCCACCATTTCTGTTCCCTGTACCACTCCCTCTCTCCCCCAATGTGTATCACTACCACCACCACCCCTTCTCACATCTCTATTTCTATCCCTAAGTTTGGCGGTAACTGAGGACCTGGGTTTTTAGATGCAAGCTACAATCTCGCTGCTGTTTAGCTTGGAATCCAGGAAGCTTCCCGCGATGAGGGCCCCGGGAACCTTCCGGTCTACCACCTGTACTGCCGCTCAGCCGCCTTCTCTCGCACAGAGGCTGTGCCGACAGCAGAGTCCACCCGGCAGGAGGAAAGCCACAGCGGGTCCCCAAACAGAGCGACCGCGGGAATCTCCGCGGCCTCCCCTAGAAATCGATATTAAGCCACTAGGCCCGCGCGGGCTCCAGGTTTGGGGGCAGCAAGCAGCCAGTAGGTTCTGCACGTCTCATCATTTAGCTAATCGAGTCGAAAAGTTTCTGTAGGGGCCGGACCCAGCATCAGATGGTAACACTGATTGAACAAGAGATTAGCACAATAGAGCTCTAACCGAGGGGAAGCGTTGCTTTTCACGCTACGCACCGTAATTAATGGTATGAATCAATTAATTTGACTTTTATTGTGTCGAAGGAAAAAAGCGCAACAAATGGAACCGGCAGCTGGGAGTTGTTCACCACCCCCTTCCCTAGAGAACTTCCAAGGAGACACACGGGAATGGACCGCCCAGATCCGGCCTTGGCGGAGGGGGCAGAGGCGACGCGGAGAAAGTCTCCGGAGCCAGCTCAGACCCACGGAGAAATCGAAATTAGGCTCATTTGGAGAGTATCTCAAAAGGAGACCCCGTCAGCAGCCTCGGAGCCTGGGTTCTCGGCGCGCACACCGGCACGCCCCGGTCCACTGGAGGCCTGGCTATCAAGACCGCAGTCCGGTCCGCGCACAGCTTTGCGCCTGCGGCTATCGCCTGGCAATCCAAGTTGGGCGAAAGGCGTTCCTGAATTGGTAAATTGGGATTATGTGTTCTTTTCCTCCCCACCTTTCTTTGAGTCGCTTGGGCGGTTGCCACTGTAACCTCTTGCCTAGGGTGATAGGCAGCCAGGCCCAGCTCGTAGCTCCTGTCGGTTTCCAGAGAGGACTGTCTAGTCAGCGTAGAAGATGCTTTTATGAGCCAGCGGGTCACAAGTGGTGCAGGAGCAGGAATCAACTCAGACGTGCGTTTTAGGGTCAGATGTAACCCCGAGAACAACTGGAAACAAAAAACATGGAGATTCCAGACTTCTCTGGATAGTCAGTGCCCCCACCTACCCTGCAGCAGCCCCAACACGGAACATCATCGAAGTCCATATTCAAAAGGCTAGTGATATAGGCTGGGGTTAACAGTCAATCTGTTGTCCTAATGCCTGTTTTTAAAAAAAAAGTTTACAGATTAAAACATTTTTTTTAATTAATTTGATGTTCCTGGGAAAGTGGGTCTAGGTGAGGGCACAGGACATGGGAATCTGAAGCACACTGGCAAACTGGAAGTACATAACTTTTCCACTATTTTCTATAAGCACCACAGAAATTGTTTCCTCCCTGACTTCCTCTCTCATTCTTTCATACCCTGGGAGAAAGGGCCTCTCCATCCCAGGCCTTCAGCTGACAGACGAGTCTGGTTTCAAGAGGGCCACAAGCGGTAACTGCTCTCTCCTCTGACAGAGAAGCGGCCTAAAGCAGAGAGGAAAAAACAAGGCTTCTAAGAACCACCGGGGTTGGGAGGAGCGGCTCCCCTCGGATATACCGAATCCACTAGTCCCAGGAGCACTAGGCGCCAACTCTGGGTCAGTTTAAAGTCGCCCCCCCCCCCCCCCGCCCCCAGCATCTCTGGGAATTCCTGGTCTTTCCTACCATCGCTGGCATTCCTTGTCAGGGAAACTCCATGGGCGCTGGACACATCCTCGCCTCTTCTTTGACGCAGGTTTCTGCACAGGTTAAGTCTTGAAGGGTTTGCCTGTGCTTTAAGAAATAACTCACATTAGTTAGAAGCAAAGGTGAACTCACCCGCCGGCTCTGCCCTAAAGCACTGTGGTTCCTTGGAGGCCGTGCCCTCTGCTCAGGAAGTCTGCGCCCGCTCCCCACAATTTTCCAACTGTCCCAGTCCGTGCGTGCGACGTCTAATACCGAGGCCCAATGCCTCCTTCCCACCCCACCCCACCCGACTTACCCAGGCCGCTGCCAACACCTGCTCCATTTCCAGCTCATTTCCGACTTTTTCTGTGCTAAGTCGTTTAACAACTCCAACAGCCAGTTATGGCTTCTTTGTTTATAGGTTCCCTGTTATTTTACGTTCTTTTTATTTCTCTGCAACTATCCTAATAGGTTAATCGATAGCTATTTTCTGACCCCGGGAAACCCCAGCTGATGGTGTTGTGACCATGCGAATATACATATATTTATATGCAAGCCCGCATGGAGCCAGGGAAGCTAGGATAAGGCTTGAGTAGTTAGGTTTGAAAATGATGGGGAAGCGCATCAGCAGGTGTCTTGTCTCTAGAATAGCCCTGAGACAGGAGGGGGTATGAGGCCTAATTAGGAAAAGGGAGCCGGATGTGTTCCCTTAATCCTTGGATCGAAAACAAACAAAAACCCAAACCAAAGCAAAATCATAAGTTTTCTTAAAAACAACAATCTCGTTCTGCACTGCGAGTCGGTCTGAATAATATTAGCAAAGTAGGGAAGGCAGAAAAGGGCAGGGGGCGGAGAAGGCAGGGCGGTAGGAGCCCCGCGGTCCGGAGGACACTCTCTGAGGCCCACACCCTCTCCACCCCCACCCACCCACACTCACGCCCTCCCCGGACCCGGCGCCCGGCTCCAGCGTGAGCAGGGGTCTCCCGGCAGCCCGAAGAGCCCTCGGGGGCCCACGGGATGCTAGCGCCTTGTCGGTCAGGAGTTGCGCTTCTCTTGTCCCTTTGTTGACAATTCCCTGAACCAACTTGAGTTTGGCCGGCTCCACCGCGGCCCTGACGTCACGCGCGGTCACGTGGCCCCGCCTCCCGCTGGATCTTTAAGTAGAAAGTAATCTATCAGGCCAGTCCTTAAAACGGGACTTTCGACTACCCGGGCTTGGCGTCCCTGTCACCCCCCACCCCACCCCCGCGGTTGCCCCAGTCCGCGCCCTCCGGAGCTGCTTGGCACCCGGCGTCCCGCTCTCGCCCGGACAGCTTCTGAGCCCCACGCCCAAGCCAGAGAGGCCGAAGAAGGCTGGCGAAGTGAGGGGGGCGCGGCGTGGAGGAACCTTCGGGGTCGCGAGCAGTAGCTGCCGCCTCGTAGGGAAGCGTCGGGGACCGCAGGAGTTCGTGGAGGCGCGGCTGCGGGCGGCGGAGCGCAGCGCCCGCACCGCGCGATGCCGGGCCTCCGTGTGTGAGCTGACCCAGGAGGGCCCCGAAGCTACCTGTGCCTTCCCCTCCCCCTCCGCTCTCTTTCGGGGGGCACCCGCACCCCCTCTCCCTGAGGTCCGCGGCCGCCCCTCACGGACCCCCTCGCCCTCTGCTCGCTCCCGGCCGCCGCCACCAACCCCGTGGAGGGATGACCCTCTCCGGCGGCGGCAGCGCCAGCGATATGTCCGGCCAGACGGTGCTGACGGCCGAGGACGTGGACATCGATGTGGTGGGCGAGGGCGACGACGGGCTGGATGAGAAAGACAGCGACACCGGCTGCGATAGCCCCGCGGGGCCGCCGGAGCTGCGCCTGGACGAGGCGGACGAGGGGCCACCGGCGACCGCTCATCACGGCCAGTCTCAGCCGCCCCACCAACAACCTCTGGCACTGTCCACCGAGGCGGCCGCGGCCGGGCCGGGGAACGACGCCGGAGCGCCGGAGGCCGACGGCTGCAAGGGCGGCGAGGACGCGGTGGCAGGCGGCGGTGGGCCCGGCGCGGGCGGCGGTGCCGCGGGAGGTCTGACCCCGAGCAAGCCCAAGAACAGCCTGGTGAAGCCACCCTACTCCTACATCGCGCTCATCACCATGGCCATCCTGCAGAGCCCGCAGAAGAAGCTGACCCTGAGCGGCATCTGCGAGTTCATCAGCAACCGCTTCCCCTACTACCGGGAGAAGTTCCCCGCCTGGCAGAACAGCATCCGCCACAACCTGTCGCTCAACGACTGCTTCGTCAAGATCCCCCGCGAGCCGGGCAACCCGGGCAAGGGCAACTACTGGACCCTGGACCCCCAGTCCGAGGACATGTTCGACAACGGCAGCTTCCTGCGGCGCCGGAAGCGCTTCAAGCGCCACCAGCAGGAGCACCTGCGCGAGCAGACGGCGCTCATGATGCAGAGCTTCGGCGCCTACAGCCTGGCTGCGGCGGCGGGCGCAGGACCCTACGGCCGCCCCTACGGCCTGCACCCCGCGGCGGCGGCGGCGGGCGCCTACTCGCATCCCGCGGCCGCGGCGGCGGCGGCGGCGGCAGCGGCGCTCCAGTACCCGTACGCGCTGCCGCCCGTGGCGCCCGTGCTGCCGCCCGCCGTGCCCCTGCTGCCCTCGGGCGAGCTGGGCCGCAAAGCGGCCGCCTTCGGCTCGCAGCTCGGCCCGAGCCTACAGTTGCAGCTCAACACCCTGGGCGCCGCCGCGGCGGCCGCGGGCACGGCGGGCGCGGCGGGCACCACGTCGCTCATCAAGTCCGAGCCCAGCGCGCGGCCGTCGTTCAGCATTGAGAACATCATAGGCGCGGGATCCGCGGCGCCGGGGGGCTCGGCTGGGGGTGGCGGGAGCGCGGGCGGGGCTGGGGGCGGCGGGGGCGGCGGCGGCAGCACCCAGTCCTTCCTGCGGCCGCCCGGGACTGTGCAGTCCGCGGCGCTCATGGCCACGCACCAGCCCCTGTCGCTGAGCCGGACGACTGCCACCATCGCGCCCATCCTGAGCGTGCCGCTGTCTGGACAGTTCCTGCAGCCCGCAGCCTCTGCCGCCGCCGCTGCCGCCGCCGCCGTTCAAGCCAAGTGGCCCGCGCAATAGTGATGAGCCGGTGGTGGCCCGGCCGGGCGGCGGCCTCCGGCAGAGCCTGCGCTTCTTTCAGGCTGTGCGCCCGCTCTGATCCTGGTCTTTCTGCCCTGGTCCTGGTCCCTCTACCCAATCCTGGACTCTGCCACCCGCCCCAGACTCCCCAACACCGACCAACAGCGGCCTCCATCCCCTCGCTCACCTAAGCTGGCCGGGCAAACTCAACACGCGTCCGCTGGGAATAGCTTTCCGTACAGGTAAACTGATAACCGAATTTCCAAAAATGCACCCGGACGGCGCCTGCTCTCAGTACTGTGGGGGTGGGAGGGAAATCCTTTGTACATATTTGTATAAAAATCATTGACTTTCTTTTTGGGGTTTTTATTTTTTTAAGGAAAAAAAAAAACAAATTCAGTAGATTTAGAGATCTGAACTTTCATTTTTTTTGAAGGTTCACTCTCCGCAGTTTTATCTGAGAAAAAGAATGTATAGAGACGTTGGGAGATTTTAAATACAAAAAAATTTTTCAAAAAGGCGAAGTGTCATTGTATTATAAAAGTCTGTTTATATATGAATGAATATATATGGTATTCTAAATGTTATTCCATCATGTTGTACACAACTTTGTAAATAAATTTTTAAAATGCTCAGCCTAGTGTTTTATTTAGGTGTCTAGCAAATGGTAAGATTTTAAAATGGGATTTGCATTGGCTTTCCCCCAGAAAAATCTAGCAGCCTCAACCAATGACCTTTTCGAATGTTGCAAATTGATAATTTGGGTGAAAAAACATTTGAATTTGAAAATGGAAAGAGTATACCTAATTTAAATTGTAGTAATGTTTTCACATAAAGCCAGAATAAGGATGACGGTCGAGCTAACATAAATGACTAGCGGCTCCTGCAAAGTAAACTGCCATTACAATTCTAAACAACAGCATTCCCGTTCATTGTAAAGAAGTCCACCAGGCGAACATAACAGTACTGGGTCATTTTAATCGTCCTTTCAAGAGCAAAATTCCAAGCATTCCATATTTTAGCATTTAAACCTCGGATTTTTTAAATTCCTTTTTATCCCTTAAGAGGAAGTGCTAAATCACATTCATTTTTGAATTCACAAGGTAGCATTTCAAGTTTTGTATTGGGATGGTATTATTTGCATTAGTTCTTTATTTTTTTTTCCAGAAAAAAAATTTCAAGATCCCTCTTTCCATGGCAATAATTAACGCCCATAACTGGATTTCTGGAGGATTTCTGAAGCGGCAGCCCCTCCTCCCAACCCGAGCCTTTCTGAAGGCCAAGAAATCATAATTAATTAACATCCTTCTAAAAACAGGTGCATTTTATCTCCCTCCCTCCCTTTTTGTCTACCTTGGCCAGGTTAGGATTTTTTGAGAGATCTATAAGGAAGGAGTGGGAAATGTCCTCGTAGATTATTTTAGGTATGCATCCCAGATATTTCAACGTGTTTTGTTTTGTTTTTTAAGGTGTTAAAGTAGAAGTGTAACGTCTAGACTAAGAGGCCGGTTGGGCCACCACCAGCATATCCTCAGACAGCATCAATTCTAATTATTTTGTAATTAATTTAGCTGTTACAATTACTTGTGCGAAATCAGTTTTTAACTCCAGAACTGCACGTAAGCGATGTCAGCTCCACCCTGTGAGCGGCTCGTCAGTGAAACCCAGACAGTGTCAGAAACCGTGTTCACTCCTCGCTTGCCACCGGGAATCCGAGCCTCACTGTCGGCGGCCGGCGTGGGCTTGCGGGTCGCTCTAAAACACACTTCCTCGCGAATACCGACTCTCTTTTTCCTGGTGAGCCGTAAATGTTATTGTTCCCTGAGTAAACATTCCGTCGGGAGCCGAGTCCTAAAATAAAACAGGCTGCTGGGGTGAGAGTTTTTAACTTGATAAACAAGAACCCGATAATCAGCACTGTGGAGGAGCGACTGTAACCTTCAGCGAGGAGAGCTTTACTTCGGGCGGGTCCCTTCTAATCTCCATTTACAAGGAAAACTAAACGGATCTAAATCGGTTTGTGTGTTGCAGCTATAAAAGTCACAAGTTGTTTCACAGTTGTGTCTGGCTAATCGGTTTTTACACAAACAGCAAATGGTCCACGATTTGTGCAAACACACAGAGGTTACTTCTAAATTTAGCTGGCACCCCTGGGAAAAGGGAAAGGCAGGGCTTCTTGAATTCACTTTTAGCCTCAAGAAGCTGCTGATCCAAGGCTTCTAAATGACATTGGATAACAGGGGCCTCATTCCATCCCTGATCCTTTGTTACTTATAAAATTACTCGCTCATATTTCCGCGCATAGCAGCAATACCGGCCGAGCCTGAGCACGCAGCGTGACACTCGGATACAAGCTGCCGCTGGAGATCCGCACGGCCTTTTCCAGCGATGCGTTAGGCGGCGCGATGTAGAGAACGCAGCAACTTTCCTTCAGCCACGTCTGCTGGGACAGCAAACAGCCTCTTTCCCGTGTGTTTGGAGGGTAAGGGGCTTCATGTCCAAACGCCAGAAGCCAACGGTTACTGAAAGTCCTGGCAACATACCGGGAAAGTAGAGCCTAGCCCTAACCCTGGAAAGAAGCTAAGCTCAAACTGTTTAAATGGTGAAGCTTTAAAGCAGACGAGGAAATGTAGATATTGTCGATAAATGAATTCAAGCACTTAGTAGGGTGGGGCAAGCTTTAAACCCACGTTTGATGTTTGCAAACGCTGGCACGTGTGTTGGAGGGCGATTAAATCCCTCTGAAACGGAGATTTAAAAACAGTGCAAGTGCCACCTGCTTTTTATTACGATTTAAAAAAGAAATTAAAAGAAAAGAGGGCATAAATAAAGGAAGCAGGTTGGTTTCAAAGGCGGAAGATGGTAGACTTTCAGTTATACCCCGATTTAAGCATTCCCCTCTTCTTCAGACACGGATTTCCAGGCAATCAATTCACTCTCAAAGCCCGGGGCTCCTAGTGCGACCTCAGGGTGGAGTTCCTGAGTGGGCCTCTCACCCAGTCCCTTGCGGGAATGCAGGGAGGATCTGGAGACTCAGAAAAATGTGAAATACTCCTACTGGATGAGCCGAGCTGTAGCTGCGATGGTGGATATGGCCTGTAGGGGGCGACGAGCAGATGGAAAACTCCCGAGCTGTTTGTGTAGATCCAACGCTAGACACCCTCACCCCTCCACCCCCACCTCCGGTCCAGGTCTCTTCCTGGCCAGGCTCTCAATCAAGCCCCCCGACACCATCCTTTATCCTCACGTCCTGGGACGACCAGGGCAAATCTCCGAGAAGCTACGTTCCTTGGCCCGTGTCCTGAAAGGGACAAGGTCTCGAGGCGAATTAGTCCTAGAAATTATGAAACAGTGAAATTTAGTGATGAGGAAATACTGGCTGGGAAAGCAGCTAAGAACTACATTTGAAGTTATTTATTTTACGTGGCTTTATAGGAAGAGTCTCGGTGGCGAAGGGAACATGGAAATCGAGTGTGTCGGGTGTTTTAGAGTGAGTTCTTTGAGAAACTGACCTGTAGAGAATGTGATCTGAAAGAGAACCATGAGTCTACAGAACTCCACCTGTGTCCCAGACGGTGCCGGCTGCAGCGGAACCGAAATAGTTGGGGGGGGGGGCATCAGGGTGAAAGAGGCCTCGCAGTAGGTATCCCAACCAGGTATTTTCTTTGATTTTAGTCAAGCAGCCTATTTTTTGTTTTTGTTTTGTTAAATCTCTCCAATTCTTTGACTCTCCCTGCAGAATTAGGTTAGTGTCAGTGAAAAATTAAAAAAAAAAGGCCGCAAAAACTGTCTAGTATGAAAGTACCTTACACCCCACGCTCACGCTGGTCTCTCCCTTTCCCCGCCCCCCATGGACTCCAGACGGAGAAACAGTCCTGCTCTAACGCTGGTAGTGTCCGCGGTGTTTTTGAACCTCTGGGTGTTACGTGTGCCAAAGAGTTTTCTAAGATGGATCACAGAACCGGTCCCAGCCCCTGCTGCCGGGGGGTGGGGGTGGGGGGGTACTGAGCAAAAGCGAGGCAGCTTCTCCAAGTCTCGAACCGTCCTGGACCACGCCCTGCGCCCTGGGAGGAGAGTACGCTCCCTCCAGCCCGAGCCTGCTGCGGGAGGATTCCTCTCTGGCCCACCGGTCTAGTTTCCTGCTTGCGCGTTTGCTGCCACTAACCCAGGCAAGTGGGGAAATCGGAGACCTCCGCTGACAGAAGCCCCTCAGCGCCCGGCCAGGCCTCGGAGGCGAATTAAAGGTAATCAGATCTCAAACCCGCCTAAAAGACCACCCTCCGACACCGCCCTCCAACAGTTGGCTGGGTGGTACCCAGAGCCAACTTATTCTCCACCGCCGCCTTCTTCTCGTGCCCTCTTAAGAATGTAAGAACCATTCTTTGCTCTCTGGGGTAAAACTTGCCAAATAGGGCTGTGTACCAAACAGAATTCGAATAGAAACGGAAAATGAGCGCAGTCATGCCGGTTTTACTTATCCAGGTGATGACTTACATCGGAATTTCCCTAAATTACTCTAAGAATTAAAATGTCCTACATTTTGTGAATAGTTAAATTAGTCTGCTTCCCTGTTTTTAAACATGAAACCGATGCCGAAAGCGTCTTCTCCCAGAGGACTCTGTTTTGTGCACACAGGGTGAGAATGAAGGGAACCTCACTATTCCCTTCCAAAAACCATGCCTAGAATATGGGCCTTATAGCAAGCGCCAGGGATAGTTCTCTCCTTTACACATACACAGTTCCAGAAGACCCTGGGACTTGCCCAAAGCCACTCAGCAGGCCAAGCTCTGTTAGTAGTCCTGGGATGGAAACGTGTTTCTTACCCAGGAAGGACTGTGCCATCTGAGGGAAAGAAAACAGCTAGCCCTAGGGCCAACGAAGGTGGGGGAGAGAGAAAGACTAAAGAAGCATCGGGCTAGGGGCAGCTGCGGGAAGGCGGCAGACCTGGGCCTTAGGGCTGTCCCTCCATCCCGGGTGCCTTCCCTCAGCATCCCGGGTGAGGCACCACACTGGGTAGCTCTGCCCGGACCGACAGCTACGTGACCTTTCCCGGAGAACTGAGGGAAGAAAGTGGGAACTTGGGCCAGTGGCTCCCTTAGCCGGATGGGCCAGCTGCCCAGCCACATCGCTGCAGTGTCAGGAGTGGATGCCACCGGTGGTCCGCCCCCTCCCCCGCCCCCACCGTGCTCGCGGGGCATCACCCCCCACATCAGCCTCGAGAACTCCAGCTCCCCCAGCCTGGAAGTGTGGATGCGAGGAAGACCTGGAAGGCTTTAGGAAGGCTACCCAGAGGGGAAAGGCACCTGCTGTGAAGGTGGCCTTGGAGAGAGATACACTATGGGGACAAGCCCCCCCCACCCCGACGCCCTAGCGGCCTGCGTTCCGGAGGCAACCTACTGGAGGCAATTGCCCCCAGAGTTAACCTAGGCAGCAGAAGCCCCACTGGGATCTCGGGTAAGCCATGCATGGCTGGCTGTAGCTGAGGACTCTCAGCCAGCCCTGGGGGACAGAGTGTCTCCAGGCTTAGCCTGCCCGTGCCTTCTCCGGAGCCCAGGAAGAAGCACCCTCTCTGCCACCCTGGCCCGCCCCTGTGCGACCTATGGGGACTCCGCCTTAGAAAGAGGGTCCTGAGAAGCAACTTTTGGTTCCTTTCCTCTCCGGGCTCCTCCCACACCTCTCAACAGATGGAAGGCAAGACTCGGCCCTCTACAAAAGCACACTCATGGCCCTTGTTAGCCTTTTCTGCAAAGGACATATGTCCGGTTTGTGAGGAATTCTGCGCTACAGCAACCTCCAACGCTAATTTTTCTCTTTGCCCTCAAGCTCCATCCTGGAAGGCAGCGCCTCCTCCAGGCAGCCTTCCCCAACCTTCCAATTTAAGTTAGTCGCTCCTTCTCTGAGCTCACCCATGTGCACAAATGAATCAGTTATTTGTGCTCTCTGATTCCCGTATGCACCCCTTACCGCCTATTGCTGCTGGGCACAAGGGGCTGTCCAGATTAGATGCCAACTGACCTTGAGCATCGATGAGCTGGGTGTGAAGAATCTTGGAGACTCTGAGCTCGTCAAACCAGGTTTTAAGAGTTTGAAGGAGTGTTTTCTTCCAGTTCCTTTCCTCTGGCCCCTTTCTTTATAACAAATGCTTTCTATAAACAATCCTAATTTTTTCAAAGTG
This sequence comes from Peromyscus leucopus, assembly GCF_004664715.2. Taxonomy (NCBI): domain Eukaryota; kingdom Metazoa; phylum Chordata; class Mammalia; order Rodentia; family Cricetidae; genus Peromyscus; species Peromyscus leucopus. The sequence continues at coordinate 102,716,101 of NC_051064.1, forward strand.
AATTTAAAAAAAAAAAGGCATTTCTTAGCTATCTAAAACATGGAAGACAGGTGAGCTGTTCATTGGATTTTCTGAGTATGTTTTCTCGGCCACTAAAATCGACTGACTACTTCTTGGCTGAAATACCATCAGCTACTTCTGCTGTCATCTGATGGGAATCCCCTCCAAGAGCCTGTTTGAGCCAGCCAGTACTTCTGCTCTCACACAGTAGTCCCTCAATCTTAGGGCATCCTGATTTGAAAGTTTTTCTTTCAAAGGATTCTTTTATTTCCTTGGAAAAGGGCAATAGCTTTGAGAGCTCTTTGCTCAGGTTTTTATAATAAAGATGGACCTGGTGTATGTTGGGATTCTTTATCTAAAAATGTAAAGAATCCGTTGTGGTTTGGCAACTACAATAAGATGGGCATGGAGGGGGGTGTCCCAGTACCGTCTGGGAATCTTTCTCTTTCTCTAGGATCCATGTGGACACCACCTTGCCTGTGACTATGACAAAAGTCTCATGCAATGGTAGCTAGCATTTTGAGCGTTTCGGCCCCACCCCCTGTCAGATAAAAAGTATTTTTAGAAAGTTAAACAGGGCTGGAGAGATGGCTCAGCAGTTAAGAGCACTAACTAGCTGCTCTTCCAGAGGACAGAAGTTACATTTCCATCACACACATGGCAGCTCACAACCATGTAACTTCAGGGAACTCAACACCCTCTCCTGGCCTCTGCTGGTAACACACACACACACACACACACACACACACACACACACACACACACACAAAACACGCATACACGTAAAATAAAAATTTAAAAAGAAAGTTAAGTAAATTGCTCTTTCATTTTGAGTCCCTGGCAAAAAGTCAACTTTTAGAACTAGATGTAGTGGTACATGCCTGTAATCCCAGTACTCAAGAGATGGGGACGACAGGATCAAGAGTTCAAGGCTAGCCTTATACCTGGCATGCTCAAGTTTAATCTTGTTTACTTGAGACCCTCTGTCACACCACTCCCTAAAGTTATCTCTTACTTACAACTCACTAAAGCCATTTAACTTATTAAAGTAGGAATTTAGATGTCTTTGGAAGATGTTCATGCAGGTCATTTCATACGGGGCAAGAGGAAAAAAAATCTCAAGTTATCTGGCCATTGCTTTCCAACTGGGATCAAAGTAATGTGAGTGAGTGTGTGTGTGTGTGTGTGTGTGTGTGTGTGTGTGAATCATTTGATGCAGATTTTTGCAAATGTATATCTCAGCTTGTGTGGTCGCCACTATTTTTAACCTTGTATAGCTCTGTTAGCTTCCTTCTCTGCATTGTTACAGATTCTAGCATCTCACAAATATAAATGTTGGCTACGAGAGCAAAGGACCGTCACGATGAGCATGACTGAATCACAGCCAGTGTGAAACACCTGCCTTATTGATGGTACACTGATGGGAATTAGTTCTTTGTGGGAAAGTTTCTCTTCTTGTTAGAGGAAACTGAATGCAAGAAGTAATAAACTGGATTAAAACACAAAATTAATTTTCAACCCTAATCTTGACATTGAACTTCAAAGTACTTCATAGATTCTATATTTGCCCTAGTGGAGAGCTCTGTATGTTTTTAAATTTAGTGTGTGTGGGTAGGTGGATGGGCGGGAGAGAGGAGAGAGGTGAGTGGGGGGCATGCATGCCATGGTGCCTGTGTGATACACAACGTTATGCAGTTGGTCCTCTCCCTCCACCTCTGGTGACTGTGTTTCCGGGCAAGCATTTTTAACCAGATAAATTATATTGCTGGCCCTGAAGACTACTACTGAAGATTTAGCGAAAAGACAGGAATTATAGTATAATAACTATCATTTCAATTTTTTTTAACTTTTTTGAGTAACTGTTTAAAAATTTAAAGATTTTTTTTAAAACTTTGATTTCACTTTTGTCTTGATTTAAGATATCTGTCATACTAAGCCATCTGTCATTCAAGTCTCCAGCACTGTGAAGACATTGCTAATATGTACATTAGGGAACTGAGTGTCTCATCTACCACTATCCAGAAGGCCCTGGGAATAACCTTTAAAGGTGTTCAAAGTGACGGTGAACAAAGCTACCTTCCACTTTGGGAAGCATTATTCTAGTGCAGCTTACTCATTTACAAATGTGGTAGATTACTGCTTTTTTTCCCTGTTGCCTTAAAATAGTCTTACGTCAAATGAGATTCTATTTGAGAAAGCATTTTATTAAATTTATTAGTTATAAGAGCTAAACATATCATCTGAGAGATATCTACTGTCTTTTAAATTGTTTTCTTTGCCATTAGGGGGTCTACTAGTTGAAACACAGAATGATATTCTAGAAAAAGCATGTGCTTTGGATTTCATAGTCTTGTGTGTCAAATCTTGATTCTCTCTCTGTTGTCAATTGTGTGTATTGTTTTCTTCTTTCTTGCTTTCTTTCTTCTTTCTTTCTTTCTCTTTCTTTCCTCCTTCTCTCTCTCTCTCTCTCTCTCTCTCTCTCTCTCTCTCTCTCTCTCTCTCTCTCCTCTCTTTCTTTCTTTCTCAACAGGAGAATCTCACTCTATAGCCTAGGGTAACTCTGAACTTGTGATAATTCTCCTGCCTCAGTCTCAAGCGCTGGGCTTACAGGTTTGAGCCACAGTGGCCTGGCTGTGTATACTCTTAGTCACAGTTAGCTAGCCTCTCCATTTCTGTTTTCTTGTTTGTGAAACAAGTATCAGAACATGGAGATTTACTGTGATGAATTTGGCGGTCTTAACGATGGTGACATCTCACTGCTCGGCAGTTTTGCTGATTTTATCGTGGTCACATTTTTATGAGGCCACCTTTATTTTTTTTCTCTGATAACATATACCAAATAGCTGTCACATTTCATATTTAAAAATGAAGTTGCTGGGACCACTGTCTCTCCCATCTCTTTGAGTTAGGGATCATTTTTGTGTTCTCACAACTTAACAAATGTGAAGCAATTTACTCTGTGGTGGTGCTTGGTAAATCACTTTCTCACTCTCAGGGTATTTTTCAGTCTTGTGGATGAGAGGTCTTGACAATAGTCATTAAAGATATGATAGCATTTTTCCACAAGAACAAGGACATGTGCCTATGTCTCTTTGCTGAGCTCTGGTCTGGGTAGACTAATTTTGACATTTTTTTTCTTGTATGTCTACCCTGAAATTTCACTAGAGGAAGTCACTACCTGCCTAGACTGGACCTGATTAGGCCAAAGCCCAAGTTTTAGCTTATAAAAACCATCTTGGTTATCTACCTATCTAATGACAGAATATGACATATAGATAATGGAGGATGAGCTGGAAATCAACTGACTTTGCTGGGTGTGGTGACACACACCTGTTGTACCAGATGTAGAGGCAAGAGAATTGCTGTGAGTATGAGGTACGCCTAGATTCAGAGCAACATGCTGCTCAAAAACAAAACATGCAGCAGCCCAGTTGGTAGAACGCTTGCCTAGCATGCTCAGAAGACCCTGGATTCCATCCTGAGCACTGCATAAAGCAATATGGTAATGGACTAGGGAAGTAGAGGCCAGAGGACCAGGTCAAGGTCAGGCCAGTGAGATGGTTGTGAAAGCATTTGGTGAGGGAAGCCAGAAGACCTGAGTTCTATATCCCCAGAATTCACCGCTAAAGGAGAGGACAGACTTCCAAAACTTGTGGCACACACACATACACCTCCCTCTCCTCTCTTTCTCCCTCCCTCCCTCTCTCTCTCTCTCTCTCTCTCTCTCTCTCTCTCTCTCTCTCACACACACACACACACACACACACACTCACACCACACACTCACCCATATCACACCACACACACACACACCATACCACAAATCACATATACTCACAAACCACACACACACACACACACACACACACACACACACACACACACACACACACACACACACACACACACTAAATTTAAAAACATTTTTTGAAGGTTGATGAGATGGTTAAGTGAGTCAAGGAGACCTGGTAACCTGAATTTGACCCTCTAAACCTGGGTAACGGTGGAGAGAACCAACTCCACAAAACTGTCCTCTGAGCTCCACTCTTGAGCCTTGGCATCTGTGCCCACGCACACACATCTTACACACAGAAACACACAAATACATTATCTAATTAAATATCTAATTTAAATTAAATTAAAGCAAGATTAATTAAATACTGGTCAGGTTGGTGGATTCTCTGGCCAGGTCCATCTCTACGTTCCCAGAAAATGGCTGTGAGTTATGCCTTGCAGATGCTTAAAAAGGCAACCCCACAAAGCTACCATATTTCCCATCAAGTCCAATCAGGGGCAATCATACATCGTGATGTGTTTCCTGTCTATACTACATCAATCAGGGCAAGCATACATCCTGATGTGTTTCTTGTCTATGTACCTCTTACCTACATCCAATCAGGGGCAAGCATACATCCTGATGTGTTTCCTGTCTATGTACCTCTTACCTACATCCAATCAGGGGCAAGCATACATCTGATTTTTCTTCTATGTATTTATAATATCAAACATACATTATGTGTTTTTTATGTACTCTTGCTACAGCCAATCGGGGCAAGCATATATCCTGATGTATTTCCTGTTCACGTACCTCCTGACTGACCACATGTAATCAAGTACATCTGGTATAGATGAGCAAAACACACGTAGGACAAACAGGAATTTATTAATTACACAGAACTCTTCACCTGCGAGGTATATTTTTCCTGTTTTGGTCTCACATTACCCTTAAAGTAGTTTATTTCCTCAGTGAGACTGTCCTGGAGACAACTAATTTTTCATCTGCAAGTGGTAATCAGTCAGGATTTTCTGGGTTCGGGATGGGGGCAGGTGTCCACTCCTCCCTTCAGTTCTAGGGTCTCATCTGGTGCACATCACCACGCAGGCCCTGTGCATGTTGCTTCAGTCAATGTGAGTTCACATGTGCTTCGGTCTCACTGTGTTTAAAGGTATCCTCTATCCTCTTTGACTCTTACATTCTTCCTGCCTCCTCTTCTGTGGCCTTCTGTGGCCCGAGGGGATGGGTTTGATGGAAACATCCCATCTCAGGCTCGATGTCCAGAGGTCTCTCGTGCTGTGCATATTGTCTGGCTGTGGGTCCCTGTATTTATTCCTTGCAGGAAAAGGCTTCTATGATGAGGCTGAGCAGGGCCGGGACTTATGAGTATAGCAGAATGTCATTGTGACAGGGCAAGACAGCCAGAGATTCCTCCACCTTGTGTCTTTTGTTTGTTTGCTTTGCTTTTTTCAAGACAAGGTTTCTTTGTGTAACAGTCCTGGCTGTCCTGGAACTCGCTCTGTAGACCAGGCTGGCCTCGAACTCTCAGAGATCCACCTGCCTCTGCCTCCCAAGTGCTGGGATTAAAGGCATGTGCCCACCACTGCCTGGCCCATCTTGTGCTTCTGCTGAGGCCATTGCAGATTTAACTAGAGTCAGATCTCCTTGATGGAGAATCCCAAGGCAAAGTTCCCAACTCTATTCTAGAATCAAAGGTCAGGATGTCATAGCTAACTTATCTTAGCCTTTGTTAAAACTACCTGTATGTGCGGAACCGCCTCCGGCTAACCACTCATCTTAACTTCTACTCAACTGCTCACTTCAAACTGCTTACTCTGAGAAGCTCTTCCCGAAGCCGCCCAGGAAGATGCCAGTAAAGGTCTCTGCCTTTAAAAACCTCCTGTTCTGGACACTCAGGCCACACCTAGGTTCCTGAACACTTAGGTGTGGTCCCAGCTGTCTAGAAGAAAGACTTTCAACTGGTATCAGGTTCTTAGTTACCCAAGCAGCATTGGTTATGGGCTCCATCTCATGCCGTGGGCCTCAAATCCAATCAGGTGTTGGTTGGTTGCTCCCGTAAGCTTTGTGCCACGGTTGCATCTTGGTATCACCATTGTAGATTTAAGGGCTTGTAGCTGGGTTGGTGTTTACGTTTCTTCTTTGTTAGTGTGCAGAACGTATTCAGATACCCAAAATACTAGACAGTAGGGGCGAAGGCCCTAGGTAGACACTAGCTTGACTTCTCTGTCTTTAATGAGTTGTACAGGTGTTATTTTCAGCAATAGAGCCTTGCTGTCAATTTGTGGAGAACAACCTGTAGCTTTTGCAACATCTTGCATTGTTTAGGGATTCCCATGGGACCACTTTGCTCAAAAAACTCAATTCAATGTGATTCAGTACCATTCCCAATACTGAAGCTTCGTTTGGTAACGAAAGATGTCCAGTTGGGGCTCCCTGTTATTTGGCACTGTCATTTAGATTGTCTTCACCTATGTATATAATGTAGGAAGCTTCTGCTGTGTTGGTTTCCATATGACCCCTCAAATGGCCCTTAGTTTTAGCTGTCCCTCCCCATATCCTCTCCTTCATCATCCTCATCTGTTCCTCTCCCCATTTGCTCCTCCTGTTCCAGTGCCCAGCCTGAATCCATCAATAACTATCTATTTTACTTCTTCCTAAGAAGATCTGCCCCTCCCCCAGTCCCTTACTCTATACCTAACCTCTGTGGTTCTGCTGATTGTAGCTTGCTTATCTTTAACAGCCAGCATCCACACATAAGTGAACACATACCATATTTATCTTTCTGAATCTGAGTTGCCTCACTCAGGATGATTTTTTTCTAGTTCCATCCATTTTACCCAGGGATTTTATGAGTTTTTCATTTCAGAGTAATATTCCATTTTGTAAATGTACCACATTTTCCTTACCTATTCACCTGTTGATGAACATCTAGGTTGTTTTCAGTCTCTGGCTATTGTGAATAGAGCAACAATGAACACTGTTGAGCAAGTCCCTCTGTGGTAGGATGATGCATCCTTTGGGTATATGCCAAGAGTGGTATAGCTGGGTCTTGAAGTAGATCAATTCCCAGCTTCTTGAGGAACTGCCACACTGTTTTCCACCCCCGCCAGCAGTGAATGAGTGTGGTGATATTTTGTTGCACTCTAATAAAACTTGCCTGAAGATCAAAGGAGAGAATCAGCCACAGAGTTAAACATAGAGGTCAGGCAGTGGTGGCACACACCTTTAATCCTAGCACTCCAGAGGCAGAGATCTGTCTGGATCTCTGTGAGTTCAAGGCCACACTGGGCTACATGAGATTGATCCAGTCTAGGAGAGAAACAGAGCCAGGCAGTGGTGGCACACGTCTTTAACACCAGTGTTTGGGAGGCACACTAATCCCAGCAGTAGGAAGGCTGAGATAGGAAGTGAGATGGCTGGGTGAAGAAAGGCATGTAAGGCTCGAGGAGACAGGAACTAGAGAGCTCCTTCTGCTGAGGACTCGCATTCAGTCTGAGAAATCGTGGAGAGAGAATTGACTGCAGAGTTGGCGAGGTGAGAAGCAGCTGTGGCTTGTTTCCTCTGATCTTTCAGCATCTACCCCAACATCTGGCTCTGGGTTTTTATTATCAGACCATTTAGGATTACTGAAATATATGAGTGTTCCCCTTGTTCCACATCCTTGCCAGCATGAGCTGTCATTTGTTTTATTGATTTAGCCATTCTGACAGGTGTAAGATGAAATCTCAAAGTAGTTTTAATTTGGGTTTTTTTGATGACTAGGAATATTGAACATTGCTTCTTAGCCATTTGTTTCCTCTTCTGAGAATTCTCTGTTTATACCTGTACCCCATGTTTAAATTGTGCTATTTGTTTTCTGAATATCCAGGTTTTTTTGGGTTTTTTTGAGTTATTTATGTATCTCAGATATTAGCCCACTATCAGATGTGTTGATTAAAAAAAATTTCCATTCTATAGACTGTTGTAGCTAATTTTCACTGTGCTTGATTTTTGCCATTCATCTGCTTTAAAATCTTTGTGTGTGTGTGTGTGTGTGTGTGTGTGTGTGAGAGAGAGAGAGAGAGAGAGAGAGAGAGAGAGAGAGAGAGAGAGAGAGAGAGAGGCTGTCCTAGAACTCACTTAGTAGACCAAGCTGGCCTTGAACTCACAGAGATCTGCCTGGGATTAAAGATGTGGGCCACACCACCAGCCTACTTTGGAATCTTTTTTTTCTTTCAGTTCCTGTCTTTTTATTTATTCATACACAACTACTTGTCTTCTGGTTTGTTGAAGCAGTAAGTCAGACAACACTGGCCACAGGAATGTCTGTCGAAGTGGCTAGACGTGAAAACTCCAGCACCACACTCATCAGAAGGACACTCTGGACGAAGACGGCTAATTTTGCCGTTTTCATCCACCTTATAGTACTTTAGTACAGCCAACTTAACCTTCTTCCTCTTATGCTTATTCTTCTTGGGAGTGGTGTAAGACTTCTTCCTTTTCTTAGCACCACCACGAAGTCTCAACACAAGATGAAGGGTGGACTCCTATTGAATACTGTAGTCAAAGTACGGCCATCTTCCAGCTGCTTACCAGCGAAGCTCAGCCTGATCAGGAGGAATTCCTTGCTTATCCTGGATCTCGGCCTTTACATTTTCTATAGTGTCCGAAGGTTCAACCTCGAGCGTGATGGTTTTCCCCGTAAGGGTCTTCACAAAAATCTTCATCTTGGGGGGTTCCACCACAGATGGCGGATTGGAAAGACTACTTTGGAATCTTAAATTGTCATTTCCACAGTGACATCTGCTCCACCAGGGTTGTTCCAGAGTCAAAGGGCATAAAACACGTTCAGTGGTTGGCAGGGTTTGCGGTTCTGTGAAATGTAACCCTGCTTCTGTCCTCTGCATAGGGCTTGACTAGGAAGCCAGCCAGTCATGTAACTTGACTCTTCTTTTGTGTTCTCACACAGAAAGCAAATTGTACACAGAGCAGACCACCCACAGGATGATGATGACAAGCACTGATATCCATTAAACACCATGTGCCAGAATGTGTTCTTAGCGTGTTGTGTGTTCTCAGTGAGGTACTGCTTTGGAAAGTACCTTCCTCTTAGATTTTGTCTTGTTTTGTTGGAGGCATGGCTGGCCCTGGCTAAACTTTTTATGTAGACTAGGCTGTCCTCAAACCTTCTGTGATCCTCCTGCCTCTGCCTCCTGAGTGTTAGGATTGGAGGGACATCTCCCAACACCTCTTAGATTTTCTATTCTCAAGATTGTCCCATAGGTACTTCAGTCTTAAATATTCTGTGTGTGTGTGTGTGTGTGTGTGTGTGTGTATGTGTGTGTGTGTGTGTGTGTGTGTGTGTGTGTGTGTGTAGCTAATTTACTTTCTAGAGCGTAGAACTAAGAAACCGTACGTAGATAAGGCTGGATGTGGTTGCTCACATATGTAATCCCAGGACTCACGTATGTAGTTCCAGGAGGATGAAGCAGAAGGATTGAGAGTTTGAGGCTAGCCAAAACTATGCAAGACTTTGGTCTCAACAAACAAGGACTGAAAAACAAATAACTAAGTCCAAGTATGGTATCACGTGCCTCCTATGCCGCATTCCCGAGGTATGCAGAGGTAGGAGACTGCTGCAGGATCCAGGTCAGCTTGGTTCACACACTGAATTCCAGAGCAGCCAAGACAAACAACACAAAACAATGATGAAAAAGTGCACGATGGGGAAATAATTGTTTCTATTGAGAAGACTCTTTTTCCCCCCCTGTAACCTTGGCTGTTCTAGAACTTGCTCTGTAGAGCTCAAATTCAGAGATCCTCCTGCCTCTACCTCCCGAGTGCTGGAATTAAAGGAATGCACCACCATGGCCCAGCTCAATTTTTGCTTTTATAATGTAAAGTTATTCTAAGCATTTAACACAGCAGGCTATGTAAAATAATCCACACCCTTTCTTTGCAATTGTTTTGTAGGGCTATGTTAACTGACCACAAGACATCAGGAGAGATTCTGTAAGTGTAAGCAGTATGGAGTTACAGTTACAAAGACAGGCTCAGAAGCCAGCCAATTTGCATTTGAATCCAAGCCTTGCTCTATTCTAGCTGTGTGGTATTAGATAGTTTTCTTTTTTCAGCCACAGATGAGAATCAAAACACTATCTACCTAGCACAGTCACTGTGAGGCTAAATTAGTAAACGTACGATTCTGTTTTTAATGTCATTTGCTGCAGATCAGACATTAGAGGATTATTAGTGATACACAGGTTCTTTTGACACACATAGGAAACTTAACAATTTATCCATATGTATTGTATGTATATATCCATGTGTGTGTGTGTGTGTGTTGTTTTCATTTTGTTTTTGAGAAACAGGATTTTGTGAATCCCAGACTGTCCTCAGAGTTGCTGTGTGGCTGTGTGAGGATGACCTCACACTTCTGATCCTCTTGCCCCCACTTCCTGGGTTTATAGACATGCACCACCAATCCTGATGCTGGGGATTAGACACGGGGCTTAATGTATTCTAGGAAAGCGCTCAACAACTGAGCTACATCCTGAACATTGACTTACTTACTTACTTACTTACCTTACCTTACCTTACCTTACCTTACCTTACCTTACCTTACCTTACCTTACTTATTTCTATGTAGCCAGGGGCTCAACATTTAGCCCAGGCTGGCTTTGAACTAGAGAGCCTCCTGCCTCATCCTCCTGAGTGCTGAAATTAATGGCAAATGTCACCACACCTGGCCCATGATTCATTATTTTCATAAAGAAGACTTCACTAATGATGAGAAAACGATATAGAGACTGTTCAGGTAGTTTTAGGTGGGACCCCAAAAGCAATCAGTTCTAATGCTTGTCCTTGGCTGGAAGCTGGACAAGTCTTTGATTCTGTCTTGTTCTTGATCTTGTTCTGCCTCTTTCTCTTTTTACATAGTCTAAAGAAGTGAGTAATAAAATAATAATCCCTTCCCATTAACCATTAACAGCCAAATAGCTCCTCCTTGAGAGGCGGGGCCTCATGAGCCCTTACAAACCCCATCTAAAACCGGTATCCATAGGGGCAGTGAGTTCATGAATTAGTTCAATGTCCACGTCATGTCCACGTCCAGTAGACAGTGGGCATCTGGTTTTCAGGATATAACGTTAAATGACTTCCTAAGAGTAAGATTCTAATCTGTTGGGACTGGCGAACTTGATAAGAGCAAAACTTTGTCTCTTTTTCCTCTTAGCACATGCAGTAAGGGCAAGCCATGGAAGGACAGAGAAAGAAGGTGGCTCCCTACCAGTCCAGAAGAGGGGCCTCCTGGAAAAGAGCCCATTCCTTAAGCTATTGTCTTTCAAACCCTCCTGGGGAGATGAATAAACGTCTGTTCACCCCACAGAAGGCATCAGTGGCAAGCCAAAGAAACTGGCCCACGTCCCGTTTATTGAACCAGTGAGTTCAATTGTGGTTATTTGCAAGGATGTGGGGGAGGGGTTACGTACATGTGTGGGCAATTTATGTGCAGCTACGCCATCTCCCTAGCTGCCCTCAATTGCTTATGCAGTCTCAGAGAGGGGAGGGGTCACGCGATTCCCTTCGCTCCCTCCATGACAGAATGTAAGGGGCCCAATAGTGTGTGGATCTGCTGCTGACGTTCACAGACGTTGAGAGTTCAAGAGGCCACTCACTGTCCATGTCGTGCCCCTAGGACAGTGTTCAGTGTCATTTACTCTTTCTTCAGTGCTCCCTGAGACTTGGTGGGAATGATACAGATGTCTCATTTAGGGCTGGGCATTCAGCAGTCACTTACTCTCACCATTTTGGCCGGTTTTGAGTTTTTTTCAGTAACCGGTACTCACTGCAAATGAAGTCTTCCTGATGGAAGCTGACAACAGCAATAATTTGTGGGCATAAACGTAAGTATTTAGAACATAATTTGACAGGTACATTGTATCCATTAAGGAAAAAAAAGGTAGTTAGCTTCCCCACGAGGGCCTACAATGTCTGCAGCCACTGGCTTTTGATCAACTGTACCAGACATGAACTCCATCCTGTGGAACGGGCCTCAAATCCAATCATAAGTATTGGTTACACTCACAATAGTCAGGCTGCTATTGTACTAGCAGATATATCCTGCCGGGAGTGTTGACAATGTAGCATTCAGGGTCCAAGGCCAACTAGGATCATGGATAACAACCCATCCCCACCTCCAACCCCCACCCCCAGGACCTGCCTAGCACCTTCAGCAGGACAAAAGCTCACCAGCAGGGAGGAAGCTTCTAACTCAATGCCATCTTGATTGTACCATGTCCTGTAAGCAAAGCACATAGTTAATTGAGCAATAGGGCCTGACAATTTGTTCCCGTAAACAATCAACAGTAGTAGCAATTGTCTCATTTTGGAGCATTCCGGAGCCTTCTTGGCCAGCAACCGGTGGGTGGGGAGAAAAGGCCCACCCCTGATACTAGGATTTTGTGGTTGCTGAGAATGTCTCTTTCCAACCACTCATGGTACCTTCCGTCAGTCTTTTTAACCATTGTTTTCATGTTTACGGGCACAGAACTGCTGTAGAATTTGTCTCACTCTGTTTGGTGTCCAGCTTGGCTCTATCAAGTGTTATACTTTCATTTGAACTCTCATTTGAGCTGAAACATTCAGCCCTGGAGGAAGGCTCTTCAAGACTCAAGAAGAAACAAAACTTAAAGGACCCAGAAAGTGGACAACTCACAAATCTCAGGACCTATCTGAAATTTACAAGATTCACAAGGCTCCTCTCTAAGGCTGAATAATCAGTAACAGCTGCTAGAGACAAGAGACTCCCCAAGTGGAGAAGCTGCCTGGAGCAGACTGTCCCACCAGTCAAGCTACCTGCAAGTCATGCAGAGATGCAGCCATCATGAGTCATCACCCAGGCTAGGATGGGCCTTTTGGTGATGTAGCTGTCTTTGAGTCATCTATGCTTCTGTAAGAAAATCTCACTCACACTCAGGTAAGTATTCCCAATTAACTCATTGGTTCACCAAAGTGAACTTCAAGGAAATCATTTCTTTGAGCTGTTGTTAGTTCCTTATCTGGGGTGAGTACAATTTTGCTTATGTCTCTCCAGGAAAAGTTCCACAACACCCAACCATAAAGCACTCATGGGTGTCACAGCCATGCTTGGCCCTTGCACCTTGTGTGAACTGACCTCCCACCCTCCTTCCCTTAGGTGTGCTTGCTTGTCTTTTGGCAGCTTTTCTAAATCTGTAAAACACCCAGAGGTTAGCATCATTTCATCTGGGTAATGAAACCCTCCTGCAGAGGGTGAGCAGGTTCACCGAAGGGCTATCATCCATCACAGCCAGCAAATGCCAATCGGTCTCAGGAGTCGTCAGCTGAAGGGATACTAAAGAAAAGTGTTAGTCCCATACCCTATTAAAAGAGCCCATTGCTTGGATCATCGCTGTCTCAAAAGATCAACACTAGGAACAGGGGTGTGGGTGGGAGTCTCTACCTCAGTTAGCTCTCCACAATCTACAGTCATTCTCTATAAGCTGTCTAGCTTCTTCACCCCAAGGTGCTGTCTCCACCAAGGGGCCAGATGGGACTCGTTCTTCCTGCTCTGACAAGCTCAGCACCAAGGGAGAGCTCCCACCTGGTGAGTCTATACAAACTGCCGGAGTCTGACGTCTCTGGGCTTCATCGGGATGCTTCCAACACTGGTGACGCCAGGCTAGCCCAGTCTCTAACTCCAATATGTCTTATTCAGGAGAATAATACACACAGGTTTTTCTGGAGGGGATAACTGCCCACTACTGGAACAAGCAATCTTTCCCATCCCCACTGCTATCATTCATACCGTCAATAAACTTTTCCTCGGGCTTAAGAGCTTCCTGGGGTCTTAGGCTCACTGGATTTGCCCTTTACCAATTGTTTCTTCAGGAACCTTAGCAGACCCAAATGTTGTTGCACTTGTTTTCCAGGGACCCAGACAGACTCTTTTGTCTCTGTCCTTTTGTTTTTCTCAGCCTCCCCAATGAATGCTTTAGCACATTAGGGACCTGATCTACAAGTCAATCTAAATCATTCAAAGCCTTTCTCACCTCAAAAAGTTTATGGCCCACCTTGGCTCAACATAGCTAACATCAGCAGGATGGCTCAGTAGGTGTGGCCTCTTGACAAAGACTGGGTTTGGTTCCTAGAACCCACATGGGGAGGGAGGAAAACAGCTTTGCAGTTGTCCTCTGCCCGCCATACATGATGTGGCACATGTGAACTCTCTTGTTCTCTCTCACACACACAAAAACAGCAAACAAATGTAAAATTTTAAAAAATTGATGGGTATTATATTTAATCTGTATATTAATTTTGATAGTATTGCCATTTTCATGTTATTAATTCTGCCAGTTTAGGAGTATGGAAGGCTTTTCAATAGTCTGGATCTTCTATGATTTTGTTTTCAAGATTTATTTTTATTTATGTGTATGCACGTGCGTGTATTCAAGTACCCAGGGAAGCTAGAATAGGGCATTAGAGCCCTTGGATCTGGAATTACAGGTTGTTGTGAGTCACTGATGTGGGTGCTGGGAATTGAATTTGGGTACCCTTAAAGAGCATCAAATGCTCTTGATTGATGAGCCATCTCTCCACCCTGATTTCCTTTTTCAATGTCTTGGAGTTTTCATTGTATCTATCTAGCACTTCTTTGGTTAGGTTTACTGCAGGTTCTTATTTCTCATTGTTTCTTTTGTTAAGAGTGCATTGTTTATAGTATACGGTAGCTTCATATATATATACATATCCTTTTTATCCTGCAACTTTACTGTGTTTACTAGCTCTAAGAGTTTTCTAGTAGATTTTAAAGGGTGTTTTTTGTTTGTTGTTTTGTTCTGCTTTTGAGACAGTGTCTCACTATGTAGACCAGGCCTCAGACTCACAGAGATCTGCTTGCCTCTGACTCCTGAGTTCTGAGATTAAAGGAATGCACCACCACACTCAGAATCTACAGGGCCTTTAAGTATAGAATAATATCTGCAAATAAAGACAGCTTCTCTCCCTTCCTTATTTGTATTGTTTTCATGTCCTGCTCTTGCTTAATTGCTATTGCTAAGACTTTAAGCACTGTAGTAAATTTAAAAAGGGCAGCGTGGGTACCACCTAGAAGTGGACAACAGTAACATTCAGTCCCTTTCTGAGATAACTCTGGAAGATACTGATGGGAAAAATTTTCACAGTAGGCAAAACTTCAATCATTCCACATTCATACATTTTTCTTGGAAGGGGAAATGACCAGATTCGCAGTTATATACTGATCTATGGCCTGTAGATAATGGTTTGGCTGGATAGTCAGGGAATGGAAGGAGCATGATGGGAAAATTGGTGAGAAAGACATGTGAGGACAAAATGTGCAGATAGCTCTCTCCAAATGGGGGAAGGATGTGAAGATACTTGGGTCCCATGGGAATGCTCATCACCAGGTGACTTCAGCAGAGGAGGAGTTCAGGAGTCAAGTAGATAAGGTAACCTGTTCTGTGGGTAGTCGGCCTCTTTCCCTAGCCATCCTATCATTGCCAGTGGGCCCATGAGCAAAGTGGCCGTGGTGGCAGAGATGAAGGTTATGCATGGGCTCAACAACATGGACTTCCAGTCACCAAGGCTGACCCGGCAACAGCTGCTGCTGAGGGTCAGGTCCAGATCCACCAGCAGCAGGGACCAACACTGAGCCTCTGACACGGCACTATTCCCCAGGATGACCAGCCAGTGACCTGGTAGCAGGTTGACTACACTCGACCACTTCCATCAAGGAAAGGGAAACATTTTGTTTTGTTATTCTTGTCTTTTTTCTCAGAGCTGAAGACTGAACCCAGGCCCTTAGGCGCTCTACCACTGAGCTAAATCCCCAACCCCAGCATTTTGTTTTTACTTGAGTAAATATTTACTCTTTATGAGTTTGCCTTTCCTGTACATAGTACTTCTGCTGAAACAACCATCCATGAATTTACTGAACATCTTATTCACTCTTAGGATACTCCACACAGCATCATTTCCGTCAAGGAACTTACTTCATAGCCAAAGAATTGCAACAGTGGACCCACGCTCATGAAATCCACTAGTCTTACCATGTACCCCACCATCCTGAAGCATCTGACTTAACAGAACAGTTGAGTAACCTCTTTAAGAAACAGTTCCAGTTATACCAGTTAGGCAGCAGTAGCCAGGAGGGTTGGGGCAGGGTTCTCCAGAAAGTGGTCTATGCTTTGAATCTGCATCCGGTCCTACCTGAGTGTAACTTAGTACCCATAGATCAGCTGTTCCCTTCCATCTTCCAGTACCTTCCAGGAACCTGTTTCAGTTTGTCCAAGTGGAGATTGAGCCTTGGGACTGGTGCACGATGGGCAGTTGCTCTATCCAGCCCTTTTTACAGTTCAGCTGGCCAGCAAGGCCTTGCGTTCCTACTGTTGTTCAGGGAGGACAGAAAAGAAATAACTGACCATGTGAGACGCTGTCTGAAAAAAGATGTTCTTTGTATCCCTCCATAATCTGATCTCACAGTGCTACTTTACTATCTAACATCGATTGTCCATTTTTTACTTTCAAAGTCTCCGTTTCCTTACAAAACCTTCCCTTCCTCATCCTGAGTGCTACTTGCAAGACTGGCCCTACATCTTTGCTCCAGAAGTTACTACTGGCGGTGAGGCTGGAAGTATAGCTCAGTGGTAAAGCATTTTCATGGGGCCCTGAACTCAATTCCGGTGCCAAAAAGAAAAAAAAAAAAAGTGACAAACTGCCACAATCCTGTATCCAGGATGTAAAAAGACTGCCAAGAGTTGGAAGCTACATAGTGACCAAGTACTAGGCCAGCCTGAGTTACTTAACAAGACCCTGTCTCCAAAAAAAAAAAAAAGCAGTTGCTGTGGAGCCCATGCCTAGCTCAGCTTTGGCCAATGAGATCAGGCCAGATCTTTTTATGGACCTAATGTAAGAGGGACACTCTTTCCATCAATGTTGCCAAGTTGGTAAAAGGTGAGCCTGGAGCCACTGGTAGCCATCTGGTTCCACGAGAGAAGAATCTGCCCGGGATAAAAAAGCCAAGAGAAAGGAAGGTGACCTGAGCATGGAGGACTGGTTCCTGACAGTGTCCTTTAGCATGGGATTAGCAAAGAGAAAGGCCTTTGTCGCCGCTGAGCCTGTAGAAGCCTAACGGGGCACAGAAGCCGAGGTTAGCGAGCTGGGGTGGACTTCCAGGCGGGCAAGGAGAGGCATGCAAACATACATGGAAGTGATGAGCAGGAGCTGGCTGGGAGGATGGAGGTGACACAGAGCAGTCAATGGCTGGACCACAGAGTACTTTCGGGGAATTCAACATGAGCACAGCACATGTAGCACAGCCCCAGACACAATCTCCTGGGGTCCAGGACTTTAAAATCCCTCACAGTGGAATATGCCAGAGTGTGTTCGGCTGTGAGTAGTGGCAGTCTGATGAATTGTGACTCACAGTGACAACACTGAGCTGTAGGGAAGCGGAGCTGGGTCCACTGCTTCACCGTGCCATTAGGATGCTGAGATTCTCCCATCTCTCTGCCTCACCACCCTCAGAGTTTCTTTTCCTTTCCATTTTAATTTTTTTAAAACGTTATCTTTTATTCATTTGTGCGTATGTGTGTGCACTGTGTGTGTGTGTGAATGCATGTGGTACAGAGGTCAAAAGTCAACTTTCAGGAGTCATTTTTTTCTTTCCATTGGGTAGATTCTGGAGATGGAACTCGGGTCATTTGGCTTGGCCACACGTTCCTTTAATTGCTGAGCTGTCTTGCCAGTTCCCCTAGGACAATTCTTTTTTGGTTTTTCAAGACAAGGTTTCTTTGTGTAGCCCTGGTTGTCCTAGAACTTGCTCTATAGACCAGGCTGGCCTCAAACTCACAGAGATTCACCTGTCTCTGCCTCCCAAGTACTGGGATTAAAGGCATGCGCCACCATTGCCTGACATAACAATTCTTAAAACAGTTTTTTACCTTTATTTATGTATGTATTCGGTATGTATGTGTTTATGTACTCAGTGTGTGTGTGTATGTGTGTGTGTACAGTCATGAGTATACTCTGGTGTGCATGTGGAGGTCAGAGGACAACTTAGGAAGAGGGTTTTCATCTTCTGTCTTGTGGGTTCTGGGAATTGAACTCAGGTTGTCAGGCTTGGCAGCAAGCACCTTGACCCATTAAGCCATCTTGTTGGTCCAGATTTTCTTATTATGTAGTTTCTAAGGATATATTTTTATTGTCTTTACATTGTGTGTGTGTGTGTGTGTGTGTGTGTGTGTGTGTGTATTTGCACATGACTGTAGATAACTGAGAAGGCCATGGATCCTCGGAAGATGGTGTTTGTGAGCCACCCAATCTCAGTTCTGAGAGTTGAACTCAGATCTTTTCATTGCTGAGCTGTCTCTGCCCGGCCTCATTTTGTGTGTGTATATATAGTAGAAGACAGAGTAACAGGCTCTTAAATATGCCCACAGCCTAGTTAGTTCCCAGAATTTGCAAACGTGTTGCACAGCAAAAAGGACTTTGTTATTCTTTGTTTCATTAGACAGGGTCTGCTGTAGTCCATGTTGATCTTGAACTTGTGTAGCCACAGATGCCCTTGAACTAATCTTCCCACTTCTACCTCCTGAGGGCTCAGATTACAAAAACATCAGATCCCACTCATGTGGTGCTATGGAGTCAAACCCGGGGCCTCCTGTATACTGAAAAAGCCCTCTACCAAAGGGCTACATCTCCAGCCTGACAGAAAGGACTTTTCGAGGTGGAGTTTAACTAAGGATCTTGAGAAAAGAGGATAACCCTGGGTTATCAGATGGGTCCAATGTAAGGACAAAGGACCCTTAGGAGAGAGGCAACAGGACAAGTCAGAGGAGCTGTGTCAACAGGGGTCAGAGCAGAGGAGTGGGAGAGGGACGGATTTGGACACACCAAGCAACTAGCTTTGAAAATGAAGGAAGAGGGTTAGAGAGAGGGTAAGAGCAGTGGGTCTCAACCTTCCTGATGCTGCGACCCTTTAATACAGTTCCTCATGTTTAGCGACCCCCAACCATAAAATTATTTCGTTGCTACTTCATAACTATAATTATGCTACTGTTATGAATTGTAAGTATCTGTCCTTTCAGATGGTCTTAGGCAACCTCTGTGAAAGGGTCAGGTGGGTCAAGACCCACAGGTTGAGAACCACTGACTTAGTGACTCAAAGCGCTTGCTGATCTTCCAAAGGACCCAGATCAGTGAAGTTTTAATTTAACACAAATATTATTTATTGTGAACCTAGTTAAAAACACAGTGCTGAAAGTTGTCAAAAGTTTTTTTTTATAAAGTATTGAAAATATTATGACACATTTTTTTTCTCTTCAGAAGTTTAAAATTTGAGTTGGAGACAGAATGGTTAGCAGCTGTGAGGCCCTGGGTTTGGTTCCAGCATTTATAAAAAGGGAAGGGAACCGGGCCTGCCTGGGCTACAGAGGAAATTCAAGGACAGCTAGGACAAATCATTTAGTGAGACCCTTTCCCTAAATAAAAAGCATAGGGCCTGAGAGATGGCTCAGAGATTAAGAGAACTATAGACCTAAATTTCTCGGTCCCGCCCAGTCCTGCCCAGTCCCACTTGGGCAGAAGCCATTTTTATAAAATAATCACTCAGAGGCTTAACGTTAATTACAAACTGGCTCATGCTTATTGCTAGATAGCTCTTAAATGAACCCATTTCTGTTCGTCTATATTTTGCCACGTGGCCATGGCATTTCCGGTCTGCTGGCATGTTGTTCCTTGGGCCCCTGGATGGCATCTGCCTTTACTCCACCCTTTTCCCTGTCTCTTTGCTTGGATTTCCTGCCTGGCTATAACCGGTCTTACCACAGGCCAGAGCAGCCTCTTTATTAACCAATGGTAGCAACACATATTCACAGCATACAGAAAGATCATCTCACAGCCGAGAACTTTGCTGCTTTACCAGAGGACCCAGGTTAAACTCCCAGCACCCAAGTGGTAGCTCAAGACCATCTGTAACTTCAGCGTCAGCCATTCCAACACCCCGAGGGGGCGAGGGGACAACTTTAACGGTCATTTAAAGATAATAATGGGCCTGCCTTTTGTGATGGCAGGTAGGGAATTGAGTGTTGAATTGAGCCAATATATCTGGATAGCATTTTTCTTTTCCTTTCTTTTTTTTTTTTTTAAAGATTTATTTGTTTGTTTGTTTATTTATTATGTATACAGTGTTCTGCCTGCAGGCCAGAAGAGGGCACCAGATCTCATTACAGATGGTTGCCAGCCACCATGTGGTTGCTGGGAATTGAACTCAGGACCTCTGGAAGAACAGCCAGTGCTCTTAACCTCTGAGCCATCTCTCCAGCCCTGGATAGCATTTTTCTAATCAAGAAGGAAATAAGGAATGAAATAGTTGTCTAAGCAACATCTCACAGGATTTTACATCTAATGCCTGAGGAGTGTGATCCCTTATGCTGTTACAGAAACACAGTGGCCATGTTATTCTTCCGTTGTCCATTCCTGCTGGGTGTTTAAGCCCATGCAGGTGGCCAGAACTAATTCCCTTTATTTTTTTTTTATCATCATGGCTAGTTGTGGGTCTGGAGCTCAGGGGTCACTTGGGCTTAAGAAGAATCTCTGGCTCTTCTAGTCTTCTTGTTATTAGTTGCTCCATTTACGTGAAAATAAGCTAGAAGCCTCGCTTGACCTTGGCTTCACTTGGAAGTATGGAGGAAATTTATCCTCCATACAGACCCTCCCCTCTGTGGACTGGACACTGGGCAAAGCTTACTGGGTGGATTCTCTATGTCCTCCCTGAACAAGAGAATGGGTGACTCTACACAGTTACAGAACATCTTGAGAGATGTCCCACAGTCTCTTGAGACTTACTTGACCTTGGAGGATGAGAGGAAGAAATATTCTCCCTTTTAATCCCTCTGACCACATGAGTATAGCCTCTAAGTATGATTATTGAACATCCAGAAGGTCACTTACACTGGTCTGGTATTTCAACTACTGTGTAATATTTAGGTAAAATTTGAGCAAAAACCAAACAAACTTTTATCAGACATTTTTGTTCATTAAGCCAGTCTTTGTCATAGAGTATAGACCAATAAATCAATAACCACTGATTTAAGCAGAGGTTTGACATCAATGTATGGGGCTTTGATGTTTTCTATACCTTGCTCAGGCCCTTATGACTTGCTTAAGCTTTCCAGCTTTCTTTTCCATTCTGGAAAAACATCCAGCCATCCTGTGAGATATAATAACATTAGCAACTGAAGAATCCACAAGCCTGGCTTTGATGATCTTTTCCGAGCCAGTCCAGCTGATGTCATGGCAGTGGTTTGGCTTGGAAGATAGTACTGTACAACACCAGCTTAGTCAAACTGGGTACATAAAAAATTAATACTTCCTGGGCTTGGTAGGTTCCCAGGAAAGCCTCATGGAGAACATGAGGCTGTCTTCCTTATTCCAAGAGTGAAGAACCAGGGCACAATTATAATCAGAACTTGGTGTCCAATGTCTGGGACTCACTCATGATCTTCTGGGATCCAAAGGGCCTGGACGGCTTCATTTCCCTGACTTTGCCCTCCACAGCACACCATAGTTCACTTCATAGACTCAGCTTGGATCCACTCTACAGTTGATGCTGTCCTTGGTGGTTAGCTCACAGTCCTGGCATTTCTTCAAGTTTTTGTACCACCCAAAACAGCACCATGTGAGAGACTCTTATGCATTACCAAGTTCAGCTGCCAGCAGGAGATGTGATTTTTTGCCGTCTCTGAACTATAGCTTTGGTGGGCTGATCCTGAGGAAATGTGTCCAGAAGATTCACCTCAGTGATATTGGACTCTTCTTAATCACAGTTTCTCTCTCAGCCCCAGAGTCTTAGAGTTTCTACTGCTGTGATAAAACACCAAGACCATAAGCAACTTAGGGAGGAAAGGGTTTATTATACCTTACATTTCTCAGGTCATACTCTGTCGTGGAAGGAACTCAAGGCAGGAACCTGGAGGCAGGAGCTGATGCAGACACCATGGTAGAGCGCTGCTTACTGGCTTGTTTTTTGTGGCTTGCTCAGTCTGCTTTCTTATAGCACCGAGGACCACTAGCCCAGGGGTGGCACTGCCTACATTGAGCTGGGCTCTCCCACATCAATCAGCCATCAAGAAAATGCTCCACTGCCCCAGCCATCGGGGTCTTCAACGGGGACCTAAAGGGAGGGCCGGCGAATGAGAGGGACAAGAGACACAAAGAATGAGAGCAAGACAGGACGTCTGATCAAGCTCCAAATTTTTATTTTTCTCTCGAGGCATATATAGGTAGGCAAAGGGGGTTGCGAGCAAGAAGGGACTTAATAATGGGGGTTGTCTGGCGATGGTGGCGCACGCCTTTAATCCCAGCACTCGGGAGGCAGAGGCAGGCGGATCTCTGTGAGTTCGAGGCCAGCCTGGGCTACCAAGTGAGTCCCAGGAAAGGCGCAAAGCTACACAGAGAAACCCTGTCTTGAAAAACAAAAACAAAAACAATAATGGGGGTTGCAAGCAGGAAGGGACTTAATTATGGGTTGTTCGGCCAGCAGGAAATGTTGTTCTGAGGGTTATCTATCTACTCTTGTCTAACTGCCTAATTGCTTAACTGCAGCTCATTCACCTGATATCTGAGAAGAGGTTCTGGTGCTATGGAGACTTAAGCAAGGCCTAGATCTAAGAAAATAGGAGAGAAACTAAATATGGCAGTATGTGTGTCAAGGGTCGCTTAGGCTTATGGCTCTCGTCACCCCACAAACACGCCTATGGGCCAATCTGTAGACGAATTTCTAAATGGCCTTTTTAAAAAATATATATTTTATTTTATTTTTATGTGCATTTGTGTTTTTGCCATGGGAGTCAGGGTTCCCTGAAACTGGAGTTACAGGCAGGTCTGAGCTGCCATGTGGGTGCTGGGAATTGAACTCGGGTCTTCTGGAAGAAGAGTCAGCACTCTTAACCCCTGAGTCATCTCTCCAGTCCCTAAATGGTCTTAATAAATAAAAAAAAAAAATGAAGCCAGAAAGTTGGGTTAAAGCCAGAGAGAAAGATCAGAGAACTAGGACAAACCACAAGCTAACCTCACCTCACCAGCTCCTCAGCTTTCGTCTACACCAATCTGATAGGTATGTAGGGGCTTTCTCCCTTTCTTTCTTTTCTTTCTCTCTTTCTTTCTTTCTTTCTTTCTTTCTTTCTTTCTTTCTTTCTTTCTTTCTTTCTTTCTTTCTTTCTTTCTTTCTCTCTCTCTCTCTCTCTCTCTCTCTCTCTCTCTCTCCCTTCCTTCCTTCCTTTTAAGATTTATTTATTTATTATGTATACAGCATGTATGACTGCAGGCCAGAAGAGGGCACCAGATCTCATTCCAGATGGTTGGAACCACCATATGGTTGCTGGGAATTGAACTCAGGACCTCTGGAAGAGCAGTCAGTGCTCTTATCCTCTGAGCCATCTCTCCAGCCCTGTAGGGGCTTTCTTAACTGAGAGTCCACTTCCTAGATAGATCTAGCTTGTGTCAAGTGGACAAACAAACAAACAGGAACCAAACAAACAAACAAAACTACTAGCCAGTATACCCAGCTAACCAGGGTTAATTGTTCCAGTAGAGCAGGGCTTTCACGTCAATGGTTGTGATTTTTTTGTGAATCACAGCTGATTCTTTAGCCCCAAGTGACCCAGATCATAGGAATCATCCCGATAGAGTCTTCAATGGACTCTCAAACTTCCTTCTGAATTTTCACAAATCCAGGCCTACTAGCCTATTATTAGCCACAGCTGATAGACAGGCTTGGCCTTCCCTTACAGGTTTGCCTCTGGTACCCATCACATTCCTATCTGGTACCCAGAGAGATCAGGTTGTAGGCTTTGTGGGACATGATTTCTGCTTATGCAAACTTCATATTTGTGACTTGGCCCAGAGTCTGAATACAGATAACGGGTCTTAGAGTTGGCCAGCAAGATTCCATACACTTGCTGGGTGTATGCATTGCATTCACACCATTACTGCTCTGCCCATTTTTCAACAGAAACTGGCTTTTCCTATCTACTTTCCCTATTATATCTCACAAGACCAAGGACTCAAGGAGGCAGGACTCAACATATTAAGCAATCACAGAGTGGGAGGATCCTTAATAGGGAGAGGTCTAAAGCCATTCCTGATGGTGTAAGGGGTATGTAATTGATAGGAAAAGTGGTTATAGTCCCAAAGGTCATTAGGACTGAAGGGTCCATGGTATATCTGCAAGAACACTCTTGGCCACTAGGATAATAGCATCCTGCATCCTTTGGATATGGCCTGGCCATCATGACAAGGCCCAGGGTAGGTGATGCCTGAGGTAGAAAAGCAGCATTAGAAGCAATGAAACTGGATACCCCACCCCCCTTTAACTAGAGGAAGCCAGAACCTAGGAGAATGACTCAGGTGCTCAGAACACGTCAGTCTGACTTCATTCCTTCTTGTTCTGATCGTAGAGCACTGAGTGGTTCCTGCTATACCTATTATTGCACACCTCTGTAGCTTCTGGGGCTCTTCTGAATGTGTTTCCTGTATTGACAACACTTGAAAGAAACTGCAAAGTTCTTAGGCAGCCCAAGGACCTGCAGCAATAGCTTCTCAAGCTTCACCAAGCAAGAAACACTGTCTATCTAACTCTCAATTCATGCTGGAATCTGTTCACAGATGTGGAGATTTGCTTAGGCCAGACCAGTGTGTAGAAAAAATACCATGTGGCCCTTTCTTAAGGCCTGTGGATTAGAGAGACCCCAGTGGGTAAGGGCACAGTCTAGGGAAGCCCTTGCTGATGACTATACATTGTAAGCCAAAAGGAGCTTTATTGGAGCGTCTTCCAGATTGTCTTTGTCTTCCTCCCCAGAACATCCTATGTAGAGTTTACTGAGATAAGCATGAATACCTGTATCCTACTTCTCATTAGTGACCATAAAAGAAAGGAGATCCTGTTCAGATTATTTGGTTTTATTGATGTGAGATATGACTCTTTAATACCTTGTAACCTTAATGAATTCCTAGCCTCATAAGATCCGTCATTCAAACAAACAAACAAATAAAAACAACAACAAGAAACCCTGAAAACCACACCTCAAGCATGATAGGCACTCAGAATGAACAATTTACCCATAATCTAGAGGATATGAAATGTTCTTTTCCTTGGCCTTTATGTCATAGCAACTGGAAAGTAAAAAATAAAGCATGTTGGAGTAGAAACAGAAGCAGACGCAAGGAGGAGAGAATAGAGAGAAACAGACAGAGGGTGCTGAGCAAAAAGAACAGGCATTAAGACCCAGTGGAGCCCGAATCCCCAGCATCCCTCTTAAGCAAGTTGATCCTTGCCTCTAGCTTGTACTGGTACCCGGTTATCTAGCACCTGACTCTGGGCTGATGCAAATTCAGTAGGGGAGGAGGAAGGATGAAATTCAGGGCCTTTTGTGTCTTTAAGAAACTGTCAAAAGGCACAAAGAAATAAAAAGAAAGTTAATGTTGTTGTTGTTTTTTTTTTCCTCTTTGGCCCTTGTGGGCCCTGTCACCCAGCTCTCAAATAAATACATGGAGGCTTTTCTTAATTATGAATGCCTGGCCTTAGCTTGTTTCTTGTCGTCCTTTCTTAACTTAAAATTATCCTCATCTACCTTTCGCCTCTGAGCTTTTCCCTTTTCTTACTTCTGTAATCTTACTTTCACTCTTACTCCATGGCTGGCTGGGTGGCTGGGTGGCTGGCGGACTGACCCCTAGCCTCCTCCTCTCTTTGTTCTCTTGCTCCTTCCTCCTCTCAGATTTCTCCTCCCATTTTTCTCTCTGCCTGTCAGCCCCATCTATCCTTTCCTGCCAAGCCATTGGACGTTCAGCTCTTTATTAGACCAATCAGGTGTTTTAGACAGGCACAGTAACAGAGTTAAACAAATGCAACATAAAAGAATGCAACACAGCTTTGCATCATTAAAACAAATGTTTCACAGCATAAACAAATGTAACACATCTTAAAATAATATTCCACAACAAGTTAAAAAAAAAAACTTTCTACCCCTGAGCCCCACCCACAGCCCCACTGATAGCCCCACAGCCAGTGCTCTGGCCATTTTCTTTCCAGCTTCCCCTGTCAGTCTGGGGACCTTTAGAACCCAGTGTCCTCTGCAAGGCCAACAGAGGATTCTACACACACACATGGGCCATGAGAGAGCCTGGGCTAAGGGAAGGAACATGTATGAAGAGAGCATTTGCAAAGTCAGAACTGCCGTCCCTCCCACAGTCCAGCTAAAGATCATGGAGGTGGGTACTGACTCGGTTCCCACCATGCTAGTCATGGTCAGGATGTCCCCCTCAATTGGAAGGAGCCCTTGGAGTACTAGATGGGTCCCAGCCACTTCTGAGTCTGTCTCTCCTCTTTCAGTCAGGTATGTATGGCCTCGAGTAGAGGTCTTCTCAAATCCCTGATGACAGATCCCAAGAAATGAAATGTGGGGTGATGGTGTGCCGGTGGTTGTCTAGGGGATTGTCTGGTGGTTGTCTACTGTTCCCTGGCACAAGAAAGAATTGACCACCAGGAAACACAGAAGACTAAACCATGGAGAAAGGGAAAGTAACAGCTTTATATGTTTGGGGGGGAGAAGTCAAGGCTGGAAGTCCTCTGAATGAGTGCTGGCTGGGTGAAGGGCCCCTGGTCCTCCCCTTTCCTCTGCTGGTTCTGTTTTGATAACCTTCCCCATGCCTTCCCAACATTTCTCCTCCAAATGTTTTCTGGGAACGAGAAGCTGCCATCTCAGGAAGTCCATTCTTGTTTTTCTAGTCTACCTGTAATGTCTTCAGAATGAGAATATAAAAGAGACCGTAGCAGCGGTGGTGGCGCACACCTTTAATCCCAGCACTCGGGAGGCAGAGCCAGGCGGATCTCTGTGAGTTCGAGGCCAGCCCGGGCTACCGAGTGAGTTCCAGGAAAAGGCACAAAGCTACACAGAGAAACCCTGTCTCGAAAAACCAAAAAAAAAAAAAAAAAAAAAGAGAGAGAGAGACCATAGTAATGATGACTGCACAAGGTAAGGTGCCCCCCACAACACACACCTCCAGAGGCTCGGTGTAGTAGTATCATTATTTCAGCAAAAAAGGAAGAGGATCTCAGAAAGACCTTTCCTGTATTTAGAGTGGTTACTGGGGTCAAATCACAGAAGACTAAAGGGGGAACTTGAAAAAAAACATGAGTGTTTAGGATGCATGAACCCTCTTTTCTACCTTTTCCTCCCAGGGAGAGTGAGACAAGATCAAGAGAATCCCTTTCACTGTTACTCTGCGGGGGTATCTGAGTTAGACAGAGACAGCACCTAACCAAACTCTGGCATGCCAGGTGGAGTTCAAAGCAGACAAGTAAGTAGTCCCCTAAGAATTCTCTAACACCCGTGTGATGGGGAGGAACAGAAAAGCATTTGACAAGCATTGTTACTTTTTACTTTTGTATTCATCTATTGACGGTTTCTTTCTTTCTTTTTTTTTTTTTTTTTTTTTTTTTTTGGTTTTTCGAGACAGGGTTTCTCTGTGTAGCTTTGCGCCTTTCCTGGAACTCACTCGGTAGCCCAGGCTGGCCTCGAACTCACAGAGATCCTCCTGGCTCTGCCTCCCAAGTGCTGGGATTAAAGGCGTGCGCCACCACCGCCCAGCTATTGACGGTTTCTTTTGTGTTCAAAACCACCTAAATAAAAAACACAAAATGAAGCCGTGCATGGTGGTTCCTGCCTGTGATTCCAACACTGGGAGTGGGTGGAGGGTACTGAGGCAGGAGGATCAATGTAAGTGTGAGGTCTGCTTGGACTACAAATGGAGTATCAATTCAGCCTGAGCTAAGAAGTGAGACCCTATCTTAAGCAAGCAAACAAACAAAGCCACAAACAGGTGGATGTTCTTTGGGGTGGTTGCTTGTGTTTTAGTTCTGAGGGCTGTGGTCATCTTAGTTAGGGTTCCTATTGCTGAGATGAAACACCATGACCAAAAAGCAAGTTGGGGAGGAAGGGTTTATTTGGCTCACACTTCAGCACTGCTGTTCATCACTGAAGGAAGTCGGGACAGGAACTCAAACAGAGCAGGAACCTGTAGGCAGGAGCTGATGTGGAGGCCATGGAAGGGTACTGCTTACTGGCTTGTTCATCATGATTTGCTCAGCCTGTGTTTCTTATAGAACCCAGGACCACCAGCTCAGGGATGGCCCCACCCACCATGGACTGGGCCCTCCCCCATTGATCATTAATTGAGAAAATGCCTTATAGCTGGATCTCAAGGAGGCATTTCTTCAACTGAGGCTTCTTCTTCCCTGACTCTAGCTTGTGTCAAGTTTACACATAACTAGCCAGTACACGGGTTTATTTTTGTTTTGCTTTTTTTGTTTTTGGAGAAAGGGTCTCACTAGGCAGTCCTGGTTGGCCTCAAGCTTGCACGGCTGCTTTTGCCCCCATCTCCCAGGAGCTGAGATTGCATACACCACCAAGTCCAGCTATCCGTAAGGTTTCTTGTTTGTTTTTTAAACTAGTCAACCCCAATTTTTTTTGTTAGAATACAGGGCACAATATCAATTCTGCTCTGTTTGGAGCACTGGCCCATAAAGTCCTGTCACAGTTCCCAAACCCCGAGAATAAATTGAGTTGATGTGGAGATGAAGGGGATGGAAGCTTTAACCGGCTGGTGTTGCTTTCTTTTTTAAACAGGATTTGTAACCTCGTTTTATGAGTGACTGTGTTGTCTTTCCGGTGTCTGGCACTTAAGACACGGGAGCTAATGGAGCAAAGGTTGTGCATCTCTGAGGAATGCCAACACAGCGTGTCTTTCTGGAGGGACAACACGTTCTCTAGACTTTTATGGAGTTACATTTACTCATCCTAAAATATTTAGAGTTATGTACTTAAAAGATACAGAGCATAGATATTCCACTGCAGAGGGTTTTAGTCAGTGAATGTTCAATGTAGCAGGTGGAGATGAACTTAACATGTCTTGGAGACTGAACTGGGAACAGACTCTTGAGCCATAAAATGCACTTAACAGTCTATTTAATAGTGGTGAGGTCCTTGAAAATGCAATATCCATGCTAATCTTGCCTTTTTCCAAACCACAGATGAAAAATAGGTCACTTAGGTAGCGCTTTCCCTTTCTATTTAAAGTCTGACATTTAATCTATTTAAACAACTACCAAAACTTTATTAATTCAAAATAAGACAAACGTGCTGGAAAAAGTGGGGAACTTTAATAAAAACATATGATTTCCCCAAATGTACTTTGGATATCTTAGATCTTAGGGTTCAAAGAAAATGTGTGTGTGTGTGTGTGTGTGTGTGTGTGTGTGTGTGTGTGTGTGTGTTGAATTCGAACAAAAGAGGGACCAGAGAAAAGCAATCTAGAATGTAATTAAACCTCAACGGGGAAATAGCTTAAAGGAACTGACGGTTTTACAAAAGGTAGGCAGCAAACTTTAGGAGCGGCGTTCCAGTGTGGTGGTGCATGCCTGCAGCCTCTGCACTCAGGAGCAGAAGCAAGAGGCACAATGTGCCAGATCTTGTTTCAAAAGTACCCCCCCCCAAAAAAAAGAGGGGGGAGGAAGGAAGAGGAGAAAAGAAAGAAGAGAAAGATGGTGGGGGTACATTCCAGAAAGGCTTTCCACGCTCCTGACACGTCTAGGAAAAAACCATTTTGAGAAGTGTACGCGCAGGGAAGAAACCAAGGAATGCATCCAGTCCAGAATTCGCTGGCTTGCTTGCTGACGTGTTTGAGACAGGGTTTCTCTCTGTTATTCCAACTAGCTGAGAACTCACCACATAGCTCAAGTTGACCTTGACACTGAGGTGATCCTGTGCCTCAGCCTCCCAAACGCTGAGATTACAGATGCATGTTACTGTGTTGATCTCCAATTATAATTAATGTAACATGGAAAGCACAGTGTTCTGTAGAGTTCATTGGAGAGGAAAAGGTAGAGTATGTCATGAATCAGAATCGCGTCTCATTGAGTTTCTGTTTGGGAGAACAGCGGACCTACTTTTCTTCCCCAGGCTTCTCTTTTTTTGAATAGGATTCAGTATTCTGTGGCCCCAGGCTGGCAATCAGCTCAAAGTACCCAGGGCAGTGCAGTGGTGCCCAGTTTCCACCTTCTGGTAGATTCCAGGGATTGAACTCAGGTCCTTAAATTTTGTGGCAAGCACTTTGCCTGCTAAGTCATGTCATTGGTCCCAGACTCTATCCTCAAATAAAACTTCATTCCTATATCTGACGTTATGGGCTAGTGATGGGCTTAGCAGGCAGGAGAGCTTGCTGCCAACGTCAGTGACGTGGAGCTCGATCCCAGAACTCTCAAGCTGGAAGGAGAAAACTGACTCCACAGACAGTGACTGCCAGTTGTCCTCTGGCCTTCATGCAGATGCTGTGGTATGTCTACAAACACACATGCAGACACACATCAATCAATCAATATTAAAAAAAACCTAACTGTAAATTATACAAGTTGGAACCTCCTGCCCTCTTGATTTAAATGATTTTAAAATGGAGTTCTTCCCATCTCCCTTAGGGAGGTTTTAGGTTGAACGGTTCTCATTGACAGGCTGCCTCCTTTATAGTTAGCCCAAATTTTCACTTTCAAAGACAATTTTAGACCAGTACCGTGACAGCTGTAAGCCAGTGGATCTGGATCTGTGTGTCACATAATAGAGTGTGACAATTCACTCAGTTGTGAAAGACATTGGAGCTGAAGTCGAAAGCAGCAGCACCTGTGTTCTTACACTGTCCTTATACACCCATCTGAACACTGGCCCGACCCTGGACCTAGAAATCAGAGATGCTTAGAGTGTTCTGAAAGTACCTTGGGCTGAGTTGCATATCATATATTTAAATTCAAAATCCTGGGCTAAGAGAGAGGGGTGCAGGTCTGTGACACTCCTTGGAGGTTTGGGGGTCCATGAAGCAGTGATTATTTCCATATTAAAGAACTCTTTCTCTTTGTAAAGATATAAGAATCATTTTGTATTTTTAAAAAACTTAAAGAAAGCAGAGTGATAGGGCAGACGTGTAGGCTAGGCATGGTGGCCCATGCCTTTATCCCAATGTTCAAGAGACAGAGGAAGAAAGATTTCTGTGAGTTCAAGGCCAACCAACCTGGTCTCCACGTTAAGTTCCACTCCTTCAGGGACTACATAGTGAGATTCTGTCTCCAGAAACAAACAAAAAAGTAGTATGATTTTAAGATTTTATTAAACTTAGACTTCTATATCAATTATGTCTGGAGTTCTTTATAGTTTTATACTTGTTCTATCTTTTTATATATATATATTTAAATATAAATGAATGAATATGAATGAAGTATAAATGAATGTCCTCAGTACCATTCTTAGATTACATACATACATTGTTTCCTTTATGGTTCATATTATTACTCCTTTTCTAAAGATTTATTTTTGATTTTAAAGTTTTTGCATGTAGGTATGTGCACATGAGCACAAGTACCCTTGGAGGGCAGGAGGGGGTGTCAGATCCCCCAGAGCTCGAGTTCCCAAGAGGTTATAAGCCTCCTGACATGGGTGCTTGGATGGATCTTGAGTCCTCTTCAAGAGTAATTCCTACTTTTAACCACCAAGCCATCCCTTCAGCCTCACACAAAATTATTTTTACATGTATGATTATATACATGGATACATTTGAAGTATATGTTTATATAAAAGAATAATTCCAACTGTATCAGAAGTTGACCATAAAAAGAATAATGATTATGATTATAATAACGATCTTCTGGGATGTATATATTTTGGTCTGTGTGCTTAGGTAGAACATTTATTCAATTATTTGTTGAATAAACATGTATATCCATAAAAATTATAAATTAACTTTATAGCTTCATTCAACAATAAAGAAATCAAAATCACTCTACTGATACTAGACAAAAATTCAGTTTCAGGTTGACTCTAGGTTCATGCAAATATAAAATAGCTTTCAGAACTTCTCGAAGAAATTTCTTCCACTGGTCTGGAAAAAGGGTGACTGTGTGTGTATGCATGTGTATTGTGTGTTTGCGGGTGAGGAAAAGGAAGAGGGAGAAAGTGGGGGGGGAGAAAAAGAAGATGAGAGAGTGGTTAGCTCATGAAAGAAATGTGAAAGCCAGGGCTGGAGAGATGGCTCAGTGGTTAAGAGCACTGGCTGTTCTTCCAGAGGTCCTGAGTTCAATTCCCAGCAACCACATGGTGGCTGTCAACCACCTGTAATGAGATATAGTGCTGCCTTCTGGACTGCTTCTACACATGCAGGCAGAACATTGTATACATATTAAACAAAACAAAACAAACAAAAGAAATGTGAAAGCCATCAGATGAACATGGAAGTTATTTGTGTTCACCTTTACCAATAAAAGGAAAAAAAAAAGCTATGAAAAAGGTATTGACCTGTGATTGCATAGTCAAAACCAGAGGAACAAAAGTCTCCCAGAACCATGGGAACACCAGAGGTCACCACACCTTTTCAAAAGACTTTTTAAAACACTTATTTATTTATTTACTTTTTTGTGTCTGGGGTTGGAGCACACCACAGGACTCCTGTGGAGACCTAGCACTGGACAACCAGCAGGAGCCGGTCTCTCCTTCTACCAAATGGGTTTTGCAGATCAAATATTCAGGTTGTCAGGCTCAGGCAGCAAGTGTCTTACTTTGTTGGGACATCCCAGTGGCCCACAAAAAGTCCTACGGGACCCTTGCCCAGAAAGTCCCCAGGGTCAGACTGACATCAATCTCATTGCCAGTTATTGTGGCCAAAGATTATTGTTTCAAAATATCTGATACAAGACTCCTTAGTTTTTCAAGAATATATTTATCTCTTATCATCTTTTATGTGTATGAGTGTTTTGCTTGCTGTATGTATGTATGTGTACCACATGTGTGCCTGACGCCTTTGAAGCTCAGAAGAGGATGCCAGATCTCCTAGACCTGGAGTTACAGATGGTTGTTAAACCACCAAATGGCTGCTGAGAAATGAACCCAGGTCCTGAGGAGGAGCAACAAGTGCTCTTAACCACTGAGCAATCCCTCCAATCCTCAATCCTCATTTAATTTTTTTTTTCTTTATGTAAGTGTTTGCCTTTATGTATGTGCATGCCTAGTGCTTGTGAGGACCACACACTTGGATCCCCTGGAACTGGTGTTAAAGACATTTAGTTGTGAGCTTTCATGTGGATGATGGAAACTGAACCCTGGTCCTCTTGAGAGCAGAGTCAATGCTCTTACCTACTGAGTCTTCTTTCCCTCCCCAAGCCTCCTCATTTTTATCTGTAACATCCCCCTTGCCTCCACCTCTTTGAATATTCCTATAGTTTACTATGAATTATGGTAGTGCTCTGCTATTCCCAAATAAATATCATTATCTTTTAGAAAACACTTGGCTGACTGAGTTTTCAATTTAGGTTGACAGATTATTTCCAACCCAGTGTGATCATTTAGATAAAATAGAATAACTGCTTCATTCCATTATTTACCAGGTTTCAATATAATGAGTTTGTTTTCTTCCTCCATAGGTGTTCATTTGTTCTTTTCTTTAAATTTTTTTTTTTTTTTTTTTTTTTTTTTTTTTTTTTTTGAGACAGGGTTTCTCAGTTTCTCTGTGTAACAGCCATGACTGTCCTGAAACTCACTTTATAGACCAGGCTGGCCTCAAACTCACAGAGATCCACCTGGCTCTGCCTCCCAAGCACTGAGATTAAAGGCATGCACTAATACTGTCCAATTTTTTTCTAACAATTAAAAAAAATGATGTGTATGACTGTGTGTATGTGCATGTGAGTGCAGGAGCCCACAGAGGCCATAGGAGGGCATCAGAGAACTCCTAACCACCAATCTATTTCTCCAGCTCATTTTCTGATAAAAGTATCACTTTGAGCATGTAAGGAATGTGTTACATGCCAGGCAATGGTGGCACATGCCTTTAATCCCAGTCCTTGGGAGGCAGAAGCTGGCAAAGCTCTGTGAGTTTGAGGCAGCTTGGTCTACAGAGCGAGCTCCAGGATAGGCTCCAAAAGCTACACAGAGAAACCCTGTCTTGAAAAACAAAACAAACCAACAAACAGACAAAGAATGTGATATACTTATCTGCTGTATCTGGACCTGTTGTAATTCTTGTGCTCACCTTAACAGCCAGTGACAGTATCTTCAAGTTGACCTGGGTCCTTCATTTTACCCTAATGGTAAGGAATCCAGAGCTTCATACATATGAGGCAAACACTACCATTGACCTCTGTATAACAAGATGTTCTACGTTTAGTTTTGTTTTGGTTTATTTCTCTCCCAGATCTGTAGTCAGGTATTTCTCCAAGGATCCCTAGATTCTTTTAGTAGGTAATGGTTTTGTAAGACTATATCCTGCAAGGAGAGAATGCTCACTGGGTTGGTCTTGGTTTTGTTATTATATATATATATATATATATATATATATATATATATATATATATATATATATATGTTATTTTTTAGTACTGGGGATTGAACCTGGATGTTAGGCAAACACCCTACTACTGAGTTCTATAGATTACCAGCTCCCCCCGCCTTATTTTTTACTTTTTTTTTGAGACAAGGTCTTATATGTAGCCCTGGCTGAACTGGAACTTACTAGGTTGACCAGGCTGTCCTGGAATTCATAGAGTCCAACTGCCTTTGTCTCCAGAATGTTAAAAGTATGTGTCACCACAGTCTGCCCTCTTTTTACTTTTTATCATTATGTTGCCCAAGCTAGTCTTGACCTTGAGCTCTCTCCCTAGCCCAGGCTAGCCTTTTACTTATGATCTTGCCTCAGCTTCATAAGTATCTAGAATTATGGGGTGACCAACTAGGCCAGGCAGCCATTATTATTTTTTATGTGTGGGAAAAGCTAGTATGTTGGCACAGGCATGTTGGTATATTTTCTCCTCCTCTCTCCTTGTCTTCCTCCTTCCCTTCTGTGTTTCTTCTTTTCTTCCTTTCAGATTTAGTAAAGAATATCCTGAATTCATAACTCATTTTTTTTCCAGGCTAAGAACCATTTTCCTCAGCCAGGCATGATAGTACATGCAGAAATCCCCACATTTGAGAGAAAGAAGCAGGAGGAACAGGAGTTCAAATCAAGCCTTGGCTACATTGAGAGGTTTTTTGTTTGTTTGTTTTTAATTTTATGTACATTGGTGTTTGGCCTGCATGTATATCTGTGTGAGGGTGTTGGGTCTCCTGGGACTGAAGTTATTATAGACAGTTGTAAACTGCCATGTGGGTGCTGGGAATTGAACCCAGGTCCTCTGGAAGAGCAGTCAGCGCTCTTAACTGCTGAGCCATCTCTCTAGCCCCCTACATAGAGGTCTTAAGCTACCCTGCAGTTGGCTACTTTTTACTCTTTGTTCTTTGTGGGCCCACCACCTAGCTCCCAAATAAATCACATGGAGGCTTATTCTTTTATATAAATGCCCGGCCTTAGCTTGACTTATTTCTAGCCAGCTTTTCTTAACTTAAATTATCCCGTCTACCTTTTTCCTCTGGGCTTTTTCCTTTTCTTACTTCTGTAACCTTACTTTCATTCTTACTCCATGGCTGGCTGTGTGGCTGGCCCCTGCTTTTCTTAATCCTTGATCTCTCTTGTTTCCTCATCCCTCTTTTTCTCCTATTTATTTTCTCTGCCTGCCAGCCCCTCCCATTCTTTCTCTTGCCTTGCTATTGGCCATTCAGCTCTTTATTAGACCATTCAGGTGTTTTAGACTAGCAAAGTAACACAGCTTCACAGAGTTAAACAAATGTAACATAAAAGAATGCAAAATGGGGGCTGGTGAGATGGCTCAGTGTTTAAGGGCACGGCTGTTCTTCCAGAGGTCCTGAGTTCAATTCCCAGCAACTACACGGTGTCTCACAGCCATCTATAATGGAATTTGATGTCCTCTTTTGGCATGTAGGTATATATGCATGTGGAGCACCATATACATAAAATAAATAAATCTTAAAAAAATTTTTTTGAAAAAAAAAAGAATGCAACGTGTTTTACATCATTAAACAAATGTTCCAGAGCACAAACAAATGTAACACATCTTAAAATAATATTCCACAACAATACCCTGTCTCAAAATCTCAAAGTGTATGGGGGGATTGGGAATCTTGGTTTGAAATCATCAATGATAGAATATATATATATATATATATATATATATATATATATATATATATTGTTTTTTTGAGACAGGGTTTCTCTGTGTAGTTTTGGTGCTGTCCTAGAACTCACTCTGTAGCCAAGGCTGGCCTCGAAATCACAGAGATTCGCCTGGCTCTGCCTTCCAAGTGCTGGGATTAAAGGCATGTGCTGCCACCACATAAATAAATACCGCCAAGCCATATAAATAATTTTCTTTGTCCTGTTTTACACATACATTAGCTTCAGAACAGCAATTCCAATCCAATTCTGATCAATAATGCAGTTACCAACTGTGGTAGTTTGAAAGAAAATGACCCCCCCCCAAAGGGAGTGGCACTGTTAGGAGGTGTGATCTTGTTGGAGGAAGTGTGTCACTCTGGAGGTGAAATTTGTTGTCTCATATATGCTCAAGCCACACACACCCTGTGAGACAGACCACTACCAGTTGCTTTCAAGTCAAGATGTAGGACTCTCAGCTCCTTCTCCAGCACCATGTCTGTCTGTACGCCACCATGTCACACCATGATGATAATGGACTAAACCTCTGAACTGTAAGCCACGACAATTAAATGTTTTCCTTTATGTGAGTTGCCATGGTCATGGTGTCTCTTCACAGCAATAGAAATGCTAACTAAGATAGAAGTTGGTACCAGGGACTGGGGTATTGCTGCAATAGGCCTGACCATATTTTTGTTTGAAGGAATATGGACCTTGGTACTGTGGATTAGAAAAACACTTGGATGTTTTAAGTGTTGCTTAATGGGCCATACCAGTAGGTGCATGGAAAACAGTGGTGTTAAGAGTGATTCGAACTGTGGAGGCCTGGCTCAAGACGTTTCAGAGGAGAAGAATTATAGTATGCTGCCTAGAAATTGTTCTTGTGATATTTTGGTGAAGAATGTGGATGCTTTTTGTTCTTGTCCAAAAAGTTTGCCTGAGGCTAAAGTAAAGAGTTTTGTATTAATTCCGTTGGCAGAGAAAATCTCAAAACAGCCTAGTATAGACTCTGTTGTGTGGTTTCTAGTATTAATTCTTCTTCTTCTTGTTTTTTTTTTTTTTTTTTTTTTTTTTTTTTTTTTTTTTTTTTTTTTTTTTGAGACAGGGTCTCTCTGTATAGCTTTGGTGCCTGTCCTGGATCTTGCTATGTAGCCCAGACTGGCCTCGAACTCACAGAGATCCACCTGGCTCTGCCTCCTGAGTTCTGGGATTAAAGGCGCGTGCCACCACTGCCCGGCACTAGTATTAATTCTAATGTAAATATATAATGAAAAGGAGCAAGCTGAGCAAGAAAAATGTTTGAGGAGAAAAGGAGCACCAGAAAGTGGACTGGAGCTAAGTCCTGTGTTCAAGGAGATAAACTGATTAAGAAATGGAATAAAGGGAGTGGTGACCTCAGGGCAAGAGCGCACCCAGCTAAGTTTCCAATTTGTAAAAATGAATTAAAGAAAAACTTAGAGCTGGGTATGGTGGTACATGTCTTTAATCCCAGCATTTAGAAGTCAGAGGTTGTCGGATCTCTGAGTTTGAGGCTAGCCTGGTCTACAGAGCAAATTCTAGAATAGTCAAGCTTAGGCAGTGAAGGAAATGATCAAAAACAGAAAGCTGTGAAGATGTAATTGAATAAGGGGGCCATGTTCCAGCTTCAGTAAGCCACAGAACTTGGCAGCTTTGCCATGTGGTTCTGACTTTAGAGTTAAGGATAGAGGAAAGGGGCTATGGAATTTGCCTCCACGACTAAGGAAAGCCACTGAAGCTAGACATGTATTAGGGATGTCCTTGAATGGAGGCCCAGAGAAGCCATTGCGTGACGCTGTGAGTTAAAGCCTGAATTGCCTTGGAGACTCCAAGATGTTGGAGATGGCAGAACTATGGGATACCTGCCCAGAAAAGATGATAACAAGAAATGGAACCAGCCCAAGAGAAAGAAGTGTATTGCAGTCAACAAAGCTCAAAGAAGTTGGAGATCTGAAGAGTGTTTTGACATTAGATATAAAGATGAAGAGTTTGGAGTTTGCCCAGCTGGTTTTCAGTCTTGCTTTGGTCCATTATTTCCTCACTATGCTCCCTTCCCTATGTTTTGGAATGGAAATGTATACCTTGTGCCATTATATGTGATCTGTTGTTTCATTTTGATTTTGTAGGGGAATACAGTTAAGAGATTGCATGAATTCCAGAAGAGACTTTCAACTTTGGACTTTTCAACATTGTTGAGACTGTGATAGACTATGGGGACTTTTGCAGTTGGACTAAATAAATTTTGCATTATGATATTGTTACAAGGTTTTGGGGGCCAGGAAGTAGAATGTTGTGGTTTGAAGAAAATGGCCTCCAAATGGAGTGGCACTACTAGGAGATGTGGTCTTGTTGGAGTAGGTGTGGTCTTTTTGGAGGAAGTGTGAACATGTGTGGAGGTAGGCGTTGAGGTTTTATATATGCTCAAGTCATACCAAGTGAGATAGACTACTTCCTGTTGCCTGTGAGTCAAGATATAAGAACTCTCAATTCCTTCTCCAGCACCATGTCTGCCTGCATGCTGCCTTGCTTCTTGCCATGATAATAATGGACTAAACCTTTGAACTGTAAGCCAGCTACCACAATTAAATGTTTTCCTTTGTAAGAGTTTCCGTGGTCATGGTGCCTCTTCACAGCAATAGAAACCCTAAGACACCAACAAACATTTTTATTTATTTATCTATTTATTTTAATAAATTTTTTTCACTGAAATGTTGTGACTGTAGATCTTCATTGTTACATGACTAGACAAATAGACTTGATTAAAATTACCTAGGAGACTTACCTCCAGTCTGTCGAAGGAAGACCCACTCTGAATGTAATTGGTATCATCCCAAGGGCTGGGGTATTAGACTGATAAAAAAAAAAAAAAAAAGAAAAAAAAAAAAAAAAAAAAAAAAAAAAAAAAAAAAAGCTAGCTGAGCACCAACATTCCCCTTTCTTTGCTTCCTGATCTGCAGAGAGGTGAGCAATCTCCCCCTGCCACATCTGCAGAGAGGTGAGCAACCTACCCCTGTCACATCTGCAGAGAGGTGAGCAACCTCCCCCTGCCACATCTGCAGAGATGTGAGCAACCTCCCCCTGCCACATCTGCAGAGATGTGAGCAACCTCCCCCTGCCACATCTGCAGAGATGTGAGCAATCTCCCCCTGCCACATCTGCAGAGATGTGAGCAACCTCCCCCTGCCACATCTGCAGAGATGTGTGCAATCTTCCCCTGCCACATCTGCAGAGATGTGAGCAATCTCCCCCTGCCACATCTGCAGAGATGTGCGCAATCTGCCCCTGCCATCTACAAGTGCCTTTGCAGCCATGCTTCCCCACCCCGATGGCCTACCCCCACAGACCATGAGCCAGAACAAACCCTTCCTTGAGTTCCTTTTGTCCAGTATTTTGTCACAGCAATAATAAAAGTAACTAATATAGGAAGTTGGTATCAGAGAGTGGTGTCATTACTGTGATGAGCCTGACCACAACGTTCTTTATTTGTGGGAGGAATGTTGAAAAGTGTAGAACTTTGGACTGGAGAAGTCCTAGAATGTCATACATAGAATTTAGTGGACCATTCTGATTTGAGCTCAGAAGACTAGGATGCCAAGAAAAACCAAACAGTGGAGGCTGGGCTCATGAGGTTTGGGAGAACGGAGCAATGGACTTTTAAGAAATGGATTAGAAATTGTGTTCTATTTTGGCAGGGAAGTAATTAAGGAGGAACATCACATTTTGCCGTGAGGGCAATACTCGACTCATCGAAGGCCCTGGCTTGTAAAAATGTGAATTCCTCTGAAAGAAGAGAGACTGAACTACGCATGCCACCGAAGGAATTCCTATTGAGGAACAGTCATCTAGGGAAATACTTTCCCAGGTTCAGCCAGCAAGGCACACAAAGGGTACACTTTTAGCTGCCAGTTTAACTTGACAAGTCCTCTACATGATCATTTTGCAGGCATACAAAATGCAAACATTATGGAACTGTGGAAGTTCCAGAAAGCTGCTGAGAGAAGGCAACGTTTGGCACCATGTAAGCACAGATGCCCAAGGTCAGATTCCCTGAAAGGATATCATGAGAGTTCATTGAGTGAGGCTGGGAAGGAAAAGCCTATGTTGCAGTAGACTCTAGAATATGTCAGATACTAGGACTGTGGGCTTGGAGCAGCGCTTGCTCAAGAGAGAAGCTGTATGTACTGTAGATAAAACTGGAAGGGAAGGCCTGCTCAAGGCTGTTGGAAACCAGAGGATGCCACCAACAGCCTCAGATGCTGAACGTGGAGCTGCATGATATGTTTTCCCTGCTCAATCTTATTTTAGTCTGCTTTTTCCTTGGTACGTTCCTATTCCTCCCTTTTGGAATGAGAATGTTTAACCTCTGAGTTTTTTTTTAAAATTAATTAATAATGTTTGGTTTTTTGAGACAGAGTTTCTCTGTGTTGCTTTTGGAGCCTATCTTGGAACTCACTCTGTAGACCAGGCTGGCCTCGAACTCACAGAGATCCCGCCTGCCTCTGCCTCCTGAGTGCTGGGATTAAAGGCGTGCGTCACCACTACCTGGCCTACCCTATGCTGTTTCATATTGGAACTATATCTCTTGATTTTTTTTAATTTCATAGGGGCTCACAGTTAATAAATTCTGTTGGGTTTTAGAAAGGATTGAAAGGTGGGCTTTTGACGGCACCAGAACTGTTAAGACGTTGGGAACTTTTAGAAATGGACTAAATGGAATTTTGCGTTATGAGATGAACATGATACTTCAAAGGCCGAGGAGGAAAGTTATGATTTAAAATGATTGGGTGTCAAGTTGACAAGTGGCGGAGCTGAGATAGTTAACCGTCATTGCCAACTTCACTGGATTTAGAATGACCTAGGAGACGTACCTCTTAGCATATGTTTCTGTGAGGGTGGGAGAGGAGCGAAGACTGGTGTGTGGCCTTTCTTTCTCTAGACTTAACATGTTTATCTCATTGCCATGTTGTCTGACCCAGTGGCCTTTTACGAGACTTGGACAGGAATTGAGTAGAGACTGAGGCAATGCTTAGTGAAATTGGTGATTTCTGAGTATATCACTGGCTAAACCTAGCCAGTAAAACTGGTTCCAAGGGATCCAATGACCTTTTCTGGCCTCCTTGGGCACCTGCACTTACACGGTGCACATGCAGACATGCAAGGCACATACACATAAATAAAAAATAAATTATTTTTTCAATTACAAAAACATGAGTGCCTAGAAGTTGGGGGTACAGCTCAGTGGGAGAGCACTTGACCAGCATGGGTTGAGGGGCAGGAAAAAGCATGGATATGCCAGGAATGTCAGCATATTAGCATACACCTGTAATCAAAGCTACTTGGAACTCTAAGTCAAGAGGATCATTAGTTCAAAGCCTGCCTGAGTTACATAGTGAGTTCAAGTCCACCCTGAACTATATAATAAGACCCTATCCAACAAAAAGGAAGAAAGAAAAAAGAAAGAAGGAAGGAAGGAAAGAAAGAAAAGATAACCTAGGTGGGGTGGTACATACCTTTAATCCCAGCACTGAGGAAGCAGAGGCAGTGGACCTCTGTGAATTCAAGGCTAGCCTGGTCTACACAGTGAGTTTCAGGTCAGCTAGAGCTGTACAGTGAGAGCCTGTCTCAAAAATTAATCAATTAACAGAAAAAAGTGAGGATGGGCTTAGGGATACAGCAATTATAAAAACACTTTCTAGCATGTGGAAGCCCCTAACCCAATCTCCTGAACAACAACAACAACAAAAAACCCCCAGGGATCTCAGTTTTATTGACTTTCAGATCTGCAAAAAGGTGTCAAGGATATGAAATTTAGAAACTGATTTAATTAAAAAACAATACTAGATTAAAAAAAAAAACCCAAGTTCAAAAGCAAAATAAAATTAAGAACATTAGTTTGATAGGCTGGGATATAGCTCAAAGCTTTTCTAGAATGCAGGAGATCTTAGGTCCAGTCCCCAGGACCAAAAAAGAGGAAGATTTGTGTTTCCAGTAGGCTTAGCCACACAAAGTGAGAGTCTTATGGACCATACTTTAGCAAAAATTTGTCTCAAGTTTTCTCATCTGCAGGAAGGGGTTAATAATGCCCGTCTACCATTCTTTCAAAGCTGCTTTGAAGGTCATGTGAACAGTACACAAAAGCCTTTCGTCAGGGCCTGCATGGTACTCGAGGATGTGGCAGTTCTAACACTACACTATTTAGGTGACTTGTGCCCTGAAGGGGCCAGGGTGTGATGAGACTTGGCAATTCCGAAGAATGGACAATGGCAAGAGAAGGTCAACTGAGGAAGTGCTACTGACAGGAAAGGAGACTGAGTAAGGAACAATTGTGAGCAGATAGATGGTTGTCACTAGAAATCAGGACGTCTGGGGTCCGTATAGTCAAGGGCTTGTTTTCTTAGTGAACGGAAGTGCCTAGGGGAGACTAAAAGCTACCCTTACAGTGTGATTTACATCTAGACATGGTGGTACATCCATATTCCCAGAACTTAGGAGATGGGAGCAGGAAGAGGAGGAGTTGAAATTCAAAGTTATCCTGGACTACATGCCAACACTGAGGACAGTCTATGCTACCTGAAGCCTTGTCTCAAAACCCGATGATTTGTGTGAGGAAGTTTGCTTTAATCACTGAGAGGTGGAGAGATGGCTCAGCAGTTAAGAACATTGGCTGCTCTTCCAGAGGACCCAGGTTCAATTCCCAGCACCCATATGGCAGCTCACAACTGTCTGTAACTCCAGTTCTAGGGGACCCAACACTATTGCACAGATGTATAAGCATGCAAAACACCAATGCACATAAAATAAAAATAAATAATTAAAATAATTCTAATAAGATATATATTAGTTATAGTTTTAGGTAACAAAATGTCAGAGGCCAAGGGGTGTAAATAACAGAAAATTGTTTCCTCAAGATTCTGGAACATGGGGCTAGGCTTGTGGTATGCCTCTGAAACCCTAGAACTCTGTTACAAAAATACCAGAAGAGTTCTAGAATCTTGAGATCTCACATCAAAGTGCATGAAAGGTTTATCACTCATTCACTCATTCATTCATTGCCATCTTCCTCCTTTCTTTCAACTTTTGGACAGGGTCTCATGTAGCCCAGGCTAGCCTCAAATTCACATGGCCACCTCAAATTAAGTAGCCAAGTTGACTTTGAACTCTTAATCTTGGCCTTCCTGTCTCCACCTAAAGAGTGCTGGGATTACATGTATGGCTACCAGGTCCAGTTTATTGCTGGGAATAAAGCCAAGGGCTTCATGCATATTAGGGCAAGCTCTCTACCAACTTTGCAGCATCACTGTCCCTGAGAGGCTGACTTCTTCCCAGCCCCTCTCCTGACCTCATAGGTGACTTCTTCCTGTCTTTATGTAATCTTTATTGCATGCACGTGTATGCCTATGTCCAATGTTCTTATTTTTAAAATTTATTTATTATTGACGTGTGTAGTGATTTGAATGATAACTGTCCCCTAGGCTTAGGTGTTTGAACAGTAGTTGGAGGAAATACACCACCACCTGGAAAAGTTTATTTATTTTTTTTAACATTTATTACTTATTTAGTGTGTGTGTGTGTGGTGTGTGTGTGTGTGTGTGTGTGTGTGTGTGTATGTATGTATGTATGTATGTGTGTGTGTGTGTGTGTTCCCATATGCATGAAGTCAGGAGTTGATACTCTCCCATCATGTGGGTTCTGGAGATTAAATTGAAATTCGTGTCTTTAGGCTTGGTGGCAATTGCTAAGGCATCCCTGGCCCCAAGAGATGGTTTAGTAAGAATGAAAAAGCATTACTGAGAATGGGTATGGTCAGAGGGCACCAGACCACAAGATTCAGGACAAGTCATATACATGATACCCAACTTTCCTAGGTTGTGGATCATGGCTTTTCTCCAGCTCTTTTTGCTG
This sequence comes from Peromyscus leucopus, assembly GCF_004664715.2. Classification (NCBI taxonomy): domain Eukaryota; kingdom Metazoa; phylum Chordata; class Mammalia; order Rodentia; family Cricetidae; genus Peromyscus; species Peromyscus leucopus. The sequence continues at coordinate 102,759,964 of NC_051064.1, forward strand.
GCGTATCCTGGTGGGAAAAGACTTCAAGTCACCAACTGGCTTCGTTCATGGTTAATCTTGATTCTCCAGTCTCCAGGGCTCTCAAGTCATAGCTTCTTCCCCAGTGAGTTGTGGTCCAGAGCACTTTGAGGGAAGCAGGACCATGAGCAGTCAATGTTCTACAGTGAAGTCCATGCTGATGAAGGTTGTGGTTCCTGGATATGAGGGGCTACAAGACTTTCCCTTCTTTATCTATTAGTTGGAGAAAAGGCTTTGGATTTTCTGTAGTAAGAGTTGGCTGAATCCCTGTACCACATGAAATTTAGTTTGAAATTGCCCCGTAGCCTAGAAAACAAATATAAAAAATTTAAAAATTCTTTGACAGTTTCATACATGCATTTAAAGGATATTAGTCATTTTCACTCCCCATTACCCTCTCTCACCCCCCTCACTCTCTTGCTTAAATTCCTCTTTATCTATGCAACCCTCCTCCTACCCTCATGTCTCTGTGTATGTGGCCCAGTGAGTTTCATTAGGGTTGCTTGCATTAGGTGGGAGGTTATTTTCTCGGCCACATATCAGTGGACACATCACTGAAGAAAGTGATTACCACCTCCCCTAGTAACCATTATCTGGCTAGTCTCTCAGGGAGGGATGACGCCTCATGAACCCCCCCCCCCGCCCCATTTTTCTTTGTCATTTTACTTTATTTTCATTTTTATTCATCTATTTATTTTACATCCAAGCTGCAGCCTCCCCTCCATCCCTCCTCCCATCTCCTATCTCCTAATTTTCTCCTCTTCCATCTCCATCCAGGAAAGGGCAGGTTTCTCATGAGTATCAACAAAACATGGCATATCAAGTTGCAATGAGACTAAGCACCTCCCCATGTATTAAGGCTGGGTAAGGTGACCAGAGGGGTCAACACATCACAGGAAGGCTCATACAATCAGCTAACCTGGGCTCATAGGGGCTCACAGAAACTGAATGGACCACCAGGAAGCCTGCCTGGGACTGACCTAGATACCCAACCCCCTCTTTTTATGATGGAATGTCTCATATGCTCCGTCTTGAGCAGGTGACCACAGCTGTAGTGATTTCATAGGGCAACAGCTGTGTCACGTCCAGAAGACACCTTTTTGTGGCTCACCTCCCATCCTCCAGCTCTGACATTTTTTGTGCCCTCTCCTTCAAAATGTTCCCTGAGCCTTGGGGACTGATATAGATGCCCCATTTAGGGCCAAGCATGCCGTCATCATTTATTGTTGGCATTTTGATCAGTTATAGGTCTCTCTTTATTAACCACCACCAGCCACAATAAAAGTGTCTCTGACAAAGGCTGAGAGTAGCATTAATCTATGGATAATAAATATGAGTATTTAGAAGACAGCTTGTGGCTGGCAAGATTGCTCAATGAATAAAGGTATTTACTTACTGCCAAGGTTGACGACTTGAGTTCAGTCCCTGAGACTCCCATGGTGGAAAGAGAGAACTGACTCACAGAAGTTGCTCCCCCCCCCCCCCGGCCCCATCACACACAATAGAGGTGATAAAAGTATTTTAGAAGACAGTAGAACTACAAGGGACAAGAACAGTTGCAGGGATGGTGGATTTTGGCTGAAGGTAGTCTGGGAAGAGAAAGGAAGGGGAAGGTGTACCATCTGGTCAGCCCTGTCTTTCAGAAGGCTGGCCACAGGGGCCCTGCCAACCAGACAAAGTTATGATTTTAGGGTGATGAAAAGGAGAGGGAGAATGAATAAATGTTCTGGTTTGCTTTCTGTTGGTGTGACTAAATGCAATTTGGGGGAGTAAAATCTGACCTGAGACAATGATAATCAAATAATATCTTTAAATTTTTTCTTTTACATTTATGAATGTGTGCGTATGTGCTTGTGTGTGTATGTGTGCATTTATGGGTGGGTGGGTATGTGCATGTGAGTACAGTTGGTCTCATCGAATCCCCCTGGAACTGGAGTCACAGCTCAATATGGGGGCTGGGAATGGAATGCCAGCCCTCTGCAAGAATATGTGCTCTTGACTGCTGAGCTATCTTTCCAGCCCAAATAACATCTTGACTAAGGTTGTTTAATTACACACACTTCCTGAAATTTTATAAATTATAAACTAAAAGGAATTTGGGGTAGCTTGACAGGTTTAATTTATATGACCATTTACTTATAACCCAGTTTGGTACCAAGCAGACATTCAAGCATATGTACAGAGTATACATGCACATAGTCATATATAAAAACATTTTTTTTGTTTTCACACTGATTTTTTAAGAAATTATTCTTTGATAATCTAATATACTAATACAATGAATTTAGATCATATCCCTCCTCCTGCTCCCTCTCTTAAGTCCTCTTGGACACCCCGTCAACATCTTGCTCTTAACTTCTCTCCTCCTCCACCTCCTCCTCAGTCTTCTATAACCTATTGAGTCCAATTAGAGCTGTCCTTTGTTCCTGGATGTTGGAACATGGGTACCTTAACATGGTCCACACCACAGAAGAAAATGCACTCTCCCTCCCCCAGCAGCCCCCAACTGCCAATCAACTAGGGGTGGGACCTCATGAGCCCCTTCTCTAGTCATGCTGGAGTGTTGATTGGCTTGGTCTTGCTTAGGTCTATGCCAGCAAACATAGTTCAAGGGTTCAAGAGCCCTGCCACTGCTAAAAGACTTCCAAGTAGAATTAAAAAATATAGCAAGAATCTCAAAATATAATTATTCAGTTTTAAAGGTAGACTATTTATCTGATACTTTATAGCATAAGGAAATCCTTAATCTAAAAGCTATACTTTTAAAGACATAACTTGATTTCTGAGGCACAGAGCCTAACCTGGTCGTTGACCAAGAAGACTGAGCAGGCAGTCATAGCTTGGATTTATTTAAATTATTTTTAAAGATTTATTTTAGTTTCAATTGCGTCTCTGTGTGTCTCTGTGTGTGTGTTATGCATGTGAATGCAGGCGTCTGCAGAGGTCAGAGGTAATAGATACTCTGGAAGTGGAGTTACATGTAGTTTTAAGCGACCTACATGGCGGCTCATCTTGAATCATCTATAAGAGCAATATGTGCTCTTAAAATGCCTACTTTAGGGCTGGAGAGATGGCTCAATGGTTAAGAGCACTGGCTGCTCTTCCAGAGGTCCTGAGTTCAATTCCCAGCAACCACAGGGTGGCTCCCAACCATCTGTAATGAGATCTGGAGCCCTCTTCTGGCCTGCAGGCAGAACACTGTATACATGATAAATAAATCTTCGTAAAAAAAAAAAAAAAAAAGACTACTTTAAAAAATTTTAAATTGGATAAGAACTTTGAAAACCTGTTTTGAAAGAGGCGAATACACATAGCCAGACAATCGTGTGCATGGCTTGTGCACATATATGAACACATCTGTGTGCAGATGTGTACGTCTGTGCACATGTGGAGGTCAGGCCAGTGCCACCACCTCTGCTGTTACTGCAGCTGCACTGGAGGGCTTGGGGAGCCACGCCTCCCTTCCAAGCTGCTCCGCTTTGACTGGGTCATAATAGTAAAATCGAGGCTGATGGAGTAGGTGTCTTGGGTGTGATGGCAGCCTGTACTGCCTCACAGTCTGCCCAGTCTTTTCTCCACCTGCTGCAGGGACTAGGGACTGCCTGCTATTCTGCCCCTTACATTTGTCAGACCAGGTTGTTGCTGGGTCTGCCCCTCTACCTTCTATGACACCTCACAGCCCCACCATCCCTAACTCTCAGCCTTTGGCTTTCCTTTCTTATCCTCTTCCTGCCTTTAGGGGCAGGCTCAGTGTAGGCATTCCACCTGATGAGAATGAAGACGATATTTATTTGGCCAGACCTGGCACTCCTCCTGCAGGAGGGGATCCCCAACACCAATGTGTATAGATTCCCCTCATGCTCTCTCCTTCCCCACCCTTCCATTCTTTTCTACCACAGCAACTCATGCATCTGAATGCCTGGTCTGGCAGCCATCTTTAGGGCCTGTGATGATGTATATAGACAGGATACCTCTCCCGAGGCTGCTATTTTGAGATCTCTTCCAGGCTGCAGCGGAAGCTCTTTCCCATTCTCCTAACGCAGCAGAGGCACTCTCTAAGTGCTAATAGTCTTCATCAGCCCACTTGCATTGGGAGCCTCTTGCCTCATCCCGGTTTTAATTTGTTTATCCTTTTGGCTTAGAAACCATCCCAGGCCCATATCTGGGGCTCCTTTACATTTCATTGATTGATTGAGCGATTGATGGATTGTGTGTGTTTGTACACACACACATGCAGAGCTCAGAGGACGGCTTTCAAGAGTCAGGTCTCTCCTTCCACCATGTGGGTCCCAGGGATTGAACTCTGGTGGCGAGGCTCGATGGTAGTGCCTTCTCTGCTCAGCCATCTCTCTGTCCCCGTAGCTGGGGTTTTTGATGGAAAGCAATAGAGCATTCTCCCTGGAGGGCTCCCCAACTTGGGTCCACCCTGGACTGTATCCTGTACTTGCAGCTCTGGTAGCAGGCGGCACCTGTGTGATTCATCATCCGACCCTGCCACTGAACTCAAGGATATGGATGCCAGTCGTCATCTTCTACTCTCCTCTTGTTTCAAATGACAGCAACGTTTTGTTCTGTATCATCCGTCTTGGTTTGGGGAACTTACTACCCCATGATCGTATTGCTTCTACCATGTGCAGTAAGTTTTGGGGCCAACTGAGAGTTGCGATCACATTTTTTTTTTTTTTGATCTGTTTTGTTTTTGCTATCACACTTTTTATACTAGATCCACCCCCAGCTCTAGTCTGGGGTCCTTAACAAGCAGCTCTTTGGGAGGGACCCAGCCGCTTCAGCAACAGCCTTCTGCATAACCTCTCCATCAGCCCAGTCTCCTAGTGGCAGCACAAGGTAATCAGGACTTAGAAGCGTGAAGTCACCCTGGTTTGCCTGTGGCACACCCGTCACAAGCCCAGGTGCTTTGCACATTGCTACCGCCATAACTTCTCACGTTAGAATCACTGCTAGAATGCCTGGCTCTGGGAATGCACCTTACCATTTCCCCTGTTCCACTCCCAGCACACTAGTGTTTATGAGAGCAGCAGCTCCATCAACAGAGGGAACTGGATTTAGCCTCAAGTTGAGAGCATGCAACTTCATAGATGTTCTGAAGGGGACAGCCGGTACCACTGCAGTTACCCCTCTTCTAAAAATTTGCGATTTAAACATAGCAAGAATGTGTACAAGGGTGAGGTGAGCACAGTGGACTGCCTGCCCTGCTCCTGATTGGCTGCTCATTAGGCTGGCTAGCTCTGGGTCAGTGTCCCCATCACTGGATCTGGCAGGCTGTCCCCGCTTTATGCAGACATTCTCCCTCCCCTCATTATTGCCTCAACATCCCCCTCTCAAAAAGGTCTGGACATAAAAGCCCGGTGATTTTTAATCCGCTTCTGGTTGTGTTTCCTCTTCCCTCCTTTGGCTCAGTGTGGAAGAAGCAATCTACTCTTAGTGACTGTCTGCTGAACCAGACTTGTCTCTGACTCAGGGGACATAGGGGACTTTCTAGGAGACACCATGCTGCTCTAGACTTTTCATTCTTGGATTGCAGTTTCTGTGCCCGAATTTTTTAATGGCTCCATTAAAATATAATTGGCATAGAATGAACTGCATACCCTTTAAACATACAATTTGACAAAATTGCTATAAGCAGATTCCCTGAGCTCTTATCAGAAAACAAACACACAGGCCCCTGACAACTGTTTCCTGTGCTCACTGACGTGGTCCTCTTTCGCCCTTCCCACTGTCTCTCCACAGCCCAGGACAGTGCTGATCTGTGCCACCACAGAGTGGTGCCATTTATAGAAATGTAAATGAATTTTTACAATGCCCCTTCTTTTGTGGCTCCTTTTACCAGAAATAATTATTGCAACCCTAACCTAGATTTGTGTGTTACTGATTTATTTTGCTAATAGTATTCTGAGTATAACAAAAATTATTCATTGAAGAGATTTGTTATTGTTTTCAGTTATTAAATATGATTTTTTTTTGTTTTTTTGAGACAGGGTTTCTCTGTGTAGCTTTGGAGCCTTTCCTGGAACTCACTCTGTAGTTCAGGCTGGCCTTGAACTCACAGAGATCCACCTTCCTCTGCCTCCTGAGTGCTGGGATTAAAGTCATGTGCCACCACTGCCTGACATATGTGAAAATGGATTAAAAAAACAATAATAAGAATATATAAAAGGGGAAACCTACAAACACAGGAGCAAAAAAAGACAAACAAAATCCTGAAAACTGACCAGCTAACCAGTAATAATCCCTTAGACAATGTATTAGAGCAACTTCTTTCTCCCTCTGGCCTGTGAAGGACACACACACATATACATTCACCCCTTTACACCCCACACATTCACACACTCACTCCCCATTTGCCCCAACACTTACACGCATACATACATACATACATCCCACACCTCACACATACATACACTCAACCCCACACATATACACACACACTCACTCCCCATTTATCCCACACTTACACACACTCACATCCCACACATACACACATCCCACACCCCACACATATACACACACACTCACCCTCATTTATCCTACACTTACACAGATGGCCCTGCTGAGAGTCTGGCATCCTATCCATAGGACATGTCCATAGTTCCTGCAAGCCTCAATGTCTTTGGGGGTTGTTGTGACACACTGATGCTTTTGGCAGAGGTCAGCAGAGGAGAACAGGTTTATTCTATCACTTCTTCTGTCTTAGAGGCCTATGTCTGGGTGCCAGTTTGAGAGGGAACCTACTGACTGAGACTAATCTATCCCAAGAGCCTGATAACGAGGAACAAAGAAAGTTCGGGAGCCTGTAGTCAACTGCTACATCCCAGAGTGGAGAGAAGGTGGCCGCCAGGAGCAGGCATGGTGTGGGGGAGAGCTGGATGTGCAGACATGCTGAGGATGAGCTGGGCTTTGCACAACATGTATAAACATGCTATATACTTTCTCAGCTCAGCTTTCTCCTTGTGAGTTAAACATACGGTCACTTAAGTCAAGCTGTCTACTTCTCCATTAGCTCCCTCATTCTTGGGCAATAAAAACATTTCATCTGTCTTTAGCTCCAGCTTCTTCCCTGGGTTCTGATTCACAACTGGCACCCAAGTATCACTATTTTGTTGTGTTGATGTCACACATGAAATTCACTGTAGCCCAGCATCTTCCTCCAAGGCAGCTCCAAGCTTCCCATTTCAAAACCTTTGGAACCATTCTTCAATCTCCCTTCCTTTTCACTTCACTTTTGCACACTTAGTATGTTACAAAGACCTGGACACATTCCCTCTTGCTCTGATCCATTCTACTCCTCACTCTTGTCTTTCTAGCTGTGAGTTACTATGAGACCTCCGCCTTCCCCTCTGACTCATCTAACCCATTATCACCAGTTTAAGTTTCCTCTAGCCCAGCACTGTATACACTTGACTCCCTGCTAAATGTCACTTAACGGGCCCTTGCTGATCACGGAATGATTTCAACACCACAGCCTGCAGCTCAGAGTTCCTCCACCTTTTCTCGTTCATTAACCACCATGAAAGCGGGGAGAAATGTGCCGCACTTTTTCAGCTGCTGTGATTCTGGTGTCAATCATTTCCACTGTCTAGATTCTGACACCCACGCTCATGGCTTTCTATTACCTGTGTCCACTTTTCTTTCTCTCTCTCTCTCTCTTTCTTTCTCTCTCTCTCTCTCTCTCTCTCTCTCTCTCTCTCTCTCTTTTTTTTTTTTGGAAAATGTTAGCATTTAATCAACCTCCTTGGGTGGCTTCAAGGCACCAGGACACAGGCACCTCCAACATCCTTTATCTTCTCTTCAGCTCTTCCGCTGAAAAATTTGGCTTTCACGATGACAGGCTGCTTAGGGAGCTTTCCCTTCCCCAGAACTTTGTAGTAGCCTGATCGCACAGCATCAATGATGGGAGCAGCTCCAGTCTTGTTCTTTGCAGCGTTGACGTGTGTCTGCTCACTGACCAGTGTCCACAATGTATCCAGGTTGACAGTCGGACAGAAGCTCTGGTTCCTCTTTAAGTCGTAATGCCTCATACCAACTTTCCCAAGGTAGCATGCTTCCAGCATCCCTGCGGCCTCCTGGGTGCTTGCAGTATTTACTGATGCAGCCGTGCTCACGAGGCCACCGGAGTTTCCGGGTCTTCCTCAGCCTGGATGGCATGGCGGCAGCAGAACGGGAAGAGCCAGTTTTTCTTTCAAAGCCAAGGTGGCTCATCCAGGAAGAAGCATTTCCTGATAGCTGATGGTTTACATGGAGCCCAAGTCTTGTCTTAACTCCCGTGGGTTGTAATGTGTACACCACTAATGTTGACAGTATGTACTTCCTTCTACTGCTTTCTATCTTTTTTGCATGGGAAGTCCTTTTCAGAGAAAATTAAATATTGTGAGAGCAAGGCTTTGGTTATAGCTTGTCATATTTCCATAGTCATTTTCTTTCTTGTGAGATAAGACCTCATGTAGCCAAGACTGCCCTTCAACTCCCGGGGGTAGCTACTTGTAAAGACAGGCAGACGTGCCTGGAGTTCACTGGCCAGCCAGTGTAGTCAAACAGGTGAACTCCAGATTGAGTGAGAGATGCACCGAGGAAGACCCCAGCGTCAGCCTTTGGCCCCCGTAAGTACACACAGGTACACATACCAGCACACATATACACACAGACACACACCTCAAACAAAGTAGTCCTAGCAATAGCCAAATATTTGTTTTTACTTATATCAGAGTTAGTGTCTACAGAATGGCACAATTCAGGAGCAGGGTGACCGAAGCTGGGGAATATTATTTTTGGCAAATGTGGGAACAGGCGATTCAAGTTGCCTGATGGGGCATGCAGAGTCTATTCTGGGATGGAGCTGGTTTTTTTTTTTTTTTTTTTTTTTTTGGCGGGTGAGGAACAGGGTCTTGCTATGTAGCTCTAACTCCTGATCCTCTTGCCTGAGCCTCCCTAGGGCTGAGATTGTGTGTGACAATCTCAGGTTAGTGCTGCTCATAGGCTCAGCCAGAGGCTCTAGAAACGGTTTCTCACTAGAAGCGACTTCCCAGCTTTACTAGGCAGTAGTCTTTGCTTAGCTCCAAGAAAGTAGGCTGGCTTGGTAGCTGCTGGAGGGCACTGGCCCAGGAGGAAGACCTGCCTGCCGCCTGGGGTGAGGACTGACCAAGGGCTCGCCACTGCGAAGCGGGCAGGAGCCGCCCCTCACAGGAATCCATGGGCTAAGCAGCCGCTCGGGCCTTGGCCACGATCCCGGGAAAGAGGAGCAAGGGGCTTTCCACCTGCCCCTGCCCTAACCCCAGTGGCCAAGCTTCTCGGGTTCCAGGGCTTGGACCCCGCCTGCCGAAAGGCGGCAGCCCTGCCCCGCCCCGCCCCGCCGAGCCCCTCCCACCGCCCCGCCCCGCGCCCCCCGCGCCCCTCCCACCGCCCCGCCCCGCTCCGCAGAGCCCCTCCCACCGCCCCGCCCCCTCGCCTTACGGGCTCGCTTCCGTGAGGGGCGACGGAGGCGCGCTTGCACCGTGGGCGGCGAGTGCGCAGGCGCTTTCGCTGGATCTCCGCGGGCGCCAATTCCGGAGGCTAGTAGCTGGTAAGAGTCTGGGGTTGCCGAGGTCTGGAGCCGGCAGGCGCGGGGAGGTGCCGGCAGCCGGTGCGAGCGGACCACCCGGGGGGCTAGTCCTAAGGCCTCGTTTAGCCCCGGGGCCCTCGGCGTGCGGCCGTTCTGCAGTGGTGACGCGGCCTGGCCGAGGTGGCCCCGGTGATCCTGTCCCCTCGGTCTTGCGGGTCTGTCCCTCCCGAGCTAGGGAAGTGGAGCCCTGTCGTGATGGCGCGAGCTGCCTGCATGTGGCTTTCTGAGAACGTTGCTGAGCTGTGCTTGCAGGTGGAACAGCACTCACAGTTTGAGGGGGAAATCGCAGGGCGTGGTGGCACTGGGAAGCAGAGGCAGGCGGAACTCTTGGAGTTCCAGGCTAGCCTGGTCTACTTATGCTAGTTCTGGGCTAGCCAGAGCAACACGGTGAGACCCTGTATCTCACTGCATAACCACACAGGACTCTGAAAAATTAGTCTTCCTCCCCCCATCTCCTCCCTGCCAATCCCCTCTATTTAAGTGTGTTCCTGCTTTTCTGCCAACTCTGGCCTAAGTGTGGGAGGACACTGAAAGGACTAAGGATCTTTGCTCTTACAGCATTTTTGTTCTAAGTGACAAGTAAATGACATTTCCTCCTAAGCTGTTTTTGTTGGAATAGTGTGCTTGCAGAACCAGACTGTAGATAACTGTACTGGAAATTGTTGCTCATTGATTTATCCACCTAGTGAACAGGTATTTTTACTGTTACTCAGTTCAAATAACAATATTCATAGCATCTCAGAAGACTTCCCCAGAGACCCCTTCCCCCAATCCTTAGGTAACTTTTTTTTTATTAATTTGTAACTCTATACAGGTGTGCTGGCTAGTTTACTGTCAACCTGACACAGGCTGGAGTCAATTGGAACTTAAGAAAATTTGGCTTATGGGCAAGTCGGTGGTGCATTTTCTTTCTTTTTAATTTTTTTAAATTTTTTTTTTTTTTTTTTTTTTTTTTTTTTTTTGAGACAGGGTTTCCTCTGTGTATCCCTGGCTGTCCTGGAACTTGCTCTGTAGAATATGCTTACCTCGAACTCACTTGCCTCTGCCTTGCAGGTGCTAGGATTAAAGGCGTATGTCACTATGTCTGGCTGCATTATCTTGATCGATGATTGATGTAAGAGGGCCTAGTTCACTGTGGACAGGGCCACCCCTGGACAAGTAGTCCCTGATTGTATAAGGAAGCAGGCTGAGCCAGCCATGAAGAGCAAGCCAGTAAGCAGCCCCCCTCCATGGCCTCTGCTCCAGTTCCTGTCTTCAGGTTCCTGCTGTGTTTGAATTCCTCCCTGCCTTCCCTTCATGATGGACTGTTACCTGGAAGTATAAACGAAAAAGCCTTTTCCTCCCTATGTTGCTTATGGTCGTGGTGTTTATCACAGCCACAGAAACCCTAAGCAAGACAAAGGTGGAGTCCCATATTCTTTGGTGTCAAGCTTCTTTTACTCAAAAGTATGCATATGAGAATGTGCTGTGGGCCAGGTGGTGGTGGCGCACCCCTTTAATCCCAGCACTCGGGAGGCAGTGCCAGGCGGATCTCTGTGAGTTTGAGGCCAGCCTGGGCTACAGAGCAAGAGCCAGGACAGGCACCAAAACTACATGGAGAAACCCTGTCTCAAAAAAAAAAAAAAAAAAATAGCTGTGTTGTGAAAATACAGTTCTGATGGTGAAAAAGCGGGAAGAAAAGTTAAAGAAGGCAATCGTACAAACTGAGAGGACATTTTCGATAGGGAGGGATGATCTTTCCAAGGGATGACTTTATAGCAGAAGGTTGACAGGGAGCTGAGTTACAAGCGAGAAAAGAAACTGAGCTTGGGTGAACTTGACAGGTTCTCCCAGAAGAAAGACCTGTCGCAGAAGACGTGCAGGGAGATGTAGCCAGAGGCAGGCAGAGGCTTGATAGAAAAGGCTCTGGCTAGGGTGTGAGGGTTTGAGGTGTGCAGATGTGAGAAGGATGGTCCTGATGCTTTCCACATGTGTACAGTGTGAGGGCCCATCCATTTCCTTCATCAGAGAGGCTCTGCAAAAGTGCCGACATGTCTTCATGGCTGGGAGACATTGACTCAGATTTAGAAGACACTACGGAAATTAGTAATTTATTCCAACTCTTGGTTTTTCTTTTTCAGGGCATAGTCTCAATATGCATTGCTGCTGTCCTGGAACTTGCTCTGTAGACCAGGATGGTCTCGAACTCAGAGGTCCATCTGCCTCTGCTTCCTGAGTGCTAGGATTAAAGGCATGTGCTACCACCACCTGGCTTATTCCGACTCTTAAAAATATTCCTGGAGGGCCGGGCGGTGGTGGTGCACGCCTTTAATCCCAACACTCGGGAGGCAGAGGCAGGCGGATCTCTGTGAGTTCGAGCCCAGCCTGGGCTACCAAGTGAGTTCCAGGAAAGGCGCAAAGCTACACAGAGAAACCCTGTCTCTCTGAAGACCTCGGTAGTGTCTTGCAAGGCATTGAAGGCATACTCACAGTGAACTCTACTCCCCTCACCTACACTGTCTTCCTGGTCTCTGCCCTTTGGTCTTTTACTCCACTGCCCAGGTCCTGACTCACCCCGGAGGGCCCTCAGCCAGTCCACATTGCATGCTTCCAGTTGTTCTGGATCTGTGATAACTCTGCCGGGTACGATGCGTTCAAAGGCAGCCAGGTCCTCCTCAGACACAGTAGAAAACGGCAGCCATTGCACAGGGTGTCGCTCAGGGGTTAGCATCACCTCAGGGCTGCCAGAGACTGAGGAGTACCCTCTGCAAGCCAAGGGTCTGTATGTACCCCACGGCAACCCAGCCACTTCAACCCCACTGAGGTTCTCTGAATGTACGTCCTCCTCCATCCTGGATATGCCCATAAGAGCCTTGCAGAACATCTGGGCACCAAATGGAGCACTATTGCTCCTGTCCAAAAAAATAAATAAATAAACAAATAAGTAAATAGATCGGAAAAAAAAAAAAAAAATTCCTGGAGGGCTGGGGAGATGGCTCAGCCGTTAAGAATGCTTCTGTCGCAGAGGACCTGAGTTCAAGTTCCAGCACCTGTGTCAGGCAGCTCACAGCTCCAGGCACCCCCACTCTTATGGACATATGCATACACCGTGCACACATACATACACACACACACACACACACACATACACACACACACACAATTAAAAAATAAATCTTAAACCTATGAAGTCAGGTGTAGTGTATACCTATAATCCTAGTGCTTAGAAATCTGAGGCAGGAGGATCCCAAGTTTGTGGCCAGTCTAGGCAACATAGCAAGACCCTGTCTCCACATCTAAAACATTACCATCCAATAGTCAACTTGAACTTGAAGAGGCATTTCCTTCATGAGAAGCCCATTTGTGTTTGGTCACCTGTCCTCATAGATGTTTTTTCCAGTGTTCATCTACTTATTGATGTGGGGACCTAGGACCTATGTGTATAGAGCATGCATTTTACCACTGGGCTACACTCCTAGTCAAGTTTTCTTGCTAATAATCAGAGTGCCTGGTAAATGGGCTATCGTTCAGAGGTCCAGCAACACTGAAGATTGTTAGTAGTTATCCGTTGCCTTCTAGTCAGTCAGCACACACTAGTTATCTACTGCCTTTAGTCAGTCAGCACACACTAGTTATCTGTTGCCTTTAGTCACTCAGCACACACTAGTTATCTGTTGCCTTTAGTCACTCAGCACACACTAGTTTTTTTTTTTTTTTTGATTTTTCGAGACAGGGTTTCTCTGTGTAGCTTTGTGCCTTTCCTGGGACTCACTTGGTAGCCCAGGCTGGCCTCGAACTCACAGAGATCCGCCTGGCTCTTCCTTCCGAGTGCTGGGATTAAAGGCGTGCGTCACCACCGCCCGGCTTCAGCACACACTAGTTATCTGTTGCCTTTAGTCACTCAGCACACACTAGTTTATCTACTGCCGTTAGTCAGTCAGCACACACTAGTTATCTGTTGTCATCTAGTCACTCAGCACACACTAGTTATTTGTTGCCTTTAGTCACTCAGTACACACTAGTTATCTGTTGCCTTTAGTCACTCAGCACACACTAGTTATCTACTGCCTTCTAGTCGCTCAGCACACACTAGTTATCTGTTGTCATCTAGTCACTCAGCACACACTAGTTATCTGTTACCTTTAGTCACTCAGCACACACTAGTTATCTACTGTCTTCTAGTCGCTCAGTACACACTAGTTATCTGTTGCCTTTAGTCACTCAGCACACACTTGATTTTTTTCCGCCCACATTTAAGTATGTACTTGAATTTATAAATTCTTGGTGTAGAGTAAGATTTACTCCATAGTTGCTAGAGAAAACTTTGGATTTGAGTGTTCCATCTGTTACATAGCTGTCTCTTCCACCATTGTGCTCTTCTTGGCAAGCTGAGTCAGCATGATACCTATTAAGCATTCCATTGTTTGTAAGTGCATGATGCTGATGATTATCAATAGGCTTGTTTTCATTAAGTTTCCTGAGGAAGTACTTAAATAAAATGATCTAGAACAGAGGACAGTTCATTTAACCTGGTTGTTACCAGTCTCCTAGTTTGCTTTGTGTTGCTATGGTAACCACCATAACAATCACCAACATTAGGAAAAAAGGTTTGTTTTATCTTATAGGTTATAGTCCGTCATTGAAGGAAACCAAGGGAGGAGCTTGGGCCAGAAACCATTCTGTTGCTTACTGTCCTGCTTCCTGGCTTGCTCAACTAGCTTTCTTATGCAGTCCAGGCCCACCTGCCTAGAGATGGCCCAGCCCACTGTGGCCTGGGCCCTTGTGGTGGTTTGAAAGAAAATGGCCCCCAAAGGGAGTGACACTATTAGGAGGTGTGGCTTTATTAGAGTAGGTGTGGCCTTGTTGGAGGAAGTGTGCCACTGTGGAGGCGGGCTTTGAGGTCTCACATATCCTCAAGCTGTGCTCAGTGTGATACACAGACCACTTCCTGTTGCCTGCAAGATGTAGGACTCTCAGCTGCTTCTCCAGCGCCATGTCTCCCTGCATGCTGCCATGTCCCACCATGATGGTAATGAATTGAACCTCCGAACTGTAAGTGAGCCACCACAATGAAATGTTTTCCTTTACAAGAGTTGCCGTGGTCATGGTGTCTCTCATAGCAATAGAAACCCTAACTGAGAGAGCTCTTCTATATTAATTAATTAGCAAGTAAGAAAATGTCTCACTGACATGGCCATAGGCCAGTCTGATCTGAGCAGTTTTTTAGCTGAGGTTCCTCCTCCTGGGTAACTTCAGGTTTATGTCAGGTTGACAGCTTAAGCTAACTATGACCATCAGTGATTTCAATTTCCTGGTTGACAGCTTAAGCTAACTATTACCATGAGTGATTTCAATTTCCTTCTTAGAATATTATTTAAACTACATGTTAATTAGTTAAATATATATGTATTTAAGCTACCCAGGAATTAGTATTTGAACTATAAGTTTGAAGTGTCCTAGCAGAAATAGAATATTGTAAGTCTGACTACAGCACATGTTGCTAGAAGAGACTTTAGTAGCATCTGAGTGGATTGTAGTGGTCTCGAACTTGTGCCAAATCCAGAGTCAGCATTGGAAAGTGATTTCACTTTAATTTTGTCTAGCCTCTGATATGGCAGTTTTAGAAGCAGTCGAAGGACCAGAGGAGCATCACAGTGAACAGGAAGGGAGTGTATGTCATTCAAGCTATAAGAATGGAGTTATATAGCCTCACTCTGTGCCTTGAGTCATTCTACCCAGGCTCCATTAGTTCTGGCCTTGCTTTTGATATTTTAAAAAAGTGAAAAATTATAATATTTTTCAGTATGAATTTTATGATATTTTCATTTTTATTTATGTGTGTGGCTGTGGCTGTGTGAGTGTATGCCAAGCATGCCAGTGCACACAGAGGCCAGAAGAGGGCATCAGGTCCTCTGGACTGGGGTTAAGGTGACTGTGAGCTGCCTGCTCTGGGTGCTGGGGATGAACTAGGCTCCTTTCCAAGGGTTCCAAGGGCATCAAGCACACCCAACTGCTCAGCCATCTCTTTAGCCCCTGATATTTTTAAGTAAGAAAGTAATTTAAGCTTAAGAGTAGACTGTTCCAATATTCTGCAAAAGTTCTCAGCTGACTTATTATTTGTATTTCTCTGAATATGTTTAATATGGCTCCTAATTTTTCAAAGGAAGGTGTCCATTTGCTTCTTGCTTTTAGCCTACCAGCCTGGTCTGGGATATGATTCTGTGATATGAGTACTTACTAGTGTGTGTGAGACCCTGGGTTCCATCCCCAGTACCCCAGAAACAATATAACAAAACACACTATTCAAGCTAAAGAAAAAAATAGAAAGGGAGGAAAAAGAATTTTCTAGGTGGTTAATAATTATTTTAATTTTTTTTAAGGTTCTTTTCTAAGACTTGGGCCGTTCTTACCTATTTGTCTTGAAAAGTTTATTTCCCTCCCATGGGAAGTTGATGTGCATGGTTAGCACACAGATGGTGTGAGAGAAGGAACTGAAAACAAGACTAGAGAGATTACATCAATGGAAGGCTTTTCTAAACTCAACGCAAAGGCAGACTCCTCCTTTGTACCAAAGATAACTTACCCTTTAACCATCTCTGTGGACTCACTGTGTCATCCAGGGTCATGTCTTAGCCTCCCAAGTGCTGGAATTGGATTGCAGGTGTGTGCCTTTACCTGCTGTACATAGATCGTGCCACTATCCACACCTTTCAGAAATTCTCACCTGTAAAAGCAGGCCTTTGTCTGTCTTATCTTTAGACATGATTGCATCACATTTTACAGAGAGTTGCCTTTTGCAGTGTATTTCTCAATCCCGGGATAAAGAGCCTCTGGAACTCTCCCAACCCACTCCCTCTCCCCTAAGCTCCCATTTTTCTGAGTGGCTTCATGGGTTCATTGTTACGGTGCTGTACTGATTGAAATTTTGGTGCTGTTTTCTCCCCAGGCTACTTTTCCACAGACATGATTGATTTTTCACTGTGCTGAAGCAAAGCATCCTCTAAAATCCTCTCAAGCTCCTAACTCCGGAGATGGTGACATTGCCTTGAACAAGGAGACAAGTGACTGGCTTTGTGGGACCTGGTCCTGGCTTTTGTTTTCCTCCCCGAATTTGGAGAACCATGGAGAACTGGTACTGGATGACGCTAGTGGTCTTAATAGGACTCACAGTGCGGTGGACGGTCTCTCTTCACCCTTACTCAGGTAGTGCGCTTTTCCTGTTGGAAAGACTGGTAAATATTCCTGAGTGGGTTGCTTCTGCTTGTTTTGATAACTGTTTATAGTTTTTGACTGAAACAGAAGAATTTGAGGCTTTATTGTTATGATTAAGAAAATACATGCGTCTGGCAGTGGTGGCGCATGCCTTTAATCCCAGCACTCGAGAGGCAGAGGCAGGTGGATCTCAGTGAGTTCGAGGCCAGCCTGGGCTACCAAGTGAGCTCCAGGACAGCCAGGGCAGTTACACAGAGAAATCCTGTCTCAGAAAAACAAACAAAAATCCGTGCATCTAATTATAATGAGAAAGTGTAAGAGGTAAACATACTTTGTGATATGAGCAAACAAAAATGTATTCTAGCTTGGGATATGACAGATAGAGGTGTGATTGTGTCTTGAGCGATAGAGGTGTGATTATGTCTTGAGCTAGTCCTTGAAGATGGTCTCGGAGACAGGTTTCTGTTTGTTGATGTTGTTTGTGGTAGAGAAGACACATGACTAGATTGAGAGAGTAAAGAGCAGTGGAGAAGAGTAAGATTCAACTGAGGGATGGAGAGTGACCCTGCAGACTGGGAGGAGAGCAGATTGAATTCTGCAGGTACGTAGTTAGAGCTTTGTTGCAGGTATCACATATGCTAGGTGTGAGAAATAGAAAGTGAATATTGATGTCATAGAACCCAGTTTCAAATAGACTGTCACTATAGGTGTGGTAATTAAGATTTAGCCATGTTTGAGGCACAAGGGTAACAGAGAGGTGACTGATGAAAGTCCACCAGTGCAGATTTCAGATAAGATGGCTGACTCGGGGGCTTGAGGGATTAATCAGAATTTGCTAGACAAATGCAATGGGTACAGTGTTCTAGAGAATAGGAACTTGCACAGAAACATAAGAGAATATAGTTACCAGTCTGTAGTGTTAGACTGACCTAAAAAACTAAAAAGAATTGAGATTAAAAATGGCATCAAGAGGAGTAAAAATGGAAGGGGAAAAAAAAAACAATGAAAAATTGATTGTGTCAGTGGAGAAGTAGCCTAGGGAGAAAAAAGGAACCAAGATGTAGCTCAGCATAACCATTTTTGGAAATGGCTGGGATTTTGGCTGTACATTTATCTAGGCAGATTTGGTTGTAGAAAAATTTTCTGGTTATAAAAAAGATTGTAGGAAAAAGGTCAGCGGTGAAGAGACAATAGCACCAGTAGCAATGCCAGTGTATTTTGAGCATTTACTGGTGTTTGGCACTGTTTTCTTTAGGATTTGTTAGAACCACTGAAGATGGGGTAATATCTAAATGTACAACCACGAAGTGGGACAGTCCTAAAGAGCAGGGGTTTTGATGCTGGACCGTTTGTTCTCAGCCTGCAGTTGACAGTTGCCTGTGCTAATAAATCTGAACAGAATTTGGAATAAGGAAAACAGTGAACTGGTGAAAAGGCTCAAGCGGTCTGAGCCGGGTTCCTGGCACCCACATGGTGCCAGTTACTGGCTGTAACTCCGTTTCCAGAGGGTCCAGCATCCTCTCTGGCCTCCATGGGCACCGTGCACCTCACCGTGCACATGTGGTACACAGATGCTCATGCACATGTAAACCACAGCTGGGCTCGGATATGCTGGCTTCATTCCAGCCAGCACGTTGTTTTTGACTCTGCCCTGGGGCTGCTGAGGAAGAAGAGGACCTGACCAAGAGAGTGAAAAAAGGTGGATTTGTATTATGTGGTTGTGTCAGTTGCACACCTACACAGTGGTGTATTGATTGTGTCCAGCCACCTTTCTTCCACCCCTGCTCCTCGGGTTAGTTCGTACTGTTGAGGCAGTTAACAATCACTTGAATGCTGTGCAGTAAAGCACGGACTCACATCTTAGTTTACCTGTTAGTTGCCTAATCTTGGGGAAGATATTTAATTTCCCTGAGCTTTTATACAAGGTAGGACTGTCAATACATGTTTCAGCAAATTGCTTGAGGGATTAGTTCAAGTAGTAAGTATGAGCTATACTTTATGTAGGAATAGAATCAGCACATTTATGGCCATGCCACACCTCTATTGATCATCACATTAGATTATTTAACTCCAACATATGGCCAGGTGTGGTCACACACCTGTAATCCCAGCACTCAGGAGGTAGAGGCAGGAGGGTCAGGAATTCAGGGCCAGCTTTGGCTACATAGTGAGTGCAAGGTCAACCTGGTTTTTATGGGAGCTTGTCTTAAAAAAAAAACAAAGAAATCCTCCAAAATATTGTTTGCTGTGTAGCCAAAAAGAGGTCTTGGTAATTATTAAGGCTTTAATAATAAAGAATGATAAATGGCATCTTCCCTAGAGAAGGTAACAGTTTGGTGGGCAGGGTGGGTATACAAATATATGTCACAT
Organism: Peromyscus leucopus; assembly: GCF_004664715.2. Lineage (NCBI taxonomy): Eukaryota > Metazoa > Chordata > Mammalia > Rodentia > Cricetidae > Peromyscus > Peromyscus leucopus. Next base: position 102,779,156 of record NC_051064.1, read on the forward strand.
TAAAATTTAGTGCAGTATAAGTGACTAGATCTAGAACTCTAGATATTTTCTAATTCAGATGAGAAAATCTTGGTATGTATATCACATTTAAGTATATTCTAAAAGATTTTACTAGGTAGAAAATGGGTGAGGAGAAGAACATTCTGGTATAAGAAAACATGAAACAAAGCTGAGACATTTTTGAAAGATGGAGGAATACAGGGGTGTGTGTGTGTGTGTGTGTGTGTGTGTGTGTGTGTGTGTGTGTGTTGTGAGGGCAGGAAGGCCCTAAGATCCTACTTGTTTTTACGTGCTGGTTCTAGAAGCATCCTGGACTTTGGAGCTGGGTGAGGAGAGGTAAATGGGATTATCTGTGTGCAGTGACCACAGTGTGCTCACCACATTTATTAGTATTGTTTCATGAGCTGATTCTGGGGTCCAGGTCAGCTACCAGGCAAACAAACAACAGAGGAGGGGTGTGGAAGAGCCCTGTAAGCCTCCTAGTTGCCTAGCTTTAGCCACAGAAGAGCAGCTTCTCTAGGTTAGTGAGGAGAAGGGCGTGTGCTAACATGCTGTGCTTTTTTATGTGGGTGCTGGGGATCCAAACGCAGGTCCTCAGGCCTGTACAGTAAGTAAGCACTTTGCCAACCAAACTGTCTCCCAAGCCCCAAGACATTTTTTTTTTCTTTCTTTTTTTTTTTTTCAATGCTGGAGATGGAACCCAGGCATGGCATGTACAGTATCACCCTCCATCTCCAGCCCACATGTGAAGAACTGTAACATGGGAAGCTAAGAGAGTTAATGCATGGAGATGGAGCGTTGTCTCAGCAGTCAAGATCTTGTTGCTCTTGCAGAGAACCTGGATTTAGTTTTCAGGACCCATACTGTGCAGCTCCCAAACTGCCTGTATATCCAGTTCTGGGAAATCTGATGCCCTCTTCTGGCCTCCAAAGGCACCTATATGTCACATGGTACACATATAAACCTACATATACTCAAGGCACACATACAATAAATACATATTTAATTTCTTTATTTTAATTTTTTAAATATGTTTTATTTTCTTTTGATTTATTTTCTTTTAAGAATGTAATTAAGAAGCATTTGTTAGAGAGGAAAAACTCTTAAGTTGTCTGTTAGAGCATGTGTAACAAAAGACAGGTTAGCAGATAACCGTGCATATGTGTTCAGTGTAAGCTTTATGTGACATGGGGGCCTTCGTGAGGAAATGAGAAACCAAAGGAACACTTGAACCTGAGTGTTTTGCACCAGGTCTGATAAGGCGTAGACAGGTTCAATCCCTGCTGCCAATAATCTAGGTGTGTTGATGCATGCCTATAGTCTAAGCACTGGGGAGGTGGAAACAGGGTGTGTGTGGGGGGAGTCAGGAGTTCAAGGTCATCTTAGTTATGGAGAGTTTAAAAGATCAGCTTGAGCTACCTGAGATGCTGTCTCCAGCAACAACCAGAAACAGTCAGAAGGGACGGATACAAGCTGATAGTTTCTTGGTTCTTCTGGCCTGGCCTTCCGTTTTTTGGAGATAAGGATACTGCAGAGCACGCCTTGCTTGGTGGTCTTGTGACTTGCTTTGGGGAAAGGCCAGAGAGACCTGTCTGCACCTGCTGTTTCTCAGATAACTTCAGCTTAATCTCTGCATTGTGTCACTTCGGTAGTCACTCCCTGCCACATTCAAGTATAGAAGTTCAGGTTAGTGTGCGTTCATTTTACTGAATTATTCTTTCTTTGAATTGTGTATATCATCTGGGAAAATTACTTAAATACATGGTTGTAATTTAATTTTTTCTAAAATGTTTTCTTTTTATATTTTCAGTGTTGCATTTTCACAGAACTAAGATACTGAATACTGTAGGTTGCATCAAATGACCTGTGGGGAATAGACAGGTTCTTATTTTAGTACCAGTTTGCTATCTCCTTTTTCTTTTTCTTTCTTTTTTTTTTTTACTTTTTTTCAAGACAGTTTCTTTGTGTATCCATAGCTGTCCTGGATCTCGCTCTGTAGACCAGACTGGCCTCGAACTCACCGAGATCTACCAGCCTCTGCTTCCCAAGTGCTGGGCTTAAAGGCGTGTGCCACCACCGCCCAGCCAGTTAGTCATTTCTTACAGAGATTTACAATGCCTCTTACATTCCACCCAAAGTATTATAACAACACTTTGTTGAGGAAGGCTGTTTTTGGTTACTTCCCTCGAACCCCCACCCCAAGTCATATTGGTAGCTAAGGAAAGCATCATTTAAAAAAAAATCAGTTTTTGCAAAATATCTGTTATTAAAAAGCATGACAACATGTGATTTAATTGGTTGAGATTTCATTTGATTTATCCATTACTGTTTGTGAAAGGTTTCGTTCTTACCAGAAACAAGAAGAAATCCATGGAAAAATGTAGTCAACTCTTCTCTTAGAATGTTTAAAGCTTGACTGTAAAGCATATATTGTCCATAGGCTGCTTATTCTTTATATTTAAACAGTTTTGAATAATTTGGCAATTAATAAAATGAACATTTTTTTAGTGCTACTTAGTCCCATTTTCCTGGGAGCATGAACAAAATTGAGGTTCTGTAAATGTCACGTTGGTATGTTTTCTTTACGTGGCTCTGAATCTCACGTGAGTAAGTTTGTAGAATTAATCACTGTGGAAGGAATTCTTTTGCCCTTCTGAGTGAAGCTCCCACAGGCACAGTTGGGCTGTCCTTCTGGGTGGCTTTGAGGGCACTTTAGCAGTTTCAAAAACTTAAGTACTAATTTCATAGCCAGTGTCAGCTGAATTTATTGAAGTAGGTCAGACTCTGGATAAAAGCTTGTTTCCCAACCCTGAAGAGAGTCGTTATCCATTCTTCTGTTTGCTAGAGAGTGTAATCAATTCTCCCATGTCGACCTCACGATTTCTAGAGTAGTTTTAGGAAATCTAGATAGTTTGATTTTTTTTTTTCATGTATAGGAAATTACCTGCAATCTTTTCTGACTTTATTATCCTAAGGGCATTGAAAAAGAAAAAAATTAACTGATTTCTCTTTCCAAAGAAGCCATATAGCCAGTGGTTGTATTCATTAGACTGGATTCACACACACATATCCATGTCACACACATACACACACAAAAAAGTAAAAACTCTTGGAAGAATTCTTTTCTTTTAAGAAATTATTAGAAGAAATTATTTTTTCTCCTGTTGAGTTTAATTGAGTACCTTTTAAAATACTACATGCTTAACATGTTTAGTTTGATTAATGGAAAACATCTTTTTTCTGTTCTAGTAACTAAAATTTCTACCTGGTTATCAATCAGGAAATAGTATAGGCATATGACAAACATGATATGGAAGGTGTACATATCATGAGAAGTCAATAATTCACCATTTATATTTTAATTTGTAAAGGGAGATTCATGGGGGTGAGATTTGAAGTGATTTTGTTTGTTCTTTTGAGACAAGGCTTGCTTTTGTACAAGGGTGTTTGTACTGTGGGTCACTTCTTATACCTACTCAGTGTACACACTGTGGAGCTATTGTTTCAGTTACATGTAGAGCTGTCAGTCTGTTCTCAGTGTACACACTGTAGAGCTGTCAGTCTGTTCTCAGTGTAACACTGTAGAGCTGTCAGTCTGTTCTCAGTGTACACACTGTAGAGCTGTCAGTCTGTTCTCAGTGTACACTGTAGAGCTGTCAGTCTGTTCTCAGTGTACACTGTAGAGCTGTCAGTCTGTTCTCAGTGTACACTGTAGAGCTGTCAGTCTGTTCTCAGTGTACACACTGTAGAGCTGTCAGTCTGTTCTCAGTGTACACTGTAGAGCTGTTAGTCTGCTTTTCTGGTAATTTCCAGATTGTCTGGAAATTCCAGCGTTCAAAGAGTCCTGGTAGGATGCAGCCAACTAATGCAAGCAACCAACTTCATCAAATCTGGAGAAAATCTGGGTTAGAATTCAATTAGCATGTATGTTATTATTCAGTTTGACACGTACCGACTGGGTTAGAAGTATATAGGGCTATTTTGATTTCTACCTTATTTGCTGACTCAAGAACCTGTGACTCTATTGTACTTTGTTGGGCTTCCTCACAGTTCAATAGTCAACTGCTAGTTAAATAGGATGTTTAGTATATGCTATAGAGATTTGTCATCTATGTGGGCATGATAGGGTAGGAGTTAAGAATGGGTTTTAGGGGCTGGAGAGAAGGCTCCGTGATTAACAGCATTGGCTGCTCTTCCCAGCACCCACATGGCGACTCACAACTGTCTGTAACTCCAGTTTCAGGGGAGCAGACACCTTCACACAGACACACACTTAGGGAAAACACCAATGCACATAAAATAAAAACAAACCATTTAAAATAACTTACTTCTTTAAAAAAAAAGATTCAAGACAAAACAAGAAGGATGGGTTTTAGAGCCAACCTGCTGGGTTTTTATCTTCCCTGCTTTTTGACTACTTTAGTGAACATTTCCTCTTCCCCAGCCTTTGAATAGGGAAAATCATAACAATTAATTCATAGGATTATTGTACTTAGCACTACAACATACATATTAGTTAGTTATTAAAGGTTTATTATCCCTTATTTATAAAAAGCAAATTACAAGCTGTTGTGTTTTTTAAATGTTTCTTTGCTTATTTATTGTGTGTGTTGCATGTGCTATATTGCTTGGCGTGTGGAGGTCAGGACAACTTAGTAGTTGGTTCTCTGGTTGCACGTGGGTTCTAGGGATTGGCCTCGGGTTTGGTGGCAAATTCCTTTAGCTGCTAAGACACCTCACCAGTCTTTGAGTATTTATACAAATCATTTGATAGTACAGGCTGACCTTTGTCAATACATAGCCTGTTTTCATTCTGTGTTCGACCTTAAGTTTTTATTTTTAGTTTGTAAATGCAGATATTTGTTGTTAATTTATGGTACTTTCATGAAGTATTTGTGTTGTTACTGAGAAGGGTTATCTCCTTCCAGGTTGAGGGTCTGTGGGATGTCGCTGCAGCGAAATGGGAGAAGGCTGCTCACACTGCATCCCCACTTGGGAAGAGCAGAGGCGGGGGGGGGGCTCTGGCCAGCAAGCCTCGAGGCCCTGGCCCAGGCACCCACTTCCTCAAGTCTGTACCTCTGAAATGTTCCACAGCCTACCAAAACAGCTCCGCCAGCTGTGGACCATGTGCTCAAACCTGAGCCTCTCGGTGACATTTCATATTCAGACCACAGTGTTGGTGACAGTTTTTCTCATGAAGTAAAAGTAAACCTGGTGGCTGGCAAGAGAATCATTGGGTGCTTTCATGCATGCTGGACAACTCGAGATTCATCTCTGGATCCCAGAAGGTGCCAGGAAAGACGCTCTCTTGAGACTTGCCTTTGACTTCCACACGTCACACACATGCACGCACACACACTAAAAAATGTTGTTAGGTTTTTTGGTTTTGTTTATTTATTTGAAACAGTCTCACTGTGTATCCCTGACTGGCCTAGAACTCACTATGTAGACCATACTGGCATTGAGTTCATAGAGATCATCCTGCCTGTCTCCCCAGTACTGGGATTAAAAGTGTGCACCATTAGCCGGGCAGTGGTGGCGCACGCCTTCAATCCCAGCACTCGGGAGGCAGAGCCAGGCGGATCTTTGTGAGTTCCGGGCCAGTCTGGTCTACAGAGCGAGATCCAGGAAAGGTGCAAAGCTACATAGAGAATCCCTATCTCTAAAAAAACAAAAAAACAAACAACAACAACAACAAAAAAAAAACCCAAAACAAAAACCCAAAAAAAGTGTGCACCATCACAGCTAGCAAATATAATTGAAAAACAAAAAACAACACCCAATCATAGATACCTGTAAGGATGATAGCTGGGTGATACTACAGTGGCCCTGCTTACTGAGTGTCTGCTATGCTAGGCTCTGTTTACACTTGTTTGGTATTTGCTCTAGCAGTTCTCCGAGTAGGACCGTGTAGCTCATGACTTAGGGAGGGTAAGGAACTTGCCCATCACGTGGTCACTTGGTGACGAGCAGTTCTGGGTTACGGCCTCATCTCTGACTCTGATGCTCCTGTGTTCTTTCCCTGGCTTGCATTGCGTCTGTAATATAGGACAGTTTTATAAGAAAAAAAAAACACCTCATGTGCTAAAAGTACATTTTTATTCTCTTTTTGTTTTAGGTGCTGGGAAACCTCCCATGTTTGGTGATTATGAAGCTCAGAGACACTGGCAAGAAATTACCTTTAATTTACCAGTAAAAGAGTGGTATGGATGATTTTGGCTTGATTTTGTTGTTCATCATAGGTAATATAGATTATATGAAGATCTTTAAAAGAAAAACCCCATTTTCTTCATCTCTTGCATATGGTGCTTTGTATATGTTGTCTTTCATATTGCATGTCATCTTTGAAGTTTCACAGTCCTGAAAATTACCCACATGCATGCTCAGTTAGCTAGGATGTTCTATTAATCTAGACCTTCTCATTTTAAATAATCTTTAAATTTTATTTCTTCTCATCATATGCGATGATATGGGGGTGCACTCATGCCACAGTGTGCCTGTGGAGTTGGTTTTCTCCGTCCACATTTACACAGCTCCCAGGGATCGAACCCGGAGAGCCAGGCCTCCGGACAAGCACGTTTACCCACTGAGCCATCTTGCCAGCCCTGACTTCGAGGTTTGATGCAAGAACACTGTGTATCTGGGAAACCCCTCTGGGTGGATGCAAGCTAAAACAGCAGCAGGAGCGGACAGTGTTTCTGCCCTGTGCCCTTACCGATACTTTTTTCACTAAAGCTTACTGTGACATCAGCTCTTGCTAAAAACAGAAACGTCTTGGCAATAGTAACAGGCTATATGTGTGGCGCTGAAAAGGAATAAAAAGGAGATTTGAATTTGTTTTCAACGGAAAAATTGACTTCTGTCCCTTGGCCACCTAGAGTACTCTGCATCTAGGGTGGGTCCTGGCACGATGCAGACCCCTGTGAACATCTCTCGAAGGAAGGAATGTTCGTTTGTCCTTTCACGTGGTCTATTACGATAGCTCTCTCTGTAGCGTAAAGAAAAGGCCACTCTACCATCAGCAGTTTCATGGTTTGTATGGATCTCCTGCTTTGTAGAACTCAGAACGTCGTAGAGATTGCTGTTATTCTCAACCACTGAAGCAGTGGTAATTCACCTTCATGTTGTGTGCACATCTGCCTGGAGGTGTCCCAGAGTGTCTCCTAGGGACCTTAGTGATGTTAAAATGGGAAGAGTGTAGGTGCCGCGCTGACTACCTGAGTTCAGCTCCCAGCTCACTGTTGGTTCCACCTCTGCAGACAGGTTTAACTCTCTCTTCTAGCTTTATCACTTGCAGAGTGGAAGTAACTGTCTACACATTTCACTGGGTCAGCAAGGGCTTTTTTGTTTTTTTTTGTGTTTTGAGACAGGGTTTCTCTGTGTAACAGCCCTGGCTGTCCTGGAACTCATTTTGTAGACCAGGCTGGCCTTGAACTCAGAGATCCGCCTGCCTCTGCCTCCCCAGTGCTGGGGTTAAAGCCAAGCGCCACCACATGCAGTGAGTAAGGGTTTTATTAAGGCATTTCCACACATGCTTTGTTCTTATCACCCTTGCCCACTCCCTTTCCTTCCCTCGCTCACTCTTCATGGTTCCCTTTCTCCCCAGCCAAGAGCCCCCTCTCTGCGCACGTTTTACATATTCTATAGCCCCTTCTTTTAAAAGGACTCTAAATTTTTTTTGTGTGCCTGTGTGTGGGCATGTATGCAGTTGAGGCCAGAGGATGACATTGGATCCCCTGGAGCTAGAGTTACAGGCACTCGTGAGCCTCTGGATATGGGTGCTGGCAACCAAACACTGGTCCTCTCCAAGGGCAATACATACACCTTAACTGATGAGCTGTGTCTCCAGCCCCCCATTAGTCCTTTCTCTCTTCTCAACCCCTTAAGATCTTTTCTCCTTTCATGGTCCCCTTTCTGATTTCTTCACCTACACCTTCGTATCTGTATGTATATGTGAGAACTAAAATTTAGGATCCACATATGAGAGAAGATGGAGCAGTAGCTCAGAGCTGCATCCTGATCTGCAGTCAGAAAGAGAACTGGGCCTAGCATGGGCTTCTGAAACCTAAAAGCCCACCCCATTGAGCACACTTCCTCCAACAAGACCACACCTAATCCTTCTAATCTTGTCAGAGTTCCACTTCCTGATGACTAACATGAAATATATAAGCCTAGAGGAGCCATTGTTTATTTATTTATTTTGGTTTGGTTTGGTTTGGTGTTTCAAGACAGGGTTTCTCTGCATAGCAGCTCTGGCTGTCCTGGAACTCACTTTGTAGAGCAGGCTGGCCTTGAACTCACAGAGATCCACTTGTCTCTGTCTCCTGAGTGCTGGGATTATTAATATGGGAGCCACTCTTATTCAAACCACCACACTGCATGCTGGGCAAGGACTGGACCACCAAGCTACAGAGCTACACAGCCATCTTCTAGGCTTCTTTTTTCTTGTTCTTTTCCCCTTTTAAACAGTCCCACTGCGTAGTCCAGGCTGGCCTTGAATGGTAATTCTATTGCCTTATCCTGAGTGGCTGTGATTACAGGCCTGTGCCTAGGAGCTGGCTCCCTCTCTTAGGAATTACCCTAAGAGTGGGGAGTGCAGTCTTCACATTACCTTCTTGCCACAGCAGAAGCCTTTGCGTTTTTTTACAGCTCACTGTCACTTCAGCGCCTCCTTCACTCATCTCTAGTGAATTTCAAGGTTCAAGTAAACGAAAATTAGCTTTTCTTTATAAGCTGGAAACCACATCAACTTGTTTTGGTCAAAATGTAATCTTCAATGACTTGGTGACTTCCCATTGCTGTATCCATCCCAGTAGATTGGTGGTTAATGGCAAATGAGAACTATTGCTCAGTACTTAGGTTCTGCCAGGCAGTGACTTGACAGCTTTACATGTCTAACTGAGTGCTTGGACAGCGCTGTGAGGCAGACGCAGCGAAGCATTGTGCAGTGTGCCTTCCGGAGGTATGAATTTGGAAGGAACACAGTTGGTGCCTGTCTTCAGGCAACCCTTCCTAGAGAACCGAACCCTCGTGCACCATTTTTCCTGGCAGATTCAAGCTGTGCAGAGGGCCTGCAGCTCATGAGGAGAAGACACTGCTTCCTGGCTTCTGGTGCCAGCCACACCCAGGACTCAGGATGTTCCTGTGGATGTTTGTGCTGCAGCATCTGACTGCCACCAGCCGTACTGTCCCACAATGCCCCCACCCATGCCATTTAGCTCTCTAGTAGTCTTCGAACATTCTACTGATCCTCAGCTCTATACACGCTACATTTAAAGAAGAGCCAATCTTGATGGAGATCCCTTTACATACATTTTAAGTGTATTCTTTGAGAATGTCACAGATGTATTTTGATCATATTTACCTCCCCCTACTCCAGCTTCTCCCAGAGACCTCTCTGTCTCAGTCTCCTTCCTACCTCATGTCTTCCTTTTGTAACCCACTGACTCCAGTTACCGCTGCCAGCGTGTTTATGGGGGGAGGGCCACCTGCTGAGCATGGCACCCTACCAGACATCTGACCCTCCCTTCCCTGGCAGCCATCAGTTGCCAACAGCTCAACTCAGGTGGGCTAGGTCCCCCCTCTTGATGAGAACCTTGTTGAGTGCTAACTTAAGTCTTCATGGTGGAGAAGTGAGAGCTTGTGACCCATTTGAAACAAGATGATGAGCGGTTATTTGGGGGTGCTGCAGTTTGCTCTGCATTACTGTAAATTGCTCCTGACACTGGGAGTAAAGTGGATGGAAGAAGTTGCTTATCTATAAAGGACATAACTAAGAAGTATATTTATATAAGCTTAGTTTTCCTTTTAGAGGCACAGTGGTTTTTCATAATTCCTTCACAGCTGTAACTGGAGGAGCTGAGCACTTTTATGGACTCTAGACAGGTTTTTCCCATTGCTTCACAGACTCTTTTCTGTAGTAGGACTAAATTATATATGCAGCTAAATTGTTTTCAAAATCTTCATCAAGCCTGCTGACTCCATGAAGTCTTCCTCTTTCCATAAGCTGTATCTTCTTGTGTTCTTTGAAACTGGCTTTGTATTTTTTAAATTATGCTTTAAAAATGCTATTTTTCTAATTTGTGACAGTTTCAGAAACAAATTGTCCTTGTTGCATATATTTTGTCGTATGAGTATAATTAATTTACCAAGTCTGCTAAGAATAAGTCCTAGGCACCTGGGGCATCCCTGTTTGTATTTGATGTTATAGGGTAATTATTAATGTCTTAATTAGTCAAACCATTAAGCTTAATTTTAATTAAATGGCATGAGATATTAAATTATGTCTTGAATATTGGTAATGGAATTGTGCTTTTTATTTTTCCAGGTATTTTAACAGCAGTGATAACAATTTACAGTACTGGGGCCTGGATTACCCACCTCTTACAGCCTACCATAGTCTGTTATGTGCATATGTGTGAGTTTCTCTTTTTAAAATAGAACTGAATATTTATGCCCTGAGACACAGTGTGATCTGGTTTATGTAAGCGTGATTGCTTGTAGCTTCGATCATATGACAAGTTTAAAAGCCACTATCAGATTTTGAACATTTCTGTAATGTTTGTGGTGTACAGGCAAGAAAGAATGCAAAACTTACATTTGTTTTGGAGTAGAGCAGTTACCAACTGCACATGACTGCTGAGCAGTGTAATACAAGAACGCTTTTATTTTTCTGGAGTAGCCAGGTAAATGAAAACTGTGGTTCCAGCCCCTCACACTCCCCCACCCCCCATTTCCCTGTGCATCCCTGGCTGTCCTAGAACTCACTCTGTAGGCCAGGCTGGCCTCAGACTCAGAGCTCTGCCTGCCTCTGCCTTCTGAGTGTTGCCAAATGGCCTTCTTAACTGATCTGCTAAGGTAGAAACTTGTAGGCTAGGCATTCCTCCTTTAAAAAAATAAACAATGAAGTGCTTTCTAGACAGGACTTGTGTTTGGTGGGGACCCGGTTCACTGCTGGAGCGCCAGTTCCTCTTAGACTTGATGTGTCAGCAGACATTTGAGAAACTTCTTCAGTGTCTCCTGAGCTCATTTTCAGTGGTTTATTATTTCAACATTAACTGTTTCATATTTTAATAATGGGTTGAAGTTAAATTCCTAAACATGATGGTTAGTTATACTTTGTAGTGTTCAGGATATTATAATATGATTGAAAGCTAGATTTATCAATAATAATGGCTGAATTTTATGGGAAATTTATGACCGATATGTTTATTATAGCCAGTTTTATTGGTAACTGAAGAGGTTCTAAGTGAAGTGTGTTTTTAATAATGAAATGTGATATCAGATTATTTTTTACACTAGAATGACAAGAGTCAGACATCTGCGTATTACATGGTTTTATTGGAAGATGGACAAGGTAGATGAGATACTGTTTTGTATCCTCAGTGAATTTTGCACGATTAAATACAAAGAGAAGAGCTTCAGTATTGACCCTATTAACAGCAGCAGCCAGTCTATGTCCTCAGGTGCCCTTCTTACTAAAACCAAGAAGAATAAGTGCATGTATGTATGCTTTGATTTGCAGGGCAGAGTTTATAAATCCTGACTGGGTTGCTCTGCACACATCGCGTGGATATGAGAGTCAGGCGCACAAACTCTTCATGCGTACCACAGGTAAAAGAGCAGTTGGTACGGGGTCAAAAATGGGATTTTTAAAAACAATTTGGGTAAATTGATAAGATAGCGTTATTATTCTCTTTTTGTTTGTTTTTGGGACAGTGTCTCACTGTGTAGCCCTGACTGTCCTAGAACTCACTGTGTAAACCAGGCCAGCCTTGAACTCACAGAGGTCTGCCTGTCTCTGCCTCCTGAGTTCTGAGATTAAAGGTGTGCGCCACCGTGCCTGGCTACTATTCTAATGGTTTTAAAATTGTATAATTATGCATATGTGTGTATGAATGCTGCAAGACTAAATATATGTAAGCTTTAAACCAAGAGTAAAGGAATAAATCTCTGTGTTTCACATCGATTATCTCACTTAATCCCATGATGCAATGAATATTCTTACCCTGTTTTAAGCTGAGGAGTCTACCGAGGCTCAGTCACACGAGGCGGAAAATGTCAGATAGTTAGGAACTGAAGTTGTGCTTGTTTACGCTGCTGCTTTAGCATCCTAATCCCAGGTTCCTTCACCGTTCTTAAAGCCGTCTTTAGAGTAGGGCTTCTTCATACATTGTGGTGTTTGTACATTAAATCACCCACTCAAACACTCCCTCCTCTCTCTCTCCTCCCCGTCTTTGGTCTTTGGAGACAGGATCTGTGTGTAGCTTTGCGCCTTTCCTGGATCTCCCTCTGTAGCCCAGGCTGGCCTCGAACTCACAGAGATCCACCTGGCTCAGCCTCCGGAGTGCTGGGATTAAAGGCGTGCGCCACCACCGCCAGTCTCTCCTCCTCTCTTTTTGAGTGGTGCTGGGGACTGAACAACGGGACTTAAAATGCTAGTCAAGCCTTCCCGCTGAGCCACACCCCGGCCTGTCATCAGTGTTTATAGTGCTATGCACTGCTCTAGGTTGAAAGCAGTAAGCTTTGATTTCTTTAAAAGCATTATAGAGCTAAGATTTAATTCCGGCTTGCACCTTTTGTTGTTAATTAGCCCGAGGACTCTGTTGTCTTTACTGTTCGCCTCTTGTAGACTGTCATCCAGGAGATAGCTTGTGTTTGTCTGCCCTCTTGCTCGTCTCTCCTCCTTCCAGGGCTTTCCACTGTTTTCTTTTTTTGGCACGTTCATCCCATGGTTCTCAGCACCCACACTGATACCTGCATCCCCAAGAGTCACGCTGGTTAAAGTCCATTCTAGTTCAGAGAGTGCCCAGCGTTAAAAGTGCCTTCCTCATGCAGGATAACACAGACGTTTGGGACAGCAATGTTTCCTGTTGGAGAATTTGTTGTTGTTCTAAACCGACTGTACAACAAGGAATTGTACATTGCTGTCTCTCTGTTTTGTCGCTGTCCCTATTCTTTTGTCCCCTACCATCCTTCTTATGTACACACAGACACACACTCATAAACGATGTGTGTATTTCCAGTTTCTTGCTTGCCCAGGCCTCTCAAGCTCTTTTTTTTTTCCTTTGAGACACAGTCTTGCCATGTGTTCTGTCTTGACTGGTTTGAAACTCCTATGAAGCCCCGGGCTCCGTCCTCATGCTGCATCCTGCTGATGGATAAAATAACGTTCATGAGACACTGCTAGGCTCTCTCTAACTATTTATATGCATCGTCTAGTAAAAGTGTGTGTGTTTTTATAAGTAGCAGCAGTAAAGATTCTCCTTGGAGCTGTTCTGAGCAGAACATTTTGAGTGCGCAGATACGAGAGATCAGACTGTCTTCCTGTGCTCTGAGCGTTCATTTGACGCCCAAGTCTGAGCAGCAGGAGAGTGACTGAGGGTCCTCGTCTCGTTGATTACGTGTATTAAAGTCAGAGAAGCATCTTGGGATGCGGCCTTTATAAGAGGGAATGCAAAGGGCTAGTTGGGTTGGGATTTGCAGGTAGTGTTAACAGAGTTCTCAGTCAAGGCTACGGGAGGATGGTGGTTGCTGGAGAGCCTGATGGACGTATGGTCTTTGCTTGTTTGCAGTTTTAGTTGCTGATTTGCTCATTTACATCCCAGCGGTCCTTTTGTACTGTCACTCCTTAAGAGAAATCTCACCTAAGAGAAAGGTAAGTTTTAAAGCGGTCTGACATTTCATCTCTGAAGTGTTTATTACTAGCGTACTAAGGATCAACTTTAAGGAAGCCCCGCTCTTTGGGAGTAGATAGGCTAATGAATATTTTGTCTTCTATTTATTAATTTTCATTTAGAAACAACAGTTTAACTTACAATAACTACTTTAAGTGTGCTCTAGTCATAACAGAATGCATTGAACTTCAGGAGTGCTGTACTGTTGACCCAGGCCATGCTGGACTTACTGCTAAGCTTGTAAGTCAGAACTCTGAGCTGGCTGGTGACAAGGCCTTGACCCAAGGGCATGTTGGAAAGTTTGTGTGTCTGCTCACAGTGATTATCAAGCCTCCTTTCTTGAGAATTTTACATTGAATGATTAGATAGCCAGCCATTCGATTAAAAATGCCCTTCTGGGTGTGATGACAAGGGTGCCTTTAACTCCAGCGTTCTGGGAGGCAGAGTCGGGTGCATCTTTCTGAGCTTGAGGACAGCCTGGCCTCCATAGTGAGTTTCGGGACACCCAGAGCTACATAGTGTGACTCAACAAAACAACTGGACTTTTTCAGTAATTTTTACTTTTTATTAAAGTATTTTCTTTTAAAAAAAAAAAAAAAAGCCGGGCGTGGTGGCGCACGCCTTTAATCCCAGCACTCGGAAGGCAGAGCCAGGCGGATCTCTGTGAGTTCGAGGCCAGCCTGGGCTACCAAGTGAGCTCCAGGAAAGGCGCAAAGCTACACAGAGAAACCCTGTCTCGGAAAAAAAAAAAAAAAAAAGTATTTTCTTTTGCCTCCATGAAAACTTCAGTGTCTTAATAGGTGTCTCTTGAAAATGGAATATTTTGAATAAGGAAGGACAGTGCCTCAGGAAGATGGATGATGTTTCCTGCATGCTGGATGCACGGTGTTCGTCTCTCCACTGTAATAATGGCCTCTTTATCCACCATACTTTTCTTCACAGATCGCTAGTGCATTATGCATATTGCTGTATCCAGGTCTTATTCTTATCGACTATGGACATTTTCAGTATCCTTTATTAAATTGGAAATTAAATCAGTTATATATTATGATCTAGGCTCACTGCACGTTGTAGCTGGAGTTTTTCTGTGTCCCTCCTGGCCCGTGGTCAGGACAAATCTCTGCCGCTTGCGTCCTCCAAGTAAACACACAGAGGCTTATATTATTTACGAACTGTATGGCCCTTTAGCTCAAGCTTATTACTGACTAGCTCTAACATTTAAATTAACCCACAATTCTTATTTATGTGTAGTTTTGTGGCTTGGTACCTTTTCTCAGTTGTGCTCTCACATCTTGCTTCCTCTGTGTCTGGCTGGTGACTCCTGACTCAGCCTTCCTCTTCCCAGAATTCTCTTTGTCTGTTTATCTCCCACCTTCCTGCCTGGCTACTGGCCAATCAACATTTTAGTTATCAACCAATCAGAGCAACACATTCACAGCATACAGAGCGGTGTCACCCATCAGCACGTAGCACGGCCATCTGCTATTATCATATATACTTGTATACTTATATGAACTCTTTTCAGTTGATAAGTCTGGTGTGGTGAATTAAAGTCTTCAAGTTTCTGAGTTACGCGATTTTGTGGGGATATATATTTTTTTTAAACAATTATGTATTCTTTCCTTATTTTTATTTACTTTTTAAAATTTTTTTGAGACAGAGTATAGCTGTATACTGTATAGCTCTGTATAGCTCTGGCTATCCTGCAATTAGTTGTAGACCAGACTGGCCTTAAACTCATAGATATCCACCTGCCTCTGCCTCTCCAGTCCTGGTATTAAAGATGTGTACCAGCATATCCAACATTTTTCCCCTTATTTTTTTTTTTGTAATTTATTTTTATTTTATATGCACTGGTGTTTTGCCTGTGTGCATGTCTGTGTGAGAATGTTAGATCCCCTGGAACTGAATCTACAGACAACTGTGAGGTGCCTTGTGCATGCTGAGCTTTAATCAGATGTTAGAGTTTTTATTTCCCTATTCTGCATGTTTCCTTTCTGTTTTGTGCCTTATAGGAAATCACTCTGCCTTTACCATTAACACCTCTATTAAATTCCATTTGTTTTGTTAGGCATATTTTGAATTTCTAATTAAGATTTTCTTCCTCTTCCTACTCCCCTTTTTCTTTTGATTCTCATCTGATTGACAGAAGCATACGGTGACAACAGCAATTTTGTTGTCGGTATTGAACTTGCTGCCAGAGTGGTTTTATTCTGTAGATTTGGAATATTATTATAATATTGTGAAGTAGTTTAACAAACAAAACTATGTTGTCTGTATTTATAACTCCTTTAAACCTTTACACATTGCTGTTTAACAGCAGACAATATATTTGAGCCTGCTTTGTATTCATTTTTTATCACTTTAATATTTTCAGTTTATATTTACAAGTAAGCTTTCAGTTTACATGTTATTTTTAATCACACAAGAAGTATGTTTTATAAAATGCAAGCTCTGTGGCTTAATTACTGAGCTAATTTCCTTGACACAGGGACATATATAACTCTGTGAGTCTTGGTTTTGCTTTGTGGGGTGTTCTTGGAGTATCTTGTGACTGGGACCTGCTAGGGTCATTGGCATTTTGCTTAGCTCTAAATTATAAACAGATGGAGCTCTACCATTCCCTGCCATTTTTTTGCTTTTTACTTGGCAAGTGTTTTAAAAAAGGCCTCAAAGGAAAGGGGTAAGTGACTCTTAGAGCACAGAATGAAAAATTTTTAGAGAATTTATTTGCATACTTATCTGGAGGAAGGTGGTCTTTGGCTTAGGTGCTTTCTTATAAATGTGTCGGCCATGCATGGATGAGTGGAAGAAGGCTATTGAGCCATGTTCTGTATCCTTGCAAATCTTCGTAACTACAGGACTGTTTGGATCCCTGTACACTTTGGAGGCAGTCTGGGCCAGTTTTCCAGAGTACTCCTGTGGAGTGCTATCACTTTAGAGCTTATCATGCTATCCACTTATTAAAAATACTCCTGCTTGACATTTTTCTTTATGGCTGCATCCCTTCATGTCCGTAGCAGTGACATCCAGGCTAAATGCAAATTATGATAGTGGTGGGCCTTTGGCTGGAAAAATGAGTCTTTTAACAGTTGTGAAAACTTCAGCTGTGTTGTGAGTGCATTCCCATCTTAAATTGATTGACAGTGCTGTTATGTTTGCAGTTATTGTATTGAATGATAGTCACATCACTTTTCAGGAATTCTTAGCCTTTCTCTGTCTTACTGCTCATCTCCGTTCTTTGTTCTAGACTTGAGTCGTTGATTAAGATAGCCTGTACTGTTGTGGCTTCCTTCCTTCTGTGTTGGTTGCCTTTCTTTACAGAAAGGGAACATGCCCTGCAGGTTCTAAGAAGACTCTTCCCTATTGATCGTGGATTGTTTGAGGTATGTTTACAAATGGACCTTCTTCTATTACTGTACCTCCCTTTTAACTTTGGGGAGCTCATGGAGGAGATAGCAGGGACAGTAACTTCCATTTCCTCCTCCAGTCAGCCTGTCAGTTATTAATCCAATGTAGCACCCCTGACTTAGTTGGCATTTTTTAGTGCCTTATATGAATAGGTAATATTTTTGCCATAATTAGGTCCATAATTCAGTTGTACTTTTTTTAAAAGTCAGATTGGTCCATAGTAAAAGAGCACTGGATGCTGCGGCTACCAAGTTAACCAGCCTGCCACTGTGTTGGTTTATATTCTCTTCTTAGTTTGCCAGAATAATTTGTTAAGATGATAATCCTGTTTACCTCAGAAAGATCTCATAATTCCTTATGAAATATATAACCTTCATCCACAGTAATTTTTAACGAGACTCCTTCATTTAATGCTACTTTAATTACTCTTGTTAAACTTTTATTGCATGAATAATTTGATCATTTAGATTTAGTAATTAAATTAAACAAACCATTTATTTCTGAAACAAAAGGTCTTTTAATAAACTTAGAGACAACATATTTATAGATAATTTGCTTTTGAATAACATTTCTTTTGAAAAGAATTAGAAAGCATCTCTAAGTTTTGAATACATAATTTCTATAAAATAGTTTTCAGTGGATTTACAGGAGGATGGGATAACGTTTTGAAAGAGACTGAACAGTGTTGTTGTGAACGCAGAGGTGTGGGGACAGTGTCGCTGTGCGGATTGGTTTGGTGGTATCCCCATTGTTGCTAACATCACTCGTTAGGTGCCAGACCCTTCTGCATGACTTATGATCCCCACAGCTCTAAGATGGCTCTTGTCCCTGTTGTACAGATAGGAAACTGAGGTCAGACATTCATAGACGTGGTATGTGGCAGAGTCATGATTTCAAGTCTTGATAACCTTAACAGCAAAGCAAAGCTTGATTTTCTATCAAGGCTGCCTGTTATTTGTTGTATCTTCCATTTCAGAAAGTGTCTGTGACGGTGAATGCGGAATGGTGTCAGACATACTCAGTGTGTCACCACAGAAGCTCCAGAGCAGTGGTTCCCAACCTTTCTGATGCTGCGACCCTTTAATACAGTCCCTCCTGTTGTGGTGACCCCCAACCATAAAATTATTTTTGTTGCTACTTCATAACTGTAATTTTGCTACTGTTATTAATTGTACTGTAAATATCTGATATGCAGGTGGTCTTAGGCGACCCCTGTGAAAGGGTGGCTTGACCCACAGGTTGGGAGCCGCTGCTCTAGACCTTGTCTTGACCAGGAAGTGGGTGGGGCAGCTGCTGGAGGCCACCCCTCTCCTGATGTCACATTTGCAGCTGTGTAGAGGATGGGTGGCACCAGCTGCCGAGCTGAGATAGCAAATCTCCTTCTGAGTGAGCCCAGCCCAATTGCTAATGTTTTAAAGCTTCTTGATTTATTAGCAATTAGTCTTGTCATTGCTAGTGCCTATTAGATTATGTGACAGAAAGTTACATTTGTAATAAAATGGTGCAAATGTAATTAATATTTATTTTACAAATTGGGGAGATTTTTGCTTTATATATTGCTTTTTGAAAAATATTAAGTAGTTTACTAGAATGTGGATTATGGTTGACTAATGCTTTATATAATTTGCATTTCAAAAAAGAAAAAGAAAAAAATGCTTGAGGCTGTGGGTATATATTTTTATTGCTTGAAGAGTTTAATCTACTTTGTTATAAATGTGAATGAAAGTTTCATGTCTCTAAAGTTTATTACCTGTAGATTATAGGCTGTACTTCATGGGGTTTAATATTTCTTTCAATTATACCAAAATGTAAAACTAACAAATCTCTTTTAAGGATAAAGTAGCCAATATTTGGTGCAGCATTAATGTTTTTCTGAAGATTAAGGACATTTTGCCTCGTCACATCCAGCTAGCAATCAGGTAACTAACATAATATATATATATATAGTGCTTAATAAACTAACCTTCAAAAATATTACAGTAAGCGCGACAGTGGTGGCCCACGCCTTTAACCCCAGCACTCAGGAGGCAGAGGCAGGTGGATCTCTGTGAGTTTGAGGCCAGTGTGGTCTACAAAGTGAGTTCTAGGACAGCCAGAGCTACACAGAGAAACCCTTTCTCAAAAAAAAAAAAAAAAAAGAAAGAAAGAACGAAGAAAAGAAAGAAAGAAAGAAAAGAAAGAAAGAAAGAAAGACCAACCCAATTACAGTAATATGCTATTTATTTGAGCTGGTCATTAGTGACTTCTGACTTAATACAATACAATTCTGTCCTCCTTCTCTTTCTCCTCACCACCCCCTTTTGTATGTTTTTTTTTTTTTAAACAGGGTTTTTCTGTGTAGCCCTGTCTGCCCTTGGTACTTGCTCTGAAGACCAGGCTGGCCTCAACTTAGATCTGCCTGCCTCTGCCTCCTCAGCTGGGATTCAAGGCAAGTGCCACCGCTGCCTGGCTTCTCCTCCTCCTAATCTTTATCTCCTCCCTCTTCTCCTTCCCAGTTTGAATTATTTTATGTGAACATTTTTCCTATTTTTCCTTTAACTAGAACATACACTGTAGTTTTACATTATCTCGAAGAATTCATGATTGTCACAGGTGTGCAGCCAGCATCAGCCGGCAAAATAGAGCAAGTTAGAGATTCTTCTGTGTGTGAACTTATCACAAGAATTGGATAATGCAGTTGTGGGGTCTGGCTAAGCAAACCAGAAGTCCACATGGCAGGCATCAGGAATGTCTTGGGAAGGAAGTGTACCTGACCCATCATGGCTATTAGGAGGCCGAAGCCGTCTTAGGGGCTTCCAGCTGATTGCCAGGCCTCGGGACAGACTCCTCTTTGCTTGAGTAGCAGATGGGTGTTGCCTTTCTTGCGGGCTCTGCCTGTACGCAAATTGCTAAACGGTCTCATTAAACAAAAATCCCGGTGCCAGATAGTGAGGTGAAAACCTGAGAGATCAGAGGAATAGGAAAAGCCAATGTCACCTCACCAACACCTCAGCTTCCAAAGAGACCTACTTCCTGTATACCCACGCCTATATGCATTTCTGTTCTGCTATATTTGCTCTCTCTGTCCAGTTACATCACTTCTTCTTCTTGCCCAGCTCTGTCACTTCCTGTCTGTCTATACAGACCTCTAAACCTTTATGGTTAACTAGTGTTGGAAATTAAGGTGTGTGCTACCACGCTTGGCTCTGTTCCCAGTGTGGCCTTGAACTCACAGAGATCCGGACAGATCTCTACCTCCTGAATTATAGGATTAAAGGCGTGTGCTACCATTGCCTGACCTCTATGTTTAATGTAATGACTGTCTTTTTCCTCTGATCCTCAGATACACTTTATTGGGTTGCACAAATAAAATATCACCACATTTGCCTCTCAGGATAGACTTTATTTCCTCACAGGAAATATACAAAAGGGGAGTCTGGGGACTTCAGTTCAGCCTCCTGAGCTCACTAGTTACAGAACCACCGAAAATAAGGAAGTCAGTAGGTTCTGTGTTGAGACATATACCGTGCTCAGGCTCTGGGAGCTGTCTGTCACAGTGCTGAGGTGTGCTCAGACTCCGGGAGCTGTCTGTCACAGTGCTCAGGTGTGCTCAGACTCTGGGAGCTGTCTGTCACAGTGCTGAGGTGTGCTCAGGCTCTGGGAGCTGTCTGTCACAGTGCTGAGGTGTGCTCAGGCTCCGGGAGCTGTCTGTCACAGTGCTGAGGTGTGCTCAGGCCCTGGGAGCTGTCTGTCACAGTGCTGAGGTGTGCTCAGACTCCGGGAGCTGTCTGTCACAGTGCTGAGGTGTGCTCAGACTCTGGGAGCTGTCTGTCACAGTGCTGAGGTGTGCTCAGCTCTGGGAGCTGTCTGTCACAGTGCTGAGGTGTGCTCAGACTCCGGGAGCTGTCTGTCACAGTGCTGAGGTGTGCTCAGACTCTGGGAGCTGTCTGTCACAGTGCTGAGGTGTGCTCAGACTCTGGGAGCTGTCTGTCACAGTGCTGAGGTGTGCTCAGACTCCGGGAGCTGTCTGTCACAGTGCTGAGGTGTGCTCAGGCTCCGGGAGCTGTCTGTCACAGTGCTGAGGTGTGCTCAGACTCTGGGAGCTGTCTGTCACAGTGCTGAGGTGTGCTCAGGCTCCGGGAGCTGTCTGTCACAGTGCTGAGGTGTGCTCAGGCCCTGGGAGCTGTCTGTCACAGTGCTGAGGTGTGCTCAGACTCCGGGAGCTGTCTGTCACAGTGCTGAGGTGTGCTCAGACTCTGGGAGCTGTCTGTCACAGTGCTGAGGTGTGCTCAGGCTCCGGGAGCTGTCTGTCACAGTGCTGAGGTGTGCTCAGGCTGGGAGCTGTCTGTCACAGTGCTGAGGTGTGCTCAGACTCCGGGAGCTGTCTGTCACAGTGCTGAGGTGTGCTCAGACTCTGGGAGCTGTCTCTCACAGTGCTGAGGTGTGCTCAGACTCTGGGAGCTGTCTGTCACAGTGCTGAGGTGTGCTCAGACTCCGGGAGCTGTCTGTCACAGTGCTGAGGTGTGCTCAGGCTCCGGGAGCTGTCTGTCACAGTGCTGAGGTGTGCTCAGGCTCCGGGAGCTGTCTGTCACAGTGCTGAGGTGTGTGTGCTCAGGACTCCGGGAGCTGTCTGTCACAGTGCTGAGGTGTGCTCAGGCTCCGGGAGCTGTCTGTCACAGTGCTGAGGTGTGCTCAGGCCCTGGGCCTGGGAGCTGTCTGTCACAGTGCTGAGGTGTGCTCAGACTCCGGGAGCTGTCTCTCACAGTGCTGAGGTGTGCTCAGACTCTGGGAGCTGTCTGTCACAGTGCTGAGGTGTGCTCAGGCCCTGGGAGCTGTCTGTCACAGTGCTGAGGTGTGCTCAGACTCCGGGAGCTGTCTCTCACAGTGCTGAGGTGTGCTCAGACTCCGGAGCTGTCTGTCACAGTGCTGAGTGTGCTCAGACTCGGAGCTGTCTGTCACAGTGCGAGGTGTGTGTGCTCAGGCTCGGGAGCTGTCTGTCACAGTGCTGAGGTGTGCTCAGGCTCCGGGAGCTGTCTGTCACAGTGCTGAGGTGTGCTCAGGCTCCGGGAGCTGTCTGTCACAGTGCTGAGGTGTGCTCAGACTCCGGAGCTGTCTGTCACAGTGCTGAAGTGTGCTCAGACTCTGGGAGCTGTCTGTCACAGTGCTGAGGTGTGCTCAGACTCTGGGAGCTGTCTGTCACAGTGCTGAGGTGTGCTCAGGCCCTGGGAGCTGTCTGTCACAGTGCTGAGGTGTGCTCAGACTCCGGGAGCTGTCTCTCACAGTGCTGAGGTGTGCTCAGACTCCGGGAGCTGTCTCTCACAGTGCTGAGGTGTGCTCAGACTCCGGGAGCTGTCTGTCACAGTGCTGAGGTGTGCTCAGACTCCGGGAGCTGTCTCTCACAGTGCTGAGGTGTGCTCAGGCTCCGGGAGCTGTCTCTCACAGTGCTGAGGTGTGCTCAGACTCCGGGAGCTGTCTGTCACAGTGCTGAAGTGTGCTCAGACTCCGGGAGCTGTCTGTCACAGTGCCGAGGTGTGTGTGCTCAGGCTCCTGGAGCTGTCTCTCACAGTGCTGAGGTGGCTGTGTGTGCCTTGTCTCTTCCCTACTCCCCAGCCATCACTAAG
Organism: Peromyscus leucopus; assembly: GCF_004664715.2. Taxonomy (NCBI): domain Eukaryota; kingdom Metazoa; phylum Chordata; class Mammalia; order Rodentia; family Cricetidae; genus Peromyscus; species Peromyscus leucopus. The sequence goes on from NC_051064.1 coordinate 102,801,843, forward strand.
AGAAGCTGCTCACTCCTTATGATTTGTTCTTTCTGGACTTGAAAACTCAGATTGTCAACTTTTGTGGAGTGAGGGCCAGGACTCCCCTGAGAGTAAAGTTTATGAGTATTTGTGTTGGAAATACGGTGTTGTCTCTTTAGGCCTGGTAGTGTTTTCTTATTTTCTAGTGTTTGCTTACTGACCTTCAACTCTGTTCTTTATATCTTTATACATGATATTAAATGCGAAATGACAAATGCAATACTTAGTATTGTTTGGTTTTGTATTATATTAGAATTGTGTACAAAAGTGTATACATACTTCAATGTGTATGCTTTATTTAGGTTCTAGTTTAAAATTTAATAAATAGTAAAGTTTAATCTGGGATTAAATTAGATTGATGAATGATATAATCCTTATATTTTAAAAGTAACTGTTCGGGCTGGATTTCTGTCACAGAAGACACATTTTATTGCTTTTCAGCTTTTGCCTTACATTTGTGAGCCTGCTTCCTGCATGTATAAAACTGACCCTACAGCCTTCTTCTAAGGGATTCAGATTGACTCTGGTAAGTTCCTTATGTTTCTTAAGATGTTTACTTCTTGCTGTAGCTGACATTTTAAAAACATCACTAAGTATTTTCTGCTTTGGGGTAAGATTGACTGGGCTGCAAAATAAAAGGCTCGATCATTTGACCGACACCGAACACGGTCCTTGTGCAGATGCCGGACTAGGCATCAGGCTGAGCAGTCAGAGTCTTCAGTTTACTTCCGGAACTGTTTAGTTTCCGCTTTGTGTCGATTGAGGGAATACACAGGTGGTGATAACATGCGCAACAGTACTGGCTGGTTTTGTGTGTCAATTGGACACAAGTTAGAGTCATCAGAGGAAGGAGCCTCCGTTGTGGAGATGAGATCCAGCTGTAAGGCACTTTCTCAATCAGCGATCAATGCAGGAGAGCCCAGCCCATGGTGGGTGGGGCCATCCCTGAGCTGCTGCTGGTCCTGGGTTCTATAAGAAGGTAGGCTGAGCAAGCCATGGGGAGCAAGCCAGTAAGCAGCACCCCTCCATGGTCTCTGCATCAGCTCCTGCCTCCAGGATCCTGCCCTGTTTTGAGTTCCTGTCCTGACTTCCTTCAGTGATGAACAGCAATGCTGAAGTGTAGGCCTGATAAGCCCTTTCCTTCCCAGCGTGCTCTGTGGTCATGGTGTTTCGCCTCAGCAATAGAGACAAGCGCTAACGCTGCTGAGCCGCTGGCGTTGTGCTTGGTCAGGTACAGATCAGGTCTGTTGTGGTGGGGAAGGCGGAGATCCTGGAGGAGGATTTTAGACTGTTGCTGGCAAGTGGGATTTCAGCCAGATTTGGGGAGCTAGACAAGGCTTGGAACTTCTGGACGGCAGAACAGGAACTCAAGGCAGAAGAGAGCTTGAGCTAGGAAAGGACAGAGAGCAGCCTGGGAATGGATGTTAAAATGCGTATTTGTGTGTGTGCTTGTGTTTAAGGGTAGGTGAGGAAAAGGTAAAAAATGGGGAATTTCAGAAGATGTCAGATGTCTGGTTGAGAGGCTTCTGTATGAGATGTGCAGAAACAGATTTTGGGAAGAGGAGAGAACAGAAACATATTTGGGTTGCTCGAAGAATAAAGGGGTAAGAAAAGTGGCAGGGCGAGGTGGAGTGGAGGAGACAGTAGCTGGTGGATCAGGAAAGACAGAGTCCACAGAGTCCGGGCTTTATTGGATGTGTACTAGGAAGCCCGTGGGGGGCTTGAGAGGACATCGTGTGATCTGACACACTGTGAAGGTTCCTGTGAGAGGCAGGAGGGCCTCAGTTAGGTTACTGTACCCGTCCAGGTGGCGGGCAGGTTGCTTGCCAACATCGGCAGAGCAGAATGGAGCCAAGTGGATGGCTGATGTGTGTGGGAAGTGTCAGCACATTTACGGGGGATGTGTGGGGGTGTAAGTCAGGAGTTGTGCTTCAGCAGCTAGAAACACACACACAGATCTGAGACACGTACTGAAAACCCCAGGTAGCAGGGTGACGTCGCAAAACAGGTACTATGTCTCATTGGGGCACACTTTTTAAAGACACTGCAATAAATTTGTTTAATTTTCAGTTTTAGATTTTGACCTTTTTGTCTTTCATGCTTAACAAATTTACATTTATTTTACTTGCATGTTTGTGTGCACTTGTGTGCACTTGTGTGCACGGGCCATGGCATGCCTGTGTAAAGCAGAGGGCAGCTTATGGAGGTTGGTTCTCTTTTTCCTCTAAGTGGGTTCTGGAGATGGTACTCCTGTCCTTGGGCAGCAAGGCCTCTGCCCACTGAGCCATCTTGCTGGCCCTATATGTTTTAAGTAGTTTGCCAGGCTCCAGGGGGTAATGGGGGTTTGACTGTTATATTATCGCCTATACATGGTAGTTTTGTTTATTATTATTATTATTTATTTATTTAAGAAGTTTTTTATTCATTTTACATACCAACTGCAGATCCCACCTCATCCCTCCTTCCACTCTCCCCCTCCCCCTCACCCCCTCCTCCAAAAGGGTAAGGGCTCCCATGGGAGTCAGCAAAGCCTGGTGTATTCAGTTGAGGCAGGACCAAGCTCCTCCTCGCTGCATCAAGGCTGAGCAAGGTGTCCCACCATAGGTAATGGGCTCCAAAAAGCCAGCTCATGCACCAGGGTTAGATCTTGATCCCACTGCCAGGGGCCCCTCAAACATACCAAGCTATACAACTGTCTCCCATATGCAGAGGGCCTAGTCTGGCCCCATGCAGGTTCACCAGCTGTCAGTTTAAAGTTTGTGAGTTCATGCGAGCCTGGTTCAATTGTCTCTGTAGATTTCCCCATCATTATCTTTTATTATTTATTATTGCTTTTTTATTGTTTTTTTTTTTTTTTTTGAAACAGAGTAGTGCTATGTAGCCCAGGCTGTCCTGGAACTTTCTCTGTAGGCCAGGCTAGCTTTGGATTCACAGAGATCCACCTGCCTCTGCTTCCTGAGTGCTAGGATTAAAGACGTGTGCCACCAAGCCTGGCTGGTAGTTTTGTTTATTAGTAGCCAAGTTTCAGAACCATTTTTGATACTTCTATGTAGCCTTTTAATAGTTGCTTTAAAACAAAACCTTTATTTAATTACTTTTTGGCGTGGGAGGCTTTACATGTGCCACCACAGGTCAAGGACAGTGTGTGGGGCCAGTTCTCTCCTTCCACCGGGTGGGTCCTGGGCACTGAACTTGGGTCGTCAGCACCTTATTCCTACTGCACTGTCTCACCAGCCCGATAATTACGATTAGTTTTTAAGATCTACACCCTTAAAATTGGTTAAATATTATGCATACTCTGTGTTTAATTTTTCCCTCTTGGCTAGTAACTACACTTTTTAAACTTGGAATGTTTTTATTTAGATTTATAGTTCCATTGATACAGTTTTCAAGTTGTTAAATCATGTTTTACCCTCTTCCTTTTCTTCTTTAAGGTTAGCTGTGCCCTATCATTCTTTCTGTTTTCTTTCCAAGTACATGAGAAGTCCATTCTCTTGGTGTCATTGTAAGTAGACAGCTTTGATGTGTACATCCTTTATAATTTTATTATATAGTATTATGTATAAGTAAGTTTATAGAAGTGTTAATTTAAATACAAAATAAAGCAACACAATATTTCTGCATATAATTATTTTAGTCATTCTCAGAAAGATAATGCTTTATTTTACTTTATAAAATATATTTTAAACCAACACAGTTGATAAAATTGTTATTGACATATTCTTATGTCTTCCTGGTCGTCATATTTTTCTCTACTAATTAAACACATTCCTCAAAGTGGCTTTCCTGTTTCTTCTCTATGTCTTTTGTATTTTATTCATTTCTATATCTAATGGATAGCCTTATTCTCTACCATTTCTCTCCATGAAGTCTTCCATATGTTGTTTCTCTTGTGTTTTGTTTTTTGCCTCCCCGCCCCCCACCACACACAATCACAGCCTGTAGATGAAGGTTTCAGACCCTCTTGGCAGTCCTTCAACAGATTACTTTTTTTAAAGAGCATTAAAATTTCCCGCTCTTCGTAGAAAGAACTAGGTGTCAACTGGGCTCTGTTATCCTAATTCTAAAGTAGTATAGGCTTAGAATAATGTGCAATACTTGAATCCTCCCCAGGTCAGTCCCAACTGTCTGCTGCCTTACGCCCCACCCAGTGCTCTCGAGGGCTTGTAGAAGACACCAGTACAAAATGGCCAGGGAGATGAGGGAAATGCTCGTGCTTTTCTTAGGTGGAGCTCTGGGCTGAAAGCTCTGGGCTGCCTCTGTGGAAGCAGCTTGGCATACAAGCTGTTGCACAGGGTCATTGCAGATGGGAGGACATGTCCGCCCCTGAAGCCTGTACCTGGTTAGGGCATCCCACTTCAAACCACCTGCACAGTAGTCCAGGTCAGGTAAGACCTTGGAAGGGCTACTAGAAACTTTGGCTTTTTTTCTGAGGGAATGGCAAGCCAGGCATGGTTTCTGCAGATAAAGGGGAGAGTGAGGTCATGAGGACATAGAGGGCTGTGCTACTTGATCCACCTTGAGGTTATGGCCAAGTAGTGTTTCATCTTATTGTTTTCAGAGCAGTGCCTATGTGTAATACACTTTCATTTGGTTTAGTAATTGAAAGAGTACATGGGAAGGAAGACTCAGAAAACCTTACTTATTGAATACTTACTATGTTTGTGCTGATAAATCCCTTCCGATATAGCATATTGAAGCACTGGAAAGTCCTCTAGTGTGATCCCTTAATAGAAAACAGTGGTTTTCAATGCCAAGCTGAAATCTTATATGCTGGTTGCCATGCAGAAAAACAGTCCTTTAAGAAAGGGGATAGATTAGTTCTTTTTCTGTTGCTGTTACAAAACACCATGACCAAGGCAACTTATATAGAAGGAAGGGTTTATTTGGGTTTATGGTTCCAGAGGACTAGAGTCTGTCACCATCATGATGGGAAGAAGGCAGGTGGCTTCTAAACATCTAAATATACTCTATAGATTATATCGAGTGGCTGGAGCAGCAAGCTGAGAGCTCACATCTTAACTGTTAGCACGAAGCAGAGAGATCAAACTTAAATGGCACATTTAAGCTTCAAAGCCCACCTCCAATGACATACTTTCTCCAGCAAGGCTACTTCTCCTAAGTCTACCCAAGCAGCACAACCAAATAGGGACCAAGTATTCAAATATCTGAGCCTATGGAGGACATTTCTCATTCAAACCACTGTAGGAGGAGAACGTCAAGCCTTTGGAACCTTTTAAACATAAAGGGAGAGAAATTAGTAGTAATGGCAACAGTAATTCAACAGTGGTCACTCTTAGAAAAGCTTGTTTTGTATTGCTAAAAACAAATACAAGTGATCCTTGCAGAGACATGAACCCTTGGCCCAAGTCACACAGTGAGTGGCAGCCATGGGACCAGGACTCAGGGCTTCTAACTGGCCTGCTTCTCCATGAGCGTGGATGCAGTTACATCCAGAAAACATCAGTCAAAGGTTGTGGGAGAGCACCCTAAACACCAGATAAGAAGAGGAGCTCCGCTTAGCAGCATTCTGTTCAGGCCCTGTGTCCTTGTCCTTTCCATGTGGCCTCTAACTATTTAATTTTCATCTTTGTTTTTAGTTTACTAGTTTTAACCTGTCTCTTCTATAATTCACCTATTTTGTCCTTTCTTCATTGATGTGGCAGTCCTGTTTTTCATAACTTTAGTTTGTGACCAGCTGAGTAGCCTGTAACACAGAAGAAGTTTGAAAACAATGGCCTTGGGATTCACTTTGTATTTGAAAATGGCTGAAATGCATAGGCTTCTTTCTCCTGTCCTTTCCTTAGGGGACTGTTCCTGGCTACAGAGGAGTGTTTGATGGTGACCTAGTCAAGTGGCTGTTGTCTGGTTTTGAGAAGGTGACACTTTCTGAGTAGTCACATGGAGAACTTTTTTTTTCTTTTAAACTGACCTTGAAAATCAGACATGTAGAGTATATTTAGATGTTTACAGGCTAGAGATAAAATTATATTCTGTAATATTAAAATTGTTTTTCTTGTCATTTTAGACCAGTTTGCTTAGTTTTAAATGAAATTCCTTTCATGTCGACTTGGTTTTTACTAGTGTCGACGTTTAGGTGAGTCAAACCGATTTCCATATAACATTTCCCGTGCGATGCTTACAGATTCACATTGTAGTTTAACTCGCTGCCTTTGATCCCTGTTTTCCTTTACAGCATGCTGCCTCTTCTGTTGAAGGATGAACTCCTAATGCCCTCAGTTGTGACAACGGTGGCGTTTTTAGCGGCTTGTGCCACTTTCTTTCCGGTGTTTGAGGGCACCTCTGAAGAAGAACTGCAGTTGAAGTCCTTCGCAGTTTCTGTGAGGAGACGGTTCCCGGGCTTCACGTTCCTTCCCGAATGATCCAGTACCTGGTAAGCGAGGCAGCTCGTTTTTAACTTTAGTTTGTGCCTGTGTGTCCTCACGCCTCATAGCACATGCAGAGGTCAGAGGGTAACTTTTGGGAGTGGGTCATTTCCTTCCACCACGTGGGTTTCAGGGACTGAACTCAGGCTGTCAGGCCTGGTGGCAAGTGCCTTGACCTGCTGGACGTCTCACTGGCACGGTGCAGTTTTTAAGAAGTATATTTTCTAGCATGTTACTATTTTTTTCAAGTTACTGAATTTTTGTTGTTGAGAGGGTCACACGCATTATGTAGCCCAAGCTAGCCCGGACCTCACTGTAGCACATGCAGGATTTGAACTTTGCTCCTCCTGCCTTAGCCTCTTAAGTGTTAGGATCATAGATATCTGGCTTGAAATGCCTTTTGTAGATTTTTGAGGTGGTGTTCTATAATCCATTTAACAGATGTGTATAGCTGTCACTGTCATCTAATTTTAGATTATTTTTATCATCCTCCTCAAAGAAAGTCCTCACTCAGTAGCAGTCATTTATCATGACACTGTCCTTGCTAACCCAGCCTTGGGCAGCCCCAATCTGCTTTTTGTCTCCAAATTTGCCTTTTCTGAATATTGCCTATTAAGGGAATGACTTCGTCAGCGCAGGCTGCTTAATAAGATACACAGGAATGTGCTTCCTCCCGGTTCTGGGGCTGGAGGCACTGAACAGCAGGGTTGGTTTCCAGTGAGTCTGCTGTTCTGGCATAGCTGTATTGCTTTTCCTCATGTGGCCTCTTGTCTGGTATCTTCCTTATTATAAAGATATATAGTGGATTATAGTAGTCATAATTGCCTTTCCAAAAGCCAGTGTCCAAATACTGTCACATTGAGGGGTTCAGGCTTCAACGTGTGACTTATTGGTTTCACGTGTATTGATGTGCACGTGTGTGCCCCTGTGCTGTGGCACATTGCAGAGTTCAGAGGGTAACGGAAGTCAGTTCACTCCTTTCACCATGGAGGATTCGGGTTAGCCCTGGGTTGTCAGCTTTGACAGAATGTTTGTACCTGCTGAGTCATCTCGCTGGCCCTCCATGAATTTTGAGGTAGGACAGAGTCGAATTCATGGCATGGAATCATAAAGTATGGTCTTCATGACTGGTCTCTTTCATGGCAGAGTCATTCATGCTGTAGTGTATTATCAGCACGTAGATTTCTTTTGATTGATAAATTATAGTCCATTAATATGTTCCACATTTTTTTTTTAACCCATCGGTTAACAGACATTAGGTTGATTTTGGTATTGTGAGTAATACTGTTAGGAATATCTGTGTACAAATATGCAATCCCCTGCTTTCATTCCCTGGAAAGTATACCTTGGAGTAGAGTTGCTGGACACCATAGTAATTCAATGCCTGATATTTTAGAAATTGCATATTTTCCAAAGTCAAGCGTGATTCTGAATTGTCGTGAACCTGGGAGGAAGCTTCTAGCGCCATGTCTTGGACAGTATTGTTGCTGCCTCTTTGATCACAGCTATCCCGTTAGCTGGGAAGTGGCGCCATTTCGTTTCAGTTTGCAGTTTTCTAATGAAAAATGTTGAATATCTTTTCATTTCCTTACTGGCCAATTATCTATCTTTGGGGGGGGGGGATTACTCAAATCTTTCTTCTTCCTATCTCCCCATCAGCTGGTAATAAAATTTACACATTCTAGGTAACCTCTCAATGATGGCTATTGCTTCAGCCACCTTTGCCTATTTTTAATTCAGTTGTGTGTTTTATTTTTGAGTCGCACAAGTCTTTTATACATTATTTAAAATATATAATTTTGATTGGGTGGGAGACATGGCTCAGTAGTTAAGAGTGCACACCGCTATTGCAGAGGGCCTGAGCTTAGTGATGTACACATGTGAGGAAAAATATTTGCCAGTCTGGTTTATTTCTCCTTTCCTGTAAACGTCATGTGTGAGTTCCTGTCCTGACTTCCTTCAGTGAGGAACAGCAATGTGGAAGTGTAAGTCTAATAAACCCTTTCCTACCCAATTTGCTTTTTGGTCATGGTGTTTCATTGCAGCAATAGAAACCCTAACTTTAAAAAATAATTAAAAATATAATTACCTAATTTCCTCCTTACCTTTCTTACCTCCAGACCCTACCATATAGTATACTCCTCGGTGTCTTTCAAATTCATGACCTCTTTTTTTTTCATGAATTGTTGTTACATACACATATGCATATACATATATACTACTAAACACAACCTGTTCAGTCTATATAATGTTACTTGTAAGTTTTCAGGGACCATTTGATATTGGAAAAGCAGTAGGTCTGCTCTTCCCTGGGGAAGATTATTTCTCCCACTCAGTGTTTAACTGCCTGTAGTTCTTTGTGTAGGGCTGAGACCTTGTGCACTTTCCCCAAGCACAGTAGCATGCATGTCCATTGCTGTGGTCTTCGTTCAGCTCCTGTGTAGGCAGCCATGTTGGTGGGACTATGGGTATAGCTTCTGACATTCCTAGGGAACATGGTCTCAACAGCAGACTGACCAAGCCTCTGGCTCTTACAGTCTTTGCACCCCTTTTGCAATGATCCCTGAGCCTTAAATGTGGGCGTTATTTTATAGGTTTAGCCATTAGGTCTGGACTCTACACCTAAGCATGATTGGTTGTGGGTTTCTGTAACAATCTCCCTCTGCTTCAAAGAGAAGTTTCCTTGATGAGGGATGAGGATTACACTTCCCTAGGGTGTAAGGATATTTAGAATGTAGTTAGGGGTTATGCTGGTTTACTCAAGTGGTAGTCATAGGTTCTCTAAGATCTGTGATGCCACTAGCCCTGAGTCGTTGGCTATGTTTCCAGTACCAGGCATGGTATCTTTCCTGTTAAGAGGGTCTTAAGTACAGTTAGAGAGCTGTTGGTGACCACCAAGGTCTGTGTGCCACTTCCGCACCCTTAGGGTTATTGTGCCATGTACCACTGTTGTGGTCCCCAGGTGCCATATGTGGGTAGGACTGTTGGTTGGTTGCTTTCCTTCTTTGCAAACTTGCATGGTGCCTTCTGAACCATGAGAACTAGTCCTTAGAGAGGAGGTTCTCAAATCAGTTCCAGCCCAGGGGCCTCCGGGCAATGCATCTGAATGCATGGTCTCTTCAGCAGTAGGGCCTTACTCTCCACCTCTGAGGGGCAGTCGGGGTTAATAACCATAACATGTAATGTTTGGGGAGTCTCTTGGATAACCCTGCACTAACTCAAAAGGGGCTTCTCAGGCCTAGTGTTTTGGTTTTTGTTAGATGGTCTTTGGCTTTTGGGGGCAGCATGACGAGCCCAGATGGGAGAACTTCGTTCAAATTATGTAGTAGTATTTCATAGTGTATGTATACCAAATTTTCATTATCCATTCATTGGTTGTTGAGGGGAAAGCTGCCTTTGGAATTGCCTTAGTTAGGGTTTACTGTTGCTGTGAAGAAACTCCATGACCACAGCAACTCTTATAAATGAAAACATTTAATTGAGGGTGGCTCATTTACAGTTTCAGAGGTTCTGTCTGTTGTGATCATGAAGGGGAGCATGGCAGTATGCAGGCAGATGTGGTGCTGGGCTGAGAGTGCTACGTCTTGCAGGCAACAGGAAGCTGACTGCTTGTCACGCTAAGAGATACTTGAGAAAAAAAGTCCACCCCCACAGTGACACACTTCCTCCAACAAGGCCATACCTCCTAATAGTGCCACTCCTTTTGGGGGCCATTTTCTTTCAAACCACCACAGAATTTTTTCTAATAATGTAAATAAATACGCCTCCCCTAAAATCAATTTTTTAAAGAGGACTAATTAACTTCTAAAATTATGCTTATAAATGTGTGTAATTAGTTAATGTAATTAATTACATAGCTATTCAGATGTTTGGGAGTAAGGAATTAAGCATCCCACCATATAGATAAGACAAGGACAAAGCCATACTGTTGAAAGATGAAGTTTTGGTGTTGTGTGGCATTTGGGACAGTAAAAGTCTGTAACTCTAGAATGCCCCTATACTAGTACTGAACTGATTAGTCTAAATTAAGTCCAAGCAGGCTGACATCAAGTGAATTTAGTGTGAGGCCGTGATGGACAAAACTGGGAAGGATAGACCGTGTGTACTGCTGCCACCAGCCTTTCCTAATACTGTGTGAAACACTAAGTAGCCTGTAGAATGGTGTTTGGGGGTTATTGAAACTTGTATATTGGGCTGGGGAGAAGGTTCAGCAGGTAAAATGCTTGCTGTAAAAGCTGAGGACTGGAGTTCGGATCCTCAGAACTTATAAGAGCTTGGTGAGCATAGCGTGGTGCGGAGATAAGGAATTCCCGGAGGAAGCTGGCAGGCCAGGCTCACTGAACAGGTGAGCTTGAAGATCTGCAAGAGACACAAGGTAGAGAGTGACAGAAGACACCTGACGTCAGCCTTGGGCACCCTAACATGCATGCACACATACACTATGTACCCACACAGGTGCACATATGTTTACATAAACATTATCTATTACATATTGCATTAAAGAGACAGGTTCTGAGCCACCAAGATGGCTTAGCAGGTACAGACACTTGCCATCAAACCTGACAATCTGAGTTTGACTGCCAGGACCCATATGGTCGAAGGAAAAAATTGGCTAGCAAACTACCCTCTGACTTACACACACACACACACACACACACACACACACACACACACACACACACACAATGGCATGAGTGCACTCCCTCCCGTTTCCCCCCAAAACACTGTAACAAAGACGAAGGTTGAAAGTTTAGCTTCATATGGGAACCCTCTGGAGAGCTTTAACAACAGTTATTTATATTAAATATTAAGGCTTATCCTTAAATTTCTAGTTTGCTTGGGGTATGGCCTATGCATGGAGGTTTTTAACAGTCTGTCAGATGATTCCAATATAAAGCCAAAGCTGAGATCTACTTGTATGACAGATTGGACATCCTCAAGCTCTCACCTGCAGTTCTGCTAATATAACAGCTGCAAATCAATCTCATCAGCTGTCTAAGTCTGTGGCTGGGATAAAGACCATGACTGCCGGTTGTGGTCGTACACGCCAGTAGGATTTGCTGAAGGAGGTGGAGGATCATGAGTTCATGGCCAACCTGGGCTGCACATTTTGCCCAGTGGTGGTGACACATCGGAAGGCAGAGGCAGGTTAATCTCTGAGTTCAAGGCTAGCCTGGTCTACAGAGTGAGTGCCAGGACAGTCAGGACTACACAGAGAAACCCTGTCTCCAAAAGAAAAAGAGAAAAGACCATGATCAAAAGCATCTTGGGAGGAAAGGTTTATTTGGCTTACATACCTGGTTACAGTACTCTGTGAGAATGTGAGGAAGGAACTGAAGTGGAGGCTGTGGAGAAATGCTGCTCACTGGCTTGCTCTTCTTGCCCATCCTGGGAGCACCTGCCCAGGGTGACACCACCGCAGTGTGTTGGAACCTCCCACATCAGTCATTAATCAAGAAAACCCACTGTAGACTTGCCCACAGCCAGCTGGTGGAAGCATTTTCTCAGGTGAGGTTCCCTTTACCCAGACGACTCCAGCTTGTGTCAGGTTGACAAATGCAGCCAGCACACCAGCCCAGCCTTCTCTGCCACTCAGTAACAGTTTTTCTTTTCTCTTACAGTTTCTGTCTTCAGTCGTCACCATGGTCCTTCTGACGATTTTGAGTGTCACGGTGAACCCTCCCCAGAAATTACCAGACTTGTTTTCTGTGCTGGTGTGTTTTGTGTCCTGTGTAAACTTCATATTCTTCTTGGTATACTTTAACATTGTAATCATGTGGGATTCCAGAAATGGAAGAAATCGTAAGAAAATCAACTAGCTATTTTCCCAGTCAAATGCAATCTTTTGTTATGTATGAGTGAGTGTACATCTTTAGAATCATGGTGTCATAGGAAAAGAAATGGTCACTGCCTGTTGTTACCTACACAAACTGTATATGGGACCAAAGCACTGACTTTTTAAGTATTTTTTTGGTAAAGCATATTGTAATTTTGGTAATAATTACAGATATTTAAATGATAAAATAAGAGAAAAAAAATGTCCCAGCTGGTTGTAGTAGCTCACATCTTCAGTCCTAGTACCAGGAGGTAGAGGCAGGTGGACCTTGGTTTAGGGTCATCCTTGGTTACATAGAAAGTTTGAGGCTAGCTTGGGCTACATGATACCCCTGTCTCAACAAAAAAGGGAGAGAAAAAATGTCCTTAATGCCAATATTTAATAATGAAATACATTCTGTAAATTATGATTTTTTTAAAAACTGTAACTATAGTGAGTTTATTGGAAGAATTAAGCTTCTGTCTTGTTTGAGCTTTAGCATATGAGTAATAAGCATCTCATTTAAAGTTGTATCTCAGGGAATTTACTTTTTTTAATTACTGAAAAGGTATGTTATACTGTTTGAAATTGAATATGTATCATTGCATATGCAAAATTGGATGCTAATAAAGTAAATGGTATTTTTGTTTCCAGGGATATAGAATCACTTGATTCCATTTTTAAAAAGAACTACTGACTATAAATCTAAGAAGTTTGAAGCCTTTTTGGTTACTCATGGTCATTAGTTCTACATTTCTAGTCATTCTAAATTAAACTATTTTATCAAGATTCCATCTCCCTCTGTTTCCGTGTGTCAGGTCTCCACTGACACAGTGTTTACTCAGGCCACGCCCCCCCCCCCCATGTCCATAGCTATGATTCTCCCTTCCCTGTGCTCGCTGTACTGGTCTCAGCTGGTAAAAATCATGTAGTATGTTCTTCTTTCTCATGGAAAGCTCTTTCTTTTAGTCTCTGATAAAAATTAAAGTCACCTTACCACTAACCTATTTTGTGTATATTTCTTTCATAATATAGTTAAAAAATAAAGTCATTAATGGCATATTCTAAAGTAGTAGAAAGAATTAGTTCTGGACATGAATAGGCTGATGCAAGGAAATGTGTGTTTCTCAGTCTGATAAAGGAAGTGGGCCTAGACACAGCAAACGTGCGTGAGGATTGAAAGGGCAAGATCAGCACAGAGAAGCAGCCTTGGTCACTGTCCAGTCAGCAGGGGCATCACTGTCCATGGCCACTGTTCGTAACCACTGGGCCCGACTGACAGCATCTTGGCTGGCTGGTTTAACTCTAATACTCTATTTTAAAAAAAAAAAAAATGTATCTGAGTTTAACACAGAAATGCTGATTTCCATTAATGACAAAGGTCTAACTTGCCAGAAATTCAGTAGAGCAACCTTATTACTCAAAAATAAAAGTAATTAACAGTATAAACATGGTGCTAGATTTAGCATTTCTTATGTACATAAATTCTTTCAGTAGAAACACTTTTTTTTTTCAGATGATATAGCCTAACCATACTGAGTAACCTTCAGCTTTAAAGGAGACTTGGGATGGGCAGTGTAAGTCAGCAGCTCTCATATTCATTAGAAACCAGCTTAAGATGCACTTAGAGCTGGGCTTGGTGGTACACACTTGTAATCTTAGCACTTAGGAACTACAATCAGAAGGATCATGAGTTCGAGGCTAGCCTGAACACGGGAGGTTTAATAGTACTTAGTTATACAAAATTAAGTAAAGATAGGAAGCCTTGTTTTCTTATCTGTCAAAAAACGAAGTCTTTCGTGTTCTTTTCAAATATATTTTTGAGTGAAGAGGCATTTTTGAGAAATGCAGTGTTCTCCACTGTTAATGTACTCAGGTTTGCTTCTTCTTTTTTTTTTTAATTTTATTTATTTATTTATTTATTTTTAAATATTTTATTTATTTATTATGTATACAGCATGTATGACTGCAGGCCAGAAGAGGGTACCAGATCTCATTACAGATGGTTGTGAGCTACCATATGGTTGCTGGGAATTGAACTCAGAACCTCCGGAAGAGCAGTCAGTGCTCTTAACCTCTGAGCCATCTCTCCAGCCCCCAGGTTTGCTTCTTAAAGCAAGAGAATAGGGTGTGAGTTCGTGTATCATGTGAAGCTCACTAGAATCTTTATCCTTCGAGGCCTTGGGGTGGGTGGGGAATCTGTCCAAATCACAAACCACAAGTAAGGGAGCAAGACATGCACAAAGGTCAAGGCAGCCAAACAGTTCAATAGGAACAAATGATGGCTGAAAAAAAAAAAAAAAAAAAAAAAAAAACTGTAGAGGAACACAGTGGATCCAATTCTCAACTCGTTTCTTTTTTGTTGACTGGACTATCCGGGCCAGGTACATCCCTCCTCCTCCCCCCATATAAACATTAGTTTGTGTGTGGATCCTTCTGCTTTGTCCTTCATGTGGCCTCTAAGGGTGATAAAGCGAGAGTCATCTGATCTACAATGAAGAGAACTGGGAAATGATTCTCAGCAGACCCAGCTGTTCTGAAAGGCAAATGCTCAGTATATCAAGAGGTCAAACACACAGTAACTGCCTTAAACACATACCTACATAACTCATTACATGTGAAACCAATCTACTTCTTAACCCTTTGTTTTCTGACTAATGCAGGGTACTTTATAAAATGTTTTGGCTTGTGCCCTAGTTTTCACTGTTAGAACAATCTATATTAGTATGTTTTGGGTAACATATTTGAAGGATCATATTTAAAAGTATCCTTGATATTTAGTCAACAGATATACAAAAACTCTTGCTTAAGTAGTTCCTGGAGACTCAGAAGGCAATTAGGTTGAATGAATAGTTGACTGAGACTGAACCACTGCTTAGGACCTATGCCATTTATAGTAACAGATTTTTTTAAACACCTTTAAGATATCAATCTGAAATGTTTCTAAGTGGAAAATGAGGTCTTTTCAATCTTGATTTTTGTTTCACATTTTCCTACAAAGTTTTTATTTTTTAAGTCATACTGCATCAAGTGACATCTTAGACTAATTTTGTCAAAACTTACTTAGGGCAAGTACCAAGAGAACAGCACTTACTTCCTTGTAGCAGTGTTTAAGTATGTAAGTGTTCAAAACTATGTTATAAAGATGTGACAGTATATGATTCTCCTTCCCCTTTATCCTTACAGTGCAAACAGACTGTAATGCAAACACCACAGAAGCACACATCTAAGCTAATGCTTCAAGTAATCTGGAAGAGGTCACGTTCTGCCTTTGCTTTAAATTTATTGGAGTCTGAATTTAGTCAAAACCAACTGAATATTTAAATGTTTGTCCTGGATTCATTACAGTGTTTTCTAAATGTGTGAAATCTTAAAATGTTCACAATAATTTTCTCTTGAGCAGAGACAATGGTCCCCAGAGTGGAACAGCACACACTGGAGACACCAGTTCCACCATACACTACCAATTTCCAATAAACACAAAGTAACCTGTAAATTAAAAACTGGCTGGGACTGTACGGGGGAAAGCTGGTTCCTGGTTTGCCTGGCGTATTGTGAGTTTCAGTAAAGTATGTTACTCTACAAAGGTAGAGTCATAACTCTATCCACAAGTGTTAAACGTGGACAGGAACATAGGTGATGTGCAGCAGAAGTCAGGACTGTCCTGTACTGCAAGGCTTAAAGGGTCAAGAAGAAATGTATTATTTACATTGAGATTATCCAGTGGTGTGTGTAGAAAGTTTAAATTAGCTGCAAGAAATTTTATCTAGACTTGCACCTGCCTAGTGCTACAAGTTGGTATTTACTGGGCAGATTAATTACACACATTTCTTCTGTGCCTTTAAATATGATCAGGCAGATGCAGACACTGTTCACCATGAGTACATTTCTTCCAAGTGCCTTTGGGATATAGAAGATGGTTATTACATCATCATGAATTAGTTTCCAAATTAACATATATCTATCTCATGCATCACTTAAGAAATTATTTAAATGCTATTTGCCATGTAATTTGGTACCTACTTTAGATACTGATAAGCTTCCATTTGCTTATTTTTGAGTCTTCTGAGTAAGATTCACCTTCACAAATTAGTTAGCTTTTCTGATGGCACTCTTTATTTTTGTGTAAAGAAATATGAGAAATACTTTTGAGAGAATTTTGATACTCCAACAGGACCCACTGACAACACAATTTAGATGCCTTTGTCCACAGGGCTTAAGGGACTCCAGCAGGTGCTTTCTTCAGCAGCTGCCAAGAAGGGCCTGTGTGGTGACTGGGACAGATTCCTACCCAGTGTGTCCCACTGGGGACTCCTAGTGGTGACAGATGATCTCATTTAGACTTAGGAGCACTGCGTCAGGGAAGATACTGGCAACTGATGAAACCAACGTGCCTGCAGGCACGTGGTGGCTCTTTCCCTCCTCGTGTTCAGCAGCAGTTAGAAGTCATGAACAGTGGTGGGCTGGGGGATGGATGGCTCAGTGTGAGAACCTGCATGTGGATCACGAGGACCCAGATAAAGCCAGAGGCAGAAGCATGTATCTGTACTCACTGGGCGCTCACAGGCCAGCTAAGTGGTGTATACACTGGTGAACTAGAGACCCCGTCTTAAGGTGGATGGTGGGCTGACATGTGAGGACCTGTACCATGGTAAATATATACCTGCCCGCCCCCCAACATACACAGGCACACACACAGATTTTTACATAAGAAGGCAGTGCACAATGGACTCGTTTATTTTTTCTTATTTAGAACAATCCACAAATACTCCGTTTCTTGTCTTAGAAGATGGGTTGTAAACTTAATGGTCTACTTTCACTGACTCTTCATTTCGGTCTGGTCTGCATTCTTACAGGTTGACTAGTACCCATGTAGATTGACACAGTTGTCAGACGTGAAGGTAACACTAGAAAGGGGAGAAAAGCTCGTATTAATATTACCATAGAGGAGATGCTAGTTAGGCTAATTTACTCTCACCAAGGAGGATCACAAGCCCCATTTACAATTCAGGCTGAGGGGAACCTAGGACGTGAATAGGGTTATAGGTACGTAGCAGAGGTGGCATTAAACATCTTTGGGTTTTAAAACATTTATTTTTTTTTTTGTAATATCAGACACTGCAAAAAAAAAAAAAAAAAAAGTGTTCATCAGCTGACCCTGATTGTTGGGAGAACTATTTTGATTTTGAATACTAAGAGTTATGTTACGGTATAACAGATAGTGGCAGTATTCGTCCTTCATGGCAACCACATGTTCTACGGCATACTTTAGATACTTGCTGTCCTCATACTCTTCGCTGCTGGGCCATCTCTGGCTGTATGAGGCTGGCGACCGTCTGTGTTGCCCCGAGCTTTCCTTAGTCTCACTTCCTGATATTTTGTGCGTACGTAGGCATATTTACATAACCCATCCAAACCATGGTATATTTAGTACATGTCTGTCATTCCAGCTCTTAGGAGGATGAGGGAGGAGGAGTGTGATCAGGCCTGGCTGTATTAGTGGAATCCTGACTTAAAGGAGAAATAGCAGGTTTTCTCAGTTCTTCTGCTAGTAAAGTCCAGGGCACCTATTAATAGAATGTAAATGGTTCCTGGACAGAGATAATAAAGAGCAGAATTAGTAGGATGTCCCTCCCACCTTAAGACATGCTTGCTGTGAAGCCCAGGTGTACAGCCCATCTTCTCCGCGCTGGGATTGCGGCTGTGTGCACCACACTGCTCGAGCTGGTGTCAAGTCCCCAGTCTCTAACTAGTTTCCTTGTCACGCCTTCCTGAGCCGATCTATGTCTGTCGTGAACTTTCCAACACTGCTTTTTCTTCGCTGGCACTCACAGCAGAAAGCAATGTTTATATCTATTATCAACTATTCCTTGCTCTACACCCCATGAAAGGCAGAATCCAGAACACTGACTGGCCTACATTTTACTGATATTATAGGTCATTAATTTTACACACCATTCTTTCTCATGTGTAGTTTCACTATCGCTGCCGATCTCAAGTTCATGGGCCTTTGTGCTTCCTAGCTGCGTGTGGTCAGGAGAGTACCTTGTCCTCACGTGGCCAGTTGCAATCATGAACACAAGGCAGGTCTGTGGTCTTCACACACTTAACAACCAAGCTTTCCTCTCAGGTTTGGGGCAGTGCACTGAATTCAAGTTTAGTTTGGTGTGAATTCTAGGCGATTACACTTCTGCTTTAAGGCCTGGTCCATGTTAATTACTAACTTTTTTGTGCCAGAGGGCTTGCCCTATGGGACATCTATTTCTCCAAGCTGATACTTTGATCCTCATTAGAGTCACAATTTTTGTGCAATGGGCCAGAACTCTAGAACAAGAGTCTGAACTTGTATGACTTAGAATAGCTCAAAATTCCATCTCCACACCTAAAATGCTGCTATATCATATCACTTCTGAATTGTTTTGAGTTTTTAAGCTGGTCTGAGTGCTACAAACCCTAGAAAGGTAGAGGAGGAACAATTTTGATGGAGAAGTGATAAAATGAATATACTTGAGATAGCGTAGCAGCTGAGATTGGTTTACTCTTGGGATGGAAGCCCTCTTCACGAGGGTGAGGACCAGTCAGAGGTGTGGATGAAATGAAGAAAATGTCCGAAGCAAGCAAGGCATATTCCATCTAGTGAACTACTGAACATATCACATCATGACATACTGGTAGTTTATATGTTATAGTTAGCTACCAGAAAAAGATTCTCTTTACAAAATAGTAGTAATGGCTCTAGAGGAAAGCTATAGCCAACTAATTAATTAAATCTTACAATGTAAATTAAATGTTTTTACATGACCAAAACCGTGAAATTTAACAAGGTTAGCTGAATTAGAAAAGCAAGACATTACCTCAGTTCAAAATGGCTTTTAAGAATTCAAAGCTGTCAAGATGTTGTTCTACATGAAAAAAAGAGATGAAAAGAGTTCAGAATAACTTGCCACACTATATGATACAAAGTAAATACCGAATCAAGTGAAATTAAAATGAACGGAAGTTGGGGGCTGGAAAGCTGGCTCAGCAGTTAAGGACACTTACTGCTCCTGCAGAAGACCCAGGGTCACACAGCACTCATACAGCAGCTTACAACCATCTACAGCTCCAGTTCTATGGGATCGGATGCCCTCTTCAGTACCCTCTGTGGGGACTGCATGCATATGGTGCATTTACGTACATGCAGGAAAACATCGATACAGAAAATAAAAATAGATAAATCTTTAAAAAGAAACCCTCAACTTTTATTTTACATAATAAACAAGTTTAGGCTTTATAATTTTTATTTCAACATCTCAGAGGTTACTCTGGTTCTACTTCAGCATATATATTTTAAATTTATAATAGCCAAGGTATTTGTTGTATGCCTTTTGCATTATTACAAAGAGTATCAACATGTAATGCTATTGCTATTATACTTTCATGCTTCATTATGGTTACTTGCTCTTTTGCTGGACTCTACTTCTGAGGGCAGGACAATGTCTATCTTGTTGGTGTCTCTAAGGTCAGAAGACTAATTCATGACAGGCATTCTGTAAACATTTAATTAATGAAGTACATGAACAGAGCAATCCTAAGTATTTTTGAACCTTTAATCCCAATACTTGGGAGGCAGAAGTAGTTGCATCTCTGGATTTAAGGCCAGCCTGATCTACATGGCAAGTTCTGGGCTGCCTAGGACTACACAGTGAGTCCCCCATCCAAAATAAATCAACCAACTCACTCAATGAAACAAAAACACAAAAACAAAAAACAAAAAAAAAAAACTTAAGTGTTTGAAAATGCTTAGATAGTTCTTGGAGTCAGACATCACTATTGTTGGGTGCCTCTGATAGATAATATTTTAAAATTCTTAGACTAGACATTTACCCAGCCACTGGACTGCATAAAGGACCTTTGATCTGGGCTCTGTGTAGGTGCTCTGCTGTAGCTACACCCAGCCCTCTCTTCAGATTCTGACCTAGGCTCTGCGGCTGCAATACAGAATAGTCCACAGAAAGGCCAGCAATCTGAGCATGATGATGCTCTACACAAACACACTGCAGTCACTAACAAACACTGACAACTACCATGGGAGCCTACAACATGCAGCAACTGCTGTACCTGGGAGAATGGGGAGTGTCCCAGAGGATGGGCCATCATGACCGACTGAGCAGTTAGATGAGCAGGAGAGGAGACAGCAATCTGGTGGAAGGAAAGCGGCAGAGGGGCCCAGCCATTCCAGTGGGCTGAAACTAAGTGTGAATACAAATGACCTCCCTTCTCTTTTGAGTCTGTGATGGACAGGAAACCACCTAACATAATTAGCTATATAACAATGCAAATATACTTTGTTATATACGTGTCTAAAATATGGATGCCACTTAGCAATTTGATGTGAGTCTTGGGGGTGGGGTGAGTTTTTCTGCTTTTCAGGGTTAAAATGGAAACTGTTCACCTGTCAGGTGACAAAAAACCAATTTCTGTAAATGTGCCAGGATAATTCTTCTCCTCCTCAAGAACAGCCAGTCCTCAGTCTACTCATTACTGTCTTTTTATAGTATTTTTATTTAATAAAACCTATTAAGGCTACCATACAAATCTCTTTACTTATGCTTTTATCTTTTAACTGATCAATTTTTATATTGCTGACATCCCTTCTTCACCATTTGTTCATTTAAAAATTCATAGTATGTGAGCAATGTCTCCAGGGAAGTGTCCATAAAATTTGTTACAGCTGGCAAATGTGTATGAGTCAGTGATAGCACATGACTAAATGCTTCACAGAAAATAAAATTTGTTTCTGTAGTAAGCAGAACTGTTTAAATGTTATTTATTTTTATGTTTCAAAGAAAATATATTGTGAAGTGCTGCATTGATTTAAAAGGCAACAATGTCTGTGTACACGCTGGAGAAGGGAAATTTATGAAACCTTTGCACAACTCCTTTAATTGAATTTTCCAAATCTCTCACCACACACAAATAATCAATATCTTCTGCAGAGCAAACCAGTCAGAATTATTACAGTCTTTCTTTTCAATTTTGTTGTCATCAGCACATAAGAACACCTGGATGTTTGTCCTGTCTGCTTGCAAGTTATTTACACCTTTAAACACGTAATTGCTAGTGAGTCCAAATGTATAATTTTCACATGGGCTACAGATTTTTTTCAAAAGAAAATTATTCTTTAAGTAAAGCATAAAAATTTAAATCATGGAAGAAAATTATGTAAAAGACTTTGAAAAGTAATAAACCTGTTTGGTTTTCCTTAACTCCAAGGCAGATCTCAAGTAAGCATTTCCAGCAGTTGGTAGTATTCTCCCAGCAGTGATGCTCGGCAGAAGAGAAGCACATTACTATCATCCACAGTAGAGGCGGGACCCACGCCGCATGCACAACGGCAAATCCGTATTAAGGGCTGAGGGCTGCCATGTACATTAATGTGAATTTGTGGTACAAAATTAACAGTTATCTCCAAATAAATCTAGGACAGCACATGGGGGAATGTTTAAGGGAATCTTCAAGCTCAAATGAGTGCTTTTAAAACTGAAGTCTCTGCTCCCCCCGCCCCAAAGATATTTCCAAGATGAAAAGCCAAAAGGATAGTAGTCTTCAGGAAGTAAAAGGATTTAGCCAATTTGATGAAGACTTTTTCAGGACTGAGTTGAGAGAAGCAAAACATATTTTTGTTAAAAATACCTCAGTGGTGGCCAGAACGAAAAGGCAGTGCCACATCAAACTATTTTATAGTGTCAGTACAAAAGGGGCTGCAACTTGTCATAGAGCTTAAAGACTTTGGTAACTTCAGAATCCTAGAACCAAGATGAATTTTACAATGGACGTTAACTAAAGAAAACAGTCTGTGCTTCTTTCAAAAGACCAGAGCTAGAAGTTCTGAAATAGTTTCTGTTACAAATAGCTGAAACAATCAACTTTTTTGAACACTGTAAAGTTCAGATGGTTATACTGCATTTGAAATATGCATTCAGCAACCTACACAGTTATTCTCAAAACATAAAATATGTTTTGGACTGAAACTGAGTGTCTTGATTTCTTATCTTGGCAACTGCTCTACAATTTGCTTACATTCTTTTCAAAAACATTTTGTTTACTGGAATTCCTAGACACAGACAAACAATGAGGGCATTTTTTAATATCTCTAGAAAAAATGAAAATGCCAAGTGCTACAGAATGCCATCTATTGACTAAGGGATATCTGTGTGAGGTTGTTTTTAGTAGAGGTTGATTGTGTAAAGCAAATACATTTCATGCCTTACCATGTGATGACAGTGTGACATTCCATCCGTCTCAGCCCACTGAATAGTCAGATGTCTTAAATCTTATGCGTAACAAATTTAAAATAATTATGAAAATCCACATCCAAATCTAACAGAAAAGAAACCTTTCATTTCATCGTTTTCCTAATAGTCATAAAGCCAATATTATTAAGGAAAGTGAAGTTAGTCTTATACCCTAAGTAAGCCAAAGAAGCTGTCCTTTGTTCAAGACCCTGGGTAAGCAGAGGAATGCCTGCTACTCACACAGTCCAAGAAGGCATTCTGATTCATAAGGTCTCGTTCTTCAGAAAAGTTCAGTGACCTCTTCACATTACCGGGGATGTTTTACATCTCTTAGTTACCTGAAGCCTTCACGGTACGTACATACGTACGTACGTGTCAGGTGCCTGTTCACTTAATCCCGAGTGTCATTCTTGCTGCAGCAGCAGCTGCAAGTGGTGCTGAGGGAAGGGAACTGGCGCCGGGGAAAGAGGAAAAGACCGATCTGAATGGGCAACGGCAGCGGAAATGTTGCAACTCTCCTGCAATTGCCTATTGTAATTATTCTAGGACAACTTTAGAAGAATCTGAAGGATAAGAAGAATTACCATCATCATCCTAAACGGCCACCATAGGGATGTGTTGTTGACAGTGAAACAAGTGACTGACTAGTCCCACTTTTATGATTACAGACATGGAACAAATTCAGTATATAGTATAAGGGCTGATTCAAAAAAACTATTTCTGGTGTCATGAAAATTCACAAGAGGTTTTAAAATTTAAACAAATCTGGATAGTAATAGAAAAAAGTAAGTTAGAAAACATTAAGAATCAAAGCCCAATCTCCAAGGGAGCACAATAAAGCAGACGAGTCTCAGATGTTACAAAAATTAGCAAGTGTTTCTTACAATCAATATGGTAAGAAGAGATGAGAGTTGTTAATTTAGCAAAGAAAAATCCTGTGTGTGCAACAACAAAAAACCCAAACTGCAAATATGCATAGTAGGAACCAGAGAAAGCAGTGGGGGAGAGCATCCAGGGGAATGCAGGAACTCAGATTCAAATTACACAGGAAGCAAGTTTTCGTAAGTTGAAAAGTGAAGAACTTTCAGTACCCTAGAAGACAGAAAGAGCTAATGTAGCTTGTGCCATATAGAAATGTTGGATTATCAATACAAATACATGATCCAGATAGTAAATAAGAACAACACGTACTGGTAAATAACATGAAAACAGGTTTTTAAATTAAGTTTTTATTTACTCTACAACAAGTAACTAGTGCCTATTGGAAATTTCAAAACATGATTTAGTGATACAATTTCTTCTATGAATGAAAGAAACCTAACTTTGTAAGAGTCTGGTAATGGACAAGTCAGTCTGCACGTCTACAAATAACAGAGAATAGCTACAAGGCTGGTCTTGCATAAATGCACAAAGAATTGAGGTACGGGGGATAACAGAAAGGAATGGCATATTATCCAAAAGCCCCTAAAAGATTTTAGTGACGTATTAATACGTTCGGGAAATGTTCTTTAGAATTATCTGAGGGCTGGTGAGATGGCTCAGCGGTGAAGATGCTTGCTGCCAAAGCCTGACGACCTGAGTTCGATCCCCAAGAGCCACATGACAGAGGCAGAGAGCTGACTCCTGTAATTTACCAGCTGACCCCTACAAGTGTCTATGTCATCCCCCAATAAATGAAATAAATGTCATAATTCTGTTAACTAATTACCTGAGAATTTTTTCCTGCATTTCCCCAAATTTGGTAAATTATTAATCATTCTAGGAAAGTATGGATTTAAAAATTGTACCGTTGACACAGAAGATATAGCGGATTTCTTCCCATTGGGAAATAAATATAGAAATGTCACATAATCTAAATCTTGTCAGGTTAGGAAGTGAAACAGCGACACACTGCAGTCAGGCTCTGGAGAGCTAAAATAGGAGAGGAGAGCCCAATCTCCTCCCAGGCCACAGGACAAGTGAGCGGTACGAGAGTCTACTTTGCCCTCTACAACAGCTTTGGAGGCATCTTGCCATGGCTGCGACCCTTGGGTAATGCCGCTGGCCTCTGTATCTGACTGGAATCTGGTATTACCACTGGAGGTTACTGTTCAAGTCTTAAGCCCAGTCAGACATATTAGACTGGTTGACCCAATGTCTGTTATATTAATGTATAATCTGAAAGCTGGGGTGACCAGATGACTTCACTTGATTTGGGAAGAACCATGAAATCATGGAAAGGCCAGACTGCCTTTTAGCCGGAGTTCCGGCTCTGTAACTTAAGTGGCAGTGTCTTTGGTCAAATTTCTTAGTAAGTTTTGTGTATTTGTTTATTGTCCATGAAGACAATGAAAATAACTATCTTGTAATTTGCTGTACAGATCTGCTGAGCCTAGTCCTGGAAACCTAAGCCTAGTACTTAATAAGTAGTAGTTGCTTGTCCTTAAGGATGGTAGACTAACATACAACTAGCCAAGGCCAACTCCACTTGCAGAGATTGCTGAGTGGCATTCATGTCAGAATATTAAAATTCTCATTCTTCTACACACAACAGAGTATTATTCAGTCATTAAGAACAAGGAGGTTTCTGCTGGGCATCTGACCAGAGCAGCACTCATCAGGAGCAGCCCAAGATTGGCATTTTAAAAGAGATCCCTGCCGAGTTAGGGGCTTGGCAATTCCAGACCTTCCATCAGTCTGGATGACACAGAAACCTCACCAGCAATACACTGCAAAACATGAGGGTTGAGGGTCTAGCCACTGGGCTAGACATGGGGTCTAGCAGAAAACACCACCATAACCTTACTACCACCCAGTCACTTTCCTACACTGCGATCACTTCAAATGAAAGAACAGGGTGATTGAGAGGAAAACAAATCAAGGATTTACCAGATGTGCAAAGCTGTGCGGGGAGGAACTGGATGGGATCCACTCAATGCTTAGCAAGGTGCAAATCTGGTTAGGGCCAGAGTCTGAAGAGGAACAGACACAAGTCTCCAATAAACGTGGTGTTTCCTAGTAAGTACTGCCAGACTGCTATGTCCCAAGCCTCCTGCAGCTCATCCTTTGGGGTCCCCATTCCACCACGTGAGGTGCTAGAGATTAGGAGCCCGGAGAACACTGGAAGAGAATGTAGATTCTGGAATTGGTTTGCTGTCACTGCTACTTCCGGTGTGGGTTCAACAAGTTGACCGGAGAGAACAATACCACCCTTGCCCCAGTTTCTCAGGAGATGGTGGTGACTCTTCCACAGACATCTGTATCACCCTTGAGGTCACAGTATCCCCCCAAATAGAGAGTCCTGCTAACTAGAGGTCCAGCCTCCAGTCAGCACCAGGGTATACCAAAAAAAAAAAAAAAAAAAAAAAAAAAGCCATGAATGTGGCGAGGGCTGGACTTCTATCTGAGGGGTAAATAAGGAAACAAGCATGCCTTCTGATGGTAACTTTCTCTTTTCCTTCAATCTAAAAAGTCCTCTCTCCGACAATCTCTGTTTCCACACAGCTATATTCTTTACACACTGCTCTCTCGCTCTCTCTCTCTCTCTCTCTCTCTCTCTCTCTCTCTCTCTATATATATATATATATATATCTTTCTCCTACATAGCCATATATTTCTATATACAGTTACATCTCTTTCTTCTCTCTACCCTGTTACAGTCCTTCACACTCTACTACATCATCCACTCACTCTTTACTCATTCATTCTCTCACTCATTCACTCTCCTGTACATACACATCTCTGTCTCCACAGTTACATATCTTCGCATTTTCTCTCTCTACACACTCAGCTACATCTCCCTTTCAGCACACACACAATTCAACAGCCAAACTCTGGACAATTATCTGTTACATTTTCAGGGTCTGACCCATTGTCATAACACAGGATAAGTCACACAGTTTCTCTCAGGCTAGGGAGGTCATGCTGACTGGTCAGTGAGTAAGGCTTGGCTGTGTACATAGCTCTAAGTGGTCAGGGTTCCCAGACAGAAAGTGACATTGAAATTCAGGGATTAAACGATAAACAGCTGGCTGAACCTTGAAGTAGGGAGTACATGCAGAAAGCCAGCTGCCAAGAGGACCTATACAGGAAGCCATGTCTCAATGTATCAGCCTGACTTTGGTTCAATAGACACTTGGGAATTTGTCCTTGAGCAAACTGTCTCCACAGGCAACTCAGTCTATTTTGGATTTGTTCTGAGGTCTTAGCAAAATGAGTAAAAGGCTGTCTTTGTAGCTGAGAACATTGCCATCTTCCTATGTTGGTATGAGTAAAGAAAAAATATCCTAGTATTCTATTCATCAGAATTATACAATTTAGGCAGGAATCATCTTCCTGGCCATCCACAGCTGTAAGTGTGCCCAATAGATGAAATATATACATGAGATAAACACAAAAGCAGTGGGAAAATACCCATAGCAGTTTTTAGGGAAGAAATGTAGTGGCAAATGAATTACAGACAGGAGCAACTGGTCATTTACAGTCAGTGACCCCATGGTCCTTGCCAGGTGGGGCTCCCCATCAGTTATTCACCTGGAGGGTCAACCTGTTGAATACTAGTTGTCACCTGGTGTGTACTCCCACAGTCTCTGGTAAAACCATTGCTACCAGCAGCTCTCAGCAAGAGAGGACTCTGAGATTATGCCTAGACCCCAGATCCAAGATTGAGGAGGCAACCCCGGGTTAGGAAAGGCACTGAAGGCTAGCCATAATGGTGACAGAGCTGCAGGCGCAGAGAGGATCCAGTGCTCTCCCATGCTCACCTGGGCTGGACTGGGCACCCCAGGCCTAGAGCTCAGGCTTTGGCACACTGAGGCCCTCAGGCTAGGGCTTCTTTCTTCCCTTTTAGGAAAACAATAGTATTTTCTGCTGTCTCTTTTTTTTCCAACTCTAGACTTTCTTTTCCTGTCTTTGTGGACAGGCTTTCCTCAAGAACATAACAGCTTGTTTGTGTGTGCAGTTTTGTTATTGCCGCCTCCTAGAGGATAGGGCTTCTTGACTGCCTTTTGGATTTCTTTACCTCTCCTCACTGGTCCCTTTATTACTTTCCCCCCTCCTCCCCTTTTCTCCATCAAGCCAATACTAATCCCTAGTCTCACTCTGCTTTCCCTTCCCACTTATACACAATAACTAACATCTTAGTGCACACAGCACTATCAATCAGTTTTCCTTTACTTCCTGAAATGACTAGCATTTGGTGGTGATTTTTTTTTTATTTGACCGTTACTCTATTTTCACAGTGAGCTGGCCTATCTTTGATAATGATTGCTTTTGCAAACAGTGTTCTACCTTCAGTGATGTAGTAGGGATTAAGCCTGGTGCCTGAACATATGGGTTGAGGGTCTAACTACTAAGCTAGACATGGAGTCTAGCAGAAAACACCACCATAACCTTACTACAACTCAGTCACTTTCCTACACTGAGATCACTTCAAATGAAAGAACAGAGGTGATTTACAGGAAAACAAATCAAAGATTTACCAGATGTGCAAGTCTCGAGGTCAAAACAAAAGAAACATGAAAATTCAAGGCAAAATGATTCCTCCAAAAAATCATTTATCCCACAGTAATGTCCTTTAATGAGAGTAAGTTATATCAAATCCCAAATAATTAATTCAAAAGAATGATGATAAGTTATTCAAAAATATCAAAGAGGACATAAATAAATGCCTGAGTGAATTCTATGAGAACAAAAATAGCTAAAAGAAATGAAGGAGTCCGGGTTAGGTAGATGGCTCAGTCAGTCTAATCCCCAGCACCCACATAAAACCCAGGCATGGTGGTGTATGTCTGTGTCTCCTGTACTGGAAGGGCAGAGACAGGTGGATCCTGAGAGCTGGCTGGCCAGCCAGTCTGGGCAATCCAAGAAATTCCAGGTTCAGTAAAAGCCTTATCTCAAAAAATAAGATGGAGGGGCTGGAGAGATGGCCCAGCAGTTAAGAGTTCTTGTTGCTCTTGCAGAGGACTTGTGTTCAATTTCTAGCACTGAGACAGAGGCTCAAAACCACCTGTAACTCAAGTTCTAGGAGATCCAGTCCCCTCTTCTGGCTTCCACAGTCACAACATGCATGTGATGCACAGACATACATGTAGGCCAAATACCCACACACATAAAATAAAAAGAAACAAGTCAATACAGGATATGAAAGTGGAATAAGAAAAACAAAAATCAAGTGAAATACAAGAAATTCCAAGTTCACTACATCCAATAGGAAGCTCCATAGAATAAGTGGGATACAGCTAGGGGAGGACAGAAAACTCGGGGTGGAAACAAGATAGATGAAGTGGAATATGCAGACAATGACAAAGACGAATTAATAAGGAAGGGTAAACACAATGTATGGGACTCTATGAATAAAGACCAAGTCTACAAGTCATGAGCATGGAGAAGGAGAAGAATTTCATGTGAAAGGCACAGAAAACATTTTCAACTAAAGGTATGCAGAATATTTCTCATATCTAAGGAAAGAGATGCCCAGTCAGGCACAGGAGGAAGTTGGAAAAAAAAAAAAGACAAGAACAGAACTTTCCTATATCATATTGTGAATAAAACATTAAAGATACAGAACAAAGTATGTTGTAAATTATAAGAAACATAAAGTCACATAAAAGGCAGGCCCATCAGAATAATAACAAATTCCTCAAGAGAATCTTTAAAAGATAGGATGGATCACTAACCTAGAATTCTATACACAGAAAAACTATTTGACATAACTGAAGAAAAAACACTTTCCATGATGCAAATAGGATAAAGGGATTTGTGACACACAGCTAGATACCCTTCCAGCCCATGGGGTTTGACGGTGTGACACAGAGCTTTTGTCCCAACTTACTGGCATTAGGCCTGACATGAGGGCCAGTGCTTGACACTAAATACTTGAAGGAATCCTTCAGAATAAAGAAAAAGGCAAACTCATCCATGTTATAGGAAATAATAAACCGCAATAGAATAACAGCTTAGCAAGTAAAGACTATGACAATCTCAAACACTAAAAAAAGAAGAAGAAAGACAGAAAGTTTCAACAGTATCCACATAAATGCCAGGAGCATATGGTGGCTCACCTGTAATACGTGTAGGGTGAAAAGGGCCAAGGGCCTTGACCCTAAGACCAGGGCTTGAAATCTCACCAATCCCTGAGCTTGCCCCAGAGTCAGGCTGCAGAATCCCACCAATCTCTGAGGTCCCTAAGCACAGTATCCTACTAATCCCTGAGCTTGACTCAGAATCAGACCACAAAAATCCACTAATTCCAAGTCATCCTGGAAAGCTCTGCCCCCCATCCCCTAAGAAATGCTATATAAGCTCTGTACCCTGTTCAATTTGCTGCTCTTCACCCTAGAGGCAGCCACCCTCCTGGATTTTTCCTTCCCAATAAATCTCAAGTGAGTTTTGTTGTATGGTGTGACACTTTAACTGGAGTGAGCCCAGCTATAACAACTGTCAACAGAGCTGAAGCAGGGCAGAGCAATGCTGTGGAATAATCCTTTTGTACACGGTGTAAATTATGCTGTGACTGGTCTAATAAAGAAAGTGACTGGCCAATAGCTGGACAGGAAAGCCAGACTAAGGACATTGGGAAGAAGGGTGGAGTCAAGAGAGTTACCAGCCAGACAGAGAGAGGAAACAGGAGGTACAAGATGAAAGAGAGGTGATGCCAAGTGGCAGAATGTAGATTAATAGAAATGAGTTAATTTAAGTTGCAAGAGCTAGTTAGTAATAAGCCTGAGCTATGGCCAAGCATTTATACTTACTATTGAGTCTCTGTGTCAGTTATTTGGGAACTGGCAGATGGGAAAGAAAAGTTTGCCTACAGCAGAGCATGAGCCAAAGCAGAGCAGAGCAGAGCAGAACTGTAACAACTTTGCAGGGGGTTTGAAACCCTCCCCTGCTGGAACAGAGTTGTTACACTTGCATTGGAGAAATCTTTCCCTGGAGCAGGGTGGTAAGCTTACAGCGACTTTGTAGTATTCCTTGGCTCCTGACTGCTAGGATACCTTTCCATCTGAGCTCAACTGCTAGGATACCTTCCCTTCTGAACTGCAATGCGTACAATACCTTTTAGTAATAATTCTGAATACTAATGGTTTCAATGTCCTAATCAAAAGATAGACTAGTAGGTTGAACTACAGAGCAAGATCCATCTGTTTGTTGCCTCTAAAAACATACTTCACTACCAAATATTTGGGCTTAACAGGTAAAGCACTTGCTGTGCAAACACAAAGGGCCAGAGTTTGGATCCCAGTACTTATGTAAATGCCAGGAGGGGTACGGTGGCTCATCTGTAATGCCTGTACACAGAGGACAGAGATAAGAGATTCTAAGAGCAAATTTTCTAGCTAGGTTAGCCAAATGGGCAAGCTCTGGGTTCAAGTGAGACCCCGCCTCAATATAGTAGGTGGAAAGCAATCAAGAAGACACCCAACATCAAACCACGGCCTATGCATACACTCATGTGTGTGCATGTGTTTGTGTGAACATTAACATACATATGTACAAACACCACACATGGACAAAACATAACAAGACAAAAACGAAAGAAAAGGGCAAGCAGGTACCATTGTTCTAATATCTGACAAATGACTTTAAACCAAAATTATAAGAGAGTAAGAAGATTACATTATACTGATTAAAGCAACTCCCTCAGGAGGACACTGCCATTTTAAACACACATGCACTGAACATGGGTGGACCTAAGTTCACAAATCAAATACTACTACATGTAGAAACTAAGATGAATCCCACAACATTAATTACTAATAAGTAATAATAATATTAATGTTAATAATAGTAACATCTTAATCAATGTTCTGTTTCTGCGAAGAGACACTATGACCATGGCAACTCTTATAAAGGAAAACATTTAATTGGGGCTGGCTTACAGTTTCAAAGGTTTAATCTATTATCATCATGGTGGGAAGCATGGTGGCATGTAGACAGACATGGTGCTGGAGAGGTAGCTGAGAATTCTCTATCGGGACTGGCAGGCAGCAAGAAGAGAGAGAGCCATTGGGCCTGGCTTGGGCTTCTGAAACCTCAAAGCCCACCAAGCCCCACCCCCACAAATGACACACTTCCTCTTCAAGGCCACGCCCACTCCAACAAGGCCACCCCCCCGTCAAGTAGAGCCACTCCCTACGGACCAAGCATTCAAATATATGAACCTATGGGGGCCATTCCTATTCAAACTGTCACAGCAGGTAACATCAACAGCCCACTTTCATCAACATACAAGTCACCCTGACAAAAAAATAAACAAGAAAACATCTGAGTTAACTGATATCCTAGATCAGATGGATCTAACAGATGGACCTTACAGACGTCCAACCATACACTGAGTAACACACATTCTAAACAGCACAACACAGAACTTTCTCTAAAGTAGATTATTTAATACAATACAAAGCAAATTGTAACAACAACAAGAAAGCTGAAATAATTTCTTATATGTTATCTGATCACAAAGGGATAAAATAGAAATCAACAATATGAAAACTATAGAACCTATAACAACGTATACAGATTGAGCAACGCATTACTGAATGAGGAATGGCTCACTGATAGACTCAAGAAGGAATTTAAAAATTCTTAGAATTGGATGAAAATAAAAATGCAACATACGAGCCGGGCGTGGTGGCGCACGCTTACCAGCATTGAGCAGAGGCAGCGGATTTGTGAGTTGAGGCCAGCTGGATAAATGAGCTCCAGGAAAGGCGCAAAGCTACACAGAGAAACCCTGTCTCCAAAAAAAAAAATGCAACATACCAAAAAAACCTATGAAAATAGTCCTATTAAGGAAGTTTACAACTACTCTAAAAAACTAGATTTCTAACATGATGATGTGCATTAGGGCCTTGGGAAAACAAGAACACGGCAACCCAAAGCAGGTAAAGAAATGATTAAGGACAGGGCAGAAATTAATGAAATGAAAATGAAAAACAAAAACACAAACAACAACAATGCAAAGAATCAATAAAACAAAGAGTTGATTCTCTGAAAAGATAAAGCTTTGACAAATCCTTAGTGAAACTAACAAAAAAGACAACACTCAAATTAATGAAATGAGAAATGAAAAGGGAACCATTACAATAAATACTGATAGAATTCTGAACATCAATAGGACACACCTTAAATACTTCTATTTCACTAAATTGGAAAAATCTAAAGATGGATAACCTCCAGACATGTATGACCTACCAAAATTAAACCGAGAAAAGAGAAATCATTTAAATAGATTAGAGCAAACAATGGCATTGAAATAGTAATAAATAATATCCCAACTAAAAAAAGTCCAGACACAGATAGATTCCCTGCTGAATTCTACCAGACCATTGAAGAAAAACTAACACTAAAACTTCTCAAACTATTCCATCAGCTCAAAAGAGAAAAGATGCAGTCAAACTTTTTACAAAGCTGGTATCAGGCTAATGCCAAAGTCAGAAAAAAACATGCACAAAAAATGAAATTCTAGACCAATCTCCCTAATAAGATACACAAGTTCTCAAGAAAATATCTGCAAACAATTCAAGAACACATCAAAACAAGCATTCACCACGTTAGGAGCACAGCTTTAATGCCATTTTGTGTCACTCAGAAACTATTTTATATGATTTAAATGACATGAGACCCGAACTCGCCACCAGATAGCTCTGATAAGAGCTAGGCCTCAGAAGCAAGTCCCTGACAGGCCATCAGGCAGTTCAGAGACAGGACCTAAGGTCGCAGGATTGTGCTAGTGAACAGGCACCAAGCTGTGAGCCCTGAGAGCGCAAAGCCAGTGACCAATGAAATGATACAACAACTGAGAGTTTGGGAATGGTCTCTAGGATCACACCTGTGCTTCCTAGCCAAGGCTTCTTTAGCCTCTGTGTTGATACCCATCAACAAGAGGACTTGAGACTTCGTGTGGCCCTGGCCTCAGTGACTGTTGAAACTTCCAGCACTGTGGCTGGGGCCACACAGGCCCATCTGTTGGCACTAGACATTGACCTACCCTCTCAAGGACATCCTGGACCTCCACCTGTCATCCTCCTGCCTGCCACAGTTGAAGGACTTTCACATCTGCAAGTTTCCAAAGCATCCTCACCAGATGGATTTCCCAGTGGAACCCTGCAGCAGCATTCCTGCCCAAACAACCATTCCCCACTTGGCAAGATGTCTGTTTAATTTTTCTATTAGTATGATATTATAAGGAATGTTTGTGTGAATAAACTGACCATATTCGAAAAGCAAATCTTATGTGGGCATCCCAAGTGCTGAAGGCCTTACAGCCTCTCTGCACACCATGACCAAGTTAGCTTGGTCCAGAGATGCAGGAAAGGTTCTGCATATAGAAATCAATAAATATATCATATAAATAGACTCAAGGTCAGAAATCACCTGATCATCTCAACAGATGTGGAAAAAAGGGGAGATTTTAACAAAAGTCCATGATAAACTCCCAAAAGAAATTAGCAATAAAAGAAATATATCACAATATAAAAGGACTGCACACGACAAACCTGTTGCCAACATTATACTAAATGGAGAAAAACTCAAAAGCATTTCCATTAGTATGAGGAACAAGACAATTTCTCCATTCATCTTCAATATACTACTTAAAGACTTAGCTGAAGCAATAAGGCAAGAAAAGGAAATACAAGGACGCAGATACAAAAGGAAGAAGATCAAGAAGCCCCATTTCCAAATGGTGATTTTGTACATGAGATACTATAGAGAACCAGGAAACTCTTAGATCTGATAAGGGAAGTGGCAGGACACAAAATTAGCATACAAAACCCAGCAGCCTTCCAATATTCCAATAACAAATAAACCAAGGTGGTGGTGGTGGTGAGGGGGATAAAGAACAATCCTATTCACAATTGTCTAAAAAAAAAAAGAAAGAAAGAAAAGTTCCTTGGCATAAACCTAACCAAGAAAAGTAAAAGATTTCTACAATTAAAACTTTAAGTACCCAAGAAAGAAACCGAAGACAACATAGAAGATGGAAAGATCTCCCATATTAATGGATTAGAATAATTAATAATTATAGATGTAACCAACCGTCTTATTAAATAAGAAACACAGAAACAATGTAAAAGAGAAAGCCGAGAGACAGAGCTCAGAGCTAAAATCTCACCTCCTCGCTGTCCAGCTTCGCGAAAAGAGACCTACTTCCTTCGTTCGTTTTTTTATATATGTTTGTTCTGCCTTCTCATTGATGAAACCAAAACACAAGACGCCCGTCACTGTCTGAATTACAGCCCCCTAGGTCTTAAGAATGTCCAATGCGGCTATAGCCCCGAAACACACAGAGATCTTTGGGATTAAAGTTGTGCCACCACGCACCTCTGCATGCTCTAATAGCTTGCCTGAACACACAGATATCTATGGGATTAAAGGCGTGTGCCACCACCCCACACTCTGCTATGGCCTAATAGCTCTGACCCCCAACAACTTTATTTATTAACATACAATCAAAATAATAATTCAGTACAATTAGATTACACCACAAATAATGTGAAAATGAAACCTTACAAAAGTAAATCTACAAATTCAATGCAACCCTCTTGAAATTTAATGTTATTCTTCATAGAAATAAAAAAAAAAACAATAAAACCCCTTAAGATCATATAGAAGCACAAAAGACCCCAGAAGCAAAAGCATTCTGAGCAAAAATAGTAAGCTGACCGCGGTGGTGGCACCCTTTAATCCCAGCACTCGGGAGGCAGAGGCAGGGATCTCTGTGAGTTCGAGCCAGCCTGGGCTATAGCTGAGTCCAGGAAAGGCGCAAAGCTACACAGAGAAACCATGTTTTGAAAAACCAACCACCAAACAACCAACCAACCAAACAACCAACCAACCAACCCCAACCAAACAAACAAACAAGTAAGCCTGGACACACATTTCTAACAGCACAACACAGATCGGTTCACGGGCCATTTGTGGGCGCGACAAACAATGCCAGGGTGGAGGGGGCCCGGATGTGTGGATGCTGGCGCGGCGTTGTGCGGGGTGGGGGGTCATCTGTGGCGGGCGCTGACTGGCTGGGACGGCGGCAACAAAAATTCTCGTGTGTGTTGGCGCTGTTGCCGTGGGGTGGTGGTGAGGGGAAAAACAAGGGAAGGGCGGAACGGAAAAGGGGGGGCCGCGGGGTCGTGGGCGGGGCGGAAACAGAGCGGGAGGGGGTAACTCATCCATCGCAGACACGACCCTCAGCGGTTGCCTACCGGGCGTGACGGCCGTCGGTTTTGCACGGTGGTCCTCGCCCTGGCGTGTCATTCGCCCTCTCGGTACCCTCCTCCACCACACGCACCGACTCCCGCTAATGGTCGGCAACACCGGGGAGCGCGTTCGGGAGTCTGCTTCCGTACAAGCTACGGCTCACCTAGGAGTTATGATCAGGTCTATCACCATCCCCTCTCTTCTGAGGTAACCTGTCCTCTCCTCTTCCGCGAGCGCGCTTCATCCCTCCGAATAACTAGACTAAGTGAGGCCGTGGCCCATACTCCGGACCATTCTGTGCTAACAGAACGAGGCGCACTCTGCTGTACCCAGTGAGAGCGACTCTCCATCCTTAATAGAACATCCTAGACCTCGACTCTCCCGCTGCTTGTTAATTTTTGAATCATATCACCCGCAATATGGACAGACTATATTCTTCCCTTTGCCAAGCTTCATGCATCTTTGTTGGGTAAGGTCAGTCTCCTCGTACAACTGCCTCTTACTTCGAGAAGACTTTGCCACTTTACTGTGGTCCGTAATCGCTGTACATCACTATGCGTGATTATGCTTTCTATTCGCCTTGGGGCACCCCGCGAAGAGCGCGTGTGCTATATAGCGGATATGAGGCTGGGAGCACATGAGTATCGCATGTAGTAATATAATCACTCAATCGGTCCCCCACCGTATCACATCCCCTAGACCGCGACGTCGCGACTCTCCGCACTGCATCGGACTCGCTGTCGTTGCGCTACAGCGGCCACACCTCGGCTTGTTAACTTCCGCGCTGCTTCTAACGCAGCTCCATACTCTTACCCTTTAGTAGTCGCACTATGGATACACTAGTAACCCGTCTCGCTCTGCCGCTTCACCAGCCTCTATTTCACTAAAAGACCCGCCTGCGCCCCTTGTCATCGCCGCTCCGTGGCAGTTTTAGTACTTATACATCATCGGCACCCTCTCTTTATATACTCTGCATGACTCTCTCTCACCGCGCGACCAGCTTCATCCCTCCGCGGTGTTCGTCCGACTCGACCTCCGATTCACGCACAAGCGAGCGCAGGTCGTGCCGCCGTAGCAGCTTCCTGCGCGCGCTTCAACCTACCTCCGCGAGCTTCACCTTGCTCTGTGTGCGTACTACAGTCTTGTTCGCCCGAGCGGCTGGTTCCCGAGAGCGTTGCGGGCTTCGCCTCCAGCCTCTCCTTTGCTGACGCTTTCCGTCCCGCGCGCCGTCCGCCCTCTCGCACCTGGGCATACGCCCATCCTACCCGCCCGATTCTATCGTACCAATGTCATTCTCGTTTCTAGTTCTTGTCCTCGACGAATCCCCCACAACGCACCCACATCTCGAATTGCGCCGCCTCCCCATCACTGAACTACCACCATCCCCTCACGCTCGTCCCCGATCCGTTCGTCTGGTGCCTCTCTGGCGCCGTCCGAACGTCTCCTCCTCTTTCGTATGCTCCATGAGGCCGTCTCCCGCACACGTAACTCCATCCTCCCCTCCACGTATCACCTTTATCAATAAGCTTGTCTCTCAATATCGCTCTCTCCAACCCTGTTTCACACGCGGCGTGGGCGCCTCTCGCTCTTCGCAGCTATTCTCTACTATTACCTTCGCTACACCAACTTATAACAAACAACCCGGACCCCATTATCTGCCAGGCTCCCGCCCGATATAGACAGACGTAACTCCTGGTATCCCTCTACCATCACATACACACATGAGTGCTCTTTCTATCTCATAACTTAAGACATAGTCGCCACCATTGTAACCTTAATCGCGCACTACCTCCGCGTCTCAGAGCGAGACTCATTATTCTAATACCATCTATCTCGCTATTCGGTCGAAGCGAACGCTCCTCTTACAAAATCTATCACACCAAGCGCTGCACTATACATATACCCGACAAAACCTGCTGAGCAAAATAGCCCTACAGAGTGAAGAGTGAGAGTAGTGCGCATGCAACCTACAACTGTTAGACTTCAGTATTAAAGTAATGTTCAACCTGACTGAATTCTGTTGAGATATCAATACAGATCATACAACTATGACAACAATTCATTATATATATATCTTAGAACACTGTACTCCTGCTCCAAAACAAGTAGTGTCTCCCATCAGCCTCAAAAGCAGCAAAAGAAATAGCTTGTTCAAACTTTACAAAGCTTAGGTATCAGATGTCAAACAATACACAAAAAAGTACCCACGGAGATTAAAATAGAGTGCAAACAAAAATTTAAATTCTAAGACCAAGTCTGCTACCTATATAGGTATACATACCTATACAAAGTTCTCAAGTATATAATCTGCCAATACAATTCCAAGATCCACCACATCCATAATAAACAAGAATCTTACAAATAATTGCACCATACCGTGTGAAATGTGAGTGCGGGAATTCTCCTGGCTAGGAGCAAATTCAGCTTTAATGCCCAGTTATGCTCTCACTCAGAAATAACGTATCTATGGATTATTGCCATGTAAATGACATTGACAAGCCTCCCGAATCTCCTCCACCCACATGGAGCTCTGTGATAGAGTTACAGGCATCTAACGAGAAGAGAAAGTCCCTTTAGCAGCTAGACGAAAGGGCCTATGTCAGCTGAGTTCCAGTAGACAAAGAACCTGACACACAAAAGGAGTCAGCGAGGTACGGAGGGATTAGGTAGTAACATAGCGAAGGAAATCGCCACCTAAATTAGCTGTGAGCCTCCTCAAGAGATATAAGCGGCTAAGAAAGCCAGTGACATCTAATGAGTAGACTACACAACGTGAGAGTTGCGTAAATTAGAGCTTACTAGCGATTCTACACCGTAGTGCTATCCTAGCCATAAGGTCTTTCTTTATGCTTAGTGCCGTTAGATATCTATGCGGGCCTGGTGATCAATAGCGAAGAGGACTTGCATACTCAGGCTGGCGCGCTGAGCCATCTAGTGCACGATCATTCCGAGCTCACACCTCTCTCTCTTCCTCCCGCCATCCACTACATACCCAATCTATGACAACAGTGAGAGCTGTGTCCCATGAGTGCGCTATACTCTCTCCTACACCCCGTGGCCCAACTCTAGCCGCACATCTACTCCTTATCATTCGCTTCATCCCTGCCCCTCGCCACAGTTGAAGAGAGACTTCACAATCTCAAATGTCAAAAATAGCATCCTCAACCAGTGTAATGGATTTCACACATAGTCTGGAATCTTCTGGCCAGCGCTATTCCTGACCTCCAAAACATTACACTTCCTGAGCCAAACTTTTTGTCCCTGCAATTCCCTGTCTGTTTAATTTTCAAATTTTTTGGATTAGTATAATAAATAATAAGGAAATGTTTGTGTGAATAAACTGACCATATACGAAAAAGCAAAATCTTATGTGGCATCCCAAGTGCTGAAGGCCTTACAGCCTCTCTGCAACCATGACCAAGTTAGCTTGCGTCCATAATGCAGGAAAGGTTCTGCATATAGAAATCAATAAATATATCATATAAATAGACTCAAGGTCAGAAATCACCTGATCATCTCAACAGATGTGGAAAAAAAAGGGGAGATTTTAACAAAAGTCCATGATAAACTCCCAAAAGAAATTAGCAATAAAAGAAATATATCACAATATAAAAGGACTGCACACGACAAACCTGTTGCCAACATTATACTAAATGGAGAAAAACTCAAAAGCATTTCCATTAGTATGAGGAACAAGACAATTTCTCCATTCATCTTCAATATACTACTTAAAGACTTAGCTGAAGCAATAAGCAAGAAAAGGAAATACAAGGACGCAGATACAAAAGGAAGAAGATCAAGAAGCCCCATTTCCAAATGGTGATTTTGTACATGAGATGCTATAGAGAACCAGAAACTCTTAGATCTGATAAGGGAAGTGGCAGGACACAAAATTAGCATACAAAACCCAGCAGCCTTCCAATATTCCAATAACAAATAAACCAAGGTAGGGGGGGGGGGGATCAAGAACAATCCTATTCACAATTGTCTAAAAAAAAAAGAAAGAAAGAAAGAAAAGTTACCTTGGCATAAACCTAACCAAGGAAAGTAAAAGATTTCTACAATTAAAACTTTAAGTACCCAAGAAAGAAACCGAAGACAACATAGAAGATGGAAAGATCTCCCATATTAATGGATTAGAATAATAATAATATAATGTAACCAACGTCTATAAATAAGAAACACAAAACAATGTAAAAGAAAACGAGAATAATCAAGCAAAATCTCACCCCCTCCTGCGTCCCAGCCGCGAAAAGAACCACTCTTCGGTTCTTTTTTTATAATATGTGTTCTGCTTTCATGGTTGTAAACCCAAACACAAGACGCCTCGTCACTTCTAATGTACAGCCCCCTATCTTAAAGCATAGCTCCAATGTGCATATCCCTGAACACACAGAGATCTATGGATTAAAGTGGCCACCACGCACACTCGCTACCAAACTCGACCCAACACACAATATCATGGAAAACGTGCCACCACCGCCACACTCTTCATCTCTAAACTCGACCCCCAAAACTATTATAACATACAATCAAAATAATAATTCAGTACAATTAGATTACACCACAAATAATGTGAAAATGGACACCTTACCAAAAGTAATCTACAAATTCAATGCAACCCTCTTGAAATTCTAATGTTATTCTTCATAGAAATAGAAAAAAAAAAAACCACAATAAAACCCCCCTTAAGATTCAAAAGACCCCAGAAAGCAAAAGCAATTCTGAGCAAAAATAGTAATGCTGAGCCGGGCGGTGGTGGCGCACGCCTTTAATCCCAGCACTCGGGAGGCAGAGGCAGGCAGATCTCTGTGAGTTCGAGGCCAGCCTGGGCTATAGAGTGAGTTCCAGGAAAGGCGCAAAGCTACACAGAGAAACCCTGTTTTGAAAAACCAACCAACCAACCAACCAAACAAACAAACAAACAAACAAACTAGTAATGCTGGTATTATCATTTCACTTCGTCTTAAGCCACTCCACTGAGCTGCAGCAAAAAAACCAGCAATGGGTCCTGACACGAAAACAGATACATAAATCAGTGGAATAAAACAGTAGACTCAGTTCAAGGCCAGTCTGGTCTAAAGAACGAGTTCCAGGACAGGCTCCAAGGCTACATAGAGAAACCCTGTCTCAAAAACAAAAACAAAACCCAAATAAACAAACAAAAAACCTCAAACAAAAACAAACAAAAAACAGTAGACTCAGACATGAATCCACACAAGTACAGCTATCTGAATTTTGACAAAGATGCCAGGCATACACACCAGAGAAAAACAGCATCTTCAACAAATGTGGTGAGAAAACTGATTATGTATAAGAACAAAAATTAGATCCCTATCTCCCACCCTCTACAAAAAGCAACTTCCCCAAAACCCCCAACAAACAAATCAACTCCACATGTATCAAAGCCCTTAAGACCTGAAACTCTGAAACTGTCATGGAAAAATGAGAGAAAGCACTTTGATGATTTAGGCAGGCAATTACTTGACTAAGGCAGCCAGGAAATAATATCAATAATCAATAAATGGAAGGAATCCTGTGAAACTAAAAAGCACAGCAAGACAAGCAGTTAACTGAATGAAGGGATAGGATATAAAATGGGAGAAAAATCTTTGCTAGCTATACATCTGATATAGGACTACTATATATAATACAGAGAGAATTCAAAAAATGAAACAAGATATCACATAACCTAATCAAACAGTAGGCTAATGAGATGAAGAGAAAGTTCTCAAAAGATGAAATACAAATGGCCAATAAACATGTAAGAAAACCTTCAATGTCATTAGATATCAGATAAATGCAAA
Organism: Peromyscus leucopus; assembly: GCF_004664715.2. Taxonomy (NCBI): domain Eukaryota; kingdom Metazoa; phylum Chordata; class Mammalia; order Rodentia; family Cricetidae; genus Peromyscus; species Peromyscus leucopus. Next base: position 102,843,328 of record NC_051064.1, read on the forward strand.
TTAAGACTATAATATTCCATTTCACCCCTGTCACAACAGAAGTTATAAGAAAACAAATAATAGCAAGTGCAGGTGATTATGTGGAGAGACGGGAACCCTTATCCACTGCTGGACAGGCTGTACACTAGTCCAGTCACTTGGGAAGCCACTAAAGAGGTTTCTCAGAAAGCTAAAAGTGGACACACACACATACACACACACACACACACACACACACACACACACACACACACACACATACGGACAGCAGAAACATTTTAGCCATGAACAAGAATGCAATTATGTTGTTTGCAGGAAGATGGATGCAACTGGAGATGACTATCAATCCAGTATTAGAGTGCTAAATATCCCATGATTTTGCTTAATTGTGAGTGCCAGGTTTTATAGAGACATATAACCTCATGCACATATATGTTACATGAAGTAGAAATGAAATCATTTAGGGAAAATAATGGGAAGAATGGGAGAGAAAGGTATGATAGGTGGTTAAGCTCAGCATACAATATATACTTGCATCCAGATGTCCTTTTAACCCAGGACCATAAACAAACACAGTGAAAATCTAAAATAGAATGTGTATACACAATATATTGTGATTCAAACATATATATTATATGCACATATAAGCATGTATGGATTTGTCTTAGTTAGGGTTTGTATTGCTACAATGAAACACCATGACCAAAAAGCAAGTTTTGTAGGAAAGGGTATATTTGGCTTACACTTCCAGAGTCCATCACTGCAGGAAGTCAGAACAGGAACTCAAACAGAGCTGGAACCTGGAGCAAGAGCTGATGCAGAGACCATGGAGGGGTGTCGCTTACTGGCTTGCTCCCCATGGCTTGTTCAGCCTGCTTTTTTATAGAACCCAGGACCACCAGCCCAGGGATGGCAGCATGCACCATATACTGGGCCCTCCCCCACTGATCACTAATTGAGAATATGCCTTACAACTGGAACTCATGGAGGCATTTCCTCAGCTGAGGCTCCTTCCTCTGATGACTCTACCTTGTGTCAGGTTGACATAAAACCAGCCGGTACAGGACCATACACATTTTTTTTTATAGTTTGGGTACATAACTGAAACCATATTGCATATGGCCATTAAAATCTTCTAAAGGAAGACTTTGAATGGCTGTAGCAAATTGTTTTCTATGAATACATCATAATTTACTTAGCTTAATGCTACACTTGAAGACATTGCATAAAATTTCCTTCATTAAAATTTCATAAGAGTGCTTATATCTACACAAAGAAATGTGTAGGAATCTCAGAGTACTCTAATAGTTTCCAGGGGAGAAAAAAAAAAAAAGAACAAAATCAGGTTATTTGCAAGAAAGTGGATGGAACTAGAGATATCTTGTTAAGTCAACTAAATCTGACCTAGAAAGATAACTATCACCATGTGTTCTCACATATGCAGAATCTGAAGAAAAAATAATGAGGTGACATGAAGTAGAAGGGAAGCTTCTAGGGACACCCTGTGCCCTCTTCTGCAGCCAGCAGGGGACACAGGCACACACATCTGCACATACACAGACAGAGGAGGGGGATGGGTGGGTAAGAGAGTAAAATACGTGGTAAGTAAAGTAAGATGTTTTATATATGAATGGAACTGCCAAAACGAAACCCAACATTTTGTACAATTTATAAATGCTAAAAAATTTAAAAGTAAGAAGGCGATCCTTCCCCCATAAAATGCTAAAAGTTGGTCTAAAAAGGTTGTCGTACTTACTTATGTATAGTGTGTATCATTTGTGGAAATGGAAAACCTGCTTAGTTTTCCACAGTATTAAACAATCAAAAGTATAAGTTCTTAGTAGATCAACCATCAAAGGATCACTAATGGTTTGAAAGTTTCCAGGATACTAATTACTTTTGATGCTTTAAATGTTCTACCATTAAAAATTAAAGATTATTAACATTATAAAAAGAAATTACAATAAAAAGGCAAAACTGTATTTCAAAAAGCATTTTAAAATTCAGTCATCAGGAAAGTAGATTTCACCAGACATGGTCTTCTTATTAATCTATTACTAACATTTTAAATGAAATGAATGGATTTAAAAAATAATATGAGCCCTCTTCTGGTCTTCGTGTGTGTGGTGTGTGTGTGTGTGTGTGTGTGTGTGTGTGTGTGTATACACTTAGTTTAGTTTGTGAAATGTGTTTTTTTTTTTTTTTTTTTTTTTCCTTTGGTTTTTCGAGACAGGGTTTCTCTGTGTAGTTTTGTGCCTTTCCTGGAACTCGCTCTATCTAGCCTAGACTGGCCTCGAACTCACAGAGATCTGCCTGCCTCTGCCTCCCGAGTGCTGGGATAAAAGGCGTGCGCCACCACCACCCGGCTAGTTTGTGAAATGATATGAAGACATTTCTCTTTTTAAAAAAGTTTTATTTTATCTTATGAGTGTGAGTGTTTGGCCTACATGTAATCTGAGCACCCTATGTGTACCTGGTGCCCACCGAGGTCAGAGGAATGCACTGGAGCCCTGGGACCTGGAGTTATGGATGGCTGTGCACCACCACATGGGCTGTTAGGAACCGAGACCAGGTCCTCTGCAGGAGTGATCAGTGCTTTCCACTGACCGCCACCTCGCCGGCCCCGTTTCTTCATGTAATAAACCCAAAGACAATCCTACCTCTGTGAGGAATTCGTGAACTCTTCTTCTCAAGCAGCCTTTGCTTTGTGACCTCTGTCACTGTAAGAGAAAACACAAAACAAACCACCCTCACTTTAGGAAGTAACAGAAGGGGCGCAGAGACGGCTTAATGGGAAGACAGCTTGCTGAGCAATTATTTTTAAGAACTAGAATTTGGGTCTCCGCACCCATCCAACAAGTTGGGAATCTTGTGCATGACAGTAATCCCAGCTAAGTAGGGTGGGACAGGAAGATGCCTAAGCCTTGCTGGCTTCCAGCCTAGATGAGAAAACGTAAGCCCCAGGCTCACCGAGAAACCCTGATTCACAGGAACAGACAGTGATAGGACACTCCATGCTTGCACACAGCTGTGCACAGCACCTGCACGCACACTTAAATATACACTCTTCAATACAAACACAAAGGCACACACAATCTTTTTTTTTTTTTTTTTTTTTAAGAATTGGCATAAAATAGTTGGGTGTGGTTGGCACACACCTACAATCCCAGCATTCAAGAGGCTGAAAAAAAAAAAAAAAAAGAGGATTGCTGTGATTTCAAGAAAAGCCTGGGCTACATAGTGAATCCAAGGACAGCCTGGGCTATGAACAAACAAACATGGAATATGAACGAATAATTCCTCATTATTTAGAAGAAGCAACTCTTTAGGAAAAAATAATTCAAAGTGATACACACTCTAGGTATCAAGCACAACACAGTGCCCTCTTACTATCTTCCTCTGAAAACGGGCTCAGTATAAAGGAAGTCTGCTAAGCAGTCTCCAGTGAGCAATCTTTTCTTCCACATTCAAGAGAAGCCATCACACAACATATCCTGATAAAGCACACATGCCTCCTTTTCTAATGAGGTAACAGTACTTCTATCTGGAGAGCTTTGAATATGTGTGATCTATCAGATTGAAACTTGAGAAACATTAGGAGGTTTATCTCTAAAATTACTAACATTAAAATACAGGGGCTGTAGAGATGGCCCAGTGGTTAAGAGTACTGGCTGCTCTTCCAGAGGTCCTAAGGTCATTTCCCAGCACTCACATGGTGGCTCACAATCACCTATAATGGAATCCAATGCCCTCTTCAGGTATGCAGACAGACATGCAGACAAAGCACCCATATACATAAAATACACAAATTTTAAAAATCTTTAAAAATACATTAATCTTTCTTACTTAATTCTCTGGTTTTCTCCACTTCTCTTTTTAAGAAACATGGTACTAGGGAAATGCCAATAAGATCTTCAAGTTGTCTGTTGTTCTCCAAAGCCTAAAAGAAAACTAATTTTAGTGAGTTAAGCAAGTTGTCTATGACTAAGAGATTATTTACAAAGGGAATACAATACATTGTATTCTTCATTTAAAGAATCTTAAATTAGGAAATTTGAGTTTTCCTGGTAAATCAAGTATGTCAAGCCCTATCATGACTCAATAATACTAATTATTTTTTGGGTGGTGGTGGTAGAGGTTTGAGACAGGATTTCTCTATGTAGTCTTGGCTGTTCTGGAACTCAATATGTAGACCAGGCTGGCCTCGAACTCAGGAGAGAGATCTGCCAGCTTCTGCTTCCTGAGAGTGGGGATTAAGGGAGTACATCACCATGCTGAGTTAAGAGTAGTTTTTTTTAAAATTATTACTTTTAAAAGGCTTATAAACATGCTAGGTGTGGTGGTATATGCCTTTAATTCTAGCACTTTTGAGGAAGAAATATGTGAATCTTTTTTTTTTTTTTTTTTTGGTTTTTCGAGACAGGGTTTCTCTGTGTAGCTTTGTGCCTTTCCTGGAACTCACTTGGTAGCCCAGGCTGGCCTCGAACTCACAGAGATCCGCCTGCCTCTGCCTCCCGAGTGCTGGGATTAAAGGCGTGCGCCACCACCGCCCAGCTTAGGTGGATCTTTGAGGCCAGCCTGGTCTACATAGTTGAGTTCTAGGAGCCAGAGCTACATAGTGAGACCCTATCTCAAACAAATAAAACAACAACAACAACAAAAGCCCTTAAACATAATCTAAAACAATATTTTTAAATGAGAAAATGTCAGCTACTACTAAAATATTATAGATGATCATTATGTATTATAACCAAGGAGATTCCTGTGAGAAATGAATTAAATATATACTCTGCAAACTCTTGACTAGACTGGATTCTCAAATACAAGGCTTCTTTTTTATCCTTTTCAGAACAGATAATGGAGGTCTGAAAATTATATGAGAAAAGTGCAAACCTGTATACTACTTAATTTTTTCATTATCTCCATGGTTTTTTCTGATGATCTCTCAATTTTAGATAGCAACACCATGAATCTAGGCATGAACAGACAAGCATAGTTACTAAGAATAAGCACATAAATGTGTCAGGTCACAGGGCTGTAATTCTAGTCCAAGAGACAGATTCTGGTCTCTAGCCCTTTCTTCACACGTCAAGGAGGTAACATATGTAAATGCTCCCCCTTCATTTTGACATTCCTTTATAAGCACAACACACATTATTAATCATCCTCTCAGAGTCTGCTGGCTCCTGCTTCCATTCCCACCCATCAGTGAGAGGGGAGACTCAGCCGCCTCTCTCCTTCCCGTACACCCTTCTTGAGGTAACACCCCACTGTTCACTTACTATGGTCTGAGACTGTCTAGGAACTTCGTTCAGTGTGAAAAAGATACAAAAGCAATCTCTTAAATTTGAAATAAAGGGGGGAAAACCTACTTACATTCTACCTTGTGATCTCATTACTACTCAGTAGGCTGGAAATTTTTTCCTTAGGATTTAAACTTTTTTTTTGTAAGTTTAAATCAGCTGTTTTCAACCTGTGGGTTGTGATCCCTTTGGGAGTCGCATATCAGATATCCTTCATATCAGATATTTACATTACCATTCTTAACAGTAGCAAAATTACAGTTATGAAGTAGCAACAAAATAATTTTATGGTTGCGGGGTCATCACAACACGAGGAACTGTATTAAAGGGTTGCAGCATCAGGAAGGTTGAGAACCACGGGTTTTAAATCATGTTCTCTTTACTTAATGTAAATTTATTTGGGAGAAGTGAGTATTTTTTTGTTTGTTTTTTGATTTGTTTTATTTTTGAGAAAGGGTGCTAAAATGTAACTCTGGTTGGCTTAGAAAGGGCTACGTAGCCCAGGCTGGCCTCAAATATGCAGCAATTCTCTTGCTTCTGCTTCTAGAGTGCTGGAATCATGGCATGGACCACTACGCCTGTTTAACTTTTGAGGGAGTGCATACACCATAAATGTACGAAATGTTAAGGGCTGAATATATACCATGGAACAAACAAGCCAAAGATGACGTAACCATTTCCTCACTGTTGCAATTTCAGGTTATATTCTAATTTTGAGATCTCCTCACCATCTACTAATATATATCAAGTATAACAGCAATGTAAGGTCACAACTATACTCTTCTAGTAGCTTTATTAAAAGGAATAAAAAGAAATAGTTAAAATTTAATAACATTAGTTAGCTCAAAATATTTGAAGTATTATTACGTAAACATGTGATTAATATAAAAATTTCTGAAATATATTTATATTTTTCAAGTCTGTATTTACACTGAAACATCTCATTCAGACTAGCCACATTTCAAATGCTTTTTAGCTACATGACTGTTTCAGACAGCACAAATCTATAGCATTGACTTTATGGTTTTTTTTTTTTTTTTTTTTTTTTTTTTTTTTTTTTTTTTTTTTTTTTGAGACAGGGTTTCTCTGTGTAGCTTTGCGCCTTTCCTGGGACTCACTTGGTAGCCCAGACTGGCCTCGAACTCACAGAGATCCGCCTGCCCTGCCTCCCGAGTGCTGGGATTAAAGGCGTGCGCCACCACCGCCCGGCTATAGCATTGACTTTATAAGGACCCAGAGAATTTATTTAAAAGCTTTTCAAGATTATATCAGTGTTGACACATTAAAATTTGTTATTAAAGACGAATGATAGGTTAGTTTCCATACACAGCACACAGTATGTTTAGAGTAAGTAGGACACATGCAATAATAGCAGGAAGGGCTGTGGACATGACAGCATACGCCAAAAGATGAAGGTTATTAGAGGACAGAGGAGTTAGGGACGATATTTCCTTTAAAAATTTTACTGTATTAATATGAATTGCAATTTGAAGTCATCTATCTTGTGGTCTATTTGCTTAATACTGAAATCTCAGTTTGAGATGGTAGCCCAAATACTAAAGGAATGGGAACTTTCAGGTGTATGTGGACATGTGGCCAAGGACTGAGTGTGGCCAACACAAAATCATAAACTGACATCAAACATGAGTTGTCTTTTTGAATTTTTTTTGCAATTTTTATTTTGTAATAATTACACAGTTCTCAAATGTGAACTTTGTAGACACAATGTTATGTCATAATATCAAAAGGATAAACAAGTCTAAGGCCCCCAGAATGCAAAGTGCAGACAGGTACACTACTTTAGTAAAGGGACATCTGTGGTCTTATTTCTTGTTGCATTTTTCCCTGGAAAATACTGCCCTGCCACACCTCAAAGAAGTGATGCTCCTTCTTGTTGACTTTAAGGGAGTAGTGTGGGTAGGGTTGAGCCCTGAGGTCTGCTATCTTAAAAACTATAAGGGTCTCCTCACAAGAGTCAGATGTGCATGAAGCTTCCAGGAACTACACAATGTAATATCCCAAAAAGGACCTAGTACCTTTCCCAAATTAAGCTAGCAATTGAGGAGCTCTGGGTTCAAGTGAGCAAGGCAACTCTGCCCCTATCCCAGTATCTATATAGTGGAGAGCAACCAAGAAAGATGCCCAATGCCAACCTTTGGCCTCTGCATGCATGCAAGTATGAACATGTATGCATGCAAGTCTACTTGTACATACAACATACATATAAAAATTTAAGTTGCTGACAGCTTAGAAATAATATCTGTAAACAGCTTATCAGTGGGAACTCTTGTTTGTAGCTGTAAAACACCTTTCCCCCCATGAACTTGTGATGGTTGTTCTTGCCTGTCAACTTGGCTACATCTGGAATTAACTAAAACTCAAATGGCTGGGCACACTCTTTTCTTAATTAAGTAATTTGAAGTGGAAAGACCTACTTCTAATCCAGATCTTTGAGGTGGGAGGAGCCACCTTTGGTCTGGGCCACACCTTCTGCCGATGTACAGATGTGGAAAAAGGAAGCTGGCTCTCTTTGTCGGCTTGTTCCAGTTCTCCCTGGCAAGCCCATCCCTTCCCTGACATTAGAGCCTACTTCTTTAGGATTCCAGTGTGTACTGAAGACCACCTGAGACATCCAGCCTTGTGGACTGGGTAACTATTGGATTCTTGGACCTTATGTTGGTAGACAGCTGGACCACAACCTTAGCCATTCTAATAACCCATATACATACATACATACATACATACATACATACATACATACATACATACACATATACAGTATGTATATAACTCCAGAGAATGGAGTTATGTAAGAATATGGCAGTTCTTCAATAAAGGAGTGATTATGAAATTATGAAAAAGATCCTTCTACAAAATGAAGTTCAGGTCAATGAGATGGCTCAGGGGTTAAAGATGCTTGCTGCCCAGCTTAATGACCTGAATTTGATCCCTGAACCCACATCTCAGAAGGAGAGATGGACTTTTGCAAGTTGTACTCTGACCTCTGTGTGTGTGCGCGAGCGCGCGCGCGCACACACACACACACACACACACACACACTCCACACCACACCACACCATATCACACAGTATAATACAAATATTAAGATAAAAAAGCTTCAAAATAGTCCAGCTTATCATCCCACATTTTCAGTTGGTACTTTGACATCTCAAGGTCATAACAGCTGTTCTACATTTTTGTTTAAGATATTTACTTTTTAAAAAAGATTTACTTATTGATTATGTATACAGTGTTCTGTCTGCATGTGTGCCTGCACACCAGAAGAGGGAATCAGATCTCATTAGAGATGGTTGTGAGTCGCCATACTCAGGACCTCTGGAAGAGCAGTCAATGCTCTTAATTTCAAGGCCATCTCTCCAGCCTAAGATATTTACTCTCTTAGCTTCCACACTCAGGCCTTGAATCCATTTGGAGTTGATTTTGTCTTTAATGTGAGGTAAGGTTCAGATCCAGTTTCCCATATTATCAGCCCTGTCTTTGTAGAGAATTATCAGTCATTTAGACAGAACACCTCTACTGTGAAGAAAAACAGCCAACCCAGCTCAACCCAAACTTCTATAAAACATCTTAATCCTTAATTCTAATGCTTAGATTCCTGAACATCTTTTAAACATGTTCTTTCTATCTGAGCAGATTAACTCTCAGGATATTCTAGGAAATTACTGATGAAAATTCTCATAAGAAAATGGTATTCTGGGCTTCTGAGATGGCTCAGTGGGCAAAGATGCCTGCTACCAAGCCTGGCAACTTGAGTTCAGTCCTCAGGAGCCACATGGTAGGACACAATGGATTCCATCAAATTGTCTTACTGACCTGCCCATGTACTTACTCCCTTGCCCTCCCAAATACATGAAATGTAATCAAATTTAAAAGAAAATGGCATTCTTATTATATATCAGTTTCTCTTGAAATTGACTGCCACCTTTATGATTTACCATCACATAGTGAATTTTAAAATGTGTAGAGTGGGGCTGGAGAGGTGGCTCAGGAGTTAAGAGCACTTGCTGCTCTTGCAGAGGACCCGGGTTCAGTTCCCAGCACTCACATGGTGGCTCACAATTGCATGTGACTCCAGTTCTAGGGAATGTGACACACTCTCCTGACCTCCTCGGGCATCAGGAACACGTGTGGTAAATATACATACATGCAGGCAAAACACTCATACACATAAAATAAAATAAACAAATCTTTAAAAAAAATCTTAAAATGTGGATAATATAGGTTTAACAGTGAATCTACAATGATTCCAAAATACCAAAGCCTGATGAACATTCTGGAAACAGGCATCCTGAATTTCTTTTTTCCATGCCTGTCTTGACTACATGATATTCGCACAAAGAAAAAAACAATGAGGGAATATTGCTACAATATTTTAAGATAATTTAGAACTAATCCATAAATGTGTTCCACTTAATTTGAGACTTAAAGAAAAAACAATAGTGGTTTTCTAAAACAGGAAGAGAAATCTTTAAAAAAATTAAAAACGTATCTCAGATAAGAATGAAAAAATTTAAAGTGGAAAAAATAATTTTAAAATGAATTATTTTTATGTATTTCAAAATATATCCACTTAAATTCAATAATTTTAACACTAAATGGTGTGGTTTTCAGAAACAAATGTTGACAGAAATTAATGAAATGAATTAATGAAATTCTGGCCTCCACTCTCACAGTGAACTTCTATACCTAAAGACAAAACATTTACCATACACATAAAATAAAAATAGATTAATCTTAAGAAACATTGACAAAAAAGAAAAGAAAAAGTAAAGAGCAAAACACTTGGCTGGGTCGGTGACATGGCTCAGGGTTATAAAGGGGTCTGCTGACAAGCCTAAGGGCTTGAGTTCAATCCCTGAGACCACATGATGGAAGGAGAGCACTGAGTCCTGGGGGCTATCCCGTGACCTTGACAGCACACTGTGGCAAATACTTTCCCTTAACACACATACACACTCACACACACAATAAATAAATAAATGTAATAAAGAATTTTAAAGAGCAACACTTTATAAATACAGTATTGGTGGGATATGGAAGCAAAGAACATGAACACATTTGATGGCAGGGAGAATGTGGCTAGGGAAGAGAACCCATAAAGCAAGTAAAGAGGTGCTGTCGGAGATGCTAAGCAAGGCTTCCCAGAGGACTTCTTCATCACTACAGTGTTCTAACCAGCACTCAGTAACTAGTACTAGTCACTTATGAAACAAATGACATCTGATCTGATATAAAGTGAAGTTTGGACACACTTAGAGCTCATGGTCTTACGTTGTAAGTTAATATATCCTCCTCAATTTAGAAATGAGTTATGTTGAAAACTGCAGATTCTAACACTATTAGAATGGAAACTGTGAGTTCTGTTGTGGGATATTTTGATTGCACTCTGACATTCCCAAGACTGCCAATAAAGTTGACCTTGACTCAGAGAGCAGTGCTAGCTACTAGCTGACCAAATTAGCCATAGAGGTTGGAGGACTAAGGACATATAGAGAGTCACAGGAAATAGTAGGGAGGGGCTTAGAGAGATATTTGGCCCTTTTGGATAGAGGAAGGAGAGAAAAGGAGGTCACTGGTCACTTCTCCACCACTTCTCTGATCAATCAGTTTCTTACCTAGATATCCAATTCCTGACTTTTTATTAATAAAGGATAATTAGACAAATGATTCAGAGTTCCATATAAATGACTTAGAAAACATTTCAACGTAACAAATTTCTAAACTGAGGAGGATATATTAACTTACAACATAACACCATGAGCTCTAAGTGGGTCGAAACGTCACCTTATATCCTATGGAATAGCTCACAGAAATCACTTCGTAAATGAGATGAACATATATAAGCCACTTTGAAAATTCAACTCCCCTGACTAATTCAATCATTCCAGGGTGGCATAGTTAAATATTATTTCCAAGACACACAGGATTTCTGCAAAATATACTTTCATTCAAAGGCACTGGTGGTAGGCCAATGTGAATATGGTTGGGAGTTGGCTTGTAACCTGGGCTGCTTAGAGCCCTCCTTACAGCACCCCACCATGCTTGCTGTATTCTGCTCTTTCTCTCCATGTGGCTGTTAAAAGGAGGTGCTGGGGGATGTCTTTCTGGACGCTGTGAATATGTGTTGCTCCCATTGGCTAATAAATAAAGCCACACTGGCCTATGGCAGGGCAGGATGGAGCCCGGTGAGAAAATCCCAGAACGACGATGAGAGGAGAAAGGAGAGAAGGGGAGACGCTAAAGCGCTATCTAAGGAGCAACATGTAATGGGACGCAAGAAAAGCCAGGGAACACGTGGCGATACATAGATTAACAGTTATGGGTTGAGTTAAGATATAAGAGCTAGCTAGTAAGAAGCCTGAGCCACAGGCCATATAATTTGCATTTAGTAATTAAGCCTCCGAGTGATTATTTTGTAAGTGGCTGCAGGACCGCAGGGCGGGCGAGACCAGAGAAACACGGGACAGCAGGTCGGGTGGGACCAGAGAAACTTATGGTTACATGGAGGTATTCTTAGTCTGACCCCAAATTGGTCTATACACACCAGCCCAGATCTAGGCTCGAGTAATATTAAAATTAAAGTATTATACACTCCCACAACATAAGCACTGTAAGACACCACAAATACTTTCCTTAACAACAAAGAGTTAAAAAAAGAAAATCATATAAAATAAATAAATGTATAGATTGAATAATCCAGCCCAGTTATAAACTACTTACAAAAATAAATGATTTTTCTTAAATTGTCACTTTAAAGAAAGTCAAGCTTTTCCTGAATAATAATATTCAGTGACTGTAACTTCAACACCAAGCTTACTCATCACTGTCTTTGGCTGTGGACTCCTTGCTTGTAGGTGAGCTGAGGTTATTCAGTTTTTTCTTTCCTATATGAGTGAAACAAAGAAAAGAACACAACGTTAAAGAGACAACTGGCCCAATTTTAATCGACTGAATTGCCAAATTTTAGCTCCCTGTAAATCAGCACTTGAAAGGCAGAACTGGAAGGACAGAGGCTAGGCTGACGTGTATCGCCTGATAGAGCTTAGAAAGCAGGCACACAGCAGAGAAGAATTGGGACTGCTGACGTTAAACAGGAAGTAGAGGGGAAACAGAAGGGAAGTAAGAGAGAAAAAAGCATCCTATTTTGTTTTTTCATTTTCTTTCTTAAAAAAAAAAATCTTGACCAAAAGTTAATTTCCTGAATTTTGTACTACACTGTGCATACTCAGAAAAGCTCCAAATAAAATATTAAAATTGCTTCCTTAACTTGTAATTCATTTTCACATTTTAGCCCTAGAAGCCAGTGGCAGCCTAGATTATTTTACTAGTATTTTTAGCAGGTGTCCATTGCCTTTCTAAATATTTTTATTATTGCATAATAATTAACCATATATTAGCCAATATGTGGATCAACAAAAATCTTGTTTTTCTTAGGTCTTTAGATACGTTTCACTTGCTAAATAGGACTTTAAATATCTCCCAAAATAACATTTTTCAGTTGATAGTTCTCTCTTCATTTCATTCTACTTAAAAAGTAAACACAATATATGCCTGGCTTGGTGGAGCACACCTTTAATCCCAGCACTTGGGAGGCAGAGGCAGGTGGATAGATGAGTTCAAGGCCAGCCTGGGCTACAGAGCGAGTTACAGGCAACCAGGGCTACACAGAGAAACCCTGTCTAGAAAAATCTAAAAAAAAACAAAAACAAAAAGACTAACCAAAAAGGAACCCAGTATATATTAAAGGAGTATGGAACCATACTGGCATTTTTCTTTCTAGGTTACACACACGTTTTAACAATTGTGTCCTTGACTTTTTTAAGTGCAGCTTTACAAAAACACTGATTATAAGTGTACTATCACTGAATTTGTACTGCATTCCGAGCTGTATTTGAAGTTTCTGGTGGACGAGGAACTAATAAAAAAGCTTTCAGTGGCTAAGACTTGAGAGCACAAGCAATAGCGGCGACGATGACCACGGTTCACACATGGCACTCGTTAGGGCCAGCCACTGTTTTAAACAAGGCACCAAAATAATGAACCTAAGCTGGGCATGGGGGTGCATGCCTGGAATCCCAGTACTTCCGAGGTGGAGGCAGGAGGACCACAAATTCAAAGTCAGCAAGGGCTGGGCATGACAAAGACAAGAGCTGCTAAAACACGGAAAGAAAAATGGGTACGTATGTTATGGATGAATGGCTTCTAAAATCCCAGTAAGGGTTTGGGTTTCCAGGTTCCGGAAGGGGGCTCAGTGGGTACAAGTGCTTGTCACACCACCCTGAGGATCTGAGTTCAATCCCGGGAGTCCATGCAAAAAGTAGGTGTGGTGGTACACATTTGTAACCCCAGTACCTCCAGAGGAGACAGGAGGCAGAGAGAAGAGACTCACTCTGAAGCTCCCACGCCAGCTAGCTCGGAGAACACAGCCCAGCAGCAGAAACAAGTGCAACAAGGTGAAAGGCAAGAATTTATGCTCAAAAGCTGCCCTCTGACCTCCACATTCCAACTGTGAGACTTGAACATGCAAAATCTAAGTATAAGGGTTTGGGGTTTATTATCAAGTATAATGAGAAGCAAGTAGAAATAAAATGTTATTTAAATTTCTCATTAGAGTTTGAACAATATTTTAAAAGGGGGAAATAGTAAAGGAGGTCATGACTTCAGCTGAATTTTAAATTACTTTATAAGTTATATTTTCTAACTTGGAACTTATGATATCTGATAATGATAAGGCTTTCTTATTTCTAAAGCATGCAAAAGAAGATTTATTAGGACTGGGAGTATGATTACAAATGACATGATCTAATTCAGGACCTTAAAGTTTTATATGTGATATGTGTGTATGAATATATGTATACTCATACACACATATCTACCAGAGTAAATTAAACCTACATGTCCACTTTAATTAATAACTAGAGTGAAACAGTAATCACCACATAAGTCAAAAATTAGAATATTGCCAGCACCTCAGAGACCCCTGCAGTTTGACTTTTTAAAAAAGAGCATACTTAGTACCTATAATGTGATAATTACCCATATAAATGTCAAGTGAGATCATGTGACCAATCTTTTTATGAGCAAAAGGAATGTTCCCTTAAGTCCATATTTAATTTCAATATGGAAATTGAGTATGTATCAATTTAAAATCTATTGAGATTTTCATACAGATATGCAATCTCTAAGCTATTATTTTTTAACTAAGAAAATATATCAGGTATATAAAACTATAGAACTTGAGAGAAATATATAGATTTTCATAAATTTTCTGAAAACAAACATAATATTAATAGCTTTAGGATAAAAGCATTTGATTAAACTAAAATCAAAGACACTCAAAAACTTAATATCTTATGTGTTTATTTAAATAAAGTAGGTAAAATGAGACCAATTTCTTCATAGATTCTAGTACATGTTTAACATCCAATAAATGTTAAACAATAAAATATGAATTCGGCTAGTCATAGCATATCTAAAATACATTTTATTAAATTTGAGCCTATTTAAAATTTTATATTATAGAAAGTGACATGTCACTGATTCATGACCTTTTACAATATAAAAAAATTAAGCATATGAATTTGAGACTTGTGCCTTTAAATGTAGATCTTAGCAGTAAACTACTAGAGAACAACAAATATGTATGGTCAGAATTAAATGAAGAATATTTTAAAAATAATGATTTTATATAAAAATTAGGTTCTTCTATATGGAAAAGTTTTATAGCTGAAATACAATAAGTAAACTATATAAACATATACTAAATGTGGGTAAAGCTAAATGGACAATATGGATAAAAATAACATTTAGAAGTGCCCCTCTTAAACTGCAGCATGGCAGTCCCTGAGTTCTGTGCCCTTTAATTTATGCACATGATGGATAGCTTGTTAAGGGCATATCTACCCATTATAATTGATAGTAGCTGAAGGCAGTCAGGCCATAATTTCTATTTAATGGATGGCATAGGAAGGGAACAGCAGTAGCATTTTAAAATAAGTGCCTACAAAGTTTACATTTATGTCCAAAGTAACATTTACATTCTAGCCTTTTCTATGTTGAATTCCTTGAAAAGAGAGAAAAACCAGCTGCAACAAGAGCTATATATTACTAAATCAAAATCTTGATTTAACCAATAACTAGAAGAATCTTACCATAAGTGGAAAAGAATGTTCAACTAACCATTTGATGGTCCTTTTCCGCGCTCATGTTCTTTGGGGGTTGAGGGAGAAGAAAATGGGCTCATTTGATAAGTTCCAGTTGTTGGAGAATAAGCTGTCATACTTTTCTTCCTTCTGGTTTTTGAAGGACTAAATGACTAGAAATAAATAATAATTTGGAAGAGAAGTACTTACATTTAGTTACAGATCTTTGAAAATACCTTAAGTAACTTAAGAAAATGCAAATTAATACCACTTTTCTTGCTCTTTTTTTCAGATTTTGAATGTATTTATCACTTTCAAAGTGAACATTATTCCTCTCAAATGAGGTAAATATTTCAGAGCTCTACAATAATTAAGGCATCTCAATTTGATAATTATGAAAATTCAACATGAAACCTTACTAACTGCTGATATGTGTCCCAACAGTTTTAGACATGACAGACTAGGAAACTCTTAGGGGTGCTTGTTACTAAGGCCCACAGGAAGTTCTAGGAAAGCTCAGTGCTCTCCTCAGCCTACCCACACCATTCTGTCAGTGTTCTGTGTAGACAAATTTCTAAACAGTCTTACTAAATAAGAAACACAGAGCCAAATACAGGGGTGCAAGCTGTAGAGATCACAGCAATAGCCACCAACTAACCTTAGCTCACCACCATGCCATAGCTTCCCGAGAAAGCTTCTTCCTGTCTAACCTGTGCTTTTATTGCCTTCTTGTTCTGCCTTCTCATTGGCTCTAAGCCCAGCCACATCATTTCCTCATCACTGCTTGTCTATACAGACCTCCAGGTCTCTATGGTTGGTACTGAGATTAAAGGTGTGTGTCACCATGCTTGGCTGTGTCCTTGAACACACAGAGACTCTGCCTGCCATATGATCGGATTAAGGGCGTGTGCTACCACCGCCTGACCTTTGTTTATGGCTGACTATGACCTCTGATCTCCAGGCAAACTTTATTTATTAATATACAAATAAAATATCACCATAGTTCTGCCTTAAAGATAATCAAATCAGTGTCCAGACAACCCCGTCTGCCGCCACTCATGCCCTCTGAAGCATCTGGCTGCACACAGCTCCCTGCAGCTTTCTCCTGTATCTTCTTCTAAGCAGGATGTATTTTGGCAATATTTTACATTTTTGCCTAATCCATCAGAATTTGTTCCTGAAAATATGATTTATCTTTGTAAGCTAGAGAACAAAAACACGTATAAGAAATGAATGACTTAAAAAGAAAGTAGGCCAGAAAACCAATACCCAAAATTGTCCCCTGATTTCTACACTTGTATTGTGGCATGTATGCATGTACATACATACAGACAGACAGACATACAGACAGCAGACAGACATACAGACAGACAGACAGACACACACACACACACACACACACACAGACAGAGAGACAGAGAGGACTTTAAAAAAAAGATAAATTGTTATGGCCTCAGAGTGTCTGCTAGAAGTTATACAAGCCAGAGATGAGGTTTTTAAGTTAGTATATATGTTAGAGAAATTTAGAATGAAAGGAACCATCAAAGTGGACTACAGTAATTGTTCCAGAAAGATTTTTGTAAGCAGGAAAGATGGGGCTGAAATAAGAGAAAAGGCATAAAAGGGAGTTGGGAATGTAGTTCAGTTAGCAAAATGCCGGCCTACCATACACAAAGCCCTGGTTCTAGTCCCTAGCAATGAATAAACTGGGCATGATGGTGAATGCTTATAAATCTCAGCAATTGGGAGGTGGAGGCAAAGGATCAAATGTTCAAGGACATCCTTGGTTACACCGTGCATATGAGGCCATCTTGAGAATCACAAAATCCTATCTCAAAAAGGAAATAAAAAAGGCACAAGAATCTGAAATCAAGAGTATTGAGTACACAGGATGAACTCCGAGAATAAAGGAAAGGTCCTAAGGCTCAGATACTGCCAAAGCTGTGGAACAACTTTAGCTTGGGAGCTGTCTTCAAATAGTTACATAAATCTCTATGGTCAACTGCCCTTTAATATACCCAGGGCTGTATCACCTTTAAAAGTAACCTTGGTATTTGTTTTAGAAACTATGGGACCAAAAATTTTTATAGTTAACATTTTAAATGATATATATTTGTTTGGGTAGAACAAAAGACATTTCTTTCCTATATCCACAATAGCCAAAATTGTAAGCAGTATCTTTTGAAAAATATCCAACACTTGTACTGTTATAGTTATATATCTAATACAATCCTTCCTGTAGGATGAAAGAGTTTTAAGTCTCTTTATCAGGTAGTTACCATTACCTCTTCATATTGAGTTTTCACCTGTTTATATGTATTCAGTCATAAACTATGACATTTACCCAGGCCCTATTCAACTTCTCCAAGAATTTACTGCCTAGAATGATTTCACTGTGTGTGTACAAGGAATGAAAGTTACTACCCTATTGTACGTTTATGCCCATCTGTTTTCCTATTTTCACCCAAAATTTTTTTATCCAATTGCCAAATGTCTAAACATTGCAACTGTAGATAATATATTTCCTCTTGAAAACAATTCTACAGCTTTCAGGAAAACTCTCTCTCTCTCTCTGAGTGTGGGTGAGTGCATGTGTGTGTGAGTGTGTGTGTGTGTTTCATACCAAGAATTTCCTTCTCTCCTCTTCCCTCTTCTTGGTCACTTTATTCCTTCAAAGGAAAACCACACACAGAGAGAAACCCACACTCAACCTCTGCCTGCTTTCTCACTAAAACTCCCTTCAGCAATCACACATCTTAATATACTGGCATATTGTGTGCACAGACTTCCCTAAATGCTCCTTTTCCTCAGTTTTACCATGGTCCTCTGACTTTTAAACTGTCGAGATTCAGCAAAAGCAGGCCTAGGATCCTAAGAACTAAGATCCTAAGATCCATTCTGCCACCTCCAAGCTCCGAGGGACTTACACATCACCTCTGCTAATGGGAAGAGATTAAGAGAGGCTGAGTTACTAATTACGAGGTCAGCAAGGAAGAGTGCCATTTATTGATCCTCTTAGGGGGAAAAACCCAAAAGGTGAGAGGACTAGAGTCAGCTGGAAAAGGCAAAGGATTCAGGATGCAAACTAAATGCAGTAGATGCTACACCCACTTCTACAATAATATATGTCTGCTTCAGATATTTCTGGACACCTTAGAAATATTTACCGCTACCATTAAACAAAGAAAGACTGTGTTCTAAAATTTAGTCTGTTATCAGCCCTATTGCTACTACTGTACTTTTTGTTAAAAGGTCAAACCTTTTCTCTTAGCAAAACTAAAATTTAAGCATAGATCTTTCTGCTAAAAAAAAAAATCAATGCTCTCTCTCTCTAATTTCCAATAGATAAGGCATTTGCCTTTGATAATCATGAATTGTAGCCTGCTTTGTCTCCTTGTTTAAAGCGTGGTCAACCAAAAAGGTGCCTGCATTCTATTGATTTTGTACCTCTTATAAACAGTCTAGAAAGTACTAACTAAGGGTTCTTTTACAGTGAAATATGGGATATAAAATTATTATGAACTATTAGCTGCTATCACCAGACTACATAAAACAGGTATTCTAGGTATCCAGATAACCAAAAAAGAGCAGCTGAAGGAAAGTCTGTCTTTAGTCTCTTTTTCCTTTTAAAACAGGGTCTTGCTAACCCAGGTTGGTCTTGAACTCATGATCACTTCTCAGCTTCGTCAGTGCTGGGATTACAAGTGTGTCACCATGCCTGGGTGGATACTTATTAATAAGTTTACTCTGGTTGATAAGGTTATTGGAACATCCCACCTATGATATAATTGTGGCATACTACCAGGACTAGTTTGGAATTTATATTAGGAAACTCTGAAAACGACGAATTGTGTTAGGTGATTTTCATTTTGGATCTACTGTTCATGAGTTGCCACAATTATCACTCTTACTGGTCCTAGAGACGCTGAGGTTTTGTTGTTGCTTTTACAGTGCCTGCAGGGAACAGAAGGCCTTTGCACTTATCTAGTAATCTTATAGGGGCCCGAGGGGAAGACTAGGAACACACATGCACCCACAGGGAGGGGTGGGCATGATGGCACACCCCTTTAATCCACGCACTGGGGAGGCAGGGGGAAGTGCATTTCTAGGAATTTGAGGCCAGCCTGGTCTACATAGTAAGTTTCAGGACAGCCAAGTGAGACCCTGTCTCAATGTGTGTGTGTGTGTGTGTGTGTGTGTGTGTGTGTGTTGTGTGTGTGAGAGAGAGAATGTGTGTGTGTGTGTGTGTGTGTGTGTGTGTGTGTGTGTGAGAGAGAGAGAGAGAGAGAGAGAGAGAGAGAGAGTGAGAGAGAGAGAGAGAGAGAGAGAGACCAATATATTAGGTTTATGGTAACAGAAACATTCTATCACTTGATAAGGTGTTTGATACACAGGGTATATACAGTGTTTAAAAAAAATAATTAAATGTGTACCCAAGACCTACAAATTTAATTATAAATAAACTTAACATTAAAAATTTTTAAGAAGGGGCTGGAGAGATGGCTCAGTGGTTAAGAGCACTGACTGCCCTTCCAGAGGTCCTGAGTTCAATTCCCAGCAACCACATGGTGGCTCACAACCATCTGTAATGAGATCTGGCGCCCTCTTCTGGCCTGCAGTCATACATGCTGTATACATAATAAATCTTTAAAAAAAAAAAGTTTTTTAAGAAAAACAAAACTTTGGCTAAAGAAGTCGGTACATTTATATTTATTTATTTATTTATTCTTTTTTTAAAATTTATTTTGTTTGTGATACAGAATCTCACTTTGTAGCACAGGCCAGACTGGAACTCACTACACAGCTCAGGCCATTTCCAACTCCCAGAAATCCTCTTTGCTTCAGTCTCCCAAGTGCTGGGATGAGTACAGGCACTACCATGCCTGGCTAGATACGTTTCTTCTACATTTGCATTAATTAGTCTTCTGCAACTTATTTTTTATATTTATTTATTTAGTTTGTGTGTATAACTTTCAGAATCATAGTTCTCCTTCCACCATGTAGATTCCAGACAGGGAGCGTAATTTACAAGTCTTAGCTACAAGCACCTTTACCTGCTGAGCCGTCTTGCTGGCCCATCTTCTGCAATTTTACAGAAACTAGACGACCATCTTTAATTTAAAGGCATTCCCAGCACCAAAAAGAATATATACCACTGCACTATTACTATCTCACACGATAATCCTCAGGAAGGTTTTTTAAAATGAAATATGTTCATGGTTATTTCTAATCATACTTTGATAGATCTTTTTATTTTTTTCAGAATGTCATTTGTTCCATTCAGTACATTGTTTATTTACTGAAGTATGATTTACATAAACTGCACAGATCTTAGTTTGACTTTTTGACTTGATGAGCTCCGACAGTATATACTGATGTGCCTCTACCTGAGCTACACATGCTCATCACACGTTTCCTTGTGCCCCTTCTTTTTAGTGTAACTCCCAGCCCAAAGGCAACCACCTCTAACTCCAAAAACCACACACACCTGTTGCCTCTTGAACTTCAATTATATGAAGCATACACTGCGGTGGTGTCTTTCTGTATGCTGTGAATATGATTTGCTCCAATCGGTTGAAAAACAAAGCTGCATTGGCCCGTGGCAGGGCAGGATAAAGTTAGGTGGTACATTCGAACTGGAGCGAGAGAAGAAAGGAGAATTGGGGAGATGCTTGGAGCTGCTGTCAGGAGAAGCAAGATGTGAAAGTACCAGTAAGCCATGAAGCCACTTGGTAATGCACGGATTAATAGAAATGGGCTGAGTTAAGTTATAAGAGCTAGCTAGTGAGAAGCCTGAGCCATTAGGCCATAGAGTTTGTAATTAATATAAGCCTCTGAGTGATTATTTTACAAGTGGCTGCAGGACCACGGGTCTGAGAGATTCATCCAGACCCAGCCGGGCAGGACCAGAGAAACTTCTGGCTACAATATAACCTGTTTATTTGGCTTCTTCTATGAACATGTTTTTGAGATCATCTATGTTGCTGTATATGTTAGTGTGCTCTGTTTCATTGTTGGGTAGTATTCCTTTGTTTAATCAGGCTGTAATTTGCTTTTTCCATTTTCTTCTTTATGGACATGTGAGTTGTTTCCAGTTTGAGAATGTTAGGAATTAAGTTGCTAAGGACACTTTTCTACATGGCATTTTGTATATCTGTGATTTTTACTTCTTTGGGGGCATTTAAGGATGGATTGCTAGGTTTCAGGATGGATATGGGCTTAGCTTTAAGTATATAAAATTAGAGTTTGAGAGCTTCCCAAAATGTGTGCATCACTTTCGCTTTCATCAGTATTTTAGCTCCAACTCTCCCCATTTTCACCAGCCTCTGTTTGTTTACTTGTTTCCCTTGCCATGCCTGTTAGAGAAACACAATATTCTGATTTGTTGTCCTTCGCTATCAATTCTAGCTAGGGGAATAGTCATATCCCTTTGTGACTTTACACCCTTCCCCTGATAATCAGTGTCTGTGAACTTTTCATATGCTAATTATCTATTTAAACACTTTTTTGTTAAGTGTTTTGATGAACCAGCCTGACTCCATTTTAAGATTAAAAGCCACTTTGTTACAAGGTCAAAACCCATTATTCAGGATACACAGACAAGGAACTTCCCTTAAGCATTCAGGAGGATGGAACTTGGCAGGGAATTAGCATAGCGAGGATATCAAGGTCAAGGTCCGCAAGCAAGGCAACGGTTACCCAAAATGGGGGCCAGGGACCTACAGGTCCCCCTTTTATTAAAAAATGAGCTTCTGACTTGGGTTGCGTGGGACGTCAGCAGGTCACCTTACCTGTCATGGAGACGCCTGCCCAGGCCACACAGGTGCTCTGTTTTAGGTTGGTGAGTGCCCCCCAGGTATTACCTGTCCCTGAATACTCATTATCATATAGGCTCATGAATATTCTTAATAAGTTTACTAGCTGGAGAGATGGCTCAGTGGTTAAGAGCACATATTGCTCTTGCAGAGGACCTGCATTTAGTTCCCTGAACCCACAATGGGCAACACACAATGAGTTATACCTCCAGCTCTCAGAGGGAACTGCAGCTTCTGCCTTCTAAGGGCACTTTCATTCACATGTACATACCCCCACATACATACATATAATTAAAAAGAAAGTAAATCTTTTTTAGGGGGCAGGTTTTGACACAGGGTTTCTCTGTGTAGTTTTGGTGCCTGTCCTGGATCTTACTCTGTAGACCAGGCTGGCCTTGAACTCACATAGATGTGCCTGGCTCTGCCTGCCGAGTGCTGGGATTAAAGGCATGCCACCACCACCACCACCACCACCACCAGGCTCAAGTAAATCTTTAAAAAAAATTTTTTTCCATATGGAATCAGTTTATTAAAGATTTTTTACATTGAAAGAACACAATATTTTGAAATGTTTAATAAATTTAGACAACTATTAAAGATAACATAAACCAAAATTTTCAAGAGAATAAAGAGTCAAGCAATATTTAAGCCATTATACCAAAGGGGAAATAGCCACAGTACATGGAAAGAGCACTTCAAGGCAGGGTACTGGGGACTCACAACGGTTCTGTCGCTAGGCACTTTCGCTATTGTGCTCACATCATTTGTCTGACTTGAGTTTCTCCCCTTATCTAGCATGGTGAATAAAGTGGGATGGATAGAGAGGGAGGAGGCAGCTAGCAATGCCATGTGCCTCAGCTAGGACACATGGCATCACTCTCTCTTCTAGCTTGGTGAGGAGAAGAGCTGAAGGCAAAGGAATCCAACTGTGTCATTCAAACACAAGAGACGGTCTGTGGAAAACTCTCCCTAGAACCTGCACACTTTGGCTGAGGTTCCACTCCACAACCTTTAGCTGTGTGTGTGTGTGTTGTGTGTGTGTGTGTGTGTGTGTGTGTGTGTCTGTCTGTCTGTCTGTCTGTCTGTCTGTCTTGGACTGTAAAGTTATTTTCTCTTTTAGGAATATAATTTCTATGCCACAACAGAAAGGGTAAGCATAAAACCAGGCTAATGGACTTAATCCTCAAGTCACTCCATCTTTCAAGAGGGAATCTCTTAGGTAGACTGGGGCAAGGATAGAGTGGGGAACTGTCCTAAACACTGAGTGTGACAGGTATAAGGGAGCTAGAGATGTACTACTGCCCCTACCCTGGGCCACAGTGACATTATTTGTTCTTTGGGTAACATCTTGGTTTTGACTTTCTTCAGGAACTCAAATGAACCTAATATATGAAAATGACGTACCCTGTATATTTAAATATTTTTAAATATAAATATTTAAAACTTGCATATGTTAATGAAAGGGCTTCATTCCTGTACTGTGTACTCAGATACACAAGCAATCATAGGCAATCTGGCCACAGTGTGAGGTCAGCCAGCAGGCATACTTTTTCTTCTTGTCTTATTACCACAGAGAACAGGGACTTGAGACATATAATTGACTTAACTGCCACACTTTCTCCAATAAGAGGTGGCTTTTCTACCAGTGTCTTTGTGAAATTCTTCTTGTTTGAGAATGTTTCTTGAGAGCCTTTGTTTTCATCTTTTATTATATGTGTGTACGTGTGTGTGGGGGGTGTATATATGTAAAGGTCAGAGGACAACTTTGTGGACTTGGATTGAGTTCCACAGATTGAACTCAGTTCACCGGGCTTGTTTGGCTAGCACCTTTGTATGTGGAACCATCTCACCAGCCCAAGACTTGGTTTTAGTAGGCAGGCAAAATGACATGGTCTCCTTCTACTGGGAGACTGGAAATGAGTATAAGTGGGAATGTGGTGGAGATAGGGTATAGCCTAGGCCAGGGCCAGCAGAACGACCTAGCAAGGAAGGCTGGGTTACATGTAACAAAGGATCCCTACTGCAAACCTCTAATTCTAGGAACACATCTTGCATCACATGCCAGAGTCATCCTTCACTATGAATCACTTACAGCTGCCATGTACAATGATTGTGTGTATGTAAACAAAACTAAACAAAAAACAAAAAGCAAAACCCAACCTCTGAGTTGGTAAGCACAGGTTTTTAGAATGCTAGCTGAACACAAAGGAAATACCTGGTATAGCCAATCAACCATTGAATAAGCACACCTAGTGACAGTCCCCTAAGCAACCATCTGTGATGTTATCCAAATGAACGCATGAAAACGCTTAACCTTTCAAAATTCTGGGCTCTTGGCTTCCAGAACGACCCATTAGTGAGGATTTTTTTTTCTACAATATTTGCAGCCAGTGATCTGCCCTGCTGCAGAGATAAATGTGACAGCACAGGAGTTACACAGAGAGCCAGGTTCATTTACATACAGTAACACTGCCGCGAACCTGCATCGCCGAGTCGAAACAGGACAGATGCAAGGGACACACTGAGGGATGGCCAGTGATCCCAGACTGAAGTCCAAGAAAGGGAGGATGGAAATGGCCATGAAGACTACCTACCAACTTTTACATAGACACACAAAAAATCATCCTAAGAAGGTCACAAGACTGGCCAAAAGGCCAAGGAAAATATAACTTCATGTTTATTGCTAGAAATTCCAAAATTAAGAGCATTTCAGATTTTCTGACTAGTGCTGCTCAATCCACTGACTTTGGAGAAGCAGAACAGATCTCAAGGAAATATGAATGAATGACCCTTTGTTAACAGATTAAATAGCTTGGACAAAATGGACAAGTTCCTGAAGACATACAACCCACCCAGATTAAATCATGAACAACGAGAAATATGAACAAATAATGAGCAAGTAAAAAAAAACGATTTAATATTCAAGATAGCTGGTTTAAAAGTACAGACCCAGGCCAAATATAACAATGTGTTCTTCTAACACAGGATGTTTCTTGTGACACTGACCTAGCACATCCTCATATGAAGAAAAACAGAGATGGAAAGTCTGCCATGCTGACAATTGTGCCCATGAAGAGAATGGGTTCAAAATGGTCATTTTTTTCCCCATTCAGATGCTGCTTCTAACTCCCAAAGAACAGCTCTGGGGCAGGAGGAACAGGATTCATTTCAAGCTGGACTACTCATCTACCAAAATGCCATTCTGACCAAAGAAACAGATGCAGAATTACAGTCACAGCTGCATTCTGCATACAACAAGTTGGATAATGGTACTCTAAATAGCTAATTACACCTTTAATGATGTTTTTAGTGCCACTGCAGTATTTTGCCACCTTTGTATAGTTTTTTTCAAAAAAAAGCAACCAGGAGGGTTTTTAAATGATGGTATTCTGTTTTGTTAAAGCCAATGAGTCTTCCAAAAAGAACCTCCCCACCCACCCAAGACAGGGTTCCTCTTTGTAGCCCTGGCTGTCCGGGAACACCCTCTGTAGAACAGATTGGTCTCGAACTCAAGAGATCCACCTGCCCCTGCTGTCTGAAGGCTGGGATTAAAAGTGTGTGCCACCATTTCTTGAAGTGGCAGTCTCATGGGATTTTGTAAAAGCCCATTTATTAACTAGCAATTTGCTTTAATTTACTTCCTTACCAATTATTTACATTTAACAATAGAGAAATCATAAGTATGTCAGTCAGTGTTTGTATCTAAATGCATAGTTGGTATGCATTAGATTATTAGCTAACATGTGCTAATAACACGTTGGCACTGGGAATATTCTATGACTAGATTTAGAAAATTATACCAACAATACAATTGTATTTTTTTGTGATTACTATGATAAATTTTATTATACTGCCAGTACTCTATCATTTACTCTATGCCAGCATAGCTGAGGCAAATTAGTACTTTTTGATATGACAATGCCATTGCATTTTTATTACTTTAATAGATTACAATATAGATTAAAATACTGCTATTATCCTACTATTTCTTATACATTAGAAACATTTATTCTTTTTTTTTTTTTTTTTTTTTTTTTGGTTTTTGGAGACAGGGTTTCTCTGTGTAGCTTTGCGCCTTTCCTGGAACTCACTTGGTAGCCCAGGCTGGCCTCGAACTCACAGAGATCCGCCTGCCTCTGCCTCCCGAGTGCTGGGATTAAAGGCGTGCGCCACCACCGCCCGGCACATTTATTCTTATATGTATGAAATATATAAACATTCTCTATATATCTCTATATAGAGAGGTGGCAAACTTCTATAAACTGATTTCTACTAAATTATTTTTATAAAGATTACTGAATAATTTGCTTCTCACAAGTCTATCTCAAGCTGACCAGAAATCTGGCATGCTAGATTAGAAAAAGATTTTCTATTCAGACAACTCTGTATCAATAACAACTGTGTCATGTTTTTGATAAATGTTATACTTAGCAAGATAAATCAATAAGCGAATGTTAAAAACAGTCACAATCATGTAATCACAACGCTCACTCTCTCCTTCTTCCCCTATCTGTCCCGCCCCTCCTCCCTCTCATGAAACACAGGTGACTATGCAGCCCAGGATTATCTTGAGCTCAGGGTACTTCTGCCTCCACCTAGCATGTGCGAGGATTATAGGCATGTGCTACTGCCAGGCTGCAATCACAATTCAAAAACTAATACTTACATTTTCTTCAAACTGATCATCCAGTTTCAGTGATCGTTTAACTCTGCAAATAAAATATTTAAAGAAATTTTAGATCTGACATGCTTTATTTTAGGCTGATATTTTAGGATAAAATAAAACTAATTGAGTCCAAATTATTTTTACCAACTAATTTTTATATTGCTTGTTAAAGCTAAATTCCACGTGAAAAAATAATTATGGTGATAAATTTGGATTTCTTAATGTTTTTATTTGATGTGTATTTCTAGTAGCATATTTTAACATGGGATCCTAACTAAACATTTAAATGGATCACTTCTTCATATATACAGCTTATATACAAGTACTACCATAAAATTTAAATATTAGTTTTATTCTTTTTTGGTGGTGGTACAGGTACTGAAATGAAGCCCCGTGCTCGCTAGGTAAGAGCCCTACCACTGAGCTATATCCCCAGACTAGCTTTTATTATAGAAAAATTTCAGTATAAAAATTAGTTATCTGCATAAAAATATTATGAGGAAAAATTATACATAACAGCAAAATAATCTAAATATCTTTGATAGAGACACTGAAAAATCTCCCATTTGCAGTAACAGAGTGCTAAGTGGTGCAGGTTATTTGTAAGGCAAGGCTTTGCACATTATCCTAGCATTGGACATGATTCAGAGCAAGCAGACTATGACTTAACAGGGGAACAGATGCTCCATGTCTTTATAAGTCCCCAATCCACAAGAAACTATTTTTTGCTTCCTTCACTACACTGATTCAGGAACGTGCCAGGCTCTGTGTGTGTAAAATC
Organism: Peromyscus leucopus; assembly: GCF_004664715.2. Lineage (NCBI taxonomy): Eukaryota > Metazoa > Chordata > Mammalia > Rodentia > Cricetidae > Peromyscus > Peromyscus leucopus. The sequence goes on from NC_051064.1 coordinate 102,871,035, forward strand.
TGTTCTGCTAAATGGGATGCCCAGCTGTTGGTGACAATGCTTAGAGAGGAAAGTTGAATATTTATAATACTTTATTCCGTACAGCTGCTTCTAAAGAGCAGTCATCAACATTTTATTGATTGCAAACTGAATACGCAAAGGAGAGAAAGGTCAACATACATTAAAACTGGTTTTCCAAATGCAGTATTAAAAGTACTTCTTGACCTCTGAGGCAGAAATTACCTCAAGTATTAGAAAGTTAGAGCATTCTGTAAAAGATTGTATTATATTCTGTTTTAAAGAAAATCTCCTAAAAATATAAATCCTAGAAAATTACTAGAGCATTTTTTCTTTGTTTTTAAAGGCTGTGACATTATCTTTTATAAGAACACAAAGCTTGCCCTGATACTGCTCAAAAATATTATCGTTGTATTATCATTGACTAATTCTTAGAAAAAGTAATCCTATGTTCAGATTAGATAAAAAGTAGATCTATGAAGCCAAGGAAATGCAAAACTTTCAAGAAAGTGAGTTGAGTTAAAATAGGCTATAGTCTATTTTATGTTTGTCTAGAATCTACAGATGAGGTTTCCTGAAGGTAACAGAGCAGTAAGCAACTGGTAATAAGTATCCTAAGGGGATTTAATACGCAACAGGAGAAGACATCTGAGAAATGACTTTATTCAGCCTATAGAGAAATTGGTGCAGCTTGCTCAATGTCACATGTTTTCAGAGAGGGAATCTCAGATCTATGGTAATGCATTATGAAAAAACCATCTCTCCCATGCTAAGAGACTGGAATCTTTTCTGGCCCTCACAGTCAAAGCTAGTAATACATCTTGAGGACTGCTATTCTATTGTGTACTCAGTCTGTTTGTTTAGCTTGCCAATGCCTTGGATTTCCCATGTAATCAACTTTTACAACAAGGCTAATGCATAACTGTAATCTTAAATCGTGTAATCTCACATGCCTCTGACCCAGAGTAATGCATGTGTATTCTGAGAATCATTTGCTGGAAACAGCACATAAGCTGAAAGCAGTCTTATGAATGAATATCCACCACAAATGTTGCAAAACTTGGGTACAGATACATAAACAATTATGCTTGTAATACTGTTTGTTATCTGGGTCAGTTGAAGTCAGTGACTGAAATTCCTTGTGAAACAGTTAAAGATTTCTATAAAATATCCCTCATTCCTTCCCAATGTGATAGTTTTTGTGATGCTTAATACATACAAGACTAAGACCTCTGTTAGGGACAGATGCAGATTCACAAGACAGCCTTCAGGCAGGCACAGATTCAGACTCACAGACAGCCTTCAAAGGACAGAAGACATTGGGAGGGTGAAGTGGCGAGTTCAAATCTGCGTTTGTTATTGGTTAGATGACATGAAGGAGAAGTGCTTTGATTTTTTTCCTTAAGGTGACACCGAGGCATTATTGGTGTCTCAGAGTTTATTAATAATGCATTCAAACTAAGCACATAGGTCTTGAGAGAGAGAAAAAATTATAGATCACTTAAAGAAGAACAAACTTAGTAGAATTTATGACAATTTATCCTTACCTTTCAATCAGAATTGGATAGTTATCAATTATTAAGTATCTACTGCTTACACAGATATTCCTTTATCCATGAACAACTGATATAAGAGGATGAAATGATACTACATGGATTACTCTTGAGTCAACAGGAACTGAGCAGAAACAGATGAAACACATAAGGAAGAACAGGTAAAACTTGACCAGACACACAGATCTTTCTGGAAGTTATAAAGTTATAAAGTCTTAAGGCTACTATTTTGTTTAAAAAGTAAATAAATAAACAACACACACACAAAAAAAAACATGCAAGCAAATAGGATGGTATATGCCTGTAATTGTAACATTCAGGAGGCTGTGGCAGGAGAGCCAGAGCTTAAGGCCAGGCTGGGGTACACAGCAAGAAATTGTTGCAAAAGAAAGCAAGGGGCCTTATAAAAAATGGGCAATACTACTAGTGCAATATTATGGGAAAAATACACAATAAGCAGTCTGGCAAGGGTGCAGAGAAATAAAAACCCCTGCACACTGCTGATGAGAATGTAAACCAGTAGAGCACTATTTAAACAATGCGGTTTCTCAAATATTAAAAATAGAATTATCATGACTCAGGGATTAAAACTCCAAAATGAACGGAAAGCCAGAACATGAATGGGCATGTATAAAACAATGCTTATGACAGCACTGTTAAAGTGGCAAAATGGTAGAAGATGCCTAAGTGGCTGGTGGGAGATGAGTTAATACACAAAACGTGGTATGTACATATGTGGATATTAGTCAGCTTTAAAAATGAAATTTGATCTCAGGCCTGGCTACTTTGTATTGGATAGCCAATTAGGGAGCGCATCTCTGGGAGAGGCTAATTCTCCCTTAGTGGTCATTAGCTGCCTGTAGTAAACCACACTAGACAGACTCAGCAGTTGTATTTCTGTGTATATGTGTGTGTGCCAATAATGACCAAAGAGAAACAGGCCACCAATTAGAAAGGGAGTGAATGGGGACAATGGAAGGGTTGGGGGGGAGTGGTATAATTATATCTTAATTAAAATATTAATAAATAAAAAACAAAAAAGAAATCTGACACTACAATATAGATGAACCCTGAAGACATTACCCTGAGTAAAATAAGCCAGTTACAAAAGGATGAACTGTGTAGATTTTATTCATATGATAGTAGTCAAATTCAGAGACACGATAATAAAATGGTGACTTCTGTGGGCTAGGAAGAAATGGGAATTATTGTTTAATTTAGAGTATAGTTTTAATCTCACATGAGACAGAGCATGGTAATAGTTACACAATAGCGTGGCTGTATTCCCACTTAAGAGTGATCTTATAACTGCAGGTGACTTCGCATTTTCCATCCTCTCAAATTTCTAGCTACTCCCATAATTTGACTATTATATCCCATTTTTAGTTGTACTAGGTTTAGATTCGCTGTGTGGCGGTTAGCCATAATGCCAGCCTGACTGGATTGAGAAGTGCCTAGGTGACCAGTAAGGCATATCCCTGGGTTTCAATGAAAGCATTCTTAGAACCCACCTTGAATGTGAGAGGCACCGCTCTTAGAGTGGGGGCCTAGACGGCATGAAAAGGACAAAGGAAAGCTGTGTGTGTACACAGGTGTTTTCCCTTTGCTTCCACGATATGAGTTACTGCTCCACTATGGCTCAGCACCATGATGGACTGATGTTTAGAACTGTGAGCCAAAATGGATGTTTCCTTCCTGAAGCTGTTTTGTTCTGCTAACACAACTGGGATCAAAACCACAGTTGCTATTAGAATTAATGCTGTTTCGATTTTATAAAGACATATATTTGGTGTGCAAAGTTTTCAGCAGGTGAGATTACATTACATTCTTTAAGAATGGTCCACTGTTTTATTTAGCTTAACACATGATAGTATCCTTAAATAGGATTCTCTGCTTCATCACAACCAAATGAGTGGCTAAGTTTCCTATATAACGTTCCTAACATCAGTTATACTACTAAGTAAGTGGTTCTAGGGGGAAAGCTATCACTGATTCTTAGGAAGAAGGAATGACACCATGGAAGCTCACAAAACTATACGATGAGATTCTTTTTCATAGAACTTTTAAAATGTTAAACATGATTTTGAATGGTAGGATCAAGCACAGTAATCTTGGGGGTGAAGAGCAAACTTGGGGAAGCGGATAAGACTCAGGGGGATCTCTCATGCTATGCCAAATACTTCCCCAAGGTTGGTCTAACCCCATAATTGCAATAAGCTTCATAAACTTGGTAATACTGGTCTGTAAAGTGGTAAGACTTTCTGAGTGGAAGATAAAAATATCAGTATTTCAGTGCTTCCTTTACTCCTCAGTATAATGGCCATGCTAAGGCTGCCAGCCACCAACTTCACAAGTATGCAGTGACTGTGCTCCTGAGCTGCTTAGAAATCCTTTGATAAAAGGCAATGGGCAAGTTCATAACCCATGTGACACGTTAAATGTAACTTGAGGTATATGAAATGATTTGCTTTCTATTTTGCATAGGAGAATGAGGAGAGAAGGGAGAAGGATCTTCTATGTCTGTTTTCTATTTTCCTTTTCATTCAAGCCTGTGTTTGTATACAAAACTTCCCACAACCATACACAAAATCTCCATCGCAGCATGAGTGAGTGGGAATTCCACCCATCACACAAAGCATCTGAATGGGCATAATAGGAAAGCATCTAAAGGGATTGTTTGCTATGATACTTTGTGACACAACCAGCCACAAAGTTTGGCCAATTACTAGGTAATGTATTTTTATATCAAAATCTTCCTTATCAAAAGATTAATAATGAGCCAAAGAAATTTTTTACAGAAGTCAATGGGCATATTTGGGAATATTAACCATAGAACATAGACAGAAGTGAGATGTTCTAGGGTTTAATAAAGAGAGAAATCAAGTTAAGACCATTTCACTCCTAATGATATTCTCAATATAACACATATTAGTATATGAATCTAACAATAATAAGTCCTTTAAGAGTCCTACGAATTCAAAGGGCCTACACAGATCTATATAATTTTAAATGGCAGGTAGGTGAGGTGATGTTTTATGCACTTTTCTTTATGAATTATATTTCACAACACACATACACACATAAACCAAAACATCTAACTGCTAATGATGTCTGCTATACTTCTAAGACTCTGACAGCCATTTCTATGAAGTTGCCATAGATATTGTTCAGTTTTCAGTAAGTATGCTTCTATTCTCAACAGCATTGGTGCATGACCTTGTAAGTGTTTTATGTATGTTTTCTTCCCTATATTATTAAATCATGAGGTCTTGCCTGTTATTTAATAAGCATTAAGTTCTGAAGATGTTTATTGAACTCTCTTCCATGAAAACTCAAACCACTAGACAGTACATATTTAGATTCTCAGAGCCTGAGAGTAGTTGGCATATTGTTGTTACATAAATTATTGAGTTTTTAAAATCAACTGTGATTTTTTTTCATTAAAATCATGTCTCAATTATTTCAGTTTCCTATGGTGTCCCACTTTGGCATATGTAAGACACCTAGTTTGGTTTGAAACTCCTAGATATGTCTTTAAAATACATATTTGCATGACATATAGTGTAAAGATGCATGTCACAAATAAATGTTATACAAAATAAACATATACATATACAAAAACTAGGAGTTGAATCAAAGGTTTCATACATGCTTGGCAAGCATTCAACAAATAAAGTAAACACCCCTAATTTGCCTCTTAAAAATATTTTGATTAACTATATTCAGGGTACTTTAAATATCAGTCTTCAAAGATGTCATATTAATACAGTTATGTCTAAGGTAGACTTCTTTGTTGATGTATGTTTTCATCAATTCTAAAAAGCTACAGTCTCCTCAAATATTATTTCTCCTCCATGCTACCTTTCTAACCCTGAAGTTACTGAAAATTAATCTTTTATTCTCTCAATATGTCTTCCCAGTTCTAAACTCATTTTTCCTATTATTGTCCTCTATGCAGGTCTTTCACATTTATGTTCCAATGTTTGAATTCTTTCTTTAGTTGTATCTAACTCATTATTTTATTCCCCAGTTTAATAAAAAAACAAATCAGTGAATTTTGATATAACTTTATTTTTTAAAATTCCAAAGGGGCAGAGACACATGTCTATAGTTCTCAGCATTTGAGAGGTTAAAGCAGGACAATTGAAAGTAAGTTCAGGGTCAGCCTGGGCTTCAGTCTGAAATCCTGTCTCAAAAAAAAAAAAAAAAAAAAAAAGATCCAAAAATAAGAATAATTCAGACTTTATCCAAATACACCACTTGTCTAAATTTTGTCTCATTTGCTTAATCATTCTTTAAATGTACATATATGTAAATATGCAGGTTTTCCTGACCCAGTATGTCCATGTTCTCACCTTCCCACCCTTCTCTCTTTCTCAGTAGAGTCTCATGCAGCACAGGCTAGCCTCAAACTCAGCAGATAGCTGACAATGACTTTGAACTGCAGATCCTCCTATCTCTATCTCCCAGGTTGTGGGACTAATGGCATGTGCCACCACACAAGCCTCCGTGTGTTTTATCCAAATACAAACTGTTTTCTTACATAAACCCAGTAATCAAAATGTTAACAAGTTACTGATATAATGGCAATAGACCGTATTGCAATTTTATCCTTTGTTTGGGGCGGTGTATGTGGTGCAGCTTTGCTGGAGGAAGTACTTTTCTGCAGGCAGTCTTGGACCACTTTCAGTTTGTTCTCTGCTTCGTGACTGTGGTTCAAGATGGGAGCTATCAACTCCTGCTTCTCTAACCATGCCTGCTGCCTACTGCCATGCTTCCCCACCATGATTCTCATGCCTCTAGACCCATAAGCCAAAATAAACCCTTTCTTCTATACGTTGCTTTTAGTCGTGGTGTTTTATTACAGCAAAAGAAAAGTAACTAACAGAAGTTGGTACTGAGAGTAGGCTGTTGCTTTGAAGAGTATGAACATTGCTATTATTATTATTTGGGTCAATGTGGAAGACTTTAGAACTTTGGACTAGAAAAAATGGTTGACTTTTGTAAGCAGAGTTTAGCAAGCTGTTCTGGGGGGATCCTGGAAGACAGCAGTACTGAGAGTTATGCGGATGGCAAAGGCCCAACTCAAGAGGTTTCAGAGGCAGGCAACATTAGCAACTGCACTATAGGCCATTCTTGTGACATTTTGGCAAGGAATCTGGCTGTCTTCTGCCATTGATCTGAGAACCTGATGGAGGCCAAGTTATAAAGCAATGGGCTGTCTTAGTTAGGGTTCCTATTGCTGTGAAGAGACACCATGACCACGGCAACTCTTATAAAGAAAACATTTCATTGTGGTGGTTTGCTTACAGTTCAAAGGTTCAGTCCATTATCATTATGGTGTGACATGGGGGTGTGCAGGCAGGAAAGGTAGCTGAGTGTCCACCATCTTGGCTTGCAGGCAACAGGAAGTGATCTGAGTCACTCGGTGGTATTTTGAGCATATATGAGACCTCAAGGCCCACCTCCATGGTGACACACTTCCTCGAACAAGGTCATACTCACTCCAACAAAGCCACACCTCCTAATAGTGCCACTTACTTTGGAAGTCATTTTCTTTCAAACCACCACATGGACCAATTGCTTTGATAGAGAAAATTTCAAGATAGCATAATAATGAATCTGTGACATGGTTGTTATTAATGACTTACACAAGTCTATAGTAAAAAAGAGCAAGTGGGGCAGAAAGAAATAAAATGTGCACAGTTTAAACAAAAGGAGCACCAGAAAACATAATGTTGCAGCCAAGGCTTGTGTTGTGCTACAATTATTGAGGAGATTAGTGCCATTAAGGAGAGTTGTGCTCTGCACTGGGACAAAGAAGGGTGAGCTCAGGACAAGACCCCACTCAGCTAAGCTTCCAATGTGAAAGGTAGCTTAAGGGGTTTTCTGGTCTTAGAAAGCAAATGAATGAAAAAGGCTGCTACTAATTTGGTCAATTGCAGGTGTGAGGGTATGTCCAACCAGAGCTGGAGCCAACCTTGGCAGTGCCATCCAGTGTGGTACTGGCTGTAGAGGCATGAAGGACATCAGAGTGAAGGGAGTGTGGATTCTTCCTCTGCAGTTCCAGAGAGCTGCTAATGCCAAGCAGCACATGGCAGGGGAAGGCCCTGAGACAAAAATGTGATTCATGTAAGACCTAGTTTTGGAATGTTAGTGATGTTCAAAGATTTTCATTCAGACATTAGGAGAGTGCTTCACATCATTACAAAAGGCCACATATTATACTTTCCACTATTATAACTTGCTGAATTTTATAAACAAGAAAAAATTATTTAAAATTCTTATCTTAAACTATTTAGAGCAAATACTAACAATTTATCAACCTTAAAATGCAAGAAATTATGTAACTCTAAATATCTCCTGTGGGTCAAACTATTTACTAAATGGTTAACTATTGCTTAGTCTGGCACATCATTTTAATTATTTAAGATTAGCTGAAAGAAATTATTGATTTATAATCAATCCACACAATAAAAATAATTGCATTTGCATTAGTACCAGTCAGACTAAAAGCCCAAACAAGTGTAATCAAATAGCTAGGCTTTCAAGTCAGGCATCACGGTGCATGCCTGTAACACCAGCACCTGGGAGATGGAGGCAGGAGGACTAGGAGTTTAGGCCAGCCTCAGCAACACCGTGATGTTAGGCTACCTTAGACGTCATTTCATAAATAAATAAATAAATAAAGTACATTTTCATTTCTTTTCAGAACACTCTGACTTTGTAAGAATACCAGCACTAAGAACACTGTCACAGTTGGAAACACTAATGCTATTCTAATTTTCTAACTCTGAAACAGAATTAAGTTAATTCTCATAGAAATTGGTTGAATGTCTTTTGCTGAAGCAGCATGATAATACACGTCAATTAGAAAAATGAAGCAAATGCAACTAGGAAATTTATAGGTGAAAAGATGGAAGATGTGGGGATGGGGAAGAGAATCAATGGAAATGTAACAGCAAAAGCTATTACATTTGCCATTAGCAATATGTAAGCACAGATGTGGTATGAAATTCTTCCATATAGTCTAAAGCAGCTGCTGCTGTCCCCCTCCCCACTTTTAAGTCCGAGCCTTAGGTTGGCCTTAAACTCCTGATCTTGGTCCTCCTACCTCTAGCTCCCAAGCCCTGTGGTTACTGGTATCACCACATCTGCCTTAGGATAACTTCTTTTTAAACAGCATCTTTACCATTCACTTAATATTTATTGATCAACTATTTTACTCATGAGGATTCAAATCCTGATGTGTTTGAGTCCAAGTGATTTTTCCACTTCAAGTCTAAGAGTCAAGGCTGTAACCTAGATAAATTATATTGCCTCTGTCTTTTCTAAGAGTCAAGGCTGTAACCTAGATAAATTATATTGCCTCTGTCTTTAGAACACACAGAAAAACAAGAGTACACTTAGCTGGGGAGATTATCTTAAAGAAATTAGGAGCAGCAATCAGTTGATTCACCTGATTCCCAAAAGACCTAATGGATGGTACAGAATTATACTTACCAAGAACTTAATATAGGTAAACTCTAAATCTTAAAAAACAACAAACAGGTCGAGCGGCGGTGGCGCACGCTTTTAATCCCAGCACTCGGGAGGCAGAGCCTGGCAGATCTCTGTGAGTTCGAGGCCAGCCTGGGCTACAAGTGAGTTCCAGGAAAGGCGCAAAGCTACACAGAGAAACCCTGTCTCGAAAAACAAACAAACACAAAAGCTATTTAAATTGGTTATGATCCATACTAAAAAACAAATAATGTTCAAATTATAAAAGCAAGCACCAAAGACTCATCACCCAGTTTAAGCAACAATATCACCAACAGGACTGGATACACTGACTCCTCCTTTGCTAGCCCACCGTCTTCCCCCAAGAGACAACCATTAGAACGAATTTTTTGCTATGTCCCTGCCTTTTCCCATTACAATCTTAGCATACACAAAATTGTTTATTTTTGCTTGCCCTTAAACTTCAAAGGCTTTAAGCAGCTTTCCACAAATTGGTTCCTTCATTCACTATATTTTTAAGATCCTACCCATTCCATTGTCATTGGTTATTTGTTCTTTTCCATTTATTTTAGATTCATTCAGGCCATTCCCCCAATTACTTTTTAGGAAAGAAAAAAAAAAAGCTTTTTCTTTGTTTTATTCTCAGTATGTTAACCGATCTAAGTTATTTTCAGTTAGACATTGCTCAATTTAGCCCACAGCTTATAAAATGTTGGGAGGTTTTGGTAAAGTAGGGCTGAAGAGTAGAGGCGAGTTGAGAGAACCAAGCATCCTGGCACAGTCAAGAGAGGCACGTTTATAGAAACAGGAAAGACAAAGTGACTATGGGACTACAGAATACACTCCTTTTGCTCACAGAGGGCCCCTCAACACAGCAACATCCCGGGAAGAGATACCTACGGCATTTCGGGACTCTGGGAAGGGCCACCGCTGCTGGGCAGAACCAACTGAGAAACCGCAAACGCGGAAGCATAAAAAGCCCGCGCAGTGGGGACTGGATGCGGTGTCACACGTAGCGCGGTCCGCCGGAAACAGCCTCCGCACGATAAATAGCCCGAGTGTATGTGAGGAAAGGGGCGTTCAGGGAGTCCAGGGCCAGAGCCCCACCCAGCCCCTGCCGACTCTCTCTCGCTATTCTGGACAAAGCAACCTCACAACAGACGAGCAACAGGGCAGTGACTGTACTTTCTGTGTCAGTGGTCCGGGGCTCTCCGGTCGGACCGTTTGGGAAGTGCTCTGCTTCTTACTTCCGGTGGCGGAGAGGAGCAGTTGCTATGGTAATCTAAAAAAGGCGGAGGTCTGTTCGGCTTCGCAGAGAGATTCGAGGAACTACGCTAAAGAAAATTGGCTGCTCTTCTTGGTTTCTGAGCTGAAATTAGGTAGCAACCGGCACTCTTTCTCTCGCTCTCTCGCTCGCTCTGCCCTCACTATGTGGCTGCCGCTCCCACCTGCTACGTTTCCTTTTGTGTCCTCCCATAGCCCAAGCAAGCCCCTGAAACACACGGGAATGCAGCGTTGTGGCCAGAGGAATACAAAACGGAGAGAGAGCAGAGCGTCTCTGATCAGCTATGACTATTACATGGTGCCGAGACGGTGACTGGATGGCTCTCTGTTTTCACTCGGCCCTTTAGACGCCTTAGGCCCTTGTTAACCGTTTATTTTTTTCCTGCTTATTGTGTCTGGTTATTTATGGAGCCGTTTGCTACATTGTACTCTCCAGGCCCCTGTCTCAGTCTTGGGCTAGAGTTTTAAATAAAAGGGGGTTTCAGAGCCCTAGGGGTGCAATTATACATTTATTTAAGCTTCAGTTTAGGCTCTCTTCAAAGGAAGGGAAAGAATAGAATTCTGGAACATTTCTGCCCTGGGATTTCTATGTGAGAATAACCCTATTTGGATGGAGCATTTGAAGAAGATCCTTAAAAATATGTTTTTAAATTGCTTGCTGTAAAGTGAGTGCCCGTTCTTCCTTACTGGAACAGTTTTCGTTCACATTTGTGAGATGGCATGCACGCATATGTGTTTAAAACTGATGTTTAATTATGGTGATACCAATTTGCAGTAACCAGACTGTGACACCACATCCCTATGGGGTCCTTCTAAATCTGGTGTAATATGAAAGTGTCAGGCAGGCGGTCTGTGTATTATAAATAGGGTACTTCATCCATGATAAGCGATTATTATCTTTCTTTCCCAAGTGTAAAAGACCTACATAATTCAAGAAGGTGCCAGTGATTTAGGCCTCTTGAGTAAGAATCCAATGAGTCCTGAAGGGGACTCTACCTGTGTCATCTTATTGTTCAACTTGAACTATTCAATTTATTAGATTGGAATGTATTTTCAGAAGTCAACGCAGGATAAAGTAATGTTGGAAGCCATTGGACCACCAGCACAATTTAGCACCTCATAGTAGCCTTTGTTCAATAAACCTTCTGAAATTTCACAGCTTACTGCTAACTGGGTGACATCTCTGTCCCTCAATTTCATCATCTGTAAAATGGACAAAAAGTACCTGGTCAGTGTAGTAGAGGATGAAATAAGATGTATGATTGTATATTAATGTTTTATGAGCAGAGGTTCTGTATATACCTCAAATATTACTACTAATAAAGAAACTCAGTAAAACCTAATGGTAATAAATGAGACTTCAAATGTTCAGTGATTTGGCATGTGCTGGATTATAGAAATGTCAATGAAATGATTTAGTTAATCCTGCTATGGAGGGTGGGTGTTAACTGCAGTTGATTTACATAAAATATCTCATTGTTAGGAAATTTCACTCCATCTACAGTTTCTTTAGCATTTATATGCCCTGTAGTATTCTGTATGCTTTATATTTGTGAACTGATATAATCTTAACAACCTTTTGAAGTTTCACATGACCTCTTTTTTTGAGATAATGGGTGTATGCATTTTCTTTGTTTTGGTTCTTTGTATTATGCTATATCTTTGTTCTTTGGGATATTATATATTTGAGGAATTACATACGTGTGTATGTATATAATTAGAAATCAGTTGTTAAGAATTATTCTATTTAACATGTACTGATAAGTTCATATAGATGCCATAACACTTTTCTTTTTATTCTATGTATAAAATCTTCAGTAGACCAATGCCCCACCTCATGGTGGTACATTTGCTTTTTAGGTGATTTACATGGACCAAAGTAAAAATTTACATTATTTTTCTAATAGGATGGCCAGCAATCCTGGAAGTGATGCAGCTTTGGGTCCTCACAAATCAATGCTTTCAGGGAGTCCCCGAACAAAGAAATTTCCACTAACTGAACAGGAGGTATTTTATATGAATTGTCGGGCCGCCTACTTAACTGTCTTCAAAAGCAGCTTGGAAAACATTGTTTCTAAGGATCAACTTTACCTAGGTAAATTTTTTAAAGTTGAATATTTTGCTCTATTTTTTGAAAGTTAATAGACTGAAAGGTCTGAATTAGAATTACATCATTGAGTCACTCCAGTTTCACAGTGAAACAAGCAGCAGGACTGTGAGAAACAATAGCTGTTTATATAGTTACATGTCCTAGGGACTTCCAAACTAGACATATATAAACATGAGTGTGTGTATGACATATATATACATATACATATATATGTATAGACATATACACACACATATATATGTATATATGTATGTATGGGAGAGCGAGAGTAGATTGTGTAGTCAAAGCTTCCACCAGTTACTACTTGCTTAAGAATTGTTACTGTTGCTGTTTTTCAGCTGTCTGGTGGTGCTTTAGATTTATAATAATAGAATCAAAACCCTTTTGCCATCTGACTCACTAATCTGAATTTTGACTCACATTAAGGAAAAGATAAAGAATTTGCAAAACTGAGGTCAAATGACTTAAAAGAAAAATATAAATAAATGAAATTTTAGAAGAGAATTAGAAGTTGCGAAGTTTTGTTTCTTATTCTACCCTTTATCATATTTTAACATTCTTTGGCTGCAAAAGCCCCCCACGTCACTGAATGTGATCCTTGCCAGGCTATCAAAGAACTGGGAGGTCTTGATTCTGATAGTCTGTAGTCACTGGAGATGGGCAAATGACAACAGCAGGTAATGCTGTGACTCACGTCAGTTTCATCAAGCCAAATCTTATTAGCAGAGAACTGAGTTTCTTTGCCATCTTTAGAAGTAATTTCCTTAAACAAAATTCTGCTAGGTTTCTGCAGAAATGTCTTGGGTTTTTATACATATGATCTCTTTCTAAGAAAATTCTTTTGGAGGAATGATGAAAATTGACAAGATTAAAATATATTTGCTATCTAAATAGAAGACACTAATTAAATAGTTTAAGAACAAATGTACATGGTGGTAGCAATTTCAAAAATTATGTGTAACTTTGACTTATATAATTAAAAATTTGTAAATGCTCAAGTTAAACACTGTCTCAAGTTGAATTTTAAATACATGTGTTCATGTTGAGATCTGTGTCTTCTGTATAATAAATAAATAAATCTTTAAAAAAAAAAATTAAAAATTTGTAAACTTTTGCTGCATTTTAAACATGTTTTGGCATATATTTAGTATTCGGTTTTTTTTTTTTTTTTTTTTTTTTTTTTTTTTTTTTTTTTTTCCTTTCTTCTTTTGAAAATAGAAACAGTGGCTGGGAATGGTGGTGGATGCCTTTAATCCCAGCATTCAGGAGGCAGAGGCATATGGATATCTATGAGTTCAAGGCCAGTCTGATCTACAAAGCAAGTTCCGGGACAGCCAGGACTGTTACACAGAGAAACTCTGTCTTGAAAAAACAAAAAAAAACAAAAAACAGTGAATTTGCTAAATTGAAAAGTTTAACATTCCTATGGTATAGTTCTTGAACTATTAATCAATTAATATGTATTAATAAGACACTGACAGCCCTGTGAAATTGTCTGGGTAGGAAACAAACCTGTTTTTGCATCTCCAGTGTTACACATGGTTTTGGTTTAAGGTGGAATATATTCTTTGTAGCACTGTTGGGCTAAAGATAGTTTTTTACAAAGGAATTTGTACATCAGTGACATCTGTTTCTTACCACTCTTTTTCATATATGCTTCTGCCCTTAGCACATAACATATGGTCTGACATTTCCATGCAGAGTCAGACACAGCGGGTCCACAGGTATCACAGATACATGGCAAAGCTTAAGTACACCGTAAGCAAAAGATCACAATATAGATGTCAACCTTTAAACATCTGCAGTTAGTGAAGACTTCTCAGATGCAGAGAGGTTTACTTCTACATACATATTTTGGCATAATTTTATTTTGAGACAGTTATCCTTTTTAAATCAATAGTTTTAAAGGATCTAGTGATAGAGCTTAATGCTAGAGCCCTTGCACAGGCCTGGAGTTCCATCCTCAGCACTTAAAACAAAAAGAAGATACACCCAGAAGATTCTTAGGTGGTGAATATAGTAGTCAGGCATGAAGGCACAGGCTTATAATTCTAGCACTCAGGAAGCTGAGGCAGGAGGATTATCTTAAGTTTGAGCCATCCTGGATCATAGTAGAGACTGTATAAAATGGGGGGGAAAAACTAAAATTTTCTTTGTTATTGAAGATAGTGGCACATGTTTGCTGAGCTGCTGTTTCTAAGAGTTGGTAAGATGGCTTTTCTAACTATTTACCAAAAGAATTTCCTTCCCCAGTAGATTTTTAACCTCCAAATTACAATTTAAATTCTGCTCTATTCTCCCATTCTAGTTAGTGGAATTGACTAGGGATAGATTCCTAAACGCATATACCATTTCTCTAATTCTGTTGGTAGATGAATTATGGAATTGTTTGTTTATGTAGGAGGCAAATACTTATTCTTTATTCCTAGGGAAGCATGGTAACCAAGGATTTTTCTGTATCCACAATGTGAAAAAATGTATGTTCAATGCTATACATTTCCACAAAGGTCTTCTAAGCAGATAGAAGATGGCAGTTGCAGTAGTGAAAAGTACTGTCAGCAGAACCTTGAGTTGGTTCACTGGTTAAGGGCATCTGCTGCCAAACTTGGCAACTGGAGTTGCATCCCCGGGGCCCACAACGGGGAAGAAGAAAAAATTAAATTGGCTTCTGACCTCCATGTAGATTGTGCGCACACACACACACACACACACACACACACACACACACACACTGTTAAAAAATAAATTCTGTTGGCTGTGTCGATCACCGCCAAGCTTGTCTTCTTGTTTCCCTTCCTGTGTCTATTTCAGTTATCTAAGTACAGTTTGTTGGCATAAACTGAAGGATAGGGAAATGTCTCACAGTCTTTCAAATGTAAGTCATGACCACAGGTAGCAATATTACACTTAACATGCAGACTTTACATAGGCCAACGAGACAGCTCAGTAGGGAGAGGAGCTTGCCACAAGCTTGAGGACCTGAGTTCAGTTCCTAGACCCTCATGGTGGAAGGATAGAACCAGCTATAACAAATTGCCATCTGACCTCCACATTTGCGCCATGGCATGCATGTGCAGGCACACACACAGATGACGATGATGATGATGATGATGGATGATGATGCACACATGCAAATAATAATAAATACATAAGATGTAAATTTTTTTAAAGATGTAGAATTTACACTTATATCACAGAACAACTTTGGACCAAAAAAAGCTTTTGTCTCCAAAGAACAAAGTCACCCTTCATATGATTATGTGCAACTAGTGCCCAATAATTGATTCAAATATTTATATTTATTATGTTGATCTAGTTTTCCTTTCTTCGTGGATATTTCTCTAAACTATTTTGTATTTACTAATCTTCATTACATTAAATTGTAGAAAATTCAGATAATCATTTTAGTGTTATGATGCATATATATTGTATACATTCCCACCCCCAATAGTTGGAAATTTCTAATATAATATTTTATAATAAAATTTGGTAGCACAATTCAAGACAGATTCAGCTTTAGAAATTTAATGATTTCTTCTCTGGTGGTTCAGAAACTTATGGACAGTTATAAAGTAATATGTAGAAGTTCATTTGCAAATTACTACATCACTTGTAGTGAACTGAAGAAGGTGTCTGTAATTGTTTAAAGATATTGTATTTAGTGTTGTGTGGCATATACAAATACACACCCTTTCTGAGATTGTAAGTCCTTCACCAATATACAGTTAAAAATTATTATATTTAGTTAAATATCTGTGTGTGTGTATGTGCGCGCGCATGTGTGCGCACACATGCATGCATGCATGCATGCACATTTATATGCACAGGCGCCTGTGTGGTGCCTCTTTGTGTATGCATGCACATGGCAAAGCATTTAGAGGTCAGAGAACAACTTGGTTCTTTCCACTGTGTGGATCCTAGGGATAGAACTGAAGTTCTCAGGTTTGATGGCAAATGCCTTCACCTGCTGAGCCATCCCACTAGCCCTGCAAATGGATGCTTTTGTGTATATATTTGACATTTGGTGCATGCTTGAAATTCTGGATCCCCTACTACTTAGCTCTGGTGAACATTATAGATACTACACCTTGCTGACATTAAAGTTCTCAAACAAATGAATTCTTCCAGTCACTAAAATATCTGTCAACCCTAAAAAAAAAATCACCATTTATGCTTTTTGTGGTTACCCCTGTGGTCTCAAAAAAAAAAAAAAAAAAAATTCAGTCAACCTTGTTTTCTCTAAAAGTTCTTAGATAAACTGGTGGCTCATCCTTGTAATCCCAGCACTTTGGAGGCAGAGGCAGGAAGATCACATCAAATTCAAGGCCAAACCAAAAATCTACAAAATGAGTTCCAGGCTGGCCTGGGCTACAGAGTGAGAACCTGCCTCAAAAAATAAACCAGATAATGACAGTTAAGTAGGTTGAAAACAAAACAGATAGAAGAAGGAATAAATCAGTTCTGCCTCTAATATATTAAATCTCTTTAGCTGGTAGACATGTATATTTTTTGCTTTCAATAATGAAGCATATGTGGATGTAACTATCCAGAGAAACATACATTGATGTAACTATGTAGTCAATACCAATGGTGATTTGATGAGAGATACTGGATTTGCTTACTAATATATAGGGGTTGAAGAAAGAGAATACTCAAATATCAATTCCAAATGTTATAGTAATAGGTAATACTTTTTTTTTTTTTTAAATTGGGCAGCTCTTCAGCATGCAGGAAGAAATCCATCCCAAAAGACCATTAATAAGTATTGGACTCCTCAAACTGCCAAACTGAATTTTGATGATTTTTGTATAATTTTAAGCAAGGAAAAACCTACTTCAAAAGCAGAATTGCTAAAATCATTTAAACAGTTAGATGTAAACGACAATGGCTCTATTCTACACTCTGACCTTCATAAATATCTAACGAAGGTAAGACCTGCGGGAGTTTTATACTATGCATGTCTGTAAAGCACCTGGAGTCCAGCTTTGGCTACCAAACTCCACATTAAAGTAAGTATTCTCTCACCGGGGAAATGAATGGCATACAGTATTTGTCAAGTATTTGAAGTCCTTCCCCGTGAAAAGTGCCTTATAAATCAGAGAGAAAGTATCACGTTGAGCCCAGGTTCAGTTTCCCTCCCCCATGTAATTCTTTCCTGCTCAGAAATCTGAAAATCTCTGATTTTCATGTGTTCAGTAAAAGGAAAATAAGTATAAATGTGATTTGTTTCTTTTTTTCTTTTTTCTTTTTCTAGACCAGGTTTCTCTGTACAGCCCTGGCTGTCCTGGAACTCACTTTGTAGACCAGGCTGGCCTTGAACTCAGGGATCCACCTGCCTCTGCCTCCTGAGTGCTGGGATCATAGGTGTGCACTACCACGCTCAGCTCGTTTTATTTTTTGAACACTTTTAGAAGATATTATTACTCTATCTTCAATATCCATTATTACAGACTCTATAACATAAATTGTTAAAGTCTTGAAACTGAAATTAAACATTTTTCACAAAATTTAATAATTTTATGAAATTTTATTTAACATAGTCTTATTATTGCTTAATACTCTCATTCTGACTCATAATGGAACCACATATTCAACTTATTTGTAGAAGAGGTTAAAATATGTTTCCAACTGGGCACTGAAGCCCACTCACACCTTTAATCCCAGTGCTTGGGAGGCAGAGGTAGGCAGCTCTCTATGAGTTCCAGGCCAACCTGGTCTACATAGTAAATTCCAGGTCAGCCAGGTGTATATAGTGAAACTGACTCAGAAAAATAAAAAACAAAAAATGCATTTCTACCATCACTGTCAATAGCAAAGCATTAATTATGTTGTTTTAAAATATGTCTTGTTTTATTTTTAGAGAGGTGAGAAGATGACTCAGGAAGAAGTAAATGCTGTAATAAATTTGGCTGATGTAAATGCTGATGGAAAGTTTGACTACATTAAGGTAGATAACCCCTTATTGAAAGAAACATGCATGCTGTGTAGGGAATCATTTTAATTTTCCCTAGTGTTGCTACAATGTAACTGACAAAATGATATATAGTGATAGTGTATACAAAGATGCTTTTGATATATGCATACATTATAAAATGATATGACCATATCAAATAAGTGTGTTTGAACTCAGGGCCTCATACATGTGAAACATTGTACCGTGAATCAACTCCAGCCCCTATACAAATGTTTTTTAAATATTGGCAAGGGCATAGTTATATATTGCATACCCATTGTACTTTTAATTTATCCTCTCAGTCTCACAATTATGATCTGATGATTTTATTACAAATAGTGTAGGGCAAGCAAGCATCCCTAATCTGAACATTCAAACTACGAAATGCTCCACAATCTGAAGCTAAGTTCCATATGGGAGCCTGCTAAAAGTATGACTTAAAAAACTTCCTTTGGGCTATTTGTATAAGCAGCACATGAAACATAACTGGATTTCTCAATTAGACTTAGCTACCAAAGATATCCTATTATGTATCTGCACATGCTCCAAAATCTGAAGTCATCCAAAATACTTTTGGTCGAAGCATTTTGAATAAGGGCCACTCAACCTTTATAACCAAGTTAAAATACATATACGTGCACATACACGTATACAAGCAAGCATAGAGACTCCCTTCAGAAATGAACATTTTCTAAGGTGGAACAGTCAGAAAAATTATTTAGAACAAATGCAAGTCTATGTGTCTTGTTAAAAAAAAATAAATAAATCACCTCTCATGGTGTACCATTCATTTTCACTTGGAGTGTGACCTCACTGATTGATGGCTGCATTTCACTAGGTCACTTGGGGCTGGCTGGGCAGTCTGGTTCACGGAAAATAACATGAACAACAAGTAAAGTAAGAAATGCGTTTCATTGACCAGCCTCCTCCTTGCCTACTAATGTGTGTTTACCTCCCTTGCCTCCCAGATGTAGGACTGAACATTTCCCTCCCCAGCTGACGGTTTTCTATTTCCTTTAGTTTTGTAAATTATATATGACAACCAGCGAGCAATGTCTCAAGACTACACTAGAAAGACTGGAGGCTGACAGTAAACTGAGGTGGCAGCAGTTTGGAAGCCATATCGAAGGGTCCCCTGAAAGAGACTCATCTCCAGCGCCAAAACCGTCACCTAGAATCATAAGAAAAAATGACCAGGAAACATTCTCAAGTAAAGGTATTTACTTTCAATACTAAAAATTTCTTGATCAGAAATGGTGGATCATAATTCAAACAAAAATTTCCTTTCATCTCCAGTTATCAATAATAAGGTAAATGAGAATCTAACTATTAGCTACCATTTCTAGACTTTCTTAGCAGTAAAAATCTACTGAAGTAAAATTTTATTATGAAACCTCACTTGGCTATGCTCATTACATTTTATTAAAACTAAAATTTCAGACTAAAAGATGACATATTGAAATAAAGAATCTTATCTTAGTAGCACATAAATTAAAACCATTAAGGCCTGATCAATATAAAACCTCTGACTGCATTTCAATAGGAAGAACAAAGAGAGTGAAATTAATGCAATGGACTGTATGACAATGTGTTTAGAAATTTACTGCTGCTGACCACTTTTCATGTATAAGACCAAATAACTTACTTTTTACAGGTGACCCAAGCCAATCCTTACTGTCAGCAACTAGAAAGTTCAAAACATCTGTTTCCTTCACAATTACTATGAGTGCTAATAGTAATCGAGAGTCCAAGTTAACAGAGCCAAACCTAAAGGTATAGTACTTTAAATGAACTTAAGATTATTAATAATTATTGAATGTTTACAGGGAACCAATGGAGTCTGAACTAATTTGAGTTTTTCCTATAGAATGCAGTATTTCTATTTGTAATATTTTCAGTTAGACATCGTTTATTTATGTGGCATGCCATTGTGCACATGTGGAGGTCAGAGAACAACTTGTGAGAGTTGGCTCTTTCCTTCCACCATACGGGGTCCAGGACGGAATTTGAGTTGTGTGCTTTGCCTGTAGATATCTGTGTCTGCTGAGCTATCTTGCTGGCCTTGGTTATGATATTTTAAAGTAAAAAAAAAAAAAAAGAGTACGAATATTATTATGTATAAGGTCTTTAGTTTGAAAATGGTGACTCTTCAATTTTTAAACTTGATGAATAGATTAATTATCTGTATACCTTGGCAAGTAAAATTTTTTGTTTGACAAATACCTTCCCTAGGTGTCGTGTAAGTAAATTGTGCATTCAATATCAATTCCTGCGAGAGAAGGACCACAAAGTCACTTTGCTAAGTCAATATTTGTTGAGTGTTAATATTGATCTTCTTCCTTTGTTTTCCCCTTTTAGACTCAACTTTTACTAGTTTTCTTTCAGCAGAAAATAATAGCTGCAGAAATATAAAACATTAACTGGAAACTGCTAGGATACATTAAAAATGTGCACCTTGAGACCTCTGTAAAGGGGGAAATGGTTATGACCACACACTCTAACTGCTGCTAGAGAATGGAACTGATTGTTCTCCAGAGCTGCATTCTTGTTTCAAATAACAACTCTGTATTTGTTATTGAACTCTGAAGTCCCTTATATCTTTACATTGCTAGACAGTGACATTTGTTCTTTATTAAAATTTTAAAACATCATCCCTAAGGAATTTTGCTCTGACTGTTTAGGAATATATACACCTTAAGCAATTTGGTGTGCATGTCCAGTTTGTTCACACATATGTCATGTTCCAACAATATTATTTTCCACCAATAGAACCTTTTTGTATTTTGTAATTAACTTAAATGTTAAAATATTAGCCTGATTAATTATGATTTACCTAACTCTAAAGTGTTTAATTTTAGTCATCATGTAGAGATATAAATGTTAATAGATTATATTAAATCATAAGGCTTTTCTTCTCCGCTATTAATACAGTTCAGTCCAACAAATAATTTCTAATTAAGTAATGTGTGTCAATTATTTTGCTTAGTGTAAACTATGGGCCTTGAATTGAAGAAATTTCTATTTGGTTATTCACTGTCATATGCCAAGATGGTATAGCATAGTATTTCATTGTTATAATGAATATTTATTGATTGGATACCCTGTGAAAAGAGTCTTCTTGGAATTGATAAAGAGCTCAGAATAAGACACCTGCGAGTGAATTCTAGCTACTCCCCTAATGATTGTGTAAATGTGGGCTAGTTTAACAACCTCTCTTTTGAATCTGATTTTCATTAACTATGAGTTGGGAATAATTTTATTTAATGTATTTTAAAAGATCGAAATGTTTTTTATTTGTTTGTTTGTCTTTTGTTTTTTGTTTTTTGAGACAGGGTTTCTCTGTGTAGCCTTAGCTATCCTGGAGCTAACTCTGTAGACTAGCTGGCCTTGAACTCAAAGAAATCCGCTTGCCTCTGTCTCTTGAGTGCTGGGATTAAAGGTGTGCACCATCCATTGCCTGGCTTAAATCTTTTTCAAAGCATTTAGCACAGTACTAGGGACATAGTCACTTGAATAAAAAAAGTATTACAGAACTAAGACGTGACTGCATTTCTTTCTATGGAAATGGAATGATGAAAGTCTGGTCTAAGAACAGTTATTCTAGTATTGGATTATGAATGGAGATGGGAGAAGGACTTCCTGAGAGCCTGAGAGTTATGCATTGGTAGTGATGCTAGCTTGGCCTCTAGTAGTTCTTGAGTATGCTAGGAGCAGGAGGGTCGAATGGACAATCCCAGAATTAGCCTGCAGGCCATAGTGGTTATTAAAAAAAGAGTCCACTTGCAGTTTTCATCTAGATGTCAAGAAGGAATGTTGGTGGTGATTGAAAATCAGATTTTAAAAGTACTAAGAAGAATTTAATTATTAAAAGGAGTTGGCATACTGTCAACTTTAAAAAATTTGTTTACATTTATTTATTATGTGTACCTGCACATGTACCAGAGTGCATGTGGAGGTCAGAGGACAGCTTGTGGGGTTGGTTCTCTCCTTCCTCTGTGTGGATTCCAGGGATTGAAGTGAAGTCATTGGCTTAGTGGAAAACACCTCTACCTGCTGAGCCGTCTTGAGAGCCCACTGCTGTCAGCTTTTTAATCCTATAACTTCAGTATAAATATTAATTTCTTTTGAAAATGTTTGCCTGTGTTTCTCGACCTTCTTTGTTTGCTATCTGGTATTTCTCAGATGAAGTGAGCCAAAATTACTGTTATTTTGGCTTTTGAGACAGCCTATCCGAGGCTTAATGCAGATTTGCAGTGTAATCAAGGATGATCTTGAACTTGTGATCCTCCTGCTTCTCTCCCCACCCTGCCAGCTGAATACATCACTGGAGAGATGGTGCTTTAGTTCGAGGCTCTCTGTTACTCAGCAGCTATCAGTTCTTTTTGTTGGTGTTTCACTTTGAAGCAATTTTCTTTTGTAGATATTATATATATTTGTGAAGTTTCAGAACCATTCTAGTTTTTAGTTACGAAAATGCAAAATAAATTACTAACAAGACAGCTAATTAATCTTCTTCAAGTACTTTAAGACAGTCGGTGTATGTGGAGCAGAGAAGAGTGGGATTGCACGGAAAGTGAGCAGCTTCAGGAATGGGAAATTGTTGCCACGGGTCAAGCATACGCCAGAGTTTCTCCTGTCCTGTCCGCCCACCTTCCTGCTTGCTCTCCCTTCCTCCCTTTCTTCCCTGCTCTTGGTCACTTTTTTTTTTTTTTTTTTGTTCTTTTGAGACAGGGTTTCTCTGTGTAATTTTGGTACCTGTCCTGGATCTCGCTCTGTAGCCCAGGCTGGCCTCGAACTCACAGAGATCCGCCTGCCTCTGCCTCCCGAGTGCTGGGATTAAAGGCATATGCCATCATTTTCTAGCTCTTGTTCACTTTTTAAAAAGACATGGTCTTGCTGTGTTTGTCCAGGCTGGACTCTTTCTCACAGGCTCAGTCGTTTTCTTTTAGTCTTCTAGAGTAGCTGAACTACAGGCACCATGCTCAGCTGTCAGATTTGAAATCATATAGCCACACATTTATAAAAGATTTGAATTGCAGGAGGAAAATAACAATGTTACAGTAACTGTACATATATGACTTTGTACTGGTCATACTTTGACACTGTATTACTATTCTCTTGTTAATCTTGCATTCTATCTAGTTAGGTTCTGTAATATTCAAGAAATGTCTAGAATTTTCCCTTGAGAGAAGAATTGCTTTAACTTCCTTGTTATAAAGCAGTCACTACTGAAGTTAGAGTAGGCCACAAGTCATCAGTGGGACGCTCCAGAGATGTAACCTGCCTATAGTCATTCTCCTAACTGGGAATTGTCTAAATATATGTCTACTAAAATGTTTTACATGATATGTAGGGCACATACCATACATCACATACATAGTATACACACATATATCATACAATATCAAGCTATACATATTTACAACATGTTTTGTATGCATAAGCCATATACATGTGAAACATACCAACTATTATACACGTTTCTCTATAAAATAGTACAAATGTGTAATACAACTATGTATATAAATATATAATACAAATTGAAAATGGTTCATTCCTTTTTTTTTTTTTTTTTTTTTGTTTTTTTGTTTTTTCGAGACAGGGTTTCTCTTTGTAGCTTTGTGCCTTTCCTGGAACTCGCTTTGGAGACCAGGCTGGCCTCGAACTCCCAGAGATCCGCCTGCCTCTGCTTCCCAAGTGCTGGGATTAAAGGCGTGCGCCATCACTGCCCAGCCAGAAAATGGTTCATTCTTAATTATTGCTAAAGCAACAGTCATGTTTCTTTTTCAAAATGTTAATCAATTTAACTTGTCAATTAAAAGACAATCTGTATCAATTTTCCTTCATAACTCATCTATTTAACCTTTTATTTTTAAGTATTCTTTAGTAACAAAAAAGTAATAATGCGTTTTACCTGCTTCTTCAAACAGTGAAAACAAATAGCTTCCTGCAAGCACGTGACGTAGACTCCCTTGGTAAAGAGTGACGAGGATGACAAGCTCCCATGCTGTCATCTGTGGCAGGGCTGCTTGCTCACTCATGCTCATTTAGATTGCTAATAACACAGAATTCTATGTCACCACAAGTGTTGCCCAGAGCGACCCAGGAAAGATGGACCCTCACTGATAGATTTGTTTTGATCATTGCTTTTGACTTTAAAGTTTGTAGTTTGTGTCTTTAGTATTTCCTTGGTTCTTATGCATAAGTAAGATCTGTGTATCACCAGTGAAATAACAGTTGTTTGCATTTATAGAAGTATACTTGAATTGGTAGAATCTAGCACCACCTCATGCCCACTCTAAGAATTACAAGCTGTTTTATTTGTCAAAAAATATATATTACAGATGGAATTTCCTCTTCTATTATTCTAAAAACATTTTAAAATTCACTGTAGTTCCATTTTCTCATAAACTCAAACTGTCAACCTGGTCTGTATTCCATTCAGATTCATTTATTTAAACAATTCAGGCAATTTCTCAGTATTTTTTTACTTTTAATTCATAGCATGTTAGTCTGGATCCATGACCCCCCCTCCCCCATAAAATCACAACAAAAACCAAAAACCTTTGTGATTGAAAGTCTTGTTTTAAATAAAATTTCAAGTTGAATAAGCATTATGTATTTAATAAGTCTGGTGAATCTTAAGAAACCAATTGTTTCCTTTTAAACATCATTGCTCCAAGGTTTCCTAGTAATATTATTTACTGCTCGGAACAATTCACTGATGTTCATTGGTGTCAATCATGTCGCACTTGCCTCCTTTTGTGTAGCTATTCCTTGCTATTTCCAGTCCTGTTAACCTCAGTGTATTATTACAGTATGGAGTTTGGCAGTCTTACATAGAAACTTACAAAGTCTTTTTCTATTATAGCATTTCCCCCCCAGAACTGGAACATGGGGAGATCTCTAATAAAAATGTTAACCTTCTCAACTAGATTTCTAAAGCCATTTCCTATCAGCCCTTGGCACTGCCTCCAGAAGAACTGTCTGCCATGGACAACTTCTCTTTAGTTTCCCAAATGTCACAAGTCACATTAACTACTAATATTCTAAACAACGCGCATTTAAGGAGAACACATTCCTTTAGGGTGGTGAGAAGGCTCAGCGGGTAGACACTTGACAGTGTGAGTCAATTCCCAAATCCCAGTGGAAGGAGGGGACCAACGCCAAAAATATGGAGAGCTGCTACATTTAAGCTAAATATTTAAGTTTCTTCTAACCCTCACGTGTGTAAGTAATTCAGAATGATAATGCTCCATCAGTGTATCATTTACTATATATGTTTTATGTTATATATTATTGATTTGTAATATAAACATGAAATTTCGTTTGAAGCTCACTAGGAAATCATGGTAGTCTTGTTGATGTGTTTTAATTTTTTAGAAAGGGTCTCACTGTGTAGCCCTGGCTGGCCTGGAACTCTGTGCTCCAAGGTGGCCTCAAACTTGCTGCCATTTTCCTGTTTCTGCCTCCCAAGTGCTGGGATTATAAGCAAAGCCACCATGCCCAGCAGTCTTGGCAAAGTAGAGCAGAACTCAGAATACAACTGCTAGACTGGTAGAGAAAAGCTTCTGAAGTCATTCAGAACTGTAGGATCATGCTTACCATGTTTTTTTTTTTTTCAGACTTTCCTTATCTACCAAAATGAATGTCCTTGATTACCTTTAGACCCTCTCTATCTTTGAAATGAACTGACATCTTTGATGTAAAAATCCAAAATCTAAAATTCTCCCAAACCCCCTAAATTGTAAACAGTAACATGATGCCACGAGTATAAACCTCCACAGCTGCCCTTCATTTGATGGCTGCACTCCAACATTAGGCATGTGCTGCGTATTTAGGCTATGTGTAAAACATGCTTCAGAAATGGGTTAGACCTGGGGCTCATCCCAAAGATGTCATGTTATGTATAAGATGCCATGTTCCAAAACCTGAAGAAAAAAGCAAAATCTAAAACACTTCTGGTTCCCAAGATTTAGATAAAGACACCCAATGTATACTTGTAATTTTGAATGTCCTTTACCATTTCAGATGGGTAAATTTAAAATATGTGTTCCTAAGAAGCATCTGATAAATTGAATCTGCTAATACTGTAATCAAAAATGATTGAGAGGAAAACATTTTATGTCAGAATCACAATGCAAACTTTCTCAAAGGATAACTTATCTAAATACTGTATGTTTATATTTTCTCTCTTGCCCTTACAAGCCGTTGCCATTTCAAATCATGTTTGCTATTAGGGACAATTTGCTCTGAGCCCTGCATCTGTTGTGAGCCCATATGTGTTCTATCTAAGAGATGTACAGGGAAGCTAAATGACTGTCTGGGTATATGCTTTTCATTAATAGCTGAACTTTTGACTTAAGCCCAAGTTTGAACTTCATGATGCTAAAGCTAAGAAAAGGTTATTTTCACATTGCCCCATAGGGTTATTGAAATACCACATGCAATAACTTGTTTCCGTCTTTGATGCTATACTTATTAAGTCCAATAATTTAAGGTCACATATTAATTTCTTAGGATAAAAATACTAGTATCTTCCATGCCCTATGGTGTGACTGTACATATAATTAATGACTGACTGAAAGCTTGAATGGTAGTTCAGTAGTGATAAGATCTTGAAACTCAGTTTAAAAAGGCATCCATAACAAATACTAGGCAGGTATGGTAGTCTGTGTCTCTAATATCAGCACTTAAGGGACTGCGGCAGGAGGGCTGCTGCAAGTTTAAGGTTAGTGTTGGCTATAAAGTGAGGTGCTGACTTAAAACGGGGCATTTACATCAATTAAGAAATAACAAATGTAAAATAAAAACCACATGCATCAGTGCTTACAAAGGGTGTTAGTATCTAAAATAATTTATTAAAATATTATAAGAAACTGCCTCATCTGCAATATAAGTATGAAACTAGAAGATGAATAGGCAGTTCACAAGAAAGAAACAAAAATTAATAAATACATAGCAAAATGTTAATCTCTGAAAGTATAAGCAGAAATCCTAATTAATGCAAAAGTTATTAAATCCCATTTTGCTGCTGTCGTTACATCTGGTGCATAAAATAAACATACTAGTATACAGTGTTTTATGTACCCATACCTTAATTAGGAAATCATTCCTCACAACCCCCATTTTTTCATGATAACATAGTTTGACCAAGTTTTATTATAAAGTTATTACATTTTATACCATCGTGGTCATTTAAAAATAGTATCGCTGACTTGTAATATGGGAATGCATATCAGTAGGTCTAAAACCCTAGTTTTTCTCTAAGGTTGTTTTTAGGGAAATCATTTTTAAGGAGAAACTTTTAGACAAAATGGTATTCATGTTAAGATTATGCTGGTGAGAAATTGGAAGTGAGCTAAATATCTAACACCTTGTTCTCTTTCAATAGTAAAATATTTTTGATGTAAGATTAAGTTTTAGCGGGGCGGTGGTGGCGCACGCCTTTAATCCCAGCACTCGGGAGGCAGAGGCAGGTGGATCTCTGTGAGTTCGAGGCCAGGCTGGTCTATAGAGTGAGTTCCAGGAAAGGTGCAAAGCTACACAGAGAAACCCTGTCTTGAAAAACCAAAAAAAAAAAAAAGATTCAATTTTAGAAACCCAAAGAAAATGGTGTTTATTAGAATATAAAACTTGATTTTTATAAAGGTTTGTTTTAGAAAGGATTATATTACAATCATAATATGATAGTACAATTACAGGGATTTTTCAATAAAAGAGAATTATAGGGATTTTCTTATTTAAAATTTTAGCCAGGAGGTGGTGGTGGTGGTGGTGGTGGTGCACACCTTTAATCCCAGCACTCGGGAGGCAGAGGCAGGCGGATCTTTGTGAGTTTGAGGCCAGCCTGGTCTACAGGCTCAAAGCTACACAGAGAAACCCTGTCTTGAAAAAAAATTATATTAAATGTATAAATATATTTAAAATGATTATGTTATATAATAAAATATTATATGAGTATGTACTAGGACAATTTTGCCTGATGATAAAGTGAAAGCATTTTCCACACATCTGTGGTAATGATAATTTCAGTAAACAGTCTTTTACTACCTGCCCAACCTGCTGTTTTCAAATTTTACTTCCTTCTGTGATGTGATGGGATTTGGCTAGCGACAGTTTTACCAGTCCCCCTCTCCTTTTATTTTATCTTTTTTTTTTTTTTTTTTTTTTTTTTTTTTTTTCCCGAGACAGGGTTTCTCTGTGTAGCTTTGCCTTTCCTGGTAGCAAACTCACTTGGTAGCCTAGGCTGGCCTCGAACTCACAGCAATCCGCCTGCCTCTGCCTCCCGAGTGCTGAGATTAAAGGCGAGTGCCACCACCGCCTGGCCTTTGCTTTTTTTTTTTTTTTTTTTTTTTAAGGTAGCCCAGACAGGTCTCAGACTTCCTTCTGTTTAGCCTGAGAGGTGGTATTACAAGGGAGTACTACCAGGCCCACTTTCTTGATGTATTTTTAGTAGCTGTAAAGCTCTTATTTATAAACTTTTATTTTTGCTTACTAAAACTTGAAATCATTATTTGGGTTGTTCTATAATTAATCTTTAAATAGAGAATCTTACTACTTTTCCTTTTGTATTTTAGCTTTAGTAATCCTTACTTCTTCATTCTTATTATGCTCTCAACACTAATGTCACCTGGATTGTGACAGTTGTAGATGGTGTATTTTCTATCACTACTTTTGTGAACTTAAGTAAATTATTTTTGTGGTGTGTTTTAGTAACTTTTCATTCTCCAGATCATTTTGGCCAGGGCTGGAGAGATGGCTCAGCAGTTCAGAGCACATACTGCTCTTGCAGAGGACCCAAGTTTAGTTCTCAGCACACCTCCTATCAGGCCTCTTACAACTGCCCACATCTCTAGCTCCAGCATATCTGACACTCTCTTCTTGTCTTCTCAGGCCCTGGACTAGTTTGCATTGACCGCCCTCCCCCCCACCCCCCACGTTTTTAAGAAATAAATATGAATCTTTCAAAAATTAGAAAATAAAAAAATGGTGATTGTTTATTGTCACCCACTCAGTTTATATCAGTACCTTCCATCAATCACACATAAATATTTATTGAGCAACTACAGAATTCTAGGCACTACTTTTGGAACTGGGATTACAGTGATTTCACACATATAGTTCCCTTTTTAACCTGACCACATCTCACACACACACACACACACACACACACACACACACACACACACACACACACACACACACACACCCTGACAATTGGGATTGATCTGTTTTATGTCTGCACTTTCTCTCCGATGACTGCACACTCCCAGAGGGCAACAGGTATATTTGACATTTCTTTGGGGTCGTCTCTCAGTTTCTCCTCATTACTATGCATGCTGAAACATTTAACAAATATTGTTTGAAAATGTTTCCCTTCATTTCAGGACTGGCAGTGTGCACAATCAAAAGGCTGTTTCTTTTTAGAAGAAGATGGTGAAGTCGTTAGTCATCAGTACAAGATGCACATAGCTCAAAGATCTGTGCTTTATCTAACAATTAAGCCATTAAATCTGAGTCAAACTGAAGGCAAGTTTAAAATTTATATTCATTTATTTATTAGTTTATTCACTTATTTATTTGAGACACGGTCTCACTGTGTAGCTCTGGCTGTTCTGAAACTTAACTATAGAGACCAGGCTGACCTTGAACTCACAGAGATCTGCCTGGGAGTAAAGGCTACTTTACTCAGTTATGTTTATTTTTAAAATACCAATTTATATTCTCTCTGAAAATACTTTGTATTTCCTAGCCCTAGTTAAGAAAATAATCTGCCCAAGAAATGTATGGTTTTATTTAGTTTTAAATTTTTTCATTGTGTTCATTTTTCATATATGATGTTTAGTTACATGAGTACATTTTGATGCAAATATACTATACATTGAAGAAATCTGCCCAAATCATTATACTTTGAGCTTTATCTCAGCAGAGGATTTTAAATAGGGACAGTGTGTGACCTGCCCCATCTAAACATGTATATAACCTGACCGTCTAAGAGTGTAGATGGTTTCTTCTTCCTGTGGCCTCCCAGGAGAGTGTCAGTGCTGGATCCCATCTCTTCCTGAAAGGCTCTGCTCTCGCTTAGATTGTGACTTGGTTATCCTGTGCCCCAGCTGTTGTTTTTCATTGTTCTTTGTTTGTTTTTGGTTAGGATGAGCACACCGGGGATCAAACCCAGGGCCTCATGTATGCTAGGCAAGGGCATGGGTACATGTCCAGCCACTGGAACACGGCTTTTTGATGATTTCAAGAGACTTTAGGCTTTTTGGAGACTGAGTATGGAGAAACTCTTTCATAAAATTAAATGGAGTAGTGGCATATTATAGATATTAAGATATTTGTATATAAAAATGGAGTGTATATTTCTTTTTAAAAATCTACTGGGTAAAGAACTTAAGAGTGTGCAGTGATGGATTGATCTGAGGTGGGCTTTGTTGGTGATGTTGTTGTGTGTTTCTAGGAAAACGTTCCCCTTGGTTATCGGTTGATACGGCCTTGTATATTCTTAAAGAAAACGAGGATCGAGCAGAGCCCCAGCTCATGTGTTTCACCGAACTACAAAATAGAGAAGTATACATATTTTTTAATGTTTAAGAATGTAGTAGGAAGCCAAGTTGAAGGAAATAATAGCTTTTCACTAGTCTTTTAAACTCGAATGTTCTCTATTCTAGTGATGGTATAGGCAGTTCCTAATCATTATGCTATTATATATGTTTTATTAACTGTAAAATACTTTTTCGTATATTCTGAGACTTTTTTAGGGGTTGATGAGTGACAGCCTTGGCTCCATAACTAAGTGCTCTGATCTATCTCATGAAAATATTTTTTGTTGTTGCACTCAATAAAGAGAGTGATGTTATTAGATTCTTCCTACCCTCCAAATACATGACCCCAGCTACAGGAAAGTTTGCTTCTGAGGTCTGTCTTACTTGTACTATGACTGCAAAACAGGAACTCTCCCAAATTACTATCCTCAGGCTTGACTCATTTTGGAAGGTTCAGAAATAGTCTGATGGAAAGAAGTGCTTTTAAATGTTTTTATATGTTGCCTTTAAGGTTGTTCTGGTCTTTTCTAATTATGTATTTACTCAGAGGCCAAATATGTGAGCAGATACACACAGGGGGCTATTTAATTTATGAGAACTACAAATACAACCTACTACACAGCAACAGGAATAATACTATTCAAGGACTTCCTGCAGAATCATATTTAATCTTTATATTGGCTCAATGACAGACAAATCTTTCTCTCTGGGATGTTATATAGAAGTCTTTATTGGCAGCTTCCTAACAGACAAGAGTAGTTCCTGGCTAGAACCACATAAAATGGCAGAAGTTAACCTTTTTACTAAGCTCTTCTTCAGAGCTGACTATGAGGTGAGGTGACAGATAAAGCAATGTCAGAAACAATAGCTTTTCCCATTTGGTTTTGGGTAAAATGACTTTCTTATGAGATTGCATGTGTAAAAACAGTCACAGCAAGGCTATGTTTAAACTGAGTTTCTGTGTTACCTCTTTATAGGCTTCTGTTGATCTGTTATATGTCATATTTTCAAAGGATTTTTACTAGTATTTTTAGCTTCACAATTATTTTCCTTAAGAAGAGTTTGGTATCCATGAAAAACTTACAAGTGGCCATCTCTAGTGGCACTTCACAGTTATATGTGGGGAATAAAGGAAGTGCATGTGATGACTTCTAAGAAGTAGCAAGATATTTTTAACTCCTGTATGTCAGCCAATGTATGATCAATCTAAACAATTATCATTTCTAAAGCATGGATTTGGTAGTTTAATCTTCACAGTGATCCTCAGTTACATTGAATTATTTCTTCTGACAGAATAGGGCTTGATGATAATCTCAGGGTGATTATGGTCCTTGGATAATCAGGCAAAAAGAATCTAGAACTCAGATGACCAACTTATTTTGTTTATGAACCTCCAGGATGACGGAAAATAGGTTTTGAAAAGACTATTTGAGCACAATACCTGATGGAATTTGTGGGCTAGTCTATACTGTAGCACAAGTAACTGAACTAAACTATCATACACAATGATTGAATATGTACAGTTAGGATAGTCAAAAGGTGGTCCTTGGTTTTTATAAGAAACGTTTAGGCTCCAGAAAGCTCCTAGGAGATAGGTAGAGGGAAACCATTTGCTTTCACTATAGAACAGGCAAATAAAATATTTTCCTATACAAATGTCTTGATATAAATATCCAACATTTATTAGGAAACAGTTTCAGATAAGCAGGTCTGTCTAGGACTCTACATCTTGTTTTATAGTCCATGTCACCTAGCGATCTTCACAATCCACCTAAAAGTATTTTGCCAAAAACAATGTAAGGAAAATCCACAAAGATCAGTACCTTTCACACACACACACACACACCCCAGAGAGAGAGAGAGAGAGAGAGAGAGAGAGAGAGAGAGAGAGAGAGAGAGAGAGAGAGAGAGAGAGACTGTAAGAGTCAAACTTAGAGAAGCAAAGATGTATTGTATTGTATGATTTCCCTGAACTACCAACACTGGGAATCAGAGGCAGGAGGTCTACAAATTCTGGGCTTCATAACATGTTCAAGGCCAACATGAACTAGGCCTTTGGAGACTGAGTATGGAGAGACTCTTTCATAAAATTAAAGAGTAGTAGATATGAAAAAATAATAATAAAAAAAAAACATGAGTTCCTGGCTCAAAAAACAAAAATAAACAACAGCAGAAAAGAGAGTAACATTGTAATCCATATAACTGAGCTTTCAGAAATATGTTTAACTCATGTAAATGGTGAACTTAAAAATATATTGAACTTTCTTTAATGTCATTTACAAATCATATATTCTTATTTCAATCATAGTAGTAGGAAATCTTTACTACTTTTCTTTAAGGAGCTTAGTATTTGTATTTTAAAAAATTCTAATATTACTCTCTGCTTCCTGCTGAAGGCATTTGTGTGATAAGTACTTTGGAAGATCTTTCGGGATGACTTAGATGATATATAGCTTCTCTCTCTCTCTCTTTTTTTGCTTTTAGGTAGTTTTGAAAATGTAAAGGACCATAGTCTGTGGTCTTGTAGTAGGGCTACCCCTAAAGAAAATAACTTAAAACCAGTAAAAGGTTAATAAGCTGTAACTAAATATTGATTTAAAACAAATGATGTCTCAAGTTTCTCCTTCAGAAGAAAGATTTAAAGTCATTAAAACTTTTGCTTGTTCATTTTATTTAATTCTTCTTCTGATAAAAAGGTGTTTGGATGGACTGGTGAACTAGGACCAGGAATTTATTGGTTAATTCCTTCCACAACTGGCTGTAGGCTAAAAAAGGAAATAAAACCAGTAACAGAAGAAGCCCAACTTGTATATAGAGATGAAACAGGGGAATTATTTCTCACAAGTGAATTTCGGTAAGTTTTGTTTATCAGTCACCTCTCTCTTTCCATTTCCTGTTACCAGCTCCCACCCCATCTTTCTGTGGCCAGCTCCCACCCTATCTTTCTGCTTTAACTGAATCTTTTACCGTAGCATGATGGGCAGTGCGCTTAAAAACATCAAAGAGGCACAAAAAAATCAGTACCTCATGATTTCACTTATATGTGGTATCTAAAAAGTGAAGTTTATAGAAGCAGAGAGCAGAATGGTGATTACCAAGGATTGGTGGTGTGAGGAAATTGGGGGGAATGTTGTTTAAAAGATAGAAATTTTGAGTTGGACAGGAAGAATAAATTCAGTTATCTGTTGTATAATGTGGTGCCTAGACTATAGCTAATATCAATTTATTATATTTAGATATAAGTAAATCTGTATCTTAGTAGATCTTGTGTTCTCACCATAGAAATGAGTATGTGAGATAATAGATGTGTTATTTAGCTTGATTTACTCATTCTACAGTGTATATATATACCAAAAGCATGCTATGTATAACAAATATATATTTTTTTAATTAATTAAGTAACCAAGGGTGACTTTATGTCGACAAGTCTAGGATTGTCATTAATTTGTAGGTTCTATGCACTTTGCCATACTTCAGTACATCTCTACCAGTATCTTCTCCACTAGACAATGCCTTTACATCATCCTGTTAGTTGCACTCTTGATAACTGTCAAAATCTGAAGTCTAAACCTAAGGTTGGTCTCCTATGTCCTAGATATTCACAATGAGATTTGACCACAGACAGATAAAAATGTATTTGGATATAATATAACTCAGAAAAAAAATCTTAAATGCCATTAATATATTTCCTTTGAAACTTGTCCTCAAAAACTGTTTTTACAAGCTAGAGAGATTGCTTAGTGGCTAAGAACACTGGATGCTCTTCTACCTGGGTTCAAATCCTACCACCCATGTGGTGGTTCACACCCATCTGTAACTTCAGTCCCGGGGATCCAGCGCCCTCTTCTAGCCTCTGCAGACACCAAGTACGCATATGATTCATAGACATACATGCAGGCAAAACACACACATTAAAAAAAAATCCTTCTTCAGACTTTTTGTTTTAAAAATAATATTTTCTATTTTTATAATTTTAGGTCAACTTTATCAGAGATATTTGAAATAATTGATTTAGATGGAAATGGTCTTATTAGCCTTGAAGAGTACAATTTTTTTGAATTGAGAACAAGTGGTGAGAAGTGTGATGAGGATGCTTGGGCTGTCTGCAGAGGTAAGTGCTTTCTTTTTCTTAATGGATGCTTAGAAAAATATATGGCTGCTGTGGTATGTCATTCTGTATGCTGTGAATATGTGTTGCTCTGATTGGTTGGTAAATAAATTGCTGATTGGCCAGTAGCCAGGCAGGAAGTATAGGTGGAGCAAGCAGACGAGGAAAATTCTGGGAAGAGGAAAGTGGAGTCAGAAGTCACCAGCAAGACACAGAGGAAGCAAGATATCAAGGCAGAACCGAGAAAAGGTACCAAGCCACATGGCTAAACACAGATAAGAATTATGGGTTAATTTAAGTGTAAGAGTTAGTCAGTAATAAGCTTGAGCTAATGGCCAAGCAGTTATAATTAATATAAGCTTCTGAGTGATTATTTTATAAGCAGGCCACAGGACTGTGGGGGCCTGGTGGGATAGGAGAAACCTTCCAACTACATATGGCATCCCTTTAATCTTGGAAATAATAATCCAGACTTCTCCAAGGAATATTATTTTAACATTTAGGATAGTGGGGGAAAAGGCTAACATGGGGTTGGAGAGGTGGCATGGTGGTTAAAAGAACTTACTGCTCTTGCCAAGGGCCAGCTTGCTTAGGTCCCAGCACCCACGTCAGGCAGCTCCCAACTACCCCTCACTCCAGTTCCAAGGCATTCTATACCCTTTCCCGGCCTTCACAGGCATCTTACTCACATGGTGCACATAAACTCATACAGGCATACACATGTGCACATACATTTTTTAGAAAAGTAAATCTCTCTTTTTTAACAGAAGCATTTATTTTCCTTATAGTGATAGTTGGTATACTTGCTAAAAGATATGAATTACTTAATGATTATTTCAACTTTTGGGGGCTTGAAATGTATTTTTAAAAACTCTTTTAAAATCATTTATTTATTTGCCAATTTCATGCATGAATACAATGTTTCTCCCAATGTGTCTCCTCTCACTCTCATATCCTATCTTCCTATTCCTCCTCCTCCTTTCTACCTTCTGCTTCTCCTCTCCCTTCTTCCTCTTCCTCGTCTTCCTCTTCTCACACACTGAGCCCAGTTACTACTGCCTGCTGGAATAGTAATGATGGTATTAATAGGGTTGATCATGTGAAGGTACGCATATGCAGTGAGTTCATGAGAATGAGAGCCATGTGTCCAGAAGACAGCACTTGTCCCCATCCTCCTGCCCTTACCTTCTTCCTGTCCCTTCTTCCACCTGGGCCCTGGGCCTCAGGTGGGGATGTTCCCTGAGCACGCTATAGTCACTTATGTGCTGGGAGGTCCCTTTAAGTACTCTACTCACTTAAGAGTCTCTATATTAACTACTGTCTACTAGAGAAAAAGCTTCTCCACCAGGGTGAAGAACAACACTTATCTATGGGCATAAATACAGATATTATGGAAGCAGTTTTGACAGCATGTCCACATACTAAAACAACAGTAGCAGATTCCTTGCTAGAGACTGTGGCTTTACCTTCCAATCCATGGCTTTTGACAAGTTTATAGTAGTGGGTAAATTCACTCCTGTGGCGCAGACTGCAGGTCCAGTCGCAAAGTGGTTGGTTCCTCCTGTAACATTCATGCCACTTTGGCATCTGTGGCACATCTTGCCTGGCAGGTTGGTATTACAGCATTCAGTGGTACTGCTGGGAAAGACATTGATTTTTTTTTTCTCCTAATACCCTGTATAGTCCATTCTGGCACTGTGTAGGCTAGCCAGCAGGGAACAATTTTTCAAGTCTGTTCCAAATTGATGTCTTTTATCCTACAATCAAAATACGTTGTGTCTTCAGAAATAGGGTCTTACCATCTAGTTATGTAGACAACAAATGGCAATGGTGTCTTAGTTACTTTTCTATTGCTATGATAAGATACCATGACCAAGGCAACTTAGAAAAGCATTTAATTGGTGGCTCAGGGTTCCAGAAGGTTAGGGTCCATGACCATCATGGCAGGGAGCATGGCAGTAGGCAGGTAGGCATGGCTCTGTAGCAGTAGCTGGGAGTTTATATCTCAATCCACAAGCATGGGGCAGGGGGCAGGGGACAGGGAGCTGGGGATTGTGTGGGCTTTTGAAACCTCAAAGCCCACCCTCAGTGACAAATCTCCTCCAACAAAACCACACCTCCTGATTCTTTCTGAACAGTTCCACCAATTGGGGACCAAGTATTCAAACATGAGCCTCTGGGGGCCATTCTCATTCAAACCACCATAAATGTCAACAGCCCATGTTACTTTAGGGGCCTTTAGAGCTTCCTTGACCAATAACTCATAAGGAGGTGTCTAACACCTAGCACTGAGATTTCCATTTAATAACCCATGTCTTCTGGGAAGAACATTGTCCGCCCATGCAGGGTTTCTGTATTCAAACTCCTTTTAAAGAAAGGAGACTGCTTTTCCAGCACTAGTTATCACTGAGCCACACACTGGTTCTGAAAAAGACAACAAAGAGTTAATAAGTTAGTTTCACTAAAAAAATTAAGAGGTTTCCAGAAAGTTATTTATACATGTTAAGAATTTTTAGCTGGGCATGGTGGCGTATACCTTTAATCCCAGCACTTGGAGGCAGAAGTAGGAGGATCTCTGTGAGTTTGAGGCCAGCTTGGTCTACATAATGAGTTGCAGGACACAAAGGCTACATAGAGAGACCTTATAAAACAACAAGAAAAACAACAACAACAAAGAATTATTTAATTTTTAAAAATCTGTTCTCAATTAGGGAAGCCAAGAACACCACAACAGAACATAATTGCCTATGAGGTGGAGCCAGGTGTCACTGGGAGGCTTCGGAGATTAAAGTAGGGTTTGTGTGTTTAAGCCAAAGGCTGGAGGTCAAAGGGAAAGTCTAAAAGTCCTAGCCGACTCTATCCCACAGAACAGGAAATGTGTCAGGAGAGAGAGGAACTACCCCACCACTGCAGGAGTACTGCATGTTTCCTAGGATGGTGTAAATTTGTAAAGGAAGTGATCGAGGCAAGAATCTGATTAATCTGTTTCCCCAAACAGCAAGGAGGATAAAATAAGATACTACTATAAAGATTTCTCATTTCTTTTTATAAATAGGTTGTTGTTTAATATTAAAATCTATTAAGTTTGATAATTTACACAGTACAGCTTTATCAGATATAATTGCATTGTAACTTTAATGATAAAACTTTTCAGTTTATTGTCACTAGTCCATTTCATGGAAGTGAATCATAGTTACGATTTTGCTTTATATTCCGTCTTTATGAGTGTGTTTGTGTGGTGTGTGCAGATCCATGCCTATGCATGCACATGGCAAGGTCAGAGGGGGCTGTCGGGTGTCCTTTTCTATCACTGTTCATCTTACTGCATTAGCACAGCCTCTCTCAATGAGCTCGGAGGTAGACTGGAGATGATAAAGCCAGCAGGCCTTCCGTGGGCCATCAGTTCCTAGCACTGCGCTTACGGGCATGCACATAGCACATTCAGATTTTATATGTGGGTGCTGAGGTCCAATTCACCATCTTCATGCAAACATTCTTACCCAGTAAACACCTTCCTAGCCCCTAAGTAAGATTTTCTTATGGCAAAAATTATCAGTTAGTAAAGTTTTATTTAATTAAATTAGTGAGGTTGAGAGCTCATCATCTACCAGATGCTAATGTAAGCACATCTGTGTATCAGCTTTGTGGGGTAGCCCTGGAACTGCTCTCATTTTACACATGAGGACATAGAGTCAAAGAGATTAAGTAGCTTGACCAGGGTCAGTAAAGCAAGACAGTTGTATAACTAGGCTTCAGACCCAGACAGGCAGGTTTCAGAGTCCCAACTTCATGCTATCAAATGTTTTGGAAAATTATTGCACTGAAAATGATTTGGGGGGCATATCTGCTTCAGTGGCAGCCATAATACAGCAGGATATATGTAATTTTTAGGTTCTGAAATGTCTACCTCTCTCATCATAGTCAATATTTACTCATACCTGTTGATGATAAAAATACATTGTTTAGCTATAAGATCATCTCACCATGCTTTTTTTTTTTTTACTTAAAATACTTTTGTCTTTTTTTGTTTATTAATAGATTTGCTTTTTAAAAGCAGTTTTAGATCTATAGAAAAACTGAGTAGAAGATCTGGTGGCTCCTGGGATCCATCTTTTCCGGTCCATGCCCACCGAGTTCTGCAAATTATTAACAATGTCAGTTAGCGTAATACATTTATTATAATTTGTGAGTTGATCTTACTACATTATTTACTATTGTTAAAGTTCACTTATGTTGTGTAGTTACATGGGTTTTGACAGCTGTTCAGTCTCACAGATATAGTTATCACAGTATTGCAAAGAATGGGTTCAATGCCATAAAACTCCCTGCACTCCATCTGTTCACCTGTGTGTCTGCTTCCCAAACCCTGGGCAATAACTGATCTTTGTACTGTGTGTGATTTTGCCTCTCAAAGAATGTTGTGTAACTGAATTGCATGTTTTCTTCTTGTTTTTCCTGGTTTTGTAGTTCATTTCTCTTTACTGCTGTATTGAAATATATTTCATTGTATGCACATGTCACAGTTTGCATTTTCCTCTTTCCCTATTGAAGGATATCTTATGACTTCTAGTTTGGGACATCTGTGAATACAGCTGCTATGTACATTTGTGTGCAGGGTTATATACAAGCAAGTTTTCAACTCATTTCCATTGCAGTTCAGTAACTACTGGACTGTATGCTGAGACAGTGTTTGGCTTTGAAAGAAGTGCTGTTTTACAAGTGCTGTGACAGTTTTGATTCCCACCAGCCGTTATTAGCATTCCTGTTATACCACATGTCACCAGCATTTGCTTTCCTCAGATTTGGGGGTTTGAGGCATTCAAATAGGTACAGGGGCCACTCTCCCAAGTGCTGCAGCTAGTGAGGGTTGGGGACAGCTCTCCTGCTCTTATGAACTCATGGCCAGCTCTTCCACCTGTCTAAGGCATTGATGGGGGTGGGGGGGGAGGGACATTTCTCCTCTGCCCATGCTGTCACATGTCAGATGAGCAATGAGGACAGCTCTCCTTTGCTCACAACCTCAGGGCTGGGTCACCCTTACCTCCAACTACTGAACCAGCTCTGCTGTGCTGTGTAGGCCAGGAGCAGGGCCCGCTTTCCTAAGTACTGTATCTGGCAAGAGGGAGGGTCAGCTCCCTTGTCTGTTGCAGGTGGTAAGGGGTGAGGAGTAAGGGAGTATCTTTCCCCACCCACACTCCTGCATGATAGGTGAGTCGTGGGGGCTGCCCTCCCACACTTACAACTTTGGGGCAGGCTCACCTACACCTTCATCAACAGGGTTGGCTCTATTATCTTACCCTGGTCAGATGCAGGGCCTGCTCTCCCAAGTGTTGTGAATGTGTATCTTTTATCAGATGGGTGTTTTGCAAGTATTTTCTCCCAGTTAGTGGCTTATATTTTGATTCTTCTAGCAATATCATTCACAAAGTGTAACTCGTTGAGAGATTGTGTCTTCCTTAGGACATGTTCTGCATGCTGTGCTAGCTCTTCCTGGTTGTCAGGAGGAGGGACCTCAGTTGAGGAATTGCTTCTATCATGCTGGCCTATGGGCATGCCTGTGGTTGCTAATTGATGGAGGAGGGTCCAACACACTGTGGGTGGTGTCACCCCTGGCCAGGTGGTCCTGAGTTCTATAAGGAAGCTAGATAAGCAGAAGCAGGAAGAAAGCCAGTAAACAGCACTTCCTGCCTCTAGGTTCCTGCCTTGAACTCCTGCCTGGCTTCCCTTTATGATGGATCGTGACCTGTAACCTGAAATAAACCTTTTTCCTCCCCAACTTGCTTTTGGTCACAGTGTTTATAACAGTGACATACAATAAGCTAGGACATGTTTTTATTGCTGTTGTTATCATCTTTTGAGGCATGGTCTCCTGTAGCCCAGAGTGGCCTTGAACTCCTAATTCTTCTGCCTCTATCTTCCAAATTTGAGGATTATAGGCATGCTTCACCACACTGGCTTGGTGTGTATGCTTTTAAAATTGTATCTAAAAACTTGGTCAACAAACACAAGTCTACTTAGATTTTCTCCTGTTACCTTGTAGTAATTTTTTTTCGTTTTGTGTCTTACAGTTTCATCTGTGGCTCATTAGCAGTTCCTCTTGGTGAAAGGTTCAAGGTCTAGGCCTAGATTTACTTATTCTTGGATATAGCTATCCAGGTATTCCGGTACATTGCTGAAGGCTTCTTTAGTCATTGTGGCGCTTTCCCCTTGTTACTTCTCAGTAGTCTGGATATATTCTGTTACATTAACCTATTTTTCAATTCTCTCACTAATACCGCTCTTGATTATCATAGCTTTGTGTAAATCTCTGAGTCAGAGGTTAATAGGGTAATCCACTTTCTTTTGGTAGTGCTAAGGTTTAAATCCATGGCTGTGTCTGCTAGAGAACTGCTTTACCACTGAGCTTTATTCCTAGCCCTTTAATAAATTTTAAAATTTAATAAGGATTAAGAATTTTAAGTTTTAAAGGTCATTAAGGTATTGCTGGTCCACATAGTATAGTATTAAAGACATTTTTTCTTTAATACTTTCTTTATGTTACATATTAAATATTAATTGTATCTTACTTTACTAAATAGTAGTACATTACTATCATTACTCTCCCTCACTTAATTTGCGTATTTTCCTTGAAAAAAACCTGTGAATCTGTTTCACTTATAAAACATTTTAAAATATTAGTCAATCAGGTGTGTGTTTTGTTTTTCTCATAATAATGCATAGGAAAAAGGTGCTGTCTCATTTCCCTTGAGTATAATACAGATGGGAGTTGGGCAGTAAAATCTTTCTTGTTGTAGGAAGTTGTCAAAATATACTCCGTTAATGGTATTTTTTATCTATAGATTCATTTCAGGACAATCATAATATAGGTGGATAGATAGCTATTAGACACACACACACACACACACACACACACGCAACTGTGATAGTTTTTACTCACAAATGATGTTGAATGAACATATTTAGACTTTCCTTAGGAAATGCAGGTTTCCATTATCTAACAGCTTTTTAAAGACCTCCTAACAATTTGTTAGAGAAACTATACGTGTCTCCTTAAACATAACCCCATCAGTTCTCCCTTTCTAAAACTCCAGTAGTCTGGGGTATATTATATCAAGTTCATTCAGGTTCTGGTGGGCCTAAGGGGCATTATGAAGCATGTTAATTTGTCTTAAATATCAATATAAACTCTGAATGAGTGGTCAGGTTGGAATTTACCCAGAAAAATTATAGTTTCCTCTAACTCTGGAATATGCTTGCACTAATTAGTTAGAACTTGCCAATATCTGGGAAAAATCACATCCTATGATGGAACATGTGTTGAACTGTTGGAAATTAGAAAAGGAAGCAGGTTTGGGGGATTCTTATTCCCCATGTTATTGCAGACAACTGAACATTTATGATTAGTAGTATAGACATTTTATTAAACACATGGACTTTTAGGTAATGTATGGGGAAAATGTTTGTTTTTACAGAAAACTTTGACACAAAGAAGAATGAATTAACAAGACAGGGATTTATGGACTTGCATCTGATGGAAGCCAATGATCGAGAAGGAGACCCTCTTGATCTGTGGGTGACTCTACACTCGATGGGCTACAACAAGGCTCTGGAGCTGACGGAGGTAGAGCATTCTAACATTGACAGTGGCTTCACAAGGACCATTTCATGGCATTTGACCTTGAACACTCTCCTGATATATGGCTTTTCAATCCAGGCACTCAAATCCTGGAATTTCAGTACTGTTGGGTGAATCCTGGGCACATGGGTGTGTTTCTAGTATTTTACTGAAGTTTGTGTTATTTACTGAAAAAATAGTTACTGTCAGCTATGACTAATCAGAGTAAAAAAGTTTGAACTTTTTGATGTGCAGAGGGAAATTAATAATTAGAATGTATATATTTTTATTGGAACAAGGTCCAAGAATGGAGTCATGTGAGGAGAATTCTGAGTGCTTGTGAGAAAACTCCAAGAAAACTAGAGTCTTGTGACCTCAGTTTCTTCAAAAAACAGGAACTTGTTCTTGGAATGTGTTTTTGCGCCCCTCCGAGGTGTCGCAGATAGGTGTGAGCTCACTTCAGATTATTATTATATCTGGCATTATTTGTTTATGTGCCTCTATGGAAAAACGTGTTCTGCCACTTTCAGCTTGTCCTTGTGATCGAACCCCTTACTCAAGTGATTTTTCTTAACCCTCAGAGTATAAATTGCCTGATGCTCTAAATTAAGTTGGCGATTGCATGAGAGCTTATAAGGTCCACTTCATTTGTGGCCCCACTTTCCCAGGTTCATGCTGCCAACTTATTTTGAATTGGAGATGTCAGTTTGAATTGCCAAAATC
Organism: Peromyscus leucopus; assembly: GCF_004664715.2. Lineage (NCBI taxonomy): Eukaryota > Metazoa > Chordata > Mammalia > Rodentia > Cricetidae > Peromyscus > Peromyscus leucopus. Next base: position 102,914,426 of record NC_051064.1, read on the forward strand.
TTATTGATAAATAGGAAAACTTCATCTTAAGAGAAAGACAGTTCTCTGAAAATAAGAAGGATGTGTCTGTAGAGAGTTTGGAATGCTTATCTTTTTATAGATGGTACTTCTTGGGTTAATGTTTATAAGACACTAGAGACAGTGACTGGCTGATCCAAAGCTCTCTGTATGTGATGTACTAGTCACTGTCCTAATGCCTGTTAACACAATAGGTACAAAGTTAAAGAATACTCTAAGTCCAGAGAAGGAGGAAAGTGAGGCCTTCTTAAATTCTGTGTCAAGCCACATATTAAGTAGTAAGACATTTGGCTATACTCCTAAAGTATTAGTCATTTTCTCAGACATCAGTAACTTCTTTTAAAATTAGTTTATGTGTTCAAGTGTTTTGATTGCATGTATGTTTGTGTACTATGTGCCTGCCTTGTGTTCACAGAAGTCAGAAGAAGGCGTTAGATCCCTTGGCACTAAAGTTACAGATGATTGTGAGCTGCCATGTGGGTGCTGGGAATGAAGCCAGGTCCTGTGCAAGAGCAGCCAGTGTCTTCACTGCTGAGCTGCCTCTGCAGCCCCCACTTCCGTCAACTTAAAAGGGCAGTACTGCTGATGACAGACTTACAGTTTAAGGACTTGGAGACTTTGACTGAATTTCTAGTCTTGATATCATTCAGTATTCCTCAGAAGTGTGCTTCCTCTCTCTCTCTCTCTCTCTCTCTCTCTCTCTCTCTTTCTTTCTTTTTCTTTTTTGCCATTTTTAGTAATTGAATGTGAAGAGTTACTGTAATTTTTAAATACCCCTCTTTAACTAATATTTTGAAAATTTTATATTTTAACCATGGTTGTAAAAGCAGTTTTTGGTCTATAAACAGTACTGATTCTGCTTCACATTTTTATGTAATAGAAATTATTTAAAAACAGTAAAGCAACTTGAAAACATTTAAAACCATCTATTAATATTACTTACCTTTGAAACCATAGGTAAGAAAGACTTATGAGGTTAATTTTTATGACTTAAATTTTATTTATAGTATTGAATAGATAATATATTCCCATTACTTGAAATTTTAACAGGAAGGGGGCTGAGGATGGCATTCAGTTGATAAGCGTGCCTTCCTAGAACATACAAAGCCCAAAGTACAATTCCCAACATCACATAAACTGGGCATGGGAATGTATGTCATTTCAAGGTCATCTTCAACTATATAGCAAGTTTGAGGCTAGCCTGAGCTACATGAGCCAAAAAAAACCCAAAAAACAAAACAAAAATATACAAACAAAAAATAAAATTTAACAGGAAAAAAATTCGTACAGCAGAAAGTGTCAGAGGATGGTGTCCTCCTTTGCTTTCTACTAGCTAGGACAAAAAAACATGCCAAAAGTGACTTGGGAGGAACTGAAGCAGAGGCCATGGATGAGTGCTGCCTACTAGCTTGCTCCCCATGGCTTGCTTAGCCTGCTTCCTTACAGAACCCAGGACCACCTGCACAAAAGTAGTACCACCCACAACTGACTGGACCCTCCTACATCAATCATTCATCAAGAAAATGCCCCCCAGACTTGCCCACAGGCCAATTGGATGAATGCATTTTCTCAGTTGACTTTTCTTCTTCTGCGATAAACCTAAGCTTAAGTCAAATTGACAAAAACCTCACCAGCACAGACAAGACTACTTCTATAACTAAAATAAGAAAGAAATTGTGGTTTGTTGCTCACAAGAGAAATACACAGTTGTTCTACATAGATCATCATGTTTATATGTACTTCTATTATGTTTGGGGGGCATGATGCTAAGGAGTTATTTAAATGTCAATATTGAGAAATTCTTGTGTTGATTGGTTGGCACTCAGTGGTGATCCTGTTTGTGTGAATAATGTTTCTCTTTTTCTGACCTTGAAGGATGAGCAGGTGACACTGGTTGCTCTACAAAATTGAGTTGTGATAGGCATGACTCTCTCTCTCTCTCTCTCTCTCTCTCTCTCTCTCTCTCTCTCTCTCTCTCTCTCCCCTCTCTCCTTCCCCCTCCCTCCCTCCTTCCCTCCCTCCTTCCCTCCCTCCCTGTAAATGCTGGGGTTGAACACAGGATTTTCTTTTTCAGATGAATTGAAAAGTTTAGTATCAGTAATGACACGTGCTGTTAACCATTTGATAACAACAGAATAGTTTTTTCTAAAGTTTATGAAAACTTTTTAAATTGTTTCCTCTTTTGACTTATATTCAGTTGAAGCTTTACTCAACTAATGGAGACTCTTTAAAGATGTTTGTATCTATGGAGATTTTATTTCAGCTCATGTATTGATTATGATTTTATCCTGCTTTTATCAGCAAATACTATTAAATCATCTATTGGAAAAGTGATCACAGAGAATCATTTTTAAAACTTTGGATAACAAGTTTTAAAGGCCTCCAAAAACTGCATGGTATGGTTGTGTATGTCTGAAATCTTAGTACTTGGGAAGCTGATACAGGAAGCATTGAGTTTGAGGCCAACCTGGGCTGTATAGCAAACAGACCATCCTGGAATACATAGCAAGACCTTGTTTCCAAAAACAAAGGGGAAAACAGCAACCATACTAACAACCTCTAAAAACCAAGAGACTGTTATAAGAAGTGACTCAAAGACCCTCTGCAGCCATATCGCCCACGTTTTCAGGTGTGGCCAAGAAAACAAGTCCCAGGGGTGCTCTGACTTTACATCATGCAGCCTTTTAATATATCTTTTATTATACAAATATCGTTATCTGTAATGTTCATCCAGGTTCAGCCAAGTGTGAGCGTTGGTGCAGACTCTGCCTAGGTTTGCCAAAAGACAATCAAAGGCTTGTTTAATTCACTTGTTTGAATTAAAGACTTTAAACTGGTTTGCTGTGCCCTCAGCTCTTAGGCTGTGTTAGTTACCATGTCAACCAACATGAGAGAACATTTTTAAAAGTTTTTATTTTTATTTGTGTTTCTCTATGTGCAAGTATGTGCATGTACATGCAGGGCCCACAGAGGCCAGAAGGCATTGGATTCTGTAGATCTGGAGTTACAAGTGGTTGCAAGCTGCCCAGCATGGTTGCTTGGAGTCATGGTCTTCTGGAAGAACAAGTGCTTTTAATCACTGAGCCATTTCTGCAGGCCCAAGCAAACAAGTTTTTGATTAACAGTTGGAGTGATATAACTCCTAAAACTGGGGTCACTGTCTTCACAAGATTTTTGTTCAAAAGAGTTTATAGTTGGCTTCCTTTGTCTATGGTTTCAGTTACTTGTAATCTATTGTAGTCTCAAGTATTAAATGAGAGAATCCAGAAATTAAAATATAAACTGTGCCTTCTTAGGTTCCATTCTAACTAGCATGATGAAATCTTACAACTTCCTGCTGTCCCCGCCTAGGACAGCGTTATCCCTTTGTCTAGCTTGTGTCTCAGTATCGGGCAAACACTTCTACCCACTGAGCCTTCTTGCTGGCCAAATGAATCCTAAATGATACCATAAGCATTTGTAGTGAGTTTATTTATTTAAAATTTTACCAGAAGGCTAAACCAAGATTCTGTTTGCTTCCCCATCCAGGCATGCCCATTTGTCATCAATATCTATGCAGAAAGATGCAAGCCAAGAATTAAAGCTATCCATATGGAGGCATGCAGCGGGCAACTTGAGAGGGCCATTTGCAAGTCCGTCCTTGATAGAAGTGATGCTAAAGTCATGGATGGCTATGAAAATATAATCGTACATACTTGCAATTATGACACCTGGATAACATCAATCATTGAAAATAAGGTATCGATCATGAGGTAGTTTTCCTTATTTTGATATAAAGTTTTCTAATAACGTTATCTTCCTTTTTACATTGCAGCCAAATATACTTATAATATTTATAATGGACAGTTGTTCTTTTTAGTATTTATAAATCAAACTTGGCATGACACTTTTTATATTATTTATAATGACCCAAGACTGTTGTTTTTATTTTAAAATAGGAGAATTAAAATTTGGAGATCAGTGAAGAGTCAGTATAATCTGTATACAAAATAAAGATATCATTTTTGTTTATATAAAGTATGATATTTTCAAGATCCTTGTTTAGTTTATTATATGATAAGACCACCAGAAAGTATGAAACATGCTCTCTGCTGTAGTTTTTTGTTTGTTTGTTTGTTGTTTTTGTACTCTTTAGGGGCCCAACACCCAGCTCCCAAATAAATGTATGGATATTTATTCTTACTTATGAATGCCCGGCCTTAGCTTGGCTTATTTCTAACCAGTTTTTCTAACTTAAATTATCCCATTTCTCTTTAACTACATTTTGCCTCTGGGCTCTTTACTTTTCTTTATTCTGTATATCTTTCTTTCCTTCTTACTCCATGGCTGGCTGTGTGGTTAGGTGGCTGGCCCCTGGCATCCTCTTCTCCTTCCCCTTTTCTTGTTCCTCCTTTTTTCTCAAGCCTGGATTTCTCCTCCTGTTTATTCTCTGCCTGGCAGCCCTGCCTATCTCTCTCTTCCACCTTACTATTGGCCGTTCAGCTCTTTATTAGACCAATCAGGTGTTTTAGACAGGCAAGTAACACAGCTTCACAGACTTAAACAAATGTAACATAAAAGAATACAACCATTCTTTGCATCATTAAACAAATATTCCACAGCATAAACAAATGTAACACATTTTAAACTAATATTCCATAACCGTCTGCTTTCAAGTTTATGAGCTACTTAGAAAGACAAAATTAATATTCTCAGAGAGACCAGAGGATAAGTAAACACTAAGTCATGTAATCTATTTGCACACACAGTAGCTTTATTCTACTTGTGTTTTTTGTAATGGTTTAGACCTAGAACTTGGGGACAATGTGTGATGAGGGGAAAGGGTGTAGAGTAGGATTTTAGCTTTATCTAAGGTTTGGGTCCACTGAGAGACAATCTTCAGAAGCAAGGCAAACAGAAGAAGAAACAAGGGGAGGGGCAATATGAAGGATTACTAGAAAGGTCAAAACAGTGATAGAATGGATCCAGATCATATGTGCTATCTTGAATACTCTTTCTAGGATCTAAAACATGCTTGACAAGCAGTTGATATTAAATAAACACAAGCCAGGCGGTGGTGGCGTACATCTTTAATCCCAGTACTCGGGAGGCAGACCAAGCGGATCTCTGTGAGTTCGAGGCCAGCCTGGGCTACAGAGTGAGTTCCAGGAAAGGCACAAAGCTACACAGAGAAACCCTGTCTCAAAAAACCAAATAAATAAATAAATAAACACATATTTATTGAGTCAGTGAATAAAAGAGAACTCAATTAAGTGGATGTTTTAGGCATATTAGTTGGAAGGTAGGATCTGAGTGAATGGGTGATAGAAAAATAGAGATAAAAGAAAAGGAAGACATTGCTGTCATATGCCAAGGATGAGCTAACTTGCTGTTACACTCCACAGTGGCCTGGGAAGGAAGATGAAAGGGAAAATCCAAAACTCCTTTGAAAGAAAAGCTTGTGTCATTGGTGTCATTTAGAAAGGAATGGAGGAGGAAACACTTAGCACTGAGCAGGAAGAAGCAGCTGCTTGTCGTATTCCTTTGCAGGGCACTGGAGTCTGTAAACAGATTTCCAGGTCTTTTCTGGGGTTTACATCTGTATTAGTTTTCAGCACTAAAGACTTACAATTTTCTCCAGTCAGATGACAAAGTGATCATTCACATCAACAATGAACTGAGTAGAAACTGTGTCAACAACAGAGGACTCAGCGTCTTTGCGGTAGAAGTGGCCCCGATATCTACAATGGTGAGCATTATTCTAAACCCTTCTGTCTACTCTGTGACAAGAAGTGTTTGCTACTGATGCCATGAGGAAGCATGCGGCACGAAATGAAGTCGAAAGTTATTTAAGTGTGACGTTCATAGTACTAAATACCCTGTTCCTTCTACAGGAGAGTTAGTGGGATTTTTTTGTTCGTTTGTCTGTTTTGGATTATTTTCTCATGGAATCCAGGCTGGCCTCAAACTTTATGCAGCCAAGGCTGAGTTTTAAACTCCTGATCTTCAGTCCTCCATCTCCCAAGGACTAGGATTACAAACCACCATGTTTGACCGGGCTTTGCTTTTAATTCAGTCCTCTCACTGTTTGGTTGGGGACTATGGTGATATTCATTTAACGTCTTTGTTCTAGCTTCTTTTAAAATTTGTTTGCACTGTGTGCACATGTGCATGCATACATGCACATTCATGCCACAGAATGCATGTCTAAGTCCGAGGACACTTGTAGGAGCTGATTATCTGCTTCCACCACGTGGGGTCCAGGATCCTGCGGGCTGGGGCCCTTTACCAGCTGACCCATCGGTCAGCTGTGCTCCTGTTTAAAGGTAAAATTAAAACAATGTCACTAGATTAGTTTGGTCCTTCACAGGATTAGTACAATGATAAAAGTAAATAATATATGTGAAAGCACTTCTGAATATCATATGGAGAAATGCCAGATAATATGACTAATAATAGTTACTTTAAAAACCCCAAATATGCTTATCCACACTATTAAGATTGTCCAAGATTACCTGAGAGGAAAATAACATCTCTAAGTTTAGATAAGCCCCTAAGTCAAGAGCCAGAAATAGCTATATAATGTTGGTTTTAGCAGACTCTGGGTTTCTGATGAGGTCACAAATTGAAAGGCAAGAACAATCAGTAGACTCCCAGGGTCTGGGAAAAGAACAGAGAGAAAAGCTTACTGATGTATTTTTTACCACGACCCCCGCCCCCACCCCGAGCCTTCTGTGAAGTTCCACAGTGGTCTTGAGTGATTTAAAGGCAAAGGGCAAAGACAGCTCATTCTTGACGTTTCTCCAAGGAAGACTTGGGAAGTGGACTGCAGAGGGAAAGTACTGGCTGTGCACACTCAGAGCCCTTGTGAAAGCCGGGCATGGTGTGCACACGCGTAACAACAGTTCTCGGGAGAGAAATAGGCCAGATAGACTAGGAGTGGTTCTCAACCTGTGGGTCGTGACCCTCTCATAGGGACCACATATCAGATATTCTGCATATCATATATTTACATTATGATTCATAGCAAAATTACAGTTATGAAGTAGCAATGAAATAATGTCATGGTTGGGGTCACCACAGCATGAGGAACTGTATTAAAGGGTTGCAGCATTAGGAAAGACGAGAAACACTGGCTGGCATGATCAGCAGGGCAGATTCCCATAAGAGATCTTGTCTCACAACCTAAGGGATAGTGTTGGAGGAATGACAGTTGAGCTTGACCTCTGATCTCCAGATGTGTACATGCACACATGTACACCCACATGAACATGTGTACATGTATGTGCATGTGCACACACACGCTCATGCACAAACCCACAGTGTTAGACAATGTTCTAGGCTTGGTGGAGAAAGGCTATTTACCTCCCACTTTTCACACCAATTACACACAGTAAAACTACTCTCATGGACCAGGACTCTGGATTCTTCTGTCAATCCTCAGATCATAAACACCCATCCATGCCAGAGAAAGAACAGAATTCCATCTGCACACAGCTTCTTCCCTCCGTTTTCCCTCTTGGTATTTGAGACTGGGTCTCATTGTGTAGCCCAGACTAGCCTCAAACTTGGGGTCCTCCAGCCTTAGCCTCCTGAGGTTGCACCAATAGGCAGTGTACACCTGTCTTTTTTAACTGTAGCAATCACCCTTTTATTAACTGTATACTTCATGTTGTCCAGATCTTTTGTGCTCTAGTAATCCTCCTGCTTAAGCCTCCCAAGCACTCACATTCGTGAACAATCATGACACATGGTACGTGCCCTATCACTGGTTTCACAGGGATTTTTGTTTCTTCTTTTTTGAGACAGAATCTCTTTGGGGAGCCCTGGCTGGCCTTGAACTTGCTGTGCATGCCAATTGCCCTTGAACTCACAGAGATCTGCCTGTCTCTGCCTCTTGAATGCTTGGCTTAAAGGCATCTCCACGACACCCAGCTTCATGGATACCTTTTATTTTATTATTATTATTATACTAGGCCTAGAAATGTTGAAAATTAGCAAATAACAATAATTTATCAAATAAAAATAAAAGCTTTCTATTTTTGTATGCAGGTTTGTCAACATGTAATGCCCCTGAATGAACGACAAGAATGGATATATTATTGTGTGTATTCCCTTGTATCTTAAATAATTCCATGTGGAACTATCAAACTAAGAAGTATTTTAGATCAGATCTGTTATTTATTAACTAAATGCTCTTCCATGTAACTGGTATACTTAATAATCTGTTTCATTTCTATGCATTTATATTTTATGTCCATGTTATATATTTTATTATTAAAATACAAATAGTCTTCTAAAATGTGTGACTGTCTTGTTAATTTAGTGGGAAATATAAGAACTTTTTTGTTTTTTAATAAATAAAATTATAAATGGGATTTTTAAAAATAGTGTTCAATGACTTCCAAACTCTACACTTCTGGTTAGTCTTGTAAAATACTAAAGGATGATATAAACACAAAGATAGCCATTAAAGGGTCTAACTATTCAAAAGCTAAAGTGGGATGGAAGAAACCTGTTTCTGCTTTAGGAAGCTAAAACCTGTTGGCAATAGCACGACGTTCTGTCCCAACAGCAAATTTCTCACTAGTGTGTCTCTAGCTTTCTTCACAGAGGATACTTGAAACTGTTGAAATTAACCCTGTGGAGCAGTTAAGGAGGTAGTATATTGCATAAAAAATGGCATCAAGCAATTAAAAACTGTATATCAGTCCCAGTAACAGAGTGCTTGGCCAGTGTCAGCTTTTGGAATATGAATACTATCTGGCAGAAGCTTTTTTTTTTTTTTTTTTTTTTTTTTTTTTTTTTTTTTTTTTTTTTTTTTTTTTTGCCTACTATATGCATGCACATAGTTTGAATGTTATTTGGAGTTTGGACCATTCATTTAGATCTGTAACTAGGTTGTCATTACCTCACTGTTTGAACTCTTCAGATGGCTGTCTCATTAAAGGTAGTGAGATATACAATTACTTTGTTCATTGTCAGATGATTGATAAGTTCAACAGCTCTGGCCATTTATCTCATTTCACCCCATAGTCAGTTACAGAAAATTTTATGTGGTGCTAAAAACATATGACAAAGTTTTTATATTTTCCCACAGTAGTTTAGGGGTTTTATAATCAGATGATGGGTTTCATGAAGTATTAACTTGGGAACATGGAGACTCAAGGAAAAAAACATGGAGCCCTGGAGCTGCATTCACCAGCCAGCATGGGCACGACTTGGCTACACAAAACTCTCTGTCCGCTACTGGAGCTTTGGTAGCTGAGGCAGGGCTCGCTATATTAGAAGTCCCATCTCAGTGGAAGGCAAATTATTGTAAGTTAAACTTTTTCCTTCTAACTTTAACCTTCCTCAGTTCTGATATTTTAAAACTAATGTGTTAGGTTTCAGATACTACAATAAGAACTTCTTAAATTACACTGATTTTCTATTGGATCTTGACGTAGACAAGATTTTTTTTAAGCTAGTGGCCTTCTCTTATATCTGTTATTGCGTAGGTTAAATATGCAGCAGAAACTTAGTCATATCTTGGGTATGAACCAGGAAAATAGAACTGCATTTCTGATTTTGGCCGCTAGGGGAGTGCCTATTAGATGGGGGTGAGAGTTTAGCACTGTTAAACACTTTAGGACTAACAAGGCTGCTTTGGTGAACTATGTTGGACTTTAAGGCTGTCTGCATACACATGAGTATGTACTCTTTCTCAATGGAAAATGTATAAAAACTGTTCCTGCTTTATAAAATGAATACTAAGTCTCCTCCTCCTAAAAAGTACTGACTTGCAGTTCTGACTATAATTATTAGGGTGTGTATATGGCCCTGCTAGATTTATATACTGTAAATTTTCTATCATTGTTGTACAGCCTGCTTAATTTCTAAGGGAAAGAAGGAACTACATCACAACTTGAGGAAAATAAAGTAAATGATAGAACTCATTTAAAGGAAATAGATAAGATTCATGTGGAGAGAATTTAGGACCAAGAAGTAGCAATAGTTGGTCAGTCTAGAGGAACAAGCTTTGGCCTGGTTTGACACATTTTTATTTGCTAACTGTAGGTATTCCATCTAAAGAAATCAAGAACAGGTAGCCTTCATTCTTACAAGCTGCCTTTATTTGTAACCAAAGTCACTGTGTACTTTAAAAACAGCTACTCTGGGACAGGCTGCAGCTTAGTGCTCCCTTGATGTGCATGGGCCTGGCTTTGACCTCCAGAACCAAGAGGCAACAGGGAAGGGAGGATTTCTTCTTTACGTATTTCTCAAAATAACAGTATTAAAGATAACATCATAGAAGACCTAGAATATCATTCCATTCTTCAAAAATTAATATTTCCCATTTCTTTTAGCTATAATTCATAGATATTTAATATTTTATAAATCCCTATTTGCCTTTATAACCAAGGACAAGATCCACCAAATTAAACTGGAAGCCAGGTGAAATGTAATCTTCTAATTGAGACTTAATAAGGTAAAGTCAATAGTGCTCCACTCACCTCCCTGCTTTCTGTTGCATCTTTCTGCAAATGTTATCATTCTAAATTAGCTCTTCTCAACTATTCTTCCAGACTGTGACAATGATTCTAAAGGCCCTTAGAGGGTGTTAGGAACAGGGATTTGACTTCAGAACGGATGGCGGAAATAGACATAAGCAATGTGCCTTTTATTAGTACATGAATTCAATTGGTATTGAATTCTACATTTCCATCTCATGTCCAGGAAAATCTAGGTTTCTCAAAGATAAATATAGAAGGATTTCTTAGCTTTTAAATTTTAGCTTTCAGGTTTTCTTCATTTATGTTAAATGGTTTGGATGTAGGCAAGTCTGTAGGGCATTTTCTTGATTAATGATTGATGTGAGAGGGTCCAGATTGGACCCTCTTGGGAATGATGGTCCTGGGTGGTATAAGAAAGCAGGCTGAGCAAGCCGAGGAAAGAAAGTCAGTAAGTAGCACTCCTCTGTCATCTCTGTTCTAGTTCCTGGTTCCTGGTTCCTGCCTTGAGTTCTTGTCTTCGCTTGCTCTTAGTGATGGAGTATTACCTGGAAATGCAGTAAACCCTTTCTGACCCAGATTGCTTTGGTCATTGTGTTTTATCACAGTAATAGAAACCCTAACTAGGACAGGACTCTCTGAGATCCTGACATTCCCTTCTGCGCTTGATAAAATACATAGAGGGTGGAAGGTCATTTAAGCAGAGTACTTCATCTGTGTAGCTATGGTGAAGTTATTGTTCATGTTGAGACGAGACTTTTTGGTAGAGGCTGTTTGAAGAGTCCCCTATGTTCCTGTAAGTAGCTCCTTACCCAGGCTCTGCAAGTAAGCTCCCAAACTCATTGGCTTCTTTTTTATTACATGTTGGTGTGTCACAGGCACGCTATCTGGGGTAAGAGGGCCTTGTTTAAGTCTCCCCAAGAAAAGTTCCTGCAACACACCTGAAAAGTCAGGAGGACAAGCTGTAACTTTAAATGACCTTGAAGGGATAGGGAAGCTTTATTAAGGGCAGGCAATAGAAGTCTAACATTCTTCTTTCTCATTTTTCATTTTCCCTAGAGTTCTGTTATTTTATCTGACTATTGATATAATATGCAATAAGTCAATTAATCTTGTACTTATTGGGTATCTAATACGTTCAGAGCACTGCTTTAGATACTGCTTATGCAGAGGTGAGCAAGTCAGATATTCTTTCTGCCCTCCTTTCACATAGCCTATCAGAGAAGATAGATCGAGAACAAGTATTACAGGCGGTACCTCTCACATGCATTTTTAAATGCCTCATTTTTCACGAAACTTCAGCCCTTTTCTCAGCCTAGGAGAATGTGTTCCCTATCTTGAGCTTCTATTTTAATAACTTTCTTTTCCTGTAGGGTTTTTATTTCAGATTTTTAAATATTACATTTTATTTAGTTGGGAGAGAGAGAGCCCACATGTTGAGATCATGGGACTACTTTTAGGAGTCATTTCTCTCCTATCATGTGGGTCCTAGTAATTAAACTTGGGTCATCGGGCTTGGCAGCAAATACCTTTATATCTTGTTGGCCCTATTTCAGATTTTTAAAAATTGTTCTACCATAACTTTCAAACTGAAGGACTGAAGTTTCATGAAAATGAAGCAGATAGATAGATAGATAGATAGATAGATAGATAGATAGATAGATAGATAGAGATACAAAATTGATTGTTTAATGATATTTTATTATCTAGTTGTACCACAAATTGTTTACTCAGTTAACTGCTGTTTTTTCCAGTGTTTTTTAAACCATCAATGGAGGTGCTGTGAGCATGCCTGTGAGGTTTTTATGTAAACACAGGTCTTCATTTCTCATAGATGCCTAAAGATGAGGTTGCTAGGCCACACGGTGAATGTACTGCTTTTATATCCTTTGTTTTGTTGCTGTAGCTAATATTTCAAGCACTATCTATATTGAACAGGCATGGAGAGAGAGAGAATAGTTTTGCCTTGTTTAGCAGAAATGCTGTGAGTTTTTCTGTTTATCAGAATGCTGGCTGTGGCCTTGTTGTGTATTGACTTTGTTATACTAGGTGTATTCCCTCCATCCCTCCATCTCTAGTCTCTCCAAGAGTATATTATGAAGAGGTGTTAGATTTTGTCAAAGGCCTTTTCTGCATCTAGTGAGATTATTAAATGCCTTCTGTCCTTGAGTCTGTTCATGTTTTTACAGATGCTGAACCATTCCTGCACTTTGGGATGAAGCTGACTTGACTGTGGTGGGTGATATCTTTTTGATGTGTTCTTGAATTTAGTTTCCAAGTATTCTATTGAGATTTTCTGCATCTATGTTCACATGTAGATTATTTTCTTTGTGTGTGTATGTATCTTATCTGATTTAGATCAGTGTGTCACTGAACTCCTAAAAAGAATTTGAGAGCATTCTTCCTTTTCTATCTGATGAAATCGTTTGAGAAGCATCTATTTTAACCTTTGAAGGTATGGTAAAATTCCATGGGGAGGCCAGCAGGTCCTAGGCCTTCTTAAGGGGGGACTTCTTATTGCTGTTTCAATCTTGTTGCTGTGATTAACGTGTTTTTAAAAATTAATCTCTTTTTTTGCTTAACTTTGCTAAGTCATGTGCATTAAGAAATTCATCCATGGTCTCACCAGTTAAGATGGCTCGTTAGGCAAGAGTACTGGTGCTCTTACAGAGGACCTAGGTTGAGTTCCCAGCACCCACATGGCAGCTGAAAAGCATCTGTAGCTCCAGGTTGAGGGACTCCACACCCTCTCCTGACCTCCTCTGGCACTAGTGCACACATGGTGCTCATATATATATATATATGCAGGCAAAACACTCATACATATATATATATATATATGCAGGCAAAACACTCATACACATAAAATAAAAATGCTTTTTAAAAAAAGAATGAAATTTATCCATTTCGTTTAGGTTTTCTAATATTTTAGAATATAGATTTTTAAGTTTTCCCATACAGTCCTCTTGATTTCACTGGTATCTGTTGTAATGTCTCTCTTTTATCTCCAATTTATAAACTTTTATTTTCTCACTTGCTCTTTGGGTTAATTTGGTAAAAAGTTTGTCAGCTGTATTAATCTTTTCAAAGAACTAACATCATGCCATTGACTCTACTATTTTTTAAATATCTATTTCAGTTTTCTGATCTTGATTAATTCTCTCTGTCTACTTTTGAGTATTGTTCAAAAGTTTTTGTTTTTCCAAGGTCTTAAGACACATTTATTTGGGTTCTGTCTGATCCTTTGATGTGGGAACTTAAGAGATATAAACTTTCCTCTTAGGACTGCTGCCTTCATTGGGTTCTCATAGACTTTGGCAGGGTTGTACTTCAATCTTCATTCAAGTCTAGAAATTTGTAAGTTTTTGTTTTTCTTTTTTTACTCCTTTGGTGATCCACTCACCTTTCAATACTGTATTAGTCAATCTCCATAAGCAACATCATGTGTATTTTCTATGGTTTCTATTGCTGTTGATAATCTGGCTTTATTCCATCATGGCCAAATAAAATACAAGGAGTTATTTCAGTTTTCCTGTATTTATTGAGACATGTTTTGTGTCTCAATATGTGGTTTATTTTAGTGAAAGGTGTATGGGCTTTTGAGAAGAATGTGTACTCTCTAATGTTTAGGTATAGTTTTCTGTAGTCACGTTCAGTCCATTGATACAGGATGTCATCTAGCATTATTATTTCTGCTTACTTTTCATCTGTACAGTATGTCTCTTGGTGAAAGTGGGTGATGAAGTCACCTATTACTTTGTTGGTACTGCTCTGTTGCTTTGTGTCTGGTAGCATTGGCTTCATGAATTTGGGTGCACCAACTTTGGCACATACATGTTTAGGACTGTAATGTCCTCTTGGTGGATTGTTCCCTTGATCAGCATGAATCCAAGTGACCTTCTTTCTCTCTTCTGATTTGGTTTGAAGTCTATTTTCTTGGATGTTAGGATAGCCTAGCCCCACCTGCTTGTTTCCTGGTTCCATTCAGTGAGAACATCTTTACCCATCATTTCACTCTAAGGACATTTCTGTCTTTGTGGTGGTTTCTTGGTGGCAGCAAAATGATGTCATGATTTTAAATTCAGTCTGCTAATCTGTGTCCTTTGACGGGGGGTTGGGGGGAGTGAGATCAGATGTTCAAAGTTATGTTGAAGATATGTATTGGTTCCTGTCATTTGTTGATTTTATGTTGTTTATTTTCTTAGCCCCTTTTTGTTTATTTACTGACCTAATGTTGTTTCTTTGCTCTTTTACTGTCACCTTCTGGGTATGTTTATCCTTTTCTTCAGTCTGAAGTATCCTTTCCAAAATCCTCTGGAGGGCTGGCTTGATGGTTACAAATCCTTTACTCTGCTTTCATTGTAGAAAGCTTTTCTTTTTCCTTGGATTGTTACAGATCATCTTTCTGGGTGTAGTAGCCTGGGCTAGCATCTATAGGCTTTGAGAACATGTAGTACATTGGTCCAAGCCATTTTGGTTTTAAACATCTCTATTGAAAAATCAACTGTTATTCTAATAGGTCTGCATTTATACATTAGTTATCCTTTCTTTGTTCTATTTGTTTAGTGTTTTGACTGTTATATTATCGGGGACTATGGGGGTCCAGCCCCTCGATAGTCCCCTCCCAGGGTCCGGGAAGAATCTACAACCAGCTGATAATTAATCTTTGATGAAAAGAAATGAATATATGTACACGAAACTCCTTAGTTCATACACTTTATTATTATTCTGTGATAGTTCTCTCTATATATACAGCTTCTATTCTGCTCTCATGCCTAGCTCCTTCCTTGCCTGATTTCTCTATATGTGTCTACTGTCCCCTCTAGGTTCTATCTTAATTCCTTCATCTAGTTCTGTCCCTCCTAGGTTCTCATCTATCTAGTTCTTTCCCCTAGCAGCTCCTTCTCTCTCATCTGGCTCTTCCTCATCTTGTTCTTCCCCATCTCATTCTTCCTCATCTTCCATCTCGTTCCTCTTGTCTTCTCTTCTAGCCCTTCAATCCAGTTCTTCCCCATCTCAGTTCGTTCCTCTCAAGTTCTTACCCATCTAGTTCTTCCATTCTCTTTTCTCTTCTCTCTCCTGTCGTGCCCTGGGAGTTCTGGTATATATACACTTACAAGCAGTATTCCCTTAGCAGTGCAAAAACCAGGCTTCCAGGGTCAAATGGAGGGGTGATAAGAATCACACAGGGAGGCAATAACCATTAATTATCATTTGCAACTCCAAAGGGAAGTGACCAATGGGGAAATGAATTAACTAAAGGCTAAATTCAGGTAATATCTAAGAAGAGGGCTCTTATGTGCTCAACTATAATCTTAAATGTGATTGGTAGAAAGTGTTAAGAATCTGTAAGTTGCTAGGTCAATGAGAGAAAATAAAACTGTCTTCTTTTTTCCTGTGGCTCCTATCTGTCCAAGCTATCTGCCGTTTTTCTGCAGGGTTGGGGAAAGTGTGCTCAGTCGCTAGGCAATCTGTGTACAGCTAAATGCCTCTTTAGCATGATAGTTAAAGGGAGATCTGGAACTGGAGGTAAGGTTTGGGAAAGGAGAAAGTAAGGCTTAATTGGCACATCCGCCAGGCCTTCTCAAACAGGTAGGCTGGATGTTTAAGTCTATTCTTAGAAAGTATGGAGGTATCTCTGATAAGGTACTTTCCTCCATCTGGGGATGGACCTGGCCAGATGCTGCCAATGATGATAATTATAGGGAGGCTTGAACTGGAGTTCTGGCTGAGCATAGCTGTCAGCACAGAAGGTTATCTAAATATTCCTAGAAGTGGTTAGATAAGGAGTTAGAGGTCTATAAAGTTAGTAAGGCTGTAAGAAAGGAGGGTCCGAGCTGAATTGTGTAAAGCTATTACTTAACGTCCACTTGACCTAGGTGGTGTCTCCTTGTGGAATTTACCTTAAATCAGGAGACTTGCATGTGGACTGTTATTACTGCTAGTCCTTGAAAGTAGCCAAGGGAGATATCTGATTCCAGAGAAAGCCTTTCCTGAGGCTGTTCTCCAAATACCTGGCATGTGTATGTCCAGAGAGTGATCAGTCCACACTGTTAGCCCTTCATAGGGAAAAGTCAATTGGGAAAACTATGAAGGCACACATGATTTTCATAACAGAATACAGCTGATATATAACAAGCCAAGTAACACCAAAAACTCCTTGGGATTTGGCTTCCTCTGGAGGAATTCCCTGATCCCTCCAGGTAGTGACTTTGCCATAACCAGCTGAGTTCTTATGATATTCCTGCGTCCCGCAGCATTATATGATGTGGGGAATTTCTTTTCTGGGCCTGTTTATTTAGTGTTACTTGCCTCTTGAACTTGGATAGGCAACCTTTTCCCTTGATTTGAGGAATTTTCTTGTATGATTGTGTTGAAATCATTTTCTGTGTCTTTATATGAGTTTCTTCTCCCTCTCCCTCTCCCTCTCCTCTCCCTCTCCCCTCCCCTCCCCTCCCCCTCTCCCCTCCCCTCCCCCTCCCCTCTCCCCTCCCCCCTCCCCTCCCCTCCCCTCCCTCTCCTTCTCCCTCTCCCTCTCCCTCTCCCTCCTCTCCCCCCCTCTCTCTCTCTCTCTCTCTCTCTCTCTCTCTCTCTCTCTTTTCCTGGCTTGTGATTCTCGGCTTTGGTCCTTTTATAGCGTCCCAAAATTCCATTCCTTTTGTAAAGTTATCATTTTCTTTGAGTGAGTGACCCAGTTTCTTTACCTTGTCTTTATATCTTGATAGTCCTCCTTTCATGTGGTCTGGTCTATTGATGAGGCTTTCCAACAAGCTTTTTATTTGACTTCCTGAAACTTTAAAGTTTTATGTTGGTTTGAATTTTCTTCAAAGTTTCTCTTTATTGAAGTCTATTTTCATATCCTGAATTGTCTTTTTTTGTTCAACTGTTTGCTTGTGTTTGGGGGGCATCATTCTGGTATTTATTCATATCTTCTTGGAGTTCCTTGAACATATTTGTAATTTCTGTTTTGAGTTTGTTGTCTTGTGTGCCATCTAACTTGCTTTCCCCAGGGAAGATTACTCTGGGAATGCAGATTCTTGGAGGAGGTACTGTCTTGGTTATTCATGTTGTTTTTATTTTTGCAGTGGGACCTGGATATCTGGAGGCAGGCCATTGGTGTTCAGCATCTCAGAGTAGTATGCAGATCACTCCCTGTACACTGTGGCCAGTTCTTCCTAGCGAATAAATAGAAAACTGCTTCATAGAAATTTCAAGGGAAAAATAATCTTTTGACCTTATTTACACGTTTTAAGCAAAAGAATCATTTAGAAATAACTACCTCTGGTTTTCTTTATTCTTTTTCTTTTCTTTGTGTACTATGTGTGATTCCTGATTTACATTTCTTTGCCATTTATTCATTGCTAAAGCCTTAGCATGGTTTTGTTGGTAGTGGTGGTAGTCATGGGTGGTATTCAGTAACTTTTGGCTACTTAAAGTCATAATTCTTTATGCCACTAAGAATTAGGACATAAGTTTCTTGGCTTTTGTTTAGTCCATAAAACTAAATCATTCTTGCTAGTTTCTTATGGTTGCTGTAACAGTTACCAGAAATTCTGTCCTTTAAAAACAAGTTGACTTTCTCACAGTTTTGGAGGCTAGAAGTCAAAATCAGTTACACTGAGAAGATTTTAAAGTACAGTAGGGCTATTTTCCTCTGGGAAGTCCTGGAGGAGGTTGTGTTCTTGCCTGCTTCAGCATTTGGTGGCTGGGTATATTCCTCGGTCAGTGACAATATCACTCTAATATGTCTTCATGGTCATGTTGCCTTCTCTTATATAATTGTTATGGTTTAAATCTAAAATATTCCCCCTAAACTCATGTTCTTGTACAGTAAGGTCGCTGTTTGGTGACACTGTTTGGGGAGGTAGATGAGCCTTTGGAATGTGGGACCTAGCTCGTACTTCACTAAGAGTGGGCCTTTGAAGGTTATATCCACTGCTAGTCCTGGCCGCTTCTCTGCTTCCTATCTGCTGTCCTGGTGTGAGGCCCAGTCACACATTCCCCGCTACCATGAACTCAGCCATGCCTTCTCACCATGATGGGCTCAGCCATGCCTTCTCACCACAATGGGCTAAAGCTTCTGAAACCACAAACCAATAAAACCTTTCCTCTCTAAATTTGTTTTGAGAGGCCACGTGGTCCCAGCAAGGCCGGTGTGTCAACCTGGTGGGCCCAGCAAGGCTGGTGTGTCAGCCATGTGGGCCCAGCAAGGCCAATGTAGCTAATATGTAGCCAAATTACCACTTGGGCTTGTCTCTTCAAAGGACACTTGTAAATGCATCAAGTCTGCCTGGGTCATCCAGGATAGTCTCCCCATCCCTAAGTCCTTAAGCTAATTCAGTCTGTAGTCATTTAGCCATATAAGATAATATTCATTGGTTCTGGGGATTAGGAGGTGGCTCGCTCTAGGAGAAGGGTATTATTAACCTGCCCCATGATCTAACAAGGAATCAAGAACACTCATGAGATGGCATGCCAAACACATTCATTATATCTTGAAAAATGTCCTTTACAATCTGTATTTTTAAAAATCTTATCTTTTGCCATTTAAAATATTAATATTTGCACATCAAATATTTATATAAATTAATTCAGACTGATATTCTTTATAGAAAGTTCCAAAAATGAATTCAAAGGAACAAATCCAATTTATCATCTATCAGTTCTTTCCACAGCCTTATGAATAATCACTTGATACTGAAACACAAGTGTAAAACTGCTTTGGCACAAGAAGAAGCTTTTATTTAGAGTCATGGCCTCTAAATATCACTAACCTTACTCAACATTTCAAATACCTTAATATCATAGAGATACAACTTGTAGCTCATGTACAGAATATATATATATATAGAGACTTCTCCATTGACTGTCTGCAGGACCTTATGAAGTCATCGTCTTAGAAAAACTCAGAACTAAGCCTGAATTTAGGAATAACCAATGTTAGGCTTAACAAGTGGAGTAAACTGACTAACATTTGCAACAATTCAACACTAACTTGGATTTATCTAAAATCATCAATTGGATATATCTGCCATAACTTCTTGAAAATTCTTATAGGGAATGATAACTGACTCCTGTCACTGTTTTTTGTTGTTTTTGTTTGTTTGTTGGTTGGTTTGTTTGATGGTTTTAGTGGAGAGCATGCCTTGCAGGCCTATCAGAAAAATTGAGCAGAAGGAGGATGAGGGATCATCATTCTCATCCTCAGTGTGGGCTATCCTGCTGTCACTTGATGTCATCGGATAACAAGAATGTCCACAATATGGAGATGAGTTTTGCTTTTGACAATAATGTGTGGCTTTTAAGTACCTTCTAAGGCTTGTCGACATGTTAATGAATTACTTCTTCAGGATTTCTTACCTTGATAATTAGTTTATTAACCATGTATTAAATAAATGTTGAAAGGCTAATGACCTCACTTCATTATACTTCTGTATACATCTTTTTCATTATAAATTTCATATATATATATAATATATAATAAATATAATATATATATATATATACTAGTTACTTCTTGTTTCAGTTCCAAAGGTTGATAGTTATAACAAGTTTTGTTTTGTTTTTTTGAGACAGGGTTTCTCTGTGTAACAGCCCTGGCTGTCCTGGAACTCACTCTGTAGACCAGGCTGGCCTTGAACTCACAGAGATCCACCTGCCCTCTACTTCTTGAGTGCTGGGATTGAAGGTGAGCACCACCACACCTGGCTGCAAATAAATTTCTTTAAGTCATAAAAATAGGAATGCAAATTATTTGTGAAGAATTAAAAACTTTCTTTAATGAATAGTGTGTGAGGAAATGAGTTTGAACCAAAGCATCATATTTTTATCTATCCAACATTTAACCTGCTTTCTGTGGGTATACATTTTATGTGTAGGCAGAGAAATTCAGATTGCTTATGTCTTCACTGACTAAACCTAATTAAATCTGGGAATTCAGCTATATGCATGTTCCAAAATGACATATTAGTAGTTTCCTCAAGAACTAGAGCTCAGAATTGGAGAGGTGGTTCAGCAGTTAAAAGCACATGCTCGTCTTGTAGAGGACTCAGCATTTGTTCCCAGCACTCATATCAAGCTTCTTAAAACCAACTCTAACTATAGTTCTAGGAGATCTGATGCCCTCTTCTGGCTCTATGGGTACTTGCACAAACATGGTATACATTCATACACTCACAAAACACATAAATAAAATCTTTTCTGAAAAAGAAAGAGATCTCCCTTGCCTTTGAATGTAACCCAACATTGAAAGCTTACATTTTATGTTAAATAGTATATTAAGAAACATGTTTGATTCTTTTTGATGCTGGTTTAGTGGTTCTGAATAAATTGTCTTTCAGGGCTTGGGGAGATGGCCAAGTGTGAAGACCTGAGTTCTGATCCCAGAGCCGATGTAGACACCTGAGGAGGTGGCATGTGCTTGCAGTCCCAGCAATGGTGAGACAGGTGGACCCCTGGGAGCTCACTCGCCAGGCAGCCTAGCTTACCTGGTAATTTCTAGGCCAAAGAAAGATCCTGTCTTAGTCAAAAATATAGAAAGTACTTGAGGACCCTCAGCCATAGTTGTCCTCTGACTTCCACACATGCTCTGTGCATGTGCACCCATATACACAACAACACACATACAATAAATACATTCTCTCTCAAAAGTAGAAAAGCTAAGTTTTTGAGACTTCTAAGTACTGTAGTTTGAGATTGTATGAGATTGCTGTTGGACTTTCCAACCCCCATACTTTACAATGCATTCTCTCCTGTCAGAGAGCCTCATCCATTCCCATGTTCTCAAGTGTAATTTATATGATGTGTGCAGATGCTCTAGAAATGTATAGCACTTAGCAAAGTCTCTTCCCTGAGTTCTGACCTGTATATCTTACACCATATTGTACATCTCTCCTTCAGCACATGACTGACAGTTCAAACTGTATGTCCAAAAGTTAATTCAGATTCATATTATATGTAACCCACAATTCTATATTTTTAATATTGCTAATCCTGGAATTGCTGTATAAATAGATGCCATTCATTTTCACTTGCCCACTCACTACTTATCATCACAACTTGTTGACTCTTTCTGAAAATATCTCCCTTCCTTCCCCCTCCCTCTCTCCTTTCCTCCCTTCCTTTGGGGGCCCACAGAGGTTTCCTAGTGAGATCTGAGCTTGCTTTACCCAGCAGGGCTGCATTAAAGGATGGCTTGAACATGTGCATGGTTACCAGGCATTTGGAAGGTTCTGCACTTGGCTGTGCTAGGGGGAGGTTTTTTGCCCCACCCCTTGGCATTATTATAAAATGAATAATGAAGAGACAGAAGGGGCCAGTGGATATTGATCCGGGCCCTCCCGAAGCTATCCTGTGTTTCTGTCTATCTCTTCTCTACACTATCTTTCTAAGTATTTCTTATCCCTCTCTCCTCAAGAGTATCCTGGAAAAAAGAGGGAGCTGGCTTTCCACACCTCCTCCCTCCCTCCCCCCTCCCCCTTCCTTCCTTCCTTCCTTCCTTTCTTCCTTCCTTCATACCTTTCTTTTACATCCTGGCCACAATTTCCCCTCCCTCCCGTCCTCCCAGTCTCTCTCCCCGACCCCCTCTGTTGCCACTCCCAAATCCACTCCTCTTCCATTTCTGTTTAGGAAAGGGCAGGTCTCCCATGGATATCAAGAAAACATGGCATATTAAGATGCAGTAAGACTAAGCACCTCCCCATAAGGTATTAAGGCCGGACAAGGCAACCCGATATGAAGAGTAGGGTCCCAAAAGCCAGTAAAAGAGTCAGAGATAGCCCCTGTTCCTGCTTTTAGGAGTCCCATAAGAATACACAACTATAACATATATGCAGAGTGCCCAGGTCAGTCCCATACAGGCCCCTTGGTTGTCAGTTCAGTCTCTGTGAGCTTCTATGAGCCCAGGTTAGTTGATTCTGTGGGTTTTCTTGTGGTGTCCTTGACCCTCTGGCTCCTACAATCCTTCCTCCCTCTCTTCTGCAGGGTTTCCCAAGCTCAGCCTAATGTTTGGCTGTGGGTCTGTATCTGTTTCCATCAGTTGCTGGATGAAGCCTCTCTGATGGAAATTGGGATAGGTGTCAATCTATGAGTATAGCAGAATAATGTTAGGCATCATTACATTGACATTTTTTCCTCCTGTCATGTTTGGTTCTATCCTAGCCTAGGTCTTAGAGTCATCCAGCCTGTGGGTCCTGGTGCTCCAGGCAATACCAGGGGTTGGTTTACTCTCCTGACACGGGTTTTAAGCTAGACCAGTCATTGGGTGGCCACTCCCTCAATCTCTAGGCTGCCCTTACCCCAGTACATCCCATAGGCAGGACAGACTGTAGGTCAAAGGTTATGTAGCTGGATTGGTTCCTCACTCACTCCACTTGAAATCTTGCCTAGTCACAGGAGATGGCCAATTCATGCTTCATATCCTCTATTGCTAGGAGTCTTAGCTAGGGTCATGCTTGTAGATTCCTGGGAGATTCCCTTGCACCAGGTTTTAACCTGACCCTGAAAGGTACCCCCTTTCCAGTAGTCTCTTTCAGTACTCTACTCCTCCATTCCCCCCACAACCTGATTGCTCATGTTAGCATCCCCACCCAACTATAGTCCACTCACGAAATCTCTTCTATTTCTTCTTCCCAGGGAAGTCTGGGTGCCCCCTCCTTGAACCCCCTTTGTTACCTTGTCTCTCTGGGTCTGTGTATTGTAGCATGGTTATCCTTTATTTTACAGCTAATATTTACTTATGAGTGAGTACATACCATGTTTGTCTTTCTGGGTCTTGATTATCTCACTCAAGATGATTTTTTTTTCTAGTTCCATCCATTTGCCTTCAAATTTCATGATGTCATTGTTTTTAACAGCTGAGTAATACTCCATTGTGTATGTATACCACATTTTCTTTATATATATTCCTTGGTTGAGGGGCATCTAGGTTGTTTCCAGATTCTAGCTATTACAAATAAAGTTGCTATAAACATAGTTGAGCAAGTGTCCTTGTGGTATGATTGTATGTCCTTTGGGTACATGCCCAAGAGTGGTATAGCTGGGTCTTGTGGTAGATTGATTCCCAGTTTTCTGATTTCCAAAGTGGCTGTACAAGTTTGCACTCCCACCAGCAATGGAGGAGTGTTCCCCTTTCTCCACATCCTCTCCAGCATGAGCTGTCACTTGTGTTTTTGATCTTAGACAAGGTTGCCCACTCTCTCCATACCTATTCAATATAGTACTTAAAGTTCTAGCTAGAGCAATAAGACAACTAAAGGAAATCAAGGGGATATAAATCGGAAAGGAAGAAGTCAAAGTATCATTATTTGCAGGTGATATGATAGTATACATAAGCGACCTCAAAAATTCTGCCAGAGAACTTCTACATCTGATAAACACCTTTAGTTAAGTGGCAGGATACAAGAGTAACAACAACAAAAAAATCAGTAGCTCTCCTATATACAACTGATAAATGGGCTGAGAAAGAAAGCAAGGAAACAACACCCTTTACAATAGCTTCAAATAATAGAAAATATCTTGAACTCTACTCTCTTCTATTGTCTTCAATGGAGTAGACCCCACCAGTTTTCTACCTGTCTTGCTGGTTTCACTTAACCTTTTTTTTCCTCTTCATCCAGATGGCTCTAAAATAAATGCTAGTATGATCACAATATCTGTCTGTTTAAAAGCCTTCTTGCATATTACAATGAAATTGAACCTTGAAGGCATTATGCTAACTGAAATAAACCAGAAACAAGAAGACAGATAATGTATGATTCCAGTAATGTGAGAGTTGAGTGGTCAAACTCATAGAGAAGAGCATTGTGGTCCAGGAGCAGCTGGGAGGGCAGAGAAGAATGGGGAATCATTAAGGACTACATAGGTTCAGTTTGCAGTGGTGAAATTGTGGAGACATTCAGGTGTATCTTAGTGCTAGGGTACGTGCTTAGCATGTGGGAATCCCTGGTTTCAAGTTTCAACAACCACCCAAGCTCTAGAGACCGATGTGGTGATGACTACATAAAACATGAGGTTACTGAAGTCCACTTCAAATGGTTAAAATTAGTCTGTGTTTATGTATAAGGGTGTTTTGCCTGTATGTATGTCCATGCATCACGTGTGCGCCTGGTGCCCATGGAAGCCAGGAAAAGGGCATTAGATACCTTGGGACTGGAATTACAGATGGTTGTGGAATGTCATATGGGTACTGGGACTTGAACCTGTGCCCTTTTAACCACTGAACCATCTCTCAGCCCTGAAGATGATAATTTTTATATACCTTTTGCCAAATAAAAGTCCTTTTTTGTTGTTCACTGCTATTATGTAGAGACTAGTAACTGACGCTGTCTAGGAGGCCAGTGTGATCAGGCCCTTATTCATCTCTATACTGGTTCCAGTGGCCATCTTGTGTGTTCTTGATGACACTAACTTACACACCTTTCTTCAGACCCTCACCCATGAAGTTCCTGCTCTGGACTAGAATCTTATTCTTCGCCTTTCACTCTGTCACCTACCCATCCTTCTAGCCCTTTCCCTGGGCCCTTGTCCTCAACTCACTTACAATCTACCAGTACCTCTACTTCATTGTAGCACTTGTCACAGTTATGATTGATACTATCTGTCATATCAGTATCTGCTAGCTCTGTGAGACCAGGGACCAACTGGCACTTAGTAGAAATTCAAAACATGTTTGTACGGAATAAATCCATAGATGAATAAGACTGCCTAAATCAGTGGTTCTCAACCTTCCTAATGCTGCAACCCTTTAATACAGTCCCTCGTGTTGTGATTCCCAACCATAAAATTACCTAATTGCTACTTCATAACTATAATTTTGTTACTTTTATGAATCATAATGTAAGTATCTGATAAACAGGATATCTTATATGCAACCCTGGTGGGGTCATGACCCACAGGTTGAGAATCACTGGCCTAGATGATTAATTTAAAAGAAAAACACTAATAGCATGAAGATTATCTAGGAGACAATTTTTTCCAAAGGAAAAATAGTGTTTTGTGATAATAAAAATTCTCATAGAAAATCTTAAAATGCAGATAATTTGCTAGGATAACAAAATGACATAATCTCATGCCTGAGGGGTAGTTACTGCTACATATCTTGGCATATTTCCTTCTAGCACTCTGTGTGTGTGTGTGTGTGTGTGTGTGTACACATGTTGCATAAATCCCTATTGCTGAAGACAGCATGCATGCACTTTGGACAGAGGACTCTTAAGTGTTTTCACTGGATCTGACCTGAAATCCTCCTTGAGGACTATTTTTAATAGTACCAGTAGCTCCAGAACGTGTTATACATGCTACAAGGGAGGAAAACAACCAATAATCCTACCTAGCTGTGATGCCTATGAACCACAACAATGACCACTTATGGCAAGATATTCCTAAGGGTACAATAGTAACACTCGTATCTTGGTGATATCCAATAGCTGTCTAATTAGACGTAAGGCCTGTTCAACAGTAGAGAAAAATAACTGGTACTGAAAACCTAACCAACTTCCTAGGCTAGTGAGGTCATGGATTGTCACTTTATTAAACCAGCATAATTCCTAGCTGCATTTGAAATGCTTATCCTTATGCCCACAGAGAAGTGTGTTGTGTGATAGTTTGGTTGCATTCTGATGCTCCCAAGACTGACAATAAAGTTTGTTTTGTATCAGAGGGCAGAGCTAGCTACTAGCTGACCAAAATTAGCCATAGTGGTTTTGGAGGACTGAGGACAGATAGAGAGACAGGAAGCAGTAGGGTGGGGCTGAGAGAGGGTCTCAGGGCCCCTTTTGGACAGAGGGAGGTTAGTTAACCGAGATAGTTTGCTGGTCACTGTTCTGCTGCTTCTCTGATTCTTCATTCGCTAGTAATGAAACAGTTTTTGTATATTACAACATAAAGCATATTACAGGTCTCAGGTTCTCACCCTGATATCTGACTCCTGAGTTTGTATTGATAAAGAATACTTAGATAAATACATTATCTGGAGTCCAACTTGGGGCACAAAATCATGAGATAGCCACTCGCCCCCGGCTTTTGCAGCCACTGGTGATGGCTGGCTTTTTCTCCCTCACACCAAGCCCTCTTATTGAGTCTGGGATTTTCCTGTTGCAGCCTCTCTACAACAGCCTCCAGCTGCTACCCATTCCCGGCCTCAAACTCCACAGTGCCTGGGCTCCAAACACCAGAGTTAGCCACCCACCTCTGGCTAACTTGGCCTTCAGGTGGCCCTGTGCCTTCGCTTTCTGCCATACACACTTCTTTCGCATGTTCCCATGTCCTCTTCTCAGGCAGCTGGCTCCCTCTCCCCATGGATAGTAAGATTCCCCTGGACCCCCTCCTCTGGGCCACTGCCACACCAGGTCAGCTGCTATGAACAAGAAGCTGCAGCTGCCTTCAGCCAGGCTGTGCACCGCCTGTGTTCTATGCACAGCCATGCTATGCAGCGACAGTCAGCCTCACACTTCATTGTCATCATCAGCAGATCTGGTGAGTAACTGGAAATTCTTAAGGGGCAGAATTAGAATTAGTGTTTTTGTTTGTTTGTTTGTTTGAAGTTTTTCCCCACATTAAAGATGGGAAATATTACAGTGCACAGAGTTAGGTCTCTGTATAGTTCTACAGTTGAAAATGGATCAACTTAGCTGGGCTTGATATAATGCCAATTATTATTGTTTTGGTAATTAAAACAGTTGTTTGATATCAGTGTCAAATACAAAAAGTTGACTGATAAAATACAACAGACAGGAAAATTTAGAGCAGAAGCTATTGCACCAATGCATTGTGAAAGTGAATAGGAGCGACCCAAGGTTATTTTAAAAAAAACAACTTTAGTTTATCCAGTTACCATACAAGAATAACCACCAGTTAGGCCAATTATGGGAATATCTGTACAAGTTAATATTGACAATACCCCAGCATATTTCTCTAGTAATGAAACAGTTTTTGCATATTACAACATAAAACATATTATAGGTATAGCACACAATCCTACAGGACAAGCAGTTACAAAAAAAGGTCTAATTGCACTTTAAAAGATATACTTAATAAGCAGAAAGGGGTAATAAAGACCCCCAGAGATTGATTGCACAGTGCTTTATTAACTTTAAATTTTTAAATGTGAATGAGAAAGACAGCTGGAGAGAGACATTGGATAGTATAAAAAAACTGCTGAATTAAATCTGCCTGTATACTTTAAAGAGGTATTGATATCAGAATGGAAACCAGGATATGTGTTATGTTGAGGAAGAGGTTTTACTTTTGTTTCTACAGGAGAAGAAAAGCTATGGATACCATCAAGATTGATAAAGATTAGATTCGAACAAGAGGAGAGGCGATAGTCATCAAACAGCATGACCATTCAATCTAAACTAATAAGACTAACAAATGCTCTTCACTTGATCAGATATAACCTGCCAAAAAGGGAAATCCACAAAATTATAGTTGGGGCAGGGTTTTGTTTTTGTCTTTCTAGGAGAATAAAAGCATCCAAATAATAAATCTGAAGACTACTGGACAAATGAGACAGCTGAAGAAGGATGAATCATCCAGAGAAAAATGTCCCAAGAAAAAGAGCAAATTGGCCTAATGGTATAACACACTTCCAACAGGATAAAATTTCATAAATCTTCCCAAATGTTTGTCTCTGCTATTCTCTACAGACATATAAGGTAAATGGTCTTTTGTAGTCCCAATTCAATTAAAAATTAAAGCTAGCTTTGGAACTGGAGTATGGCTCTCTCCTTCTCTAAACCCAAGTGTGCTTGTTTAAAAAAAAAAAAAATCCAAACTCTCTGTCTCATGTTGGAAGAGTCACCTGCTATGGGAGAGAAGAAAAACCAAAATTAAGGAACTAGTCTATTGCCACTGATCTCATAATCCTTTGGTTTTGTTTTGATTCTTTAAAACTTTTCTTAAGGTATAACTATTTTTTTTTTTTTTTTTTTGGTTTTTCGAGACAGGGTTTCTCTGTGTAGCTTTGCGCCTTTCCTGGAGCTCACTTGGTAGCCCAGGCTGGCCTCGAACTCACAGAGATCCGCCTGGCTCTGCCTCCCGAGTGCTGGGATTAAAGGCGTGCGCCACCAATGCCCGGCTAAGGTATAACTATTATCTCAAAATTTATAAGATATAAATACAAATACAAACTTTCTGTCGTGATGTTAATTAATGGTCATATAGAGTACTAATTCTAGAAAAAAAGGCTTAATGATTTTGGGCTTGAGTCTGAATCAGGTAACTAGGAATTAAGTTTGTATACTCCAAATGTATTTAACAATTTGTGGTCCTTTAACCTCTCCAAGACCTGCTGCATATGGCATTTAAAATGTTTAAGTTTTCTGCAGTGAACTGTGACCATTTCTAACAGCAACTTTTGAAATCTCCAAAAGGTTGATGGGGCCCCACAATGATGATTCCACCTGGATGGTGGTAATACCACTAACCTGACAAACACCACACAAAGATCAGCTTTGGACTAAAAACTGTTTAGGACAATTTCAAGGTGGCTAGCTGAGATGGTCCAGCCTCAGACATTACTCCTGCCAGGACTTCAGATAAGCCCTACACTTTCCCATTACACAGAGACTGACAACAAATGATACAGCAACTCTCCCAGGACTTGACCATTATCTCAATTTTCTCAGTGTCCCCTAGAGATGCCATTCCCCCCAACGACAGGAAGCAATCTAGAGAAAAAACACCCACATTCTCAAGAGGTGGGTGGGCGGTTTTTGGTTATTTAGTGGGTTATGAATATTTGTCATCATTTGGGGGATTGGTTACAAGTTGTTATTAGTAATGGTCAAGAAAAAAAAACCCAAACAAAGGAGATTAGATTCAGGGATCTCAATCCAAAAAGAAAAAAGGGGGATATAGAAATTATAGGATCAAAAGGGTAGATTATGGAATTTACTTTTAAACTAAAAAAGCAACTACTAGTCTTAAATCTTTTATATTGGTATGGATTTTTATATATTGACATAAATTTAAGATTTTTTTATACTATATATGTTCCTTTTAAGGTATTTTTATATATTGATACAAATTGAGGTTATTTTTATTATAACATGCTATGCATAGATTTCTACTCTTTTTTAAGGTATTGTACCTATGCAGCTCATTTGACAATGTAATGTTTATTTCTAGTCCTTGAAAGTTATTACTAACTATTTAGGATAATTAAGAAATACAGACTAGTAGTCATCTAATAATCAAATTTATGGCCATGTCAGGTATGTTTTAAAGGTCAAACAGAGATATATTTTAGATAGATGGTCTTCAAATACTTCAGAGATCAGAAGAATATGACATTTAAGGTGTTGATATAACATAAAGGCTTACCATGACAAAACTTATCTGCTCTTGGCAGCACCAATCTACTTGAGATGACACATGGGCATCAAAGAACTTCCATATGGAGTTTGCTTTTTTTGTGGCAAGTTAGCCACTGGGCATGAAACTGCCCTTCCCTCGACTGCTGACAGTATGCTGGCCAAAATCGACAAGCAGCGCACAAAAGAAAGCAACTGCTGAACTTTGCCAAGACAAAGTGGGACAGTCCTTCAAAATTCCTGCTTCACAGAAAAGTTTGTCAGATATTCTAGGCCTGTAGGTCAAAGATGGATGCTGCAACTTTACAGAGGAAACTTGGGTGACTGCCCAAGAAGCCAGCTGTTTCTGTCATTTCTGTAGTTTTGGAAGTTGTTTGCTCTGCTTTGCACTTCTTGTTTATTCAAGTTATATTTTATCCTTCTTGGGTCTGTGATGGAGACTGAAGAATAGATACAGTTTTCCTTTTACCAAATTTAGAAAAGAACTCACAAAAGATGTGTAAAGTATATAAGGTTAAGAGACATAAAAGCCTAAATTGTTTAAGAAAATGTTTGAAGTCTAAAAACAAAACAGTTTTAGATGGTAATACAAGTTAGGATGGAAAGTGAATTAGGTACAAAACGTTGGACTCACCAAGATAGGATAGATAATGGAGTATTTTCTCCGAATTTGCCAAATGTAAATGGACTGAACATTGTAAATGTAATTCTTACCTGACAGTTGTTCTTATTGTATATAGTTTTTCCTCTGTCAGAGTTAAAAACCTTCCCTTTT
Source organism: Peromyscus leucopus (assembly GCF_004664715.2). NCBI lineage: Eukaryota > Metazoa > Chordata > Mammalia > Rodentia > Cricetidae > Peromyscus > Peromyscus leucopus. Next base: position 102,945,004 of record NC_051064.1, read on the forward strand.
TATTTAGACAAAAGAGGGGGAAATGTTGTGTGATATTTTGATTGTTTCTGATGCTTCCAAGACTGACAATAAAGTTTGTTTTGAATCAGAAGGTGGAGCTAGTTACCTGCTGATCAAAATTAGCCACAGAGGTTTTGGAGGACTGAGGACAGATTGATAGGAATTAGTAGGATGGGGCTGAGATAAGGTCTCAGCCCCTTTTGGATGGATGAATGACAAGAGATAGTTTACTGGTCGCTTCTCTGCTGCTTCTCTGGTCATTCAGGTTCTTACCTCTATATCTGATTCCTGAGTTTTTATTGATAAAGAATGATTAGATAAATGCATCATAAGTATAGCACTCAGCCCTCATCAAAGAGCTTCTCTTTGAAGCAGATGGAAGCCATTACAAAACAACAAAAAACCCCACAACTGGTGAAAACTGTAGAGACAACTCATCATGGGGTGCCCAGACACAACAGGTGTGTCTACAACAGGGCTTCTGCACATCAGGCTCAGGGGACATGGAAGAAAAGGCAGAAAGTCTTCTGTGAGATCGTCTCCTAGCACTGACAAGGAAGCTCCACCCATGATACCCAACAATATGGCTGTCTAAACAGAACCTGAACAATGACATCACCAACAGACACACTAACATGGGAGGGAGAATCTCATTGGGTCCCACCCTAGACAAAGAATTACAGGCAGATGACTGCTAAGACAGGGAAAGTTAGCGGTTTCCAGGGGTGAGCCCTGTAAGCCCCTCAAGCCACAGGAGTGGCCAGGCCCCTCCCCCAGGACTCCCAACTGCCAGGTTCCATCCACAGAACACTCTAACTGCACTAACTGCTGGGCCCAGCTGCCCCCGCCCCCTACAGAGCAAAAAGCCCAATCTCTGGCTATGAAATCCCACCAATCTCCACCCTGGAAACTTTACACTGGAAAGTCCCACCCCCTCCCCCAAGAAACTATATAAGCTCTGCCTCCGGTTCTCTGCTGTTTCTTATCTGAGCACAGGCAGCCAGCCTCCTGGTTTTTTCCCCTCCCAATAAATACATTGTGTGAGGTTCATTGTGCTGTGTGACTTTGTGGTATTCTTTGGCTCCTGGCTCCCAGGATACCTTTCTATCAACTGTAATGCTTACAAGTTCCCCAGTTGGTTTTCCAATTACATGTGGTTAGCCCTGAAATCATACACATACAAGCAGCACTAAATGGCTCAGCATGTATACATATATGTAACAATAACAGAGGCCATAAATTTCAGAGAGATTTGGAGAGAGTACATGGATGGGTTTGGAGGGAAGGGGGGGGGTAATGTAATTATATTTAAAACTTTTAAAAGTATATATAAATTTTAAAAAGTCCTCAGATCTTATCTTAAAAAATACTCAAGTAAACTAATTTATATACAATTTTATTTTTAAACTTATTGTATTTAGGGCCATACTATAAGTAATTCTGAGTTAAAAGTTTTTTTTGTCACTTGTAGCTGAAGTTTTCTCCAGTCCTGCTGGGCCCACAGTCAGGACAAATCACTCTCACCCGCCAGTCCCACAGGCTCAGACCCAACCGAGTAAACACACAGAGACTTATATTACTTACAAACTGTATGGCCGTGGCAGGCTTCTTGCTAACTGTTCTTAAATCAACCCATTTCTATTAAAGTATAAGTTGCCAGGTGGCTTGTGGCTTACCGGTATCTTAACATCTTCTCATGGCAGCGGCTGGCAGCAGCTGTCCGACTCAGCCTTCCTGTTCCCAGAATTCTCTTCTCTCCTTGTCCTGCCTATACTTCCTGCCTGGCTACTGGCCAATCAGCATTTTATTTATACAGAGCAATATCCACAGCAGTCACTTACATCTTAGATTTTATTGGAATAAAAAATATCAAATGACAAAATATGAATCAGAAAATGGATGAGAAAGTAGTATACTGCTAACCACAATAGATACAGAAAGATGTCTTTCTCTATAATTTAATGTTTACAAACTCCATTATGTTTGAGAAGCAGAGATTCAGGTTTCTATGAGTGATACAAATCTCTCAGAAAATGGAATTTTTTCCATGTTTTAAATATTTTGGTAGGGTCTCTATGTAGCCTAGGCTGGCCTCAGACTCACTCTATAACTCATACAAGCCCCACACATGTTATCCTTCTGCCTCAATCTCTTAAGTGCATTGCTTACAGGCCTGCACCACCATGCTTATCTTCAGAGTTTACCTTTATACCTATTTTTGTTCACTTAGTCTGTGTTTCCGTGAACTATGATTCAATACTATTAGCTTGGATGTCAAAGCATGGAGTAATATCTAGGTGCTGATGGCCAATGTCTGTGTAAGCACATAATCAGCCCACTTGCTTCTTGGTCCACACTGCCAAGGATCGTCTCCTTTCTGTCTGCACGGCCCTTCCCATGCCAGGGCTTCTTTCCTTCCTCCAGGCCAGTTAGTTACATGTACATGTGTGCTGGGCTGGCCACTTGGGTGTGGGCAACCTATCAGAGCTATCCTAGAAGAAAACTGACCCTCCTGTCAGCAGCTGTCTACAGTGCCTCAACTAAGGGGTGCGATTTCATGCTCAGGGATTGGTGGGTTTGGGTCAGTTTTCAAACCCAGAAGTGGGCTTGAACCTTTTACCCAACAATCAAGCATATGCCCCTCTCCATAGTGTGTTCTACATTAACATTCCTTCTACATCAAGCAGAGCTCTGTAAGCTGCCTGGAGTTGGTAGGTTTTGTTGAGTCATGATGACAAGGATATTCCGGGCTGTTTATGACTGGAGCTAGTAGTAGAGGGTAATCAGAGTGAGTGCCGTTTGGGCTAATTGGCTGCGGGTCATTGGACTTTGAGTAGCTAAATTGTGGCGTCTACTTTTATTTACCTTCAACACTCTGCCTCCAGATAAGAGCTGGCCTGGCCATGATTTTAATCTTTGTTCATATGCTGAATGTGGAACACAGCCAAATCTGTCAGACTTCTGACCTATAGAATTTTGAGAAAATAAATGGGTGTTTTCAATCGCTGTGTATGTGGTACTTTGTTATACAGCATTAGAAAATAATACAGAGGGATTACATAAATAACTACCAGTTAATCCACAACATGACTGAGAATGGAGGTTCTGTGAAGCCATTAAGTTTTAGACCAATTTGTTATGCAGTTGAAGCTAACTGTTGCATTTTCTTGTAAGAGAAGTACTGAGCCATCCTTTTTTAAAAAAATTATTTATTTTATATCCCAGTTGCAGTTTCCCCTCCTCCTCCTCCTCCTAGTCCCTTCCCAACTCCCAATCTGGTGCCCCACCCCACCCCAATCCACTCCTCCTCTGTAGACGAATTTCTAAAATGGTCTTATTAAATAAAAAACACAGAGCCAAATATTGGGGTGAAAGCCTTAGACCAGGAAATAGGGAAAGCCACCGGCCAACCTTACCTCACCAACTCTGCAGCTTCCAAATGTGAGTTCCTTCTGTCTACCCATGCCTTTATTGTCTTGCTGTTCTGCCCTCTCATTGGCTATCTTAGCCTAGCTACCTCACTTCCTCTTCCTACACAGCTCTGCCACTGTCTGTCTGTCTGTCTGCACAGACCTCCAGTTCTCTATGGTTGGTATTGGGATTAAATGCGTGTGTCACCATGCTTGGCTCTGTTCCCTATGTAGCCTTGAACACACACACAGACCCTACCAGCTAAGGGATTAAGGGAGTGTGCTGCCTGACTTCTTGTTTACTTAAAATGGCTGGCCTTTTCCCCCTGATCTCCAGGCAAGCTTTATTTATTAACATACAAATAAAATATCACCACACGCCTCTGTTTTTATTTAGGAAAGGGCAGATCTCCCATGAGTATCAGCAAAACATGGCATATCAAGTTGCAGTAAGACTAAGACCTCCCAATGTATTAAGGCTGAGCAAGGTGACCGACCCAGTATAAAGAGAAGGGTCCCAAAGGCCAGTAAGAGTCAGAGACAGCCCCTAGTCCCACTGTTAGGAGTCCCACAAGAGGACTGCTGTGGGACGGTCTGTATGTCAAATTGCTCTGATTGGTCAATAAATAAAACACTGGTTGGCCAGTGGCCAGGCAGGAAGTAGGTGGGACAAGGAGAGAGGAGAATTCTGGGAAGCGGAAGGCTGAGGCGGAGAGACACTGCAGCCGCCGCCATGACCAGCAGCATGTGAAGTGGCACATTAAGCCACCAGCCACGTGTTCCCTCTTGTGCCGAGTCAAGGCTTGGGTCTGGCTTCCTTAAGCTCCGACCACGTGCGTTGGCTTTACAGGCAGGGCCCTGTTCGGCAGGGCAACTCTGAGTTGTTTGTAGCACCGGCTTTAAGCAAGCAGGATTTAAGCAAGCAGCTCACCGATAGTCCAGCCTGAGGTCAAGCAGAACTAAAGCCGCTGCTCGGACTAAGAAGCCGATCGCCGCCGGCCGCCGCGTGCCGCCGCCGCCGCCGCCGCCGCCGCAGGCCGCCTGCCGCCCTTGCGGGAAAGCGGACCTGCAGCCAAGCCAAGCAGTTTTTAATGGATTCTTGTCACGTTGGGTCTGTATGTCAAATTGCTCTGATTGGTCAATAAATAAAACACTGGTTGGCCAGTGGCCAGGCAGGAAGTAGGTGGGACAAGGAGAGAGGAGAATTCTGGGAAGCGGAAGGCTGAGGCGGAGAGACACTGCAGCCGCCGCCATGACCAGCAGCATGTGAAGATGCCGGTAAGCCACCAGCCACGTGGCAAGGTATAGATTTATGGAAATGGACTAATTTAAGCTATAAGCACAGTTAGCAAGAAGCCTGCCACGGCCATACAGTTTGTAAGCAATATAAGTCTCTGTGTTTACTTGGTTGGGTCTGAGCGGCTGTGGGACTGGCGGGTGACAAAGATTTGTCCTGACTGTGGGCAAGGTGGAAAACTCTAGCTACAGAGGACCAAGCTACACATCTGTAACATATATGTAGAGGGCCTAGGTGAGTCCCATGCAGCCTCCCTGGTTGTTAGTTCAAGCTCTGTGAGCCCCTATGAGCCCAGATTAGTTGGTTCTGTGGGTTTTCTGGTGGTGTCCTTGACCCTGTGGCTCCTACAATCCTTCCACCTCTTCTGCAGGGTTCCCCAAGCTCTGCCTAATGCTTGGCTGTGACTCTGCATCTGTTTCCATCAGTTGGTGGATGAAGCCTCTCTGATGACAGCAGACTAGGCTGAAGGTTCTGTGGCTGGGTTGCTTCCCCACTCGGTCCACTTGAGGTCTTGTCTGGTCACAAGAGATGGCCTGTTCATGCTCTATGTATCCGCTATTGCTATATTGCTAGGGATCTTAGCTGCGGCGGTCATCCTTGTGGATTCTTCGAAGGTTCCCTTGCATGCCAGGTGTCCAGGTTTCTACCTGACCCTGACCTCCCCCCCATACAATCCCACCTCCCACCTTCCAGTAGTCTCTTTCAGTACACACTCTCTCTCCCCACCCAACCTGATTGGGTACAGAGTCATTCTAAGTGAAAGGCTTCATCATTACTTCCACAGAAAGTGAAGAACACATGAAGGGCATGGGGTCTGAGTTTGAACCCACCACTCTACACTACTACACCACTTGTTGAGTACTTTGTGTTAGTACCATGGCAAAAGCGCTAATGCAAACTATGTGATTCTAAAGCAGATATTCCTAAGACTTGGTGGATTTTATGCTCTATTTTCATCTTTGGGTCAGGTAATCTCAATCATATTCACTATTCCACCCTCAATTTTTTTCATCTATTTAATGAGTTTGTTCACACAATTTACAAAAAACATGTGACTATAAACTGTGAACTCTTAGGAAAGTATTAGAAATTATGATCAGCAGTCTAGGATTTAGTTTCCACATTTTTGCCAAAGAAACTTATTGACAGTGATTATATCAAGCTATGCTATATGTACATTTACTTTATATCCATACATATATGTATATATATATGTATATCATATATCAACATTTGTCTGGGGCAGAACTCACATGGGTCAGCCAACCTCCCTGCTCGATCAAGACACACCTATTATCCACTATGAAAGTATGAATATAACTTATGGGTTAACAGTATGCTCTAGTCCTGGAACTGAGGAAGGAGAGCTGGTAATTTTAGGTCTAATATGTTTTAGGTACAGTCCGATGACGCTTAGCAACGGATTATAAGGGAATGGACGGTAATGAGCTGGGGCTGGGATCATTTCAAAGGTCTGAATAGGTCTGTGCATCCATGGTGTGCACATGTGCATAAGAAAGTAGCCACACTCATTACCACAGCCTCACTAATTCTTGCAGAAATCCTTTATGAAAAGTTTCATGCTTGTGTAAGATGGACACTCACAGATGTTAACTTTCTGAAGTTTTTTTTTTTTTCCCTCCGTACACCAAAATGACACATTTGTCAAGCAGAGACTCTCTACAAACCTAACGAGCTGCTGAAGCCACAAGGAAAGATTCCTACTGAAGAACCAAATCCTTCTTGGCTGCTTCAGTCCTTGCTGTTCTCACCAGCACTGGGTTGTTGTCACAGTAATCACAGGACACCTTATGTCTATACCAGTGATTATCTAGGCTGCCCGGAAGTTTCCGTTTCCTAGTTATCAAACCCGAGGGATGACTGGCAGGTAAATCTTGGTCAGAGCCTGGTTTTTTAAGACCCAATCTGAGTTGAACTTCCTCGTTGTGAAGAAGGATTTCATTATTAGAATTTCAGTTTTGGAAGCATAAGCAGGGAAAGATAAAACTCCTACTTTTGAAAGATTTAGCCACTATACACAACAAACCAGTTCTTTGGATACCCACTATCACTAATAAAGTAGTGATAAACTAGTCCATAGCAAACACGTACAAAGCAGAAAGTCTAATTTAACTTTGGCATTGATTCTGCCCTTGCAGGAAAAAAAAAAAAAAAAGTCGGATGGCATTTCTGTCCTGCAGACTGGCTTCTAGAGTTTCCATACGTGGTACTCTAGCCCAATCACGGGGAATAGCATTGAACTCCCCGTCCTTGCTCTATGACCTGTCCTTACACTAAGCTCTGCCCCTCAATTAAAGAGCTAGTTTCTTTATATAGACTATTGGCTCAGGTGTCCGTCAGGGAGACTCCGCCCCTCTCGACCCCGTGACCTGTCCCCCTTCCCAGGCTGCCGGACTTTGGCGACGTGGGCGGGCCCTGGGCGGTCGCTTCCAGGAGGAGGGCCCAGCGGACCCTGCGCCCTCGCCTGCAGCAGCCCCAACTGCAGACGCCGCCGTAGTCACGGTCGCTCGGCAGCTCACCGCCACCATGGTGAAGATCGCGACGGTGAAGACGCAGGCGTACCCGGACCAGAAGCCTGGTACGAGCGGGTTGCGGAAGCGGGTGAAAGTGTTCCAGAGCAACGCCAACTACGCGGAGAATTTCATCCAGAGCATCATCTCCACCGTGGAGCCGGCGCTGAGGCAGGAGGCCACGCTGGTGGTGGGCGGGGACGGCCGCTTCTACATGACCGAGGCCATCCAGCTTATCGTCCGCATCGCCGCCGCCAACGGGGTAAGGGACGAGCGGGCCGGGCCGGGCGTGCGCGACGTGCGGGCTCCTCCGGCCCACGCTTCCGTGCGCGCCTCTGTCCCGTCCCCGCCCCGCGCACGCTCCCTTGACCTTGGCATTACCCCGCCTCCCCGGCCCCCAAGTTTCTCAGTGGCTCTGCGGGGAAAGGTGAGCCCGTCGCGGTGCAGACCCTCCTCGGCGCCCTGCTATTCTGGTCTGGGACTGGGGCGCCTCCCGCTGGCTCCGGCCTGGCGCTGGAAGGGCGGGCGATCCGAGGGCTTACCCCCTGGAGTGTCTGGCCAGCGCTCTGGGTGGGCAGGTGCCAAGCCTCCCCCCTATCCCCTACCTCCCCACCCCCTCTTGTTGGCTTGGGGAAGGCGCTTCTGCCCCTGCTCGGCCTGCTGCCTGGGTGCAGGCTTTTGAAAAGTGCAGTCTCTGCTGGGTAGTTCACTGGACCGGTTCCACTAAGGGGGCTGGAGCTGAATTTTCATTAAAACAGAAACAATATACCCAAGGGCTCTCTTATGCAAGCTGTCCTGACAGGCCAGGAAATTAATGCAATGCAACGCCCCCGGTTCCGCCCACCCCCACCCTCGGTTAAGGGAGGTTAACTGTCTTAATTGGGAAAGTCCACTAGAGAGGTGAAGCTTAAAATTTTTTTTTTTCTGTAAATCTGATGAACAAAAATGTGGATTTGCAAAGGTGGAATTGGTTGTTTCCATAAGATATTTTCTAAGGCGCTTTGGGAACATGTTTTCTTTGTATGTTTGACTTATACTCAGCTCCTCTGGTGTTCATTCCCATCAGCAGTTACATTTATTCATTTTAGCAGTACTTTTTTTTTTTTTTTGGTTTTTCGAGACAGGGTTTCTCTGTGTAGCTTTGCGCCTTTTCCTGGAACTCACTTGGTAGTCCAGGCTGGCCTCGAACTCACAGAGATCCGCCTGGCTCTGCCTCCCGAGTGCTGGGATTAAAGGCGTGCGCCACCACCGCCCAGCCGTACTTTGTTTTTTTAATTAACATATTTTAAGCTGTCTTGCCAAGCACCATGACAAACACTTCACTGGTGTGTCTCAAGGATCCTCTTGGAGCCCTATAAGGAAGATGCTATTATGGGTACTTTCAAGTCACCAATGAGAGTACTGAAGCCTGGGCAGGTTAAAGAATTTACCAGAACTTAGCGGGAGCATTGAATCTGGCACAGACCTACCAGTCCCAAGAACTTGAGTGGCTTCTGAGAATCAATTAAATTTTAGGACCTCCTTTTCCCTGTTGTCAAGATCTAAACTGAGCTCTGTCGACTTTCCTGGAGGGGTCAGACATTTAGAAGCACAGTGAAAGAAGTCAGGGTTTCCTTTTCTCTGTCCCCGAGTTTTCAGACCACCACAACTTTCCATGAGGGGAGAGAGAACCCTCAGTAGCTATGTGCGGAATGCGGAAGCCCTCTTCTTCCCACCTGTGCTCATAAGTTCTTCCTTCAGTAGTTCCCTGGCCTGTGCCCTGCACAGAGAATGAGCTGGGGAGAGGGAGGTGCGCAGACATGAGCCCTGTGCTTAGCTTTCTGTATAGTGGGGGTTTTAGGGTTCAAGTGGATATCTGTCCCTTTGGGAGCACTGTGGGGTGGGAAGGAAAGAATCAGCGAAGACAAAACCAGTTCTTAAACGTCGTCACCTTGTACCCGCTGGCCTGTTGCTCTTCTCTCTTCAGCCAAACTTTCTGTGTCCACTGGTTCTCACCCCCTGTCCACTCAGCCGCTTGCTTCCGTCTCTCCGCTGAAATGCTCCCTCTCAGCTGCTCGAGCCTCCGGCTGCTCCTTCTGGGCAGCACCGCTGTAGGCAGGCCTTCACCTTTCCCCTGCATTTGGCATTGGCTATTTTTGCATTCAACAGTCCCATTCCTCGCCCTGAGCACTTTGCTGACTCTGCTCCAAAAGTTTGTCACCGACTGTCTGCCATACTTAGACCCTAGCGGTTCCCTAGGTTTTTGCTCTCAGCTTGCAGCTCTGACTTCATTAAGTACCTCTACTCACCAGGGGTGTACATGTGTAACTCTTCTGGTGTGATGCAGTGCAGATCGCATCTTCAAAAAGCAATGGCCCCTTTCCCGTAGATACCGCTAGAATAGATTAATCCAATTCCAGTGAAATTATGTCTGCCGTTCATATGTCCCCACTGGAGAGAAAGCTTGAGATAGGACTGTATTTTACCTATAAGTCTTCCCTAGGCATGCTCAGGAGTATTGGTCCAGGACCCCTTCACTTACCAAATCCTATAAAAGATTATGTCTTTAAGAAGTAAATTGTTATGATCCATTTTCAGTATGAGGAGCCGTTAGAGCTCATCATAGACTCACAGAGAAGCAGGGGGCACTAGGCCTCTCTCTGCTAGCTGGCAGCTGGCCCCTGCTTGTCTGAAGACTCTGGAGAGCTGGGGTGTTGCAGGCAGTCTGCCACTTGACTGAGTCCATGATCAGAAAAGGTAGTAGTCTCAAGCCCCGAATATTCACTAGATGAGGCTTTGCATTCTGAACCGGTAGGATGGGGAATTTGGGAAGGCAGCCATGCTAGAAGACTATGGAGATGGTACCTCTCTGGAGTACCAGCCTGTGGGAAAAAGAGGGCAGGAATTCCTCATGATCAGGGACTTTAGAAACCGCTGACTTGCACCAAATCAGCACACCAGCCCTTTTGGCCTCTTCTCGATGTTGGCATCTCTGTGTGCAGAATGGTGTAATAAAAACCACTTCACTATCACTAGTCTCTCGAATTTATTATTGTATAGTGAGGTTCTTGTTTGTCACAAAGTCCCTTTATAAGATGAGATGGTACTTGCTTGTAATTCATGCATTTACCTTAAATCATCTCTACATCATAAAACCAAATACAGCATAGATACTGTGCTGAGTGAGATACAATGTAGGTGTTTTTATATGTCTTACATTCATTTTTAATGTGTGTGTGTGCGTGTGTGTGTGTGTGTCACAGCAAGCATGTGGAAGTGAGGACAACTCTGTGTGTGTGTGTGTGTGTGTGTGTGTGTGTGTGTTTGTGTGTGTCACAGCAAGCATGTGGAGGTGGGAACAACTGGGACTTGAACTTAGGTACTCAAGCTTAACAGCAAATGCTCTTACCTACTAAGCTATTTCACTGGCCTCTGTATTATATTTTATTACTCCTTTGCATTACTTTTGTTCTTTCTGAATATTGTCAGTCCTTGATTGATAGGACCCATGGGTGTGGAACTTGGTGATTAGAAAATTCAGACTGCGCCTACAGTACCTGGGCCAAAGGTAGTATTTGGTGACTCCTTGTCTGGTTGCCTTGAATTGTGAATCACCAATGTAGACAACGTTGCAAGCACAGTATCACATACAAAGCAAAAACAAGAAAATGAATGTATTGTCCACAATGTGCTTTCTCAGGAAGGAGCTGTTGAAACAGGCTGGGTTAAGAACCTTTACACTGAGCAGTGGTCCCTTTCAGTGACAGGAGCAGCCTGTACCAATGGGCCTGAAATCCACTGACCAGAGTGCAGGCTCTTCCAGTCACAGGTCAGGCCACCCAGGCTTTGAGACCCTCCTGCCCCCCATTTGGGACAAATGCCTGTTTTGGCCTGTGTGTATGTGGGTGGGTGCACATGTGTGGACAGGTGCACCTGTGTGTATATGCACATGTGTATGGAGACCAGAACGCCGCTCTTCATTCACTGTATTTTCCCCGCTTGAGATAGGGGTCCCTCACCGGCCTGGAATTCTCCAAGTAAGCTAGGCTGGCTGGCCAGCAAGCCCCAGAAGTGGTGCTGTATCTTTGGGGCAGGACTGACTTAGCAGGGAGCCCTTTTGAGTCACTTTTTGATACACCACCTGTTTAAAAAGTTTAATAACGTCCTGCTTCAAAAATTCTTAATTATCAGCAACTTTTGAATAATTCCTCTCTTCAGACTTTCTGTTTTTGAGTCAGCATTAAATGCCAGGCTGAAGAAGATAATATCGTTTTCCACTTAGGATACCTTGGCTTTTGGGAGAGGTAGAACATTAGTGATGCATACACATAGAAAAAAAAAAAAAAGCAGAATTAAAAAAAGAGAACATTCTGGATTTGAAATAAGTGAGCCTGAACTGTATCTGTGCATGGGTGCATGTGTGAGTGAGTGTGTTCCTTTGTCTGGGCACATGTGTATACATGCATGTGGAGATCAGAGGGCAACCTCGGGTGTTCTTCAGGTACATCAACCATCCACCCTGTTTTCTGACATAGGTTCTCTGTTTGCCCTGGAGCTTGCCAGGCCAGCCAGGTTGGCTGGCCAGGGAGCCCCAGGGTTCTACCTGTGTCTGCCACCACTTCCCAGCACTAGGATTACAAGATACCCACCTGGCATCTTTATAGGGAGCGGCTGCAGATTGAACCCGGGTCCTGATGCTTGCAGAGTGGCGTTTTTACCAGCCAAGCCATTTCCTTAGTGTTGAACCGAGGCTGCAGCCTGCGAGCAGAGGATGTGCACCCGCCTCTCAGGAGAAGAGGGTAGCAGGAAGGGTAGGGAGGAGTCGCTGTTAGAGATTGATGCTTAGTCACAACTCATCTTTGTGGTTTTTATCCTTCAGTGCTGGGCATAGGTCTCAGGGCCTCAGCCCTGTTAGTCCAGCACTGTACCACTGAGCCGTATCTTACCCCTGCTCACATAAGACTCTGAATTAAGTTGTTTGAGAATTTCTCAGTTTCACAAATGTTCTTCCTAAAAAAAAAAAAAATGGATAGTCTTTGCTTCCTTAATCAGATCTATTGCTGGAGTATGGAAGATTAAAAAGGAGGCTGGAGAGACGGCTCGGCGGTTAAGAACGCTGTTGCTCTTGAAGAGGACCCGGATTTGTAGCACCCACACAACGGCAGTTCTAAAGGATGTGATGCCCTCTTCTGGCCTCTGTGGACACCAGGAACTCAAATGGTGCCAGTATACGTACATGCAGACAAACACTATAAACTAAAAAGGCAAAAGAGGAAAGCATTCTCCCTGCTTAAGAGTAAATTTTTTGTGTTTTTTTAAAATATGGAATCAAAATTAGATAGGGAAGAGTGACATTGTGTTAGGATGAGTGACTAATTTGATAAGTATTTATTGGCTCCTGCTATGTGCTGTTTTTCATTCTAGGGCCACAGCAGTGACTAGAAGTGTGTCTGATCTCACAGAGCCCCAGGGCTCTACTTCAGGGAAATATAAGTGTCACGTGAAGATAGATCCTTTGAAAAAAAAATACAAGTTGGTAAAGGAGAGAACATTTTAGAGACTGCAGCTCTTGGTGTGGAAGTTGGGGAAGCCTCCCTGGTCAGCCTCAATGGAGCAGAGCTCTGCATAAGCTTAACAGTGAGCCAGGCAGGTGTTTGTCAAGAGACCCCCAGGGAAAGGGGGATTATATGTAAAGGCTAGACACATTTAATCATTTAACATTAAATTTCACTCCCAACTAAGTGGTAGACTATAATTCCTCGTATGAGAGGGCAGGGTGTCGTGAATTTCACAGTCATGAGCATCTCTGTATTGCAAATTTGCCCTGGGACGGTAATGGTGTGATCAGCAGATGAAATACCCAACAGGTTTGTTCTCCAGTGGACTCACAGTAGGAAACCTTTTGTCTGCTCAACCGTTTGGGGGTCCTACAAACTGATAACAACAAAACACATTGGTGGAAAGTTCTAGAAAAATATGATGAGACTGTGACAATGTCTGGCTCATATGCCATCATAGGGGAAGAAGGACGGCACAAGGAGTCCCTGTTAGAAAACATGACTTTAGAAAAAATAAATGAGCCCTTAAGAGAACAGGATGGAGACACTGCAGTTCCGTGTAGTGCGTTTTTCGGTAGGGTGCTAAAGAGTCGGTCGTCCCTGGTTGTGAAGCTTGTGGGGAGGGGAATTTGAGCTTCACTTTTTTTCCTTTCTAGTAGAGGGACCGAGTTTCAGCTCTCATACACACAGACAGGGCGCTCTGCAGGGCAGGCCCGGCCACATGGGCAAGAAAGCGAAGCAGGCAAATTGGAACTACCCCATCCATTCTCCCCCAATTCCCTGGAATACTTGGTCATATGCCCAGCCATAGCTAGCCACTCAGGTGACTTCAGAGCTGAGTTCATAGTTGGGGAGCTCAGGGCTGGAACCTGCAGGCAGGGGCTCAGGCAGAGGCCATGGAGGAGAGCTGCTTACTGGCTTGCTGCTCCCCATGGCTTGCTCAACTGCTTTCTTATAGTTCCCAGGACCACTAGCCCAGGGGTGTACCCACCTACAATGGGCTGGGCCCTCCTCCATCAATCTCTAATTAAGAAATGCCCTGTAGGTTTGTCTATAGCCCAGTCTCATGGAGGCAATTTCTCACTCAAGGTTTGCTCCCTCAGATGACTCTAGCTTGTGTTAGTTTTACGTAAAACTATGTAGCACAACTGACCCCTTGTCAGCTTGACACACAAACACATCATTGTTAAGCCACAACCTTTCCTTTCTTGTTTATCCCCAGGATTACACATTAATATCAACATCACAACATAAAACATTTTACAAACTTGAAAAACCCAACAGTCTTTACAAATCCAAACACTTTAAAATTCAGGCCTTATAAAAATTCAAAGTCTTTTTAAAATCCAAAGTCTCTTTTTAATTCCAAGTCTCTATAAAATTCCAATATCTCTCTAAAAGTTCTAAGTCTCCCAGCTGTTGGCTTCTGTAAAATCAAAGTAAGTTTAACTTTCGTATCCCAAGAGAGAAGGACTGGGGTACAGTCCTAGTCTGAACAAAGCAAAACCAAACTCCAGCTGTAAATGGACTCAATGTCCATTGTCTGGGGTCCACTTCAGATCTTGTGGACCCTTCCAAAGAGCTAGCATCACTGCTCTGTCCCCTGATGCCGCACACACAGCTTGTCTTCTAGGTTGAGGTGGGCTCTACTTCATTCCTGCAGCTCTCCTTGGTGGTCACCCCATGAGGTGGACTCTGTTTCATGCCTGCAGCTCTCCTTGGTGGTCACCCCATGACGTCAGTGTCTCCTACTACAACTGGCCTGCACTTTATCTAATGGCCTCTCCTGGACTCTCTTTACGGTGCCAAGCCTTGACTTCTCTGCATGACACCTTTAGTCCTGGGACTTCACCTGCTACTGAGGCTGCATCTTTATCATCCCGGTCTCTCCCAGGGCCAAGCCTCAGGTGCTCTCGATGACCCCTTCATGCCTTCAAAACTAGTACCACCTGGGTGACTCTTACACATGACCAAGTTTGGCTGCCAGCACGAAGTACAACTTAGGCCATCTCTCGAACACTGCTTTTGTGTGTTGACCCTGAGGAACCACTTCTAGAAGATTTCTCCTCAGTGATTCTGGTCTCTTCTTAATCACCATCAATTCCTCAGTTGCGGCTGGCCAACATTAATTGTCCAACCAAAGCAAAGGTTCTGGTATCTTGTCACTCAGAGCCACATCTGAGTCTTCAGCACTAGCTGACCAGAACCACAGATTCTTAATTCAAAATATGCAACAGCCCCGATAGAGTTTGTAAGTGACTTTCAGACTTCCCCCTGGAATGTCACAAGCAGACCTCCATGGCCTGCATTTCTCAACACTTTTATCTTCCAAGCTCCAACAGAAAAACTCACCAAACATTCAGTGGCTTTTTAAGTTCAAAGTTCCAAAGTCCTTCCACAGTCCTAAAATCACACGGTCATGCCTGTCATGACATACCCATGATCCTGGTACCAGTTTCTGTGTTAGAGTTATTTATTTTTGCTGTGATGAAACACCCTGACTAAAGCAATTTAGAGAGAAAAGCATTTATTTGTCTTACACTTCCACAGCACTGTTCATGGAAGGAAATCAAGGAAGGAATTCAACAGGGCAGGAACCTGGAGGCAAGAGCTCACACAGAGGCCATGGCGGAGTGCTGCTTACTGGCCTCTTCCCCATGGCTTGCTTGATGTGATGGTTTGAAAGAAAATGGCCCTCAAAGGGAGTAGCACTATTAGGAGGTGTGGCCTAGTTGGGGTAGGTGTGGCCTTGTTGGAGGAAGTGTGTCACTGTTGAGGTGGGCTTTGAGGTCTCATAGCATATGCTCAAGCCACGCCCACTGAGACAGGCCACTTCCTGTTGACTGCAAGTCAAGATGTAAGAACTCTCAGCTACTTCTCTAGCACCATGTCTGCCTGCTCGCTGCCTTGCTTCCTGCCTTGATGATAATGGACTAAACCTCCGAACTGTAAGTGAGCCACCACAATTAAATGTTGCCGTGGTCATGTTATCTCTTCACAGCAATGGAAACCCTAACTAAGACACTCAGTCTGCTTTCTTATAGAACCCAGGACCACCACCCCACAGGTGATACTACCCACAGTGGGCTAGCTCCTCCTCCACCGATCACTAATTAAGAAAATGCCCTACAGGCCATAAGACTATAGCTTAGTCTCATGGAAGGAAGCATTTTATTAATTTAGGTTCTCTCCTCTCAGATGCCTTTAGCTTGTATTAAGAGACAGAAAACTAGGCAGTGCAGAAGGGCAGCCCTGTGAACTGGTCTGAATGGTGGTGAGAACTTGCTCTGACTGTCGAACTTCAAACCTGCATGCTCACTCAGTCTCTTCTCTTTGTATTATAATTAGTTTAGGCATTTCATGATAGTAACAGAAGATGGATTAGCATAATCGGTGCTCCAGTGTCTTCCTTTCTTTTATTTTTTTGAGATTACAATGTAATTACATCATCTCTCCCTTCCCTTTCCTCCCTCCAAGCCCTTCCACACCACTCTTCTTTCTCTCAAATCCATGGCCACTTTCTTCATGAGTTGCTGTTACACGCATGCATATAGATTCCTAAATACATAGATGCAACCAGCTCAGCCTGAACAACGTTACTTGTATGTTTGTGTTCAGGACTGACCATTGTTGTCGGATAACCAGTTGGTGTGCTCTCCCCTGGGGAGGACTGTTTCTCCCCGTGAACATTCCTTAGTTCTTTGTGTAGGGTTGAGTCCTGGTGAGCTTCCCCCATCCACTTTAGCATGCCCAGTGTTGTCCTTGTTCAGCTCACATTTAGGCAGCCATATTGGTGAGACTTTTGGGTGTAGCTTCAGACATTTCTAGGGGGACACAATCTCACAGCAAACTCCCTGAACCTCTGGCTCTAACAATATCTCCTTCCCCCTTCTGCCATGATCTCTGAGCCTTAGGTATCGGAGTTAAGTTGAAGATATATCCATTGGGAATGAGCTAAGCAGCTCTGCATTTGGTTTGGTTGTGTTTTTCTGTAATGGTCTCCATCTGTTGCAAAGAGAAGTTTTCTTGATGAGCAAGAACTACACTCACCAGTCTAGATCTGGAGAAGGCCGTCCCCAGTGCATTTCTTAAAAGATGAACTATGATGATGAAACGTGGTTCACTTGTCCAGCCTCTTTGGTGGGGTTCCAAAGCCCATTGGAACTGGGACTTTGGTCTTCTGATATTTCATACAGTTGATCTTTTCTATAAATAAGTGTATCTCCTGGGGCATGGCAGCACACGCCTGTAATCTCAGCAGTCAGGAGACTAAGGCAGGAGGCCTGTAAGTTCAAGGGCAGCATGGGCTGTAAAGTGGGATGCTGTCTCTTAACAATAGAAAAGTCAGATAACCAACAAAAGTGAGTGTATTTCAGAGAAAGGAGTTCCAGGGGTTGTGATAATATCCTATTAAATCTTGAGGACACTGAATTAGGCAGCATTAATGGGCTTCCAGAGTTTTGATGTACAGATGATGTGTGTGCGTCTACAAGAGGACCCCGAATAGAACAATTTTGGGGAATACCAACACCCATGACATCAGGTGTATAAGGCCATCTACAACATAGAGAACCATCTTTCCAAATTTAGATGCTTTCTTCTGTTCCACTATCTAATGTCACATGAGAAGTGAGATCTGTTTCCCTGTAAGATACTCGACACAGCTTCCTCTGGCAGGGAATGCTTGGGTTTGTGTTTGGCTGCTTTGAACAAAGTTGACTCAGCACAAGATGTATTTTCCTCCCAGGTCACCAATGGGTGGGGTCACGGAGGGAGCAACAGGAGCCCAGGACAGTGTTCTACATGCCAGGTTCCCCCTGGGGGTGGTTGAGATGCAAAGCCAGCCTAAGTGACTTTAAACAGGGAAGACGTGGGCACCCCGAGGGAGAGAAGTTCTGAGCCTTTGGGTCAAAGCCATTTTTCCCACTCCTGGGTTGAATCAAAACCAGTTTGGGAATCATAGTGTGGAAGAAAGATTAAACCACAAATAGCTTCTCCACTCAATGGTCCCTGTAAAAAAATGGAAACTCAGCGTCCCCGGTCGGTGGTGACAGTAATCGCATCCAGTGTGTATGGGAGGTTATGTGTACACCAGGGTATGTTCCAAGTTAGAGTGGAAGGTGGCACTTCAGTATATCCAAGTCACCCTTCAGTCCTTTGCACAGGTATGTAGGAAACCATGCATCCAGTCTATTCAGCTGGAGAGGAAAACAAGACCAGGGAAACACTCAGAGCTGTGTAGGGACCAGGACCGAGCGAGGGCTTATGGTCTGTGAGTGAAATGGTGGCAGAATTGCCCATGCTGTTTAAATCTTCCTCATCCTCTCTGTCTCTGTGTTAGTGTAGCTAGCTAACTTCCTGCAAGGGAAACACTTGTGCAGTGTGACTGCACTGCACACTCTTGCTGCTGCCCTGCTTGCACATGTGGGAAGCCTCTGGACTGTAATTCAGCACAGGCAAGTTGGAGCATGATGGCTTTGGGGCTTTTTGCCTGCCTTCTGTTAGAAATCTGTTAGATCATCCCAACAATGCTCCCCGCACCTCCAGTAGCTCAGTTTGGCTGCTCTGGAGGCTGACACTTTGAGGTGGCCTCCCAAGTGAACATGGTGTATACTATGCAGTCTATATGGTAATCCAGATCATTTGTATGACTATAGAGGTTGAACTATGGTAACAGAGACTTAATAGTAGCGAATTAAACAAGATAGAAGTTTTTCTTTCTTGGGATGGCTAGTGCAAGCAGGTTGGGCCCGGCCTCCTGTGGTCTTCTGACTTTGCCATCCTGCGTGTGGGGTTGTGCTTGCCCGCCTGATTGCAGATGGTTCCCTGTGCACCCCTTCTGCTCTTACCATGTTTGAGTCAGCTTTCCATTATAGCAACAAAAGCCCGAGTGCAGTCAGCTTCAAAGGGGAAGGAAGGTTCATTTGACTAGTCTTGGAGAATTTTCAGTAGATGGACCGTTGGCCCCACCACTTTGGGCCTGCAGTAGAGCAGTATGTCATAGTAGGTTCTCTGGTATGATAGAGGAAGTCCATACTGTTTATGGCCTAGTGCAAAGGAAGAGACTGGATCCCTGCCCTGGGGAGGGGAAGTAGATGAGATCTCCATGAGTAAACTGGGGATGAGGGGAGCCAATGGAGGGCAGGGGGTAGGGGATGAGAACATAAGGGAATGGGATGATTGAGCTGGAACAGGGGTGGAGTGGGAGAGCAATGAAAGAGATACCATGATAGAGGGAGACATCATTGGGATAGGGAGAAACTGGGTGCTAGGGAAGTTCCCAGGAATCCACAAGGATGACCCCAGCTTAGACTACTAGTAATAGTGGAGAGGGTGCCTGAGCTAGCTTATCCCAGTAATCAGATCAGTGAACACCCTAACTGTCATCATAGAGCCTTCATCCAGTAACTGATGGAAGCAGATGCAGAGATCCACAGCCAAGCACCAGGCTGAGCTCCAGGAGTCCTGTCAAAGAGAGAGTAGAGGGAATCTATGAGCAAAGGGCATCAGGATCATGATGGGGAAACCTACGGAGTCAACCAAACCAAACTAATGGGAGCTCATGAACTTTAGACCAACACCTGTGGAGCCTCCATGGGACTGGACTAAGCCCTCTGCATAAGCGTGACAGTTGTGTAGCTTGATCTGCTTAAGGGGCCCCCTGGCAGTGGGATCAGGATCCATCCCTGGTGCATGAGCTGGCTTTTTGGAGCCCACTGCCTATGGTGGGACACCTTGCACAGCCTTGAGGCACAGGGTTCTTCTAACTATCTGCCTGCAGTGGCAGTCCTCACTGGCCAGCGGTCTGTTCCATGCTGGCAGAAGTAACAGTCTTGCCATGACCTAAAAAATATGCAGATGCCACATATTTTAGATTCTGCTTGGGTCAGAAGTCTTAACTTCATATCAGTCAGAATATAGGTTTGGCTGTTATAACGGAGTTCCAGACCACAGCATTTAGACGTTTATAGTCATGGAGCACATCTGGGCAGTTCAGGGCTGTGTGTGGCTCTTTGTTGTAAAGGGATTCATGTGTCTTCTCTTGTTGCCCATCCTTCTCTGGTTATTTTTCTGTCTCGTCCTAGATGGCTGGCCCCCACCCCACCTTTGTTCAAGCCAATAGGGTAGAGTAAAGATTACATGGAACAAATTTGCTCATATCTGCTAACCAAAACAGTTGGGCAACCCAACGGAAGCTGGAAAATACCCATTTTATTTTGGGTCTTACATGACAGATGAAATATTGGGATTCATTGAACTAAATGAAAGGTAAAATTAATTTTGAAGATCAACCAGCAGCTCACACCACCCCTATGCATTTCTTCCAAATCTGGTGGTGAATGTCACTTAGTCGTTTTCATTGATTATCAGTCATTCACCCGTTACCTTAGGGAGGGGCCAAGGCACAAGCCTTCCTGTCATGAGACGCTTTTAAAAATTAATTGCTTTATTGGAAGATAACTCACACCCCGGACAGCTTACCCGTTTTAAGTATATCCCATTTAATATTTTGGGGTATTTTCCAGTTTGGCCTCCCAACCGCGGGGCTCAGGAGCAATCCTCATGCCTCAGCGTCTCCAGTTGTGGGGCTACAGGGACACAGCACAGTGCCTGGTAATCGTTTTTAGTTTATTCACAGAATTGTGTAACCACCATCCCAATCTAGTCTTTGACACTAAAAGAAACCCTTCCTGCCTTCTTCAGTCTGCGGCAATCACTTATATACTTTAGGCTGCTGCATGTCTGTATGTGGACCTAGTGGCTGGTTTTGGTTACCAGGCAGGGGAAGCTACATTCACCAGGTAAAGCTTCAGGAGCTTCATGAGAGGCAGAGGCAAACCGTTTGTGTCAAGAGCAGTGAACTTAGTGTCTCTATTAGTCAGCTTCTCGTTGCTGTAGCAAAATGCCAGAGACAGTAACTTACAGAGCAAAGCTGTTTGTTTTGGTTAATGGTTGTAGAGGTTCCTGTCTGCGGCCAGGCGGACTCACTGCTTACGGGTCTGTGGGAAGGCAGATAGGGCAGGCACACTTGGTACATGTGGTAGAACAAATGTCCCTTACATCACAAGCCAGGAGATGCAGAAGGAGGGTGGAGTCCCCAGGCTCCTGAGAGCATGCCCCCACTGAGAGAAAGACCTCTCCCCAGGCTCTTCCTCTTGAAGGTTCTGCTTCCTCTCCCCAGTACCACGTTGGGGACCAAGCTTTTAGCCCTTGGGCCTTTGGGACACTCAAGACCCGAACAGCAGCAGTAACCAACCACATGGTGATGTGCACTGTCCTGCACACTGGAACTGTGGAGATGTCTTCATACTCAAGGACCTTCTGATGAATGGGATAGCACGATATGCCAAAGCCATCACCAGCAGGTGTGATAAGAGGTTATGGTAAGGGAAAGAGGTGTCTGAGGGCGTGCAGGGCCAGCCTGGGCATGGTACTATCTGTGTCTGTCTGTAAGGGGAGGAAGGCTTGCTGCAGGTGAGTGAGGCATTATTCTCTGCCACTTCCTGTCCAGGGGAGACGAGGCTGTCGAGGACAGGAGGGCCAGTTTCAGTGTTGCCAGGAGACAACCTCCCCGCCCCTCCTCCCCCATTCTCATGAGCATAAGCAATCGAATTTCTTTTTTAACAAACATACTTGAGCTTCCACATCCCAGTCCGTATTGTTCCCTGGCACGTGGCCACTCTGGGACCGCGTACTCACTCCAGTCACGCGCCCAGTGCTCAGAGCGTTTTGAAATGCCTCTGTGGGAATTATTTTTCAGGCCACTGGTTTATGGGCCACCTAGGAAAAGCAGTCACATTATTTTATAGTCAGGCTTCATTTTTCACTTAAAATGATGTAATGAGATTTGAACACCTACTTTATTCATTAGACATGGCTCCAGCCAATTTTTTTTGTCTCTTTCCAAAGTTCAAATCTATTCTCAAAGGATGAAATTTGTTATGACTGAGGACTTTCAAAGAAAGTGCCACAGATAGGAAAGACAGCTTCCCCTAAGAGAGTGAGTGTCATATGAGCATCATTTGGAGACCTTGCTGCTCCCTGAGGTCACTGAAAGAGCTGGCGTTGAGATGAAGTATGTTCTGGCAGAGCCGTGGGAAGTGAGGTACCGTGTGCACCTTGCACACGCTGCCTATGAAGAGGCTTTTAGAAGACAGCTCGTGCTGAGGGGGGCCCAGCTTTCCTGTGTGTTCTGCCACAGAGACCACGCTGTTCGCTTACCACCTCGTGTGGTCTGTCCCAGAGATCTCTTCCCCTCTGGTGAGTACACAAGCATGCTTTCAGTGGGCACCTTGTAGCTGTGCACAGGTTTGCTTATAAAACACCAAACAAATGACTAAATACCAAGACCGTAATGAAGAAGAGATTCCCATGAGGTCTATGTCACAGGAACCGGAACTCCAAGCCTTAAGCCAGTGCCCACCTGGTCCACGGTAGCAAAGAGTTTGGGATATAGAACGAGGCTAGCATTCCTGGGTGAGGACAGGGAAAGGAGGCCTTTTGATTTGGTAGTAATAAAATTATTATATTCCAAGTCTCTATGAGCCCTTTCATGGCCCCATGAAATTCATTCTGTGGCTCAAGATGAAAAACAATTTAAGGAAGATTTTAAATGAAGCAAATAGGAAGTAAGTAGAGAGGACACTCAGATGGTATTGGGAGTTGTATTGGTGCCTGTCATGAAGATTGAGCTTCCTCTGTAGGTGGGGGTCACACTCTATGCTCCAGCTCTTTGTGATCAAACCCATGAGAAAACTGCTTGGCACATATATTACCCTTGCCAGCTTCCCGACGGAACATCCGAGAGAGGTGGTACATGGCTTGGGCATTAGTGTGAGGCTGCACTGGCCTTTGTGAAGCACCATAGTGATTCAAATAGCACTATACTATTTATTTAGTAAACAGAACATTCTGATAACGCCAAGGATTTTACAATGATTTCAGATACCGAGACCACTGGAGGACAGAGGAGGAGGTGACGAAGATAGGGTTTTCTATGTCTGCTGCCAGCTACTGCATAGCTGTCTCATCCTACTCCAGCCATACAGTGTGTCTTAGATTTGCCTGGCCAGGCAATGGTCCCTAGTCCCTGTGAGGCTCAGCCGTGGACCCCCACTGGATTTGAGGGCTGAGCCCATGTGAGTGATACTTGAGCTGGATCTGTGGCATGACGTGGTTCCCTGGCCCAGGTCAATGTAATACCATAGATAGGAAGCTTCCAGAATTGCATCTAACATTGCTATCAGCCTCCTGAGACACATGGATTTATTCATTTAACAAACCTGTGTGCCAGTGATTGTGTGTCTGGCAGAACACAGATGGGTAAGGCCAGGTGCTCTCGGGAGAGATGGACATATCCATGGATAGTTAAAAATATACTGTAGGTTGGTTTCCTGTGACTGCGGAGACAAATGGCAACAAGCTGAGGGCTTAAAAAAAAAAGAAATTTATTATCTCCTATGTCTGGAAACCAGAAGTCTTAAAAAAAAAAAAAAAAAAAAAAGCAGCAGAAATAGTATCGGGAGGACCTTTCTGTGATGCTTTCCACTTTGGGTGGTCCAGGTGTTCCTGGCATGTGTCTAGTCACTGCTTCTGACTTCCCGAGGCCACCTCTGTTAGCCTGTCTTCTCTCCCACCCTGCTTTCTAGGCTGGAGATTCAACTCTAGGCTCCAAGTCTGCAGTCTACCATTGTGCCACACCCTTAATCCTCTTCTTTTGTATCATAAGGACACTCGTCATTGGTTTGAGGGCCCTAGGTAATCCAAGATGCTCTCAAGATCCATCACAGGTTCTGAGGGAAGAGTAGGGGGTAGGAGAGACCACCATTTAATCAACAACTAGAATGGGATGGGAACCCCGAGAAGCTCCTCACCCCCATCACCCCTCTCCCCCCACTGCTGCTGCTCTGATGGGACCAGATCAGGATATCTTTTCACACGAGGCAAGCGCTGCCCTATTTAAGTATACCCAAGGTTTCAGGGCTCCATCCTGCACAATGCCTCTGTGGACTGCCTCCGACATAATGCCAAATAGAAGACAGACCACTGGGTGGCACTCTGCATTGAACAAAGAAGTAGTTCATGGGATGAGTTGGAATGGACTTTGGTTCGCACCTTAGTTTTCACTTAATGTGAAATGTTATGAGCTCTGCTTAGCATCTCTAAAGCTCAGAATCCCCACCTGTGAACAGGGGCCAAGTCTGATATCTGACAGAGAGTATTATGGAAACTGAACGAGTTAATAAGCACATAAATGATGGAGGAACTCTGGGTGCAACCTGAGTGCAAGTTACAACAGTTGTCATTGAAATTGCACTTTTGATTCAGGCAAGTTACCCCATGGGCGATACGGTCCTGCCCCAAACAGACCTCTCAGAGCCCACGTGATAACACCTCAGATGAGCTGAAGGGCAACTGAAACAGCACAGACTTTGGGCATCCTGAGGACCGCGGTGGGATATTTATCACAGTTACTTCTTCCAGACTGAGGAGGAGGAGGCTCACGGGCAAAGGCCTCGCCCACAAGCTGTGCGACCTGAGTTTGATTCCTGGGACTCACGGGGTGGAAGGAGAGAGCTGATTCCTGCAAGTTGTCCTCTGAGCTCCACTTGAAAGCGACATTTGCACACAAATGTATATGCAAGCACTCACACACACTAATAAAAATTTTAAAATGTAGATTTTTTTTAACTTAGTATTTTGTTGTAGCATGACTTCAGAGTCAGAAAAACCTGAGTTTGATTCCTAGAATACTATTTATTATCTGATATTACTTGAAAAATCTTTTTTTCCCCCAAAGGATTTTTTTTTCCCAAAGATTTATTTATTATACAGTGTTCTGTCTGCATGTATGCCTGCACGCCAGAAGAGGGCACCAGATATTATTATAGATGGCTGTGAGCCACTATGTGGTTGCTGGGAATTGAACTCAGGACCTTTGGAAAAGCAGCCAGTGCTCTTAACCTCTGAGCTGGAGAGATGTCTCCAGCCCCCCCAAAATCCTTTTTTTGTGTGTGAGGAAGGATGGTGCTGAGGATTGAACCCAGCGCTTTTGCATCCTAGACAAGCACACTACAACTCAACTATAGCCCTAGCCCTTTGAATTTCTTTTTACTTATTTTTGAAATTAATCTATCATAGCATGAGTTTAGGGGATAAGATGATATGTAGGCAGATTGCTTGCACAGGTTACACAGAGTCCTAAGTGGGCAGGCTCACCGGGGGTGGGGTCAGCATTCAGTAGGAAATGCAGGCGCGTTATACCCGCCAAGAGTCCCGCCGCAGTTACTGCCTTCCTGGCTTTGCACATCTTACCAGATTTGCCGGTGACCTAGCACCATGCTGCACGCTGTTAACCTTTATATTTCAGAGCACAGGTGTTTTCTCAGACAGTGCTTCGTGCACAGGCTCTCAGGGTGGGAGGGGAACCTATTCTGACTAACTAGGTTTTCAAATGTCCTTGGTCTGACACTCAGCTGTCTGGTCTCAGAAGTTCACCACAGGCGGCCCCAAAGTAAGCAGAATTGTCCCTGAGGGGCAGTGTTTGGCCTTGCATAGCAGCTCTGCACACTAGGATTTGAGGGCAGTTGTAGGACGTGCCAGATGTGTCCTCTTGTTCCTGGGCCCTTTCTTGAGCAGTGTCGGAGGGGCGTTTTCTGTCTCTTGGTTCTGCAGCACAGCCCAGTGCTTGATAACACGCTGTGCTTTAGGGACACTCAGTGCTATCCATGTTGCCATGAACAACAGAAATTTTTTCTTTTCTTTTCAATTGGCTAGTGGTCCAGTGTGTGTGTGTGTGTGTGTGTGTGTGTGTGTGTGTGTGTGTGTGTGTGTGTGTGTGTGTGAGAGAGAGAGAGAGAGAGAGAGAGAGAGACAGTCTCCCTGTAGTTCATTCACTGTGGACTCAGTTGACTCTGTGTCTTGGCTTTTGAATGGTGGCTGCAATCAACATGAGACTGGTCTCTTTTCCCTTGCATTTGTACAGCAGTGGGGTGATTGGGTCCTGCTGTTCTCCTGGCAGTGTTTGGAGGAGGAACCTCCATAGTTATTCATGATGGCTAGAGTAGTGTGCACGCCCACCTACGGAAGGTGGCACACTTTCCCCTGCTCTGCAGCCTCACCGCCTTAATTCATACCCAGGCCAACCTACAACCTAGCCCAGGAATTTCTTCATGCCTCCGAGGGGAAAGGAAGAGTTTTAAGAGTTCTGGAGACTTAGGTCAGCAAACCAAAAAGGCCGTTTCTAAGTGGTCACGGTATTTGTCCAGGGACACCGAGGCGCCAGTGGTTCCCTGTAGCTTTGTTTAACTAACAGGTTCCGTGACATGGAACAGGTCTGCATGTCAGCTGATGTCTTCAGCGGAGCAGGCCTCGGAACTTGGGTTCATGGTCCAGACTGGTATATGTAGAAGCTTGAGTACTTAGTTAAATTACATGTTGTACAGATGCGAAAGTAAACTGCAAATAGATATACATACTTACTTAAATCACATATTTTACAGATGCAAAACCACACTGCAAATAGATATACAATGTAGCTATTTTTCCTACAGCTCTCTCTGAGACATGTATATATGCATGTATATATAAATATATATGCATTTACTGTTTTTGAGACAGTCTTACTATAAGCCTTGGCTGGCCTGGAACTTGGTATGTAGTCCTTGCACTCATGACAGTCCTCCTGCCTCTAACTACCAAGTGCTGGTATTTCAGATATATACCACTATACCAGGATTTCTCTGACATTGTTGACACACCTAGTGGGACACCATGTCTGCCAGGACCCTCTTTTTCTCTAGTTTGGTTTAGGGTCCTCTGTCCAGTTCACTGTTTTTCTGCCTTACCCATGAAAGGAACCATGACGGCCCCTTGCCATTTCTGCCTGTGATCCCTGGAGCTCTGCTCAGGAGCAGGGCAGGCAGGCTTCCTGTCTGAACCACACAGACCAACCAGTTACTCTCTCCTCCCCACTACAGTTTCTCGTCGTTTCTCAGTTGTTACTATGCAAGTCCGGTTTGCTCTAGAAACCTCTTGTGTGCCACTTCTCAGGCAGGATGCCCTCTGCAGATGCCTGAGCGCTCTGTGGTAGCGGAGAAGCAGTTGCATAGTTATGGCTCTGCTGAGAAGGGGAGACTGACTCTCTAGCAAGAGGCACCCCATCATCAGCACCTCAGTCTCAGAGGGCATTTGATGCTTTCATGTCAGTAGTTCAATCACCCAGGAATTTGACTGTTCTGAGTACAGAGGTAAGACACAGTGAAGTGCCTTTCCTCTCCTTATCACTCAGTAAAAGAGGAAGCTTACTTTTATATCCTGAGCCATCATCCAGGCTGATACTTGGTGATGAGGAGCAAGCCCCTGGGGCAAAGAAAAGGTACACGGGATGGGGCTGGGGGAACCCCAGAGTGTCTTCACTCAGACTGCTCACCCTACTGCAGAGAGCTCACCTGCTCCAGAATAGGACACGTCATTTTAAATTACTGCTAACTTGTCATGTCAGTTTCCCAGGGTTTCCAGAACAAGGTGCCACACTTAGTTGCTTAAGAAAATGGACACACACTCTGGTAGTTTCAAAGGTTTGAAATTCCGAAATCAAAGTAGCGGCCCTAAGGGTCTGCTCTTTCTTCCTCCCCCACTTTTCCTCCTCCTCCTCCAAACCTAGGCCCTCACATGTGCTAGGCAGGCACTCTTCTCCTCTGGTGGCATCCCAAGCCCATGCTCTTGAGGACCTAGAGAAGACTCTGCCCTTGCTCCATCCCAGCTCCCATCACTTGGTGCTGTGGCACGACTCCCATTCTCTGTCTCTGTCCTGTGGTGTCTGTCTCTGTCTTCAAATCATCCTCTCCTTATAAATATGCCAGCCACTGATTAGATTTAGTGCCTGACCTAATGCAATAAGACTTCAATTTCCTCATCTGTAATGTGGGAGTAGTGAGAACACCCACACCATGGGATTGTTATTAAGTCTGCAAGAAAGCCTGCATGTACTATTAGTCACAGCACTAAGCACTTCACATGAGTTCTTTTGATCCCAACAGCTTGAAAGAAATAGCTGTTGGGCTGCTGTGCGATAGGTGAGGAACCAGATTGATTCCCTCAATACTCCTGAAGCTCTGAAGCCTGTGAAGAGTTAGAATTGGAGCCCTTTCCACTGCACTGAAATCCTCAAAGCAGATGGTCCTCAAAGAGGGTAGCCCCTAAGCAAGCCTTATGCTCGCTAATTATGTCCAAGAGAAGTCGTTCAAGTAAGAGTGCTGTCTTCTTCATTATTATTGTTGTTGTTGTTATTTCTATTGCTGTGATAAGACACCATGACCAAGGCAACTTCTAGAAGAAAGAGTTTATTGGGTACTTAACAGTTTCAGAGGGTAAGTCCCTGACTATCATGGTGGGGAGCTTGGCAGCAAGTAGGTAGGCATGGCACCGGAGCAGTAGTTGAAACTTACATCCTGGTCCACAAGTACTAGGCATAGACTTTTGAAACCTTAAAGCCCATCCCCAGTGACACACCTCCTCCAGTAAGGCCACACCTCCTAATCCTTCCCAAACAGTTCTGTCACCTGGGGACAACGTATTCAAACATATGAGCCCATGGGGGCCATTCTCATTCAAACCACCACAGATGCTGCCCCCTCCAGAAATTTGTTTGCTTTATTTTGAGACAATATCTCACATAGCCCATGCTGGCCTCAAACTCAGTTTGTCCAGGCTGGTCAAATTAAAGGTGATTCCTCAGTGTTAACCTGTTGAGTGCTGGTATTACAGGCATGCATCATTGTCCCTGTTTTACAAATAACATCAGAGAGATTGTACACAGCCAGAAGAAGGCAAAACCAGGGCTGGACCCAGCCTGATCCGATGCAAAGCCCTCTGGGTAGAGCAAAGGCTGGGCTTGGTTCTCTCTTCCTCTATGTTCCTTTCCCATTTGCATTTTCCTTCCTCCGTGTTTGTTCCCCCCACTCTGTGGGCTCCTCCCCCAGTGCCTGGGCACACAAAGAAGTTGAATCAGTGTTTATCCCATAAACAATTGCTTCTCTTCTACCTGGCTCATACCAGGAGATGCATTAGAAGGGTGAGGTCAGACTTTCTCCATCTCTCTTGATTTTTGTTGGTGTATGGCCAGGCAGGTGTGATAAGCACTCGTAGACTTTCCTTATTTTTGTAAACTTCCTCAGGGGAGTTTCGCTCCCTTACTTAGTAAACATCCCCACTGAAAGGCATCCTCCTTTCTTTGGAGCCACCTTGTTTCAAAGCTGGCTGTGTGTAAGCACGAGACTGTCCTCGAGTGACACTTTCTCTCTTCAGGTTACGATCCCAGGAGTTCTGCCACATCTTAATGATTTGTGGGGCCCCGTGAAAGGGACAAGGCAGCAGTACTGGAAAGGAGAAAATCCCCAGGCCCCAGGCTACTGTGAATTCTGCCTGATTTTTCTGTTTCCCACCACAAGAGGGAAACACAAAACCATGAATGATTTGAAAATAAACCATTCTGTAGCCAGACTTTTCTTTTGGTGGTGGTGGGTCTCTTCTGTTTTCAGTGGATTCATAATAATTGCATATCCTTATTGTCACAGTGTGATTTAATGCATGCACATAGTGCTCCTTAACATTTATTATTTCATGATGGGAAGCTTTGGAACTTGACCCCTTTTCATCAAGGGATTTTAATACTTAACTCCAGGTAATACCCAGAATGTGGAAAGTTCTGTTAGCTCCCATGAATACTCTTAATGTACTTAAGTGAGAATTTCCTTGAGAATAATCCAAAAAGAAAAGAAAAGATCTGTATGAAAACTTTCTGTGAGCCCTATTAGTTGCTCCATGGTTGAATATTAATTGTTTCTGATAAAAACAGACATTTTCCTCACATGTATGTTATTTAAAAAGTAAAGACCTGCCGGGCAGTGGTGGTGCACACCTTTAATCCCAATACTGGGGAGGCAGGGGCAGGTGGATCTCTGTGAGTTCAAGGCCAGCCTGGTCTATACAGAGCAAGTTACAGGACAGCCAGTAGTACACAGAGAAACCCTGTCTTGAAAAACAAAACAAACAAACAAAAAAAAAAAAAAGGAAAAAAGAAAGAAAGCAAAGACCTGGTACATCTTTTTGATGGAGAGTTTGAGTTCAGCTCCACCAACTAAGAGTGGCGTCCCTGCAGGGTGGCACTGCTGGCCATGTTCTCCCTCCTGAGCACACAGTTCTGGTGCAGGTTCCTAGTGAGCAACGTTTCCTTCAGCTTTTGACAGATGTTCTCACCTCTACCAAAGAGTTCTCAAAGGAGGAGGGGACAGAGTTGCCTCTCCTCTCTTCCTGTCTTCTTGGATTCAGAATCAGACTAGCCAACAGGTCCAGCATCACAGAGCCCCATCCACACTGGGGAGATATAGGTCGTTGTTAGTGATCAGCTAGAAATTCCACTGAGCAACCGTGATGACCACACCAGGCTGCTGCAGGCTGCTGGGAGCTGGGGCTGCTGGGCCTCGCAGTGGATGGAGGGGGATCCCGGCAACAGTTCTGTTTCCTCTCTCTCTGTATCTCAGGCCCTCTGCTTCATGATCGTCTCCCTCTGTGGATTCATTTGTCAAAAAGTCTTTGTCTGACAAACAGCACTGAAAACATTCAAGTTCTTCTACGATCTAATAAAGGCGGCAGCAGACACTGGTGGCTGCGGCACTAACCAGCTGCTTTAGAGCTCAATGCACAAGGTTAGCCTTCGACTCCGCAGGTTCTGCACTGGCCATGCAGTGTTTGGATCCTGTTTGCTAAGTAGGTTCTCTGTGGCCAAGCATTGTGATGAACATTTTATATACTTTCCTTTATTGACTTTTAGAACTTTTCTTTTTTATGAAACAGGTTCTCATGTAGTTCATCCTGGTCTATATAGTTAAGGATGGCATTAGGTTTCTGATCCTTCTGCCTCCATCTCCAACTGCAGGAATTCCAGCCTTGTGCTACCAGATCCTGCTTGTGTAGTACATGGTGCTGGAGAGGTAGCTGAGAGTTCTACATCTGGATCCATAGGCAGCAGGAGGACAGGGTGAGCCACTGGGCCTGGCTTGAGCTTCTGAGACCTCAAAGCCCACCCAGGGACACACTTCCTCCAACAAGGCCACACCCACTCCAACAAAGCCACACCTCCCAAGAGTACCACTCCCTTTGAGCCTATGGGGGCCATTCATTCATTCATTCATTCAAACCACCACAGCATCTCTGGTTAAAGAACTAACTGGCTCTGATTAGGAGACTTTAAAGTCCCAGTTCTGGAGTCCATTGCCTGAAGACATGAGTGGTTCGTTCAGCTCTGTACCCCTGGCTATCAAGGATTGGAGTCAGTGTCTTCTGGGCAGGGTAGGAGGTAGTTCTCAGAGAAGAGAGAGAATAAATAGATGGTCAGGCATGGAGAAAGGGTCAGAAGGAAAGTTGTTTAGGAAATCTCTTCTTGTTGGAGGATAGAAGTCCCTAGACGCTGGCTGGCACAGGTGTATTCAGATGGCCAGCGGGGCTCAGTGCTAGGCAGAGTATATCCACAAGGATCTTCAAAGCCACCCCAGCTAAGGAAGGAATGCTTTTACCAGCCTTGTGTGGTGGGCTAGCCTTGGTCTACCAGCTGGAATTTACCAGTCTTGGATAATCTTTGTCCGGTTTATCTTTCCGAAAGCTCTTTCATACACTATTGCTAGCTAGTCGCATATCCCCAAAACATGCTGCTTTATGTCCTTCCTACCTAAATTTCTTACAGTTCTCTGATACCTACAAAGGTAGACCTTCCGTGGCTCACATGACTCCATGTCTTGCCCCAGGTGTTTTTCTAGGCTCATGTTGGCATTGCTACTGCTCAGAGCCCCAGCTCTGTTAGTGCTTCCCCAGGACAGTATATTGGCCACCACACTACCAGTGCTTCTTCTAATGTGACTTCTTTTCAACAGAGACACACTCACCCATGTTTCTGTCCCTACCCCCACGCGGAATATGAAAAAACAGTAATTGGTATCTTTACATCATTTCCTAGTTGACAGGCTTGCCTCAACCTTCAGGAGGACGGTGATTGATCTTTGTTCTTGTGAGTGAGGCAAGAGTTAGGGTCTCACTTTAGAGGTAAACTGAGGCTTGGAGGAGGGAGGGGCTGGCCTTTTGTCACGGCTTCTTGTTATGGACAATACTGGGTGTGTTCATAATTTTGATTTGATTGAGAGCTACCTGCATTCTGCAGGCTCAGTTCAATTAAATTACCTGTTCCTGAGTGTAGTCTCGCACCTTTTAGAGTCATAGATTCGGGGCGCGGTTGTACCTGTATCCTAATCCTGTGCACTTCATGTACTGCAGTGCTGAGCCTGGGCTGGCTGGTGAAATGAATGGGCTTTTCCCACTGCTGCGCACCAACACTCCAGGCTCTTAATGGTATGCATTTGGGGCCATGGCAAGAGTAGAGCATTGTGGGCCAGTAGTTGTATACACACCCTGTTGCTTTTAGCTGAATGAGTAGTTGGCTTCCTAGGCTTTGTACCCGAATCAGGGTTAGCACTTCTGTCCCTTAGGCCCACTTCTGTGACATTTCCTAAAACTGAATTCTGTGTATGTGTTTGTATAGGGCATGGACATAGTAGTTAGCCATCCAATAAATATATGTGTTAATGAAAAGAAAGAAGAGGGCAGAGAGATGGGGAAAGAAATGAAGGTAGGGAAGGAAAGAGAGAGAGAGAGGTTTCCAGCTTGCTGATGAGAAAGGGATCCGAATCTTTGGGAGGCCAGGAGTGAAGGGGTTCATAACTCTGCCACTGTGAAATTGATGGGCCCCCGACCGGTATGAAAGTTCCTTGTCCGAAGGGAGCAATCCTTACATCCCCCACATGGTTTAAATGTAATCTGTGTCATTGTGAAGGAGTACTGGCAACGCAGGCGAATTCATTAGGCCAAATTGGGTTCGCTCTGCTCGACAGTGGCGTTTCTGAAGATGAAGTTCAACCTTTGCTGGAGAGCTGAAACAGATGAGTTTCCTAATAGTGGCTCCACTTAGTCCGGGCGGCTCAGGGAGCTTAATGTTTTTAATGCCTCTTCCTTCTACCCCACGTCACAGTCCATCTAACACTGCTGCTTCTGGTAATGTTTTTATATGAGGTTGAGTTCTATGGTGTCTGTAAAATTACGACTTGTTCTCTCTCTCTCTCTCTCTCTCTCTCTCTCTCTCTCTCTCTCTCTCTCTCTCTCTCAACGGAAGCTTTTCTACAGTAAGCATCTACCATGTGTCCTTTAGGTTTCCTTTGTGTATTGATAAATACCAGACTGGGCATATGCAGTTACCTAAACTTATACTTTTGGAATTTCAGCTTTAGAAAGCACTTCACCAGCAAGTGGCCCAGCAGGAGGAGAGAACATGCTGGATATAATGTGCTAGGTGGGCAGAGAGCCTGGGTGGGTATGCCCAAGCACCCTTAGGCCCTTGTGCTCCTGAATGTGCCCTGAGACATTGAGATCTCATTAGGAGGTCCACAGTGCCTTGGGTGGCTGCTCTGTTAGTCCAGTGAAGAGATTGCTGGAATAATATTTCATAAATCTAATTCTCTGGTTGCATATGCCAAGACACACATGTTGGTCTAATTTGCAAGGCTATAAGAAATGAAGGTGAACTTGGCACAGAACTTAAAATAGATGAATTAAAAAAATCTACTTGTAATAAGTAAAAAAGAAAGTCATGGTATATAGCCACGAATAAAATAAGCTTGCTTGTAAAATTAATTACAAAGAATTTCATTTTTTCAAACAGGAGCCCTAAATAAGCTATTAAAAAGTGGTTGGGTTTTGGCTCTCTGGTTCTCAGCCTAATACATGTGCCTCGTGAGCTTTTGCCACATCTGAAGATTTTCTTTCTTTGCTTTCAGTTGGTAAACGTTATACCTTTACCGTTTTGCCTCAAGGGTATATTAACTCTCCAGCCTTGTGTCATAACTTAGTTTAAAGGAATCCTTTTCATCCATCTTTCCCACCAAATATCACACTGGTCCACTATATTGATGACCTTATACTGATTAGATGAGGTAGCAGCCACTTTGGACTTGTTGGTAACACATAACGCGCATCAAGAGGATGGGAAATAAATCCAAACCAAAATTCACGGGCCTTCTACTCAGTGAAATCTCTAAGCATCCAGTGGTGGAGGGTATGCAGAGGTATTCCTTCTAAGGTGAAGGAATAAATGGCTACACCTGTCCCCTCCTACTACCAAGAAAGAAAGAAGCCTGTTTGGATTCTGGGGAGAGCACATGCCTCACTTGGGTGTGTTACTCTGGCCTGTACACCTAGGGACTTGGTGAGCTGCTAGCTTTGAGTGGGGCCTGGAACTGGAGAAAGCTCTTCAACAGGTCCAGGCTGCGTTACAGGCTACTCTACCATTTGGACCATACGATCCGGCAGACCCGATGGTACTCCAGGTGTCGGGCTGAGAAGTGTGGCCTCATTTGTTACATGAAGGGGATCGGGCTCACGTGCCAGAAGCTCTGCTGGTCCTGTGCTGGGTGAGCTCCATGGCAAGTTCAAGACCAGTCTGAGCTACCGATTGAGACCCTATTTAAAATAAGTAATCGTATGGTCCTCATACTTGTCTAATTACTAGTAACTGCTCCAGCCTCATTCTCTGAGGAAAATACATGTATCAACCCTTCCTTGTTCTGGATTTCTCGAGGATTTTGTAGATCCTTGGAGTTATTTTTCTCTAAATTTAAGGGGACAGTCAAACTGTTGGTCGGTGGATACTCTTACTAAATTAATTTTACCCCCAGTGCTGGAGATGACCCCTAGGCCTTGCCCATGCTGAAAAGCACATTCCCACTAAGCTGTACTCCAGGCCTCTTTAACTTCTTAGAGGCCAGTGAGCAAATCTGTTCTGTTGGACGATTATTCCCCTCCCACCTAGGATTGTCCCTAGGGAAGGCTAATCCTGTGGGTATCAGAATGACAGCGAGACGAAGAGACCAGAGGTAACTGAAAGCTACCCCTCTCTTCCATTTTAAGCTTGACCTTTAATATGCTCAGTGGTTCCAAGCAACTTTAGCTGCAGATGGCCCAGAGGCTCCAGCTCAAGGGGCAGCAGGAACAGCGAGAGCCGCACCAAGTGTCTTGTCCTCACCTGCTGTGGGGGACTGTAGTTATTCCATCCTAACCTTGGCTTCAAGAGTAGGCTGGCAGCTGTCTGCTGTCCGAAACCAGAGTCTGCTGAAGGCGGCACTCGGCAGTGCTCTGCCCTCACAGAGAAAGGAGGCAAAAGTAATCTAAGGGGGTTCCGCTTCATGAGTGTGTGGGCAGAAGGATCTTCATCAGAACGACTTTGAAGATCTGCTTTGTGTGGGGGTATAAATGGGTGTGTGGCCCATAACTTTTTCTCAAGAGACAACTACCATAAGGGAGTATAACCAGGTTTTCTCACTGAGAGTGATGATCCAGGAACAAACTGTGTTATTGACTTGTCGGACACTGTGGCACCTTCAGGTCGGATAGACAATTTGGGGGACCGTCATCTACTTTCTGGATACCCTCACCGAGCCAAGTGGTGGGTATGAAAGATGAGTGATTTTGAAGAATGGATTTCTGGGACATTCAGGAGAACAGAAGAGGGTCCTCTCCCACTGCTGACTTTTGCCACAGCTCCCTACCATGACCAGAGGCCGGGAACAAGTGGATTACGGAAGAGCACCTATTGCTTTGAGGCAAAGCCTTGCTATCTGGAGAATTTCATTCAGAGCATCTTCTTTTCCATGGACCTAAAAGATCGCCAGGGATCATCACTAGTGGTCGGTGGAGATGGGCGGTATTTTAATAACTCAGCAATAGAAACCATAGTGCAGATGGCAGCTGCCAATGGGGTTGGTATGCAATAAGTATTACTGTGTCTCTGGCCTTCCAAGTAACCTTCCAATTCTGCAGAAATAACTCAAATACGTAGAGGTGTGTATGATCTACACCTCAGTTCTAACACCCACTTAATTTCTTTTTTTAAAAAATTCATTTATTTTTATTTTATGTGCATTGGTGTTTTGCCGTGGGTGTCGGGTCTTCTGAAACTGAAGTTACAGACAGTTGTGAGCTCCCATGTGGATGCTGGGAATGGAACCTGGGTCCTCTGGAAGCACAGCCAGTGAGTGCTCTTTAACTGATGAGCTGTCTCTCCAGCTCCCCGTCTCCCCACTTAATTTCATTGTGACCTCAAAGATCGAATGTTGTGACAATATTCCAGAATTACAGCAGTGACATGGGTATCTGGGAATTCAGTTCAGCTTTGTATGTGTTGTGCTCAGTTCTGTAGCTTGGAAAGTACCTGTTGCTCTGTAGATATATAAAATGTATTCCTGGCCCTACCCTTTTGTGAGTGCTTGCTAGCTAGCTTCTAGAATTGCCCATGTCCAAGGAGAGCTGTCGTGAGTGCATGTTCAAAGGCTTCCTTGTTGAAGTTCAGTCAAACAGGAAAACTTGTCAAAGAAAATTTGGCAAAGGCAGGGCATACTGTTGTTTGTGGATCTTGGTAGTCAGGTAAAAGTACTCGATGGTGGGGTAGGGTAGGGTGGGATGGGGTGTGGTGTGGTTTGGATGTTAGGCGTGAGCCTTCAGGGAGGACCGTTACAGAAAGATCTGCTATAATGACCTCAGACACAAACAAGCCCTGTGTGCGGGTGAATTTCTGCAACAAGGTAGAGATAACAGCTCCTGTACGGCAGTAATGTAAGTAGGCTATGCCAAAGTGTTGCATCATGGGTACACGTTGGCCAGGTGAAGCTAGTGAGAAGTAAAATGGCGAACCCCCTGCTCTTGATAGTGGAACAGCTTTCTAGTCCACTCCTACAGGAAGGTGCATGTCAGGACATGGCTGGTTTTGTTCTGCAGATTCCTCTGGGGCCCCAAAACCAATGTTTGTGTGTGTGTGTTGGGGGGGGGTGCTTTAAATAATACTAAGCTAAAATTTGGAGCACACATTCCTTTACTAGCTACAAACGTTTAACATTTATTGTATTTTTTTTTTTTTTTTGAAGAAATTCTGGTCCGAAGAGCATAGTATTTAGCACGGCAGTTAAATGTGCCGGGCATTCGTTGTCAGGCAGTCTTAACAATGTGCCAAGCAGGTGTTGGCAAAGCAAACAGCAGCAAAAGGCAAGCCACCAGAGTCAACTTAGATGTGCTATAAACTATTGTCTACAGGGTGGGGTTTCCTTTGAACCTCAGGTTCAGAATCTGAATGCCTGGCATGTAAAAATTGCTGATAAAGAACTCCAATTTGAAATTATTATGAAGCATACACATTTTTAAGACAAAATGTGACATGCCGTAAATTTCATCTTTGAGGAGCGCTGCACAGGGAATGGTATTAAAGATGCTTTAATCTTTTGAGAGGGACGAATGGAACATTATTTCTCCATATATCTAGGCTGTTGAGTGGATCGGGTACACTGTCCCCTTTGCTCTGATAGATTCAGCTTCATTAAAGTTTTTTTGGTGTGGAGCTGAAGGATGTGGAAGAGGTGGTGGGGATGGGTAATTCAGGCAGACCCTACAGACTCTCTCTGATTGACTGTCTGAAGGTTTGGTAAATAATACATTTCAGAGATAATAATTGATTAAATATGGTAACTGCCTATTTGTTAAGGCTATGACAGCTTGAGCAATATTTTCAAGGGCATTCCTTATTAAAAATAGCATTGCATTGAAAGCAGTCGTGCTGGCTGGCTGAATCACTGTAAAGACATTTAGTGGACTGATAAAATGCTTTAATCTGATAAAAACCATGAAACTCTACAAACCTCGCTTAGTTTCTTCCTTTTTTAGCATAGCCCACATTCTGATGGCTTTAACATCTCCGGTTGTGGTAGGATGCAGAAAATCTAAAGGAAAGATAGTTATTACTGTGGATTTTAGCAAAGACTGTTTCTCAGCATTGTCAGTGGCCACCACCCCCTCCCTGGACTGGTTTGTGGAGGACTTTTTAGTGCACTAAACTAAAAAGAGCCTGCCATCTTTCCCTTCCTGTATACTGGTGTGTCTGTATACTTCTTTTCTGTATATGGTGTATCTGTGAAGTATAAAATATAATTAGACTTCATTAGCAGTTTCTTTTTGTTCTCATTTGCATGGAGTGGTCTACTTTTACTGGACATTTTAATGTAAAAAATGAGGTTTTGGTGGGCCCCATGTAGATTGTTGGCATCTCACTTTGTACCCAGCGCTTTGAACTTGGAAAAAGTTCGGAGGTTAAATGAAAGGACTGTGCTTGTAGCTAGCAGGACAAAGAAAATGAGGGGGTATCTTCCTCCTCCTTTTTAATGAAACATGAGCCCCCAAGCTGCATTTTCCCTTTACTAGGGAAGGTAACGTACAACATCAGGTTTATCATTTTAAGCATTTCCAGTGGCATTTATAATGCTGTGCAACCATCATTATCCGTCACCAGAACGTTTTCATCATCCCAAACAGAAGCTCCTTACCCATTAGTTGCTCCCACACCCGCTTTCCCCAGCCTCTGGTAGCTCTGATGCTACCTCCTGCCTCTGTACATTTACCTGTCCTGGATCCCTCATGTAAGTAATGTTCAGTTCTTGTCTTTTTGTGTCCAGCCTATTTCAAGTAACATAATGTTTTCAAGACCCATCATGCTGGAGCATGGGTCAGAATTTCACTCCCTTCTCCTTGAGTTTTAAAAAGATTTATAGCCAGGCATGGTTGTCAGAACCTGTAATTTCAGCATTTGGGAGGCTAAAGCAGAATGATTGTGAATTTGTGGCTAGCCTGGGATATATAGCAAGACACTGTCTCAAAATAGAAAATAAAAAATGAATATCGATCCTACAGATGATCTTCCAATCACTTCCTTGTGTGTAGATAGCAATGTCATCTTTGAGTCTAGTCACCAATTTTAAAAAGCAACTTGACTGCCCGTTAAAACATAGCACCACCCACTGGCGTAGTCATTCCAGTTGTGTGGTTCCATAGTGTCAGCTGTATTCACACTGCTGCAGCACATCTTAAGAATGCTTTCAGGGTCCATTCCCCTTTCTCTTTCTGTGGGTTGGATGCTTTAGAGACCTCATGGAAGTGGAATCGTGCATTATCTATCTGTCCCTGTGATGTCCTCAGGGTTCATCCATAATGTAACGTGTGACGGGGATTCCTTCTTTAATCTGCTTCGTCCCCACTTTTTTACTCCCCCACCCACTCATTCACTGTGCAGCACCCTTCCATCTTACTTCTTTCTACTTCAAGGCGGAGTAATACTCCATTCTGTACATGTGCGATGCATTGTGTGTCTGTCCTTTCTTCTTGCGCAGGATGTTTGGGTTCTTTTCCCCTTTGGCTCTTGTGAGTGATGCTGTTACGAACTATGGCCTGTGAGCATCTGAGTCCTGCTTCCTGGTCTCCAGGGCTATGCCGGGGGTGGGGGTGGGGGGAGGAATTTGGGATTGTGTGCAATAGGGATCTGTTTTTAGCAGAAGGACAGAGTCGTGTCTAAGGGTCAGTGGGATGAACTTCCTGGTGGGATTCCTGCTGGTGGAGCCAGGAAGGCTTGGTGGGAGGTGGAGTGAGTGGCGGTGGCGGTGGTACAGGCATCTTTAAGGATGAGGTCACAGCGCTGCCTTCCCTGGTGGGGCCGAGGTGGTCCACAGGCACCTGCTTTAGAGCCTTCAGCCCTTCAGAGAAGCAGCCCTGGGTTTCCTTGCTTCTGTTTCAGCTGTCACTCTTAGCTGTCACACAGTCCCTTCACTTGCAGTCCTGGCTGACCACAGATCTCAGCTTAAGGACTGGTGGGATGAAGGGTGATTTGCCTGGTACAGCTTACTCTTTGTCCG
This sequence comes from Peromyscus leucopus, assembly GCF_004664715.2. Taxonomy (NCBI): domain Eukaryota; kingdom Metazoa; phylum Chordata; class Mammalia; order Rodentia; family Cricetidae; genus Peromyscus; species Peromyscus leucopus. The sequence goes on from NC_051064.1 coordinate 102,984,601, forward strand.
ACCCTCTTTCCATACCAAAATACATATAAAATCCAAGTACAAGTTGGTGTGTTCAGCCATGAAAAGACAATTTCAGATGATTCAAACAATGATTCTCAAATCACCACTCCCACGTTCTTCTTAGAGAAATCCAGAACTACCCGATTCCTGGCTTTATTTCTAAAATAGTCACATAAAGAAACCCCAGGAGGGTGAGATGCTCCACCCCCCTCTCCTTCCCAGACACAGCTAACGTGCTGTGTGACACGCTCCTGTCATTAGTCCGGCTGTGGTTGTAGTTCTTTCCCATAAGTACTTACCAGAAGGAAGAGACCTTAGGATTGGGACAGCTTTGGCAATGTCACCTGGGAGGAACAAATTCACTTTCAGGGGCCAAAAGTGCCATGGGATGCAGTGGTCAACCTTCTACAGGCTCCTCTTTGTTAGAGAAAGACATGAGAATTAGGAGAAAGAAATGGCTGCTTTCTGTAAGAGTTTGGTAATGGGGAAGGGCTGTATCATAAGGGAGTCAAGTTTTGAGTGACATGTAAGCGCAGATGGGAGCTACAAAGTTAAGACTTCCCCGCATATTCTCCAACAAATCCAGGTATCTCGTGGCATTTTTCACATTAGAAATACATCTTCTGGGCTGGAGAGATGGCTCAGTGGTTAAGACTGTGTACTCTGCTGGCAGAGGACCCAAGTTAGGTTCCCAGCACCCATACTGGGTAGCTCATAGCCTCCTATAACTGCAGCTCAAGGAAATCTGACACCTCTGGGCTCTGTGTACATCTGCATTCATGTGCACATACTCTCACACAGGCACATGTACCCACACACAGGCATGGGCGCGCGCCCACACACACACACACACACACACACACACACACACACAATTAAAAATAAAAAAATAATTTTTAAAAAAGGAAATACATCCTCCACCCCCAAGTCATCTCCACTATCAAAAAACAAAAACACCTAACAGAAAAGCAAAAGCAAAAGGCATTCCTGATCCTCTCTTCTTTCAGAATAGTGAATGGAGCTGGCACAGACTCCTCATGTTCTAAGTGTTTTTAATGCAACAGTCCCACCTCTTGCAGGGATGGATGTCAGAGGAGCTGAGCTAACGTCTTTCCAACTTGCGACATGTTGAAACAGGCTTCGTTTTAGCAAGGGAAGTTTCCAGAGCTGGGCTGATAACATCTGTGGGAGATGCAGCAAAGTGAGTCAGGAACACAGCAAAAAGTCCCAGTGTCCCTTTTGTGTAGAAGGGTCTGACCAGTTTCCTCAGCAACCATTCATATTCTTGTAGGCTCAGGAGGTAATCAGTCTATACCCTAACATGATGTATCGTGAGGAATCCTACTAGAAAAAATGCCACGCGTGCCTGGAAAGATAAATTTTTAAAATTCATTTTGACATTCTTGACATCATGTACAATCCTTTTGCTTTTTAAGGGTCTTAATTGCAAAAGCCTTTTCTTAGGTTAGAATTCCTTTAACTAGTTAAGCCTGTATTCTTTATCTCATTGTTGATTGAAAATACGATGGAGTTGAATAAAAATTCAGGCTTTCTCACAATCCTTCAGTACATCCACCCTGAGATCCTGACCTAGATAGACTATTACACACATGCTTGCTTTCTTCCCATAGCCTTACAACACCCCAGCACACTACTCCAAAGCTACAAAGTTCCATATTAGAAAGAAAGGAAGGAAGGAAGGAAGGGAGGGAGGAAGGAAAAGGGAAGGGAAGGGAAAGGAAGGGAGAGAGAAAGAAAGAGAGAGAGAGAAGAAATTAAGAGAAGTGGCTTTGATTCTAGTAATGTGGTGGAGTCATCCAAAATGCCAATGTTTTCTTAAGAAAATATCTTTGCTGGTCCAACAGGGTTTCATGCTCCATTTTCTTCTTGTCCTAGAATTTCTTTGTGGTAGCTTTGGATTTATGCGTTCTGGATTTCTTCTCCTAGATTGGTCGCCTGGTTATTGGACAGAATGGCATCCTCTCCACTCCTGCTGTATCCTGCATCATCCGAAAAATCAAAGCCATTGGTGGGATCATTCTGACGGCCAGCCACAATCCAGGAGGGCCCAATGGAGATTTTGGGATTAAATTCAACATTTCTAATGGAGGTGAGTATTCTCATTTTGAGGACAGCCAGGTACATATTCAGTTGGATAAGCTAGTACCTGAAGCACTGGAAAGCCTGGGCTCTGATTCTCACCCTAAGAAGGGGCTTTGCTTCCCTTCAGAGATGGTGAAGTACTTCTTACTCTACTGTGCCTTCCCTATAAGAGGAGCCATGCATGAATTGCAACTAACATGGTATTTTCTTTTAAAAAATTCTAATTGCTATTAACTGACACATGCCTGTAATCCTAGCATTAGATTAGGCAGGAGAATTGTGATTTCAAGGCCAATATAAACTATATAGTGAGACTGTATCTCAAAAACCCCTGGAAAAAAAAATGGGTTTTGATGCTTTGTGATTTGGTGGCAGTGTGTTAGGGTAGAGGAACTGCTGGGTGACAGGTTGTGTTTTCACGTGAACTGCACATGATGACCCTTGCTTGCTGTGTGATTTGTAGGTCCTGCTCCAGAAGCAATCACTGATAAAATTTTCCAAATCAGCAAGACAATTGAAGAATATGCCATTTGCCCTGACTTGAAGGTAGACCTCAGTGTTCTGGGAAAGCAGCAGTTTGACCTGGAAAACAAGTTCAAGCCCTTCACAGGCATGTTTACCCTCCTTATCTCCTGCCCTTCCTCACAGGAATGTTGCTCTCGTCCTCTGCCTACTCACTCCTGCTTCGAACTTGAGCAGTTTTCCCTTTGAGGTTTTGGGAGAGTGAGTCTTCAGCTTTGGACAGTGGTGGTCCATCAGCTTTGCATGGGTTAATCACTCAGCAGATCTGGAGTTTGTTAGCGGAGTGTCAGGAGCTGGGCCTTCTGAATGATGGACTGTATGACTTTAGGTGATTCGTTTCCAACTCTAGGTCTCAGTTTCCACAACAGCTGTGACTAGAAGACCTGTCCGATTAACCTTGTTGGGTTCCTACTCTTTTGTTTTTGGGTAGTGCTCCATTTTATTCTCATAGGCAGACTGTGTGGCCAGCACTGTCACTACAGACTATCAGTAGAGGAAGAAGCAAAAGCAGAGAGGAGTCAAGAGACAAGCTCACACTAGTCAGTGAGCCGTAAAGCCAGCATTCAGACTCATTGTGAATGGTTCTCTACCCTGGCTTTTTAACTGTTCCCCCTCCCCTGACTTTCAGCAAATCGATCAGAACAGTTGTTTGGGTTACATGACACTCTCCAAAAGGCAGGCGTGGGCCACATTTTGTTGTTGAATGTCAAGGTATTGCAGTGATCTATGGAATAAACATTTATAAATTCATATTAAGAAGAAGACGTTGAGAGGGTTACCTCTGTGACATTCATTTGGCCTAGCTCAGCTTGTCGTTTTTTCCATTGGACAACTTTAGGGGGTACATAAAGGTCTGCAGTTGCTCTCCAGTAAACACAAACAACTTTAGGGGGTGCATCAAGGTCTGATAGTTCCACCGCAGTAAACACAAACAACTTTAGGGGTACATCCAGGGCTGACGGTTGCACCACAGACAGTAAACACAAAGTGCCACGTGTTCTTAGGGTCTGGAAGCCACCACCGGAGAGTTCCATATTCATTCATTGAAAATGTCCAGAACTCCTGAGCAAAGCTAGTTCTAGTGTTAGCCACTAGCAGTACATGCAGAAAGTGAGTCAGTGAGGGAACTTCTTTCCCCCTTTTACTGGACCTCGGAAAAGGAAATTGAAAAGTGGGCATTATCTGTTCTGTCGTCAGTGATGCCAGAGAAGAAGTGATTTGGATGTGTAGGGACAGTGAGTGGTAGCACAGCAGAGTTCATCCAGCCTCTGCTGGGAATTCAAGTGCCCCACCCTAGCTGGGCAAGTTCTGACTTTCAAACCTTGGGTTTCCTTGTCTGAAAAATCACACTGTCCAAGGAAAATTGTTAGTGTGTATAAGACGACATTTAATGGCTGTTACAGTTGCCCTTTTGAATAGTTACTGCAGGTTTATAGAAATAGAGTTTTGGAGTATAATATGTTTTGTTTTTCCTTTTACTGTCAAATATTCTCACAGTGGAGATTGTAGACTCGGTGGAGGCCTATGCCACAATGCTGAGAAACATCTTTGATTTCAATGCGCTGAAGGAGCTACTGTCCGGTTCAAACCGACTGAAGATCCGCATAGACGCCATGCATGGAGGTACAGACTCGTGGATCTGCAGAGACAGGGAGTTGCTCTCTGCTGTGTGTGCCACGATGCCTTCCCAACCCTCTTCTTAAGCCTCTGGTGGCTTAGGCAGAGTTATTTCACAGCCATTTCAGACCTATATTTATACAGTCACAAATCTCACAGTAGGTGTGTAGAACAGTAGAGATGTCCCTCGTGGTAAGCTGGCGTGAAGGTCAGTGTTTTCACATTAAGCCCTGGGCTTTGAGTCCCATGCAGCTGTTGTAGATCCTCCACTGTCCCTCAGCAGCAGGTCACTCACGTTCTTCTCATGCACCCACATATACACCGGAGGGTGCCATCGGCTTGCTTGCTAGTGCTCTGGTGGACACGTTCTTGAGCCCTACCCCCATCCACCTGCGTCCAGACACTCTTTTTCTTAGCTGAGGGCAAGGGCAAGCTGAGGATTAAGCTCAGCAGCAACAGGATGTGTATCTCCCACCCTTCTTCCTCTGTGGGCTGTTCGACCAGGCCAGGAGAGACAGCCATGTCTACGAACCGAAGCCATGAGACTCTCCTACGTACAGAACGTGAATATTCATAGCTGTTTGAGTTTTCTGCCTATTCGGCAACAATTCAAAACTGTAATGTATCTGAGTGGTAGGGCTGTGGAACCCACATACCTGTCCGTGTGGTTGGAGAAGAAAGCCCGTGCCTGAGCCACTTCGTGGGTCTGCAGGGCTTCCTGAGACACTGCAGACCACCCTGAGACAATCTTCTCCTGCTGGGCTGCAGCCTTCTATTGGGACCTTGTTGGCCCCCTGGTTTTGACAAAACACGTCTACTTCCTCTTTCCTGAGAAAGGTTGTTATCATCCTCAGCTAGCCAGCAGACGGGAGGGCCTCATCTGTACAAGTTTGGGAAAGGGCGGAGGCTCGGCGGGTGACTCCCTTCAAAGACTGTGATGTCTGGGGATATGGAGTTGCCCACACCATTCTTCCTCTCAAAGTGTGTTTACCTCACCCTTCACCTTCAAATGGTTTACTAAGTCTTACGTCTTGACTATTCATACTTACTTTGTAATAGTTGTGGGACCGTATGTAAAGAAGATCCTCTGTGAAGAACTGGGTGCCCCTGCAAATTCAGCAGTGAACTGTGTCCCCCTGGAGGACTTCGGTGGCCACCATCCCGACCCCAACCTCACCTACGCTGCTGACCTGGTGGAGACCATGAAGTCAGGGGAGCATGATTTTGGGGCTGCCTTTGATGGTGATGGGGTGAGAATAAGTCCTTTTAAATGAATTCTCATGCAAGCTGGACCTTGCGGATGGGGGGAAATGGGCTCCTGGCCACAGGAGCCTGGTGAGTGACTCTCAAGGGCCTCTTATTGCACCAGAGGCCAGGCTCAAATGATTGGAAGACCCCCTTGAGCAGAAACAAGAGTCTTTGAAAGGTAGCCAATGCATTTAATTTCAGGCACTCAAGTTTGCTGAGTGGAGGGTTTAGGTCTTAGTTAGGACTTAATGACTGTACTTCATAAGCTAGTGGAGTTCTAGATACTTATCCTAAGGTCGGTCTCAACCAGCACCTGATTAATCATTTAACCTCTAGAGAAGGTTTCCATCTTATAATATACCCATGCAGCCATTAATACTAGCTGGATAACGAAACTATTTATAGCCAATATAATGATCATGTTCAGAGAATTAACATTTTATCCTTTCTCTAAAATGAAAATTTTGTGTATAAATTGCTCCTTACGTGGGTGACCATGTGAAAACAAAGGAGATTTTTGTCTTAGGTGTGTCGTAGACAGTAAGTGCTCTGTTTATAACATTTTTTTTTTTTAATTTGGGTTGCTTTACTCTGCTAAAAGCTACTGCTTCCTGAAAACTAATTTTCCCCACGTCAAAATCTAGGAAAATTAAAGGGCTCTCAGCAGGTACTAACTACATCACAGTGCATCTTCCGTGCGTCGTGGCCTGGCGTTGCCCCGCCACATTCTCAAGTGCTCAATGGAGCTGCATGGGAGGCACCTCGGAAGCAGTGAAGGTGGCAGCCTCGTTTGTTGGGTCCAGTATCAAATGGGGGGGGGACCATGATTTAGCAGCCCTTCGTTGAAGAAGTCTGCCTTTGTTCCTCAAAGGATGCCCAGTAGACCTGTCAAACTGCGTAAACAGCCAACATTTCCTCTCTTGTACATCCTTCCCCCTCCTCTGGGAGAAACATGATTGGTTCCAGAGTTTGGAAAGGTCTAGGAGGTTAAAGTTAGTGGGCCCCTGGAGGGAGAACAGAGAGTTTAGCTCAAAGGTGGGGGTGGGGTGGGGGGTTGTGCTTACACTTTAATTGGAACCAGTTTTACCTCTGGAGCATGGAGGTGCCTTTGGTCCAACAGCCCTGTACAAATCCACTAAACATCCAGTGTTTAAAGCCCAGTGTGAGTATAGGATCCATTTTGAGTTTTCTAACACTCCACGGATGATCTTTGCTTTTGTGTACTATTGTTGGATGAAAAGGTTTTACTTTGGATCTCCCTTCTTCCAAAGGATCGGAACATGATTCTGGGCAAGCACGGGTTCTTCGTGAACCCTTCTGACTCTGTGGCCGTCATCGCTGCCAACATCTTCAGCATTCCGTATTTCCAGCAGACTGGGGTCCGTGGCTTTGCACGCAGCATGCCCACGAGTGGCGCCCTGGACCGGTAGGTCTCCGTCCTGGGGCCCACCTGTCTCAAATCTCCGTTCTTCATTATGTCCTCACTGTGCCTGGAGCGTGCGTCCTCCCCTTCCAGCATGGCCAGCTGCTGCAGCATCTCTTGAATGAGGTGTTTTCAGGGTTAGCTCTCTTCTGAGCTCCCCCAGCATCCTGCACCCCTCCTGTCCAGTATTCACCACCCTGAATTCTGAGAGGCTGTCTGTTTGTATTCCCAGCTAGACTATCACTTCTACACAGAAAACACTGTTGTTAGTTTTTTGTTTTTGTTTTTGTTTTTTTTAAAGCATCTTGATTCTGCTTAACAGTGTGCCTAAATACCATAAGGTGTACACACATTCATTGTTTTTTTTAAATGAGTTAGTGAATGCTAGTGAATAAATGAATGTGTGGTTCTCTCTTTGTACTCAAGGCATTATTCTTGATCTATGCAGGATCATTTTTGTTGAGCAGTGTGCATGTAAAACAATTAAAAATGAAAAGTAATAAATGACAAACAAGTGCTAGAACATGTTGGGTGCTTAGGAATTTTTTGCTAAATAAATGGTCAAGAGTGAATGAGTAAAAGGCCATGACCGTGAAAAAAGAAGTGTGTGTTGGTCTAGACACTTAGAGTAGTAACTGAGCTTTAGGAATGGTCCCTTGTCCAGGACAATAAATATCTCACATGTTTGATTAAGTCATTCAATCACATGCTGTTAATATTAAATGCTGTTAATAACCCCACTTTACTGGTGGGTGTCAAAAGGTCAAGGAGCTGTCCAGACTCAGCCACTTGGCAAGTGGCTAAACCAGGATTTGAACACAGAGCCTCAGCCCCCAACTGTTAGGCCAGACAGTGTTTTCATTTTGGAAATGAGGTGGTCACAGAATTACTGCTGGCTTCACTTCAGGTAATAAGGAAAGCATGATTGATGCCGGGATGGTGAGCTTCTGTGGAGTTCTTCATGCTCTCCATCTCTTCATCCTCCTGGCACCCTGACTTCAAGAGTGAGGAGCTAGGAGTCAGGAGTTGCCAGCCTTGCTGAAATGTCACAGCTGACTCACTCAGGGCAGCATCTGAAGCCCGTGTTTCTGCCTCCAGACCCGACACTGGAGCTCAGAGCTGCTTGGTAGCCATACTGTGGTGCCCCTGAATGCCTTCCGTGTCTTTTCAGAAGTACTTTAATTAGAATTTTTGGAAAAATTGATAATCCGTATAGACTCAGAACTGAAACACCGTATCTGAAAGTGCTCTCATGGTTCTCAGAATCATAGATTTGATTTTCCTTCCCGTTAGAATTCAAGCACAAGCCACTCAGCTTTGCTTGGAAGGAGGCTGGCATCCTGGAATGCAAACCTCGCTGAGACTGCATTAAAATTATCAGGCAACTTCCACTATTCAAACAGTAGGGGAATTTTTTAGAGGAGAGGGTTAAAAACCCACTCCAAATTTCTTTCCTCATTCATTTATTTATCAGTGCCGGGAATCTGTTGCAGGGCCTTGCACATGCTCAGTGTGCTCCCCACTACTGAGCCCTTCCCAGAGGTCTTCTGTAGTCTAAAGCTGTATAGGAAGGAGTAAAAGATTTGTTGGAGGAGAACAAGACTACTTATCAGCATGGTTGAGGCTGTTAGGAAAGGGAGACCCCGCAGGTGAGACGTCTGCAGATAAATAAGAAACACTGGTTGGAAGCTGAGTATGGGCTGTGGGTCACCTGCCTGTGTGACTTGCTCTGCACCTTCTCTGTGAAATGCTGACCCCTGTGACTGTTAATAAGCACATCAAAACACCATTCTGTTGCTCTTCATGAGATGATTGTAGATGTGTTTTGTACCCAGACACATGGGTTTAAATGCCTCGACCCTGCTCTTTTACCCTTGTTAACCCTCAAGTATTAAACTGTGATCTGCATTAATCCTTTCTTCTTCCTCTTCTCCACCTTCCTCTGAATCCATACAGAAGAGCCCCTTGTGCCCAAGTTTTCTTTTCTGATTTTCCACCATACGTAGAATTATGTCTACCTCTAAGAAATGTTAAATGGGACCCTTGGTTACAATGATGGCCGCTCTTCTCCATCCTCACATGACTCTGCTCACAGTCCTGCTGTGATGTGACTTTGATTTCATGCCTTTGAAGGGTAGCAAACGCCACAAAGATCGCTTTGTATGAGACCCCGACTGGCTGGAAGTTCTTTGGGAACTTGATGGATGCAAGCAAACTGTCCCTTTGTGGGGAGGAGAGCTTCGGGACTGGTAAGTTGCACTCACGCTAGCATTTTCTCTCCCACAACTGCTGCCTCGGGGGAAAGTTTAGACTGCCTAGATCTTAGAATAGCAACAGGAGCCAATGAAGCCTAAATCAAGACACGATTTATTTATGACAACCTGGTGAAGTATACACATTTGAAAAGCAGTGGGCACATTTGGACCGGAGGGCTGGCTTTATTTTCAGAGGATCACAACTACCGAGACAGGAAGTTTCAGGGCCTCCTTGGCAGCACTGGACGCTGAGTCTCTATGGATTAAACACAGCATAAACACAGTTTTCCTCCCTTAGTGGCCAAGGAAACCTTAACAAATGTTTTCATTTCTAAGGAGAAATATGGTAGAACAAGTCAGGTTTTTTGTTTTGTTTTGTTTTTATGTAAGAAAAGGTTTTGGCATGTCATTAAATTTTTCCCTTTCGTAGAGCCAAGTTTTCTGTAGCAACAAATTATGATGTATCAGGGTTAACTGAAGGAGACCTTGAGGGTGAAACTAAGTTGATGGGTGATAAAAATGTAAACATAGTAGCCTTGGCATGAGGCCTAGGTATGGACTATAGCTGGAGAGAGGGTGGCCTGGTGGCCTCGGAGCCTTCCCTCTGTGGTTCTGTTCTCATCTCTGCCGTCCGAATACTGACCTGAGCGCTGGCCTCCCCCAGGACTTTCTCTACGGTCCCAATGCACTCGTATCCGTTGTTCATCTCCAGACAGCTGAAAGGCATGTGCTCACTTCTAGCCAGCCAGGGGGCAAGGACTCAAGTAGTCCCACCTCTTACGATCTCTCTGTCCAACATTTTAAAGTAAAGAGGCTCATCTCCGTGGTCCTTTATTACTGTCTGATCATTCTTTAATAAAGAAAAGATCAAAACCAAGCATTCACCAAGCCTTGCAATTGAGTGCAGTTCACGCCGGCTCATCAGGACCGAGTATTGGTCTCCTTTCCTCCGAACCCAGAGTTTGTGGTAGGAGGTATGAGCTGGTAGACTCCAGGCAGCTTTTGTGAAGTTCTGAGCAGGTCACTGCTTCTTCATAACAAATTGGCCGCATAGACTCCAGTGCTAAGAAAGACAGGGGAGGCCGGGCGGTGGTGGTGCCCACCTTTAATCCCAGCACCTGGGAAGCAGAGGCAGGGGGATCGCTGAGTTTGAGTCTCAAGACAGTCAGGCCTACACAAAGAAACCCTGTCTCGAAAAACAAAACCAAGGGAAAAATAGAAAAGAAAGGAAGGTAAATTTGAGGGTCGAACGATATGCCCAAAGGACGCTAGATTTTCCAGAATTCCGAGTCTTTAATGAGAGAATATAAGACGACTGATTGTCCTGTCCTACTTCACTAAATGTGGGCAGTGCCACTTTCTTCTGTGAGTATGCCTGCTGCCTGTGAGATGGCCTCCTCCTGTGGAGTTCTCTGTTCTCTGGCCAGTCAAAGGGCAGCCCCAGCCAGTGCGGTCCTCGCCTCTCACTTCCATGCTGGGACTGAGCCTTGAGCACGCTAGGCAAACTCCACCACAGAGCTGCATCCCTCGGCTCAGTTACTCTTCATGGAAGAAGAGCTCTTTGGAGGCAGACCCTGTGTTTAAACTCTTAGTTTTCCATCTCTAATGGGCCACACCAGTGCTGAGCCTAGTGAAAAGAGAGGGTCTAGGGTCAGGTTTTTTAGGGTATGCATTTACGGAAGAATACTAGTTTACTGAAAACTAGTTTGGGAAACTTGAATAGTCATCATGAAATTAGCATTCGAAAGTTCTAGAATATTCTAGTATAAGAACCCTATTAGTACAGTTTTAACCAAACATTGTGTGTCCCCTTCTACACACACACACACACACACACACACACACACACACACACACACACACACGCTTGCACCTGGCAATTGAAGAGTGTGTGTGGGGGGGTGTGAGTGGTTGTATCTAGTGAGCTGGGCACTGTTCTGTCATTGGTGCAGCTCACTAATGTTAGCTTTGAGGAAGCTCTGTGATACCGTTGCATTTCCACCAGGTTGTGTGTTATTAATGTTTCTACCAGTCACATTTGTGGAGGTTTGAATAAGAGTATCAGTCTTCAGACTCTCGATCGATCAATTGATCGATCGAGTCGGTCCTTCCTTATTAACCCATTCAACCAGAGCTGGTGCCAGCCATGGTTTTCTTCCCCCCTTGATAGCTTTTATGTTCAAAAGAGAACATCTCGTTAGAGAAACCCACAGCTCTTCTTGTCCTTGAGGAAAAGAGGGAAATTGTTAAACAGTTGGTAAGAGATAAACAAATTGTTGAATTGCTAAGGGTGGGAGAAACGAGGCTGCACACTTAGGTTTCCAGTGCTGTGCTCCAGTGCAAATGAGATTGCTGGATAAACTCCCGGCCCCTCCGTTCCAGAAGCATCCTGTCCTCCTACCATACTCCTTCCTGGTAAATGTTCCCAATAGTTCTTTCACAGCCCCTCTCAGGGTGGATGAGCCTATGAGCTTTGAGATGTTTGAATTCTGTGAATTTGCTGAATGGAAGACACTGTGTTCCTGTATTCTCCCAGGTAATGACAGGCAGTTTCTCCTGAAAGCCTCCTTGACCCTCCAGTGCAAGCCTTCTCAGGCCCCATATGTTTACACTTGGTGTGCTCACCACAGTGATTTTATTTACTGCTGTTTGTATTGGCTGCGCTAGACTGTAAGTTCCATGCGGACGGGGTTTATCTGTCCCGGCTTCTGTTCTGTTCAAAGAGCCTCCGGGGGAGCCCAGAGTAGAAGAGGTGTTGAGCAAATACTGCTGAGGGAGCAAGGGTACTCCTTCCTTGGTGCCGTCCATTTAGACGGGTGAATTCCTGCTGGAAGGAAAGACCTTTAAAAGTCCTGGGATGTAATTTCCAGTATGGTTTTGGAACCATACGTGATGAGAGAGTTTTTCCTGAACATAATGGACAATCCTCACCTCACAGTGTGAAATAAACCACAGGCTTTTAAAATCCAGGCCTCACTACTGTGGATATAGTGTTACCAAGGACACACCTGTCTGTTCTTCCTGAAGAGAGCAATTTTCTCACACAGTACTATAAATACAGGGTCTAAACACACCCTCAGACATTGGGGATAAATGTGGTTTTTCTTAGGACTCAGAATGAAGGGCAGAGCTGGGCAGGATCATGGGCCTGTTGTCTTCAGTTGATCTCATGGTGCCAAACTGATTGTTCCTGGTAGTGCTGTGAGCACAGTGGCAGTGGCAGTTCTGACCCACTTTGGTCTCGTTAGGAAATTCAAAGTTAAGTCATTGAATAGTTCAAAGTCACTATTTTTGAAATCCTTCAGGAAAATGGAAGGTTTGGGGAAAAGGAGGAGGAAATGTGGTTGGAGATGAACTTGGTAACGTGGAGATTTGCCAGTCAGTTAGGCTCTTTCTACAACTGGAGACTCTCCATATGTTTTCCTTGAGTCCTACCTGTAAAAATGGCAACATATCACACAGGAGTGATAACTTGAATTAATGGGGCCTATTTCATTTTAATTTCTTAAGAAAAACCTTCCATGTTTTTATTTCTTAGCACCAACTCATTCCTCAGTTGCTCATTGAATTTGACATGTCTTGATACTAGGTTAAGCTGTGGCAAGCAAGTTGTCCTCTTGGAGAGCTTCCTGAGTTTTTACTTTTCAGAGAAGCCAGACCCTAGCTGGGTAATTAGGGTGCGGAGTGATAGGTATTGGACCAGGAGCTCAGAGCTGTCTGCTCAGAGTGTCGAATGGATTGAATGCTGTGTGGGAGGGTGTGTGTGTCACATATTCTATCTTCCTACTCGACTTGCATAGCTTAGAGTACATTTCCTGATGTACACAGAGCTTCCAGGGAAGATAGCAGCATCCCATGTCTGGAGATGTTGCAGGCGAACACCCCCAGTGGGACCAGGCTTAGACCCTCGTTATATTTAAGTCAGGTATACTGTTACCTGCTTGTCTGCCTCCTCACCTGTGTCTTTGTGCTCATCTGCAAGGCTAGGAGACATACCTTGGTACTTGGAACATGTTGGCATTAATTTCTGTTTGTTGAATATAAAGTCAAGTTCATGTTAACGTAGTCCCTGCTGTCCAGGCCCTTACTATCTCCCAACAAAGGCACTCTGTAGAAAGCAAACCCAGTTCTAGAGCAGTCATGAGGCTGTGCAGGAGACGTCCTAAATGGAGAGCTGGGAGTTTTGGGGGGACAACCCCTTGAGGGCTGGAGTGGGCTAGAGAAGGCTTGCTGTGGAGCCAGTCCTTTCCAGATGACACACAGAAACAGGACTGCATCACACAGTTAGGGAGTGGCTATTCTTGAGAACTGCCCAGAGACAACAGCGGCCAGAGCTCATAGTCAAGAGTGTGATCATGGGAGATGGTAGTAATAGCACAGAGGGGTCAAGGGTGCCGTCCTGAGTGAGGATGAGGTGAAAACATTTGTAGGAGATGTTTGCCAGGTTACTAGGGGTGCATGGAAATTTCCAAACAGAGAGCTCTGCATGTTCAGGGGAATGGGAAGAGAGAGAGAGAGGGGGAAACAGGCAGACAGACAAGACACCGATACTTCCAGAGAAGTCCACGTTGCTGTTTTCCAGTTGCCCCACCCCTGTCTTAGGCTGTCATCTGGCAAAGACACATGCCTGGGCAGCTCCTGAGATGCCCATGCTAGTAAATGTAACCAAATCCCTAAACCGTTAACTCTTGGCTCCCGCAGCCAGGGTTGACATTTTTCTTGCCTGTGACCCAGAGCATGCCCTGACGGAGCCCAGTTTGTCCTTACCACAAGGCGCTGATTAAGCTGAAGTGCAGGGACAGGTGTTACAAGATGCTGAAAGGGCAGCATTTGCCCAGGCTGGTAGGCCCTGCACTGGAGCAAGAATGAAGCCACAGAGAGAAGTCCAGCACTACCTTCCTGCCAGCTTGGGTGACAGTGGCTTCTCTTCCTTACATTTAAGTGAGCTTGGATTCTTGTTCCTTTAGGGGTAGGGGGTGTTTCCATGACCTAGAGGAGAAAAAGTGTATTGAATTATATTTTTTCCATTTTCTTCCCACTGTGTATAATGAAAGACATTATGTTTTGAAAGCTTTATATGGTGAATGGAAAACATCACTTTCCCCTAAAAATTCTGTTTTTCTCTTTATTCCTAATAGCATCTTGTATTTGCTGGTCTACAGGATGTCTCACAGCTGGGTGAGAGGGCGACCTTCTCTCCCTTTTTGCAAATGACAAAGCAGAGACTTTGGAAAAGTAAAGCAACGGATTTAGATCCAAATGTCTCCTAGAAACAGCACCTCCAGTTGAGATTTTCTGTCTCTTACTAAAAAGCACTTTCTGTTGAACCACAGCTCTGAAAGCAGGTTAGCGATGCAGACACCATGCCATTTCTCACTAGGAGTCACTACTGTTCATCAGAGAACTGAAGGAGGTCGAATTGATCCAGCCTTCCTGAGGGTTAACCAGACTACCTGGCGTTTTCTCCCATCCAAGGTTAATAGCGACAAGAGACTGAGACCCCACAATGAGACTAAAATCCATGTTGATGTCACCCAGATGGGGGCTTTGTTTATGAGAGTGAGTGTATGATTTAGTTATTTCCAAATAACTTAGCCAAAGTTGGTAAGACTTTTAGGTTTTCCATTTTCATTTCTCATAAAAGAAAAAAAAAAAAAGAAACCCTAAGTTTCTTATTTATGAGTGGAAACATATCCATGCTTTCAGTCCAGCACCTACCCACCCCCCAAAAGGAAAAAAAAGTTAATGTGCGCTTTTTATTTATTAATTTATTTTCATTTAAAAGGAGGTGCCAGGTGTGGTGGCACACACCTGCGGTCGTCGGAGCACTCGAGGGTGAAGGCAGGAGAGCTACAGGTTCCTGGCAGGGACACCCAGGGAGACCCTGTCTGTAAAGCACAGAAGGGGCCGGAGAGATGTCCAGCAGCCAAGGCACTCGCTGCTCTTGCAGAGGACCCGGGTTCAGTTCCCATCACCCAGCATGGGTAGCTCTCAACTTTCTGTAAGACCAAGTCTAGGGGTTCTGATACCCTCTTCAGCTTCCACAGGCTCCTGCATGCTTGTGGTGCACATAAACACACACATGGACTCACATACATACTCCTAAAAGTAAATAAATAAAACTTAAGAAAAACTCCCCAAAACAAGAAGGGAACCCCAGTGGAGCACAGATAAATAATTTCAAACCATCACGGATCTCCAGTATACTGGGGAAGCTGCCAGAATTCTCAGAATGAACTGTTCCAAAACATCTCATTTGTAAAAGCCGTGGGAGACAGAGAGCTTTTTATTCCTTAAAATAGCAGTAAAAGCAAAAGTTTATAGATAATGAAATTATGTAAATATTTCCAAAGTGTGTTACATATAAAGCCTTGTAATGTGCTGCCTATAGTCTCTGGTTCTGCAGCATCTGGGTTTTGAGATGTCACCTCACTTCTTGTCCTGGTTGGTTTTTGTCAACTTGACACAAACCTAGTCATATCTGGGAAGAGGGAGTCTTAATTGAGAAAATGCCTCCATTAGATTGGCCTTTAGGAATTTTCTTGATTAATGATTGATGTTGAAGGGCTGAGCCCACTGTGGGTGGTGTTACCTCTGGCAGATGGTCCTTGCTGTATACAAGAGCAGACTGAGCAAGCCATGGGATCTAGATGGTAAGCAACATTCCTCCAAGACTTCTGCTCCAGTTCCGGCCTCCGGGTTCCTGCCTTGAATTCTTGCGTTAACTTCCTTTCATGCTGGACACAGCTGAGAGCTGAAGTAAACCCCCTCGCTGCTTTCAGTCATGCTGTTTATCGCAGCACGAGAAACCCTAAAAAGATGCTGTAGAAGTGGCATCCATCAACGAGAAGAATGATTGGAAGAAAAAGTTTATTTTTTGAATAAAAAAGAGAAAGCGTTGGAGTGAATGAATGAACTCGCTCATTCATACACACATCCACAGTTAGTTCCTTGCTAAATTTCACATGCCATGCTGCTCCTCAGAATTAGTTACAAAAATAATAAGGCTCTAAGAAGCCCATGGTTAGTGGGGAAACAGATGGAGGGGGTACAAGGAGTATGG
The DNA here is from genome assembly GCF_004664715.2 of Peromyscus leucopus. Lineage (NCBI taxonomy): Eukaryota > Metazoa > Chordata > Mammalia > Rodentia > Cricetidae > Peromyscus > Peromyscus leucopus. Next base: position 103,000,832 of record NC_051064.1, read on the forward strand.
TTATCACCCTAGAGATCTTGCTTGGGTTGCTGTAGGAGAAGAGAGAAAAAGGAACTCATAACTGATCAGAGAAGTTGGAAGCTAGTGTTAAAGAGGAGAGGATGTTTGGACTGATATAGCTAGAGTTTTTCTGCCTGGCCCACAGTCAGGACAATTCTCTCTTACCTGCCAGTCTTGCAGCTGCTCAGACCCAACCAAGTAAACACACAGAGACTTATATTGCTTACAAACTGTATGGCCGTGGCAGGCTTCTTGCTAACTGTTCTTCTATCTTAAATTAACCCATTTCTATTAATCTATACCTTGCCACGTGGCTCGTGGCTCGCTGGCATCTTCACATGTTGCTTGTCATGGCGGCGGCTGGCAGTGTCTCTCTGACTCAGCCTTCCACTTCCCAGAATTCTTCTCCTCCTTGTCCTGCCTATACTTCCTGCCTGGCTACTGGCCAATCAGTGTTTTATTTATTAACCAATCAGAGCAACACATCTGACATACAGACCATCCCATAGCAGACTGGGGCCAAAAGGATGAAGACAGGTAGGAAAGACACTCCCAAACATGTGCTCACAGTGGCCAGCATCAGTACAGATACTCTGAAGCACCAAGGAAAACAAGACCAAGAGAAAGACAAGAAGACATGGGAAGAATTCACAATGTGGCAGTCTGAGAAGCATGATTCTAAAACCACATGGAGTCCTCAGAGAATAGAAAATAAATTTACTATGGTCTATACTTTGTTTTGATTTTAAAAAAAAGTTAAAATGCTTAAAGTAAAAGTTTTAGCCAATGGCATGCTTTTAAAAAAAGGTCTTTTTACACATACACACACACACACACACACACACACACACACACACACACACACAGAGAGAGAGAGAGAGAGAGAGAGTGAGTCACAGTCACAGTCACAGTCACACATGCAAAGGAGATAATTTCTTAAATTTGATGAATATTTTAGCAAGAACCTCAGCAAAAAGGATGTGTCCCTGTCACCAAACCAGGCCTTACTGGTTTAAATAAAGATGTCCTAGAACAGACTTGCTCACTAGTAGCTTCCCTTAAGAGTGTGATACTTTGTGCCAGCCTGCTTCTCAGAAGGGTGGTACCAGTGTAACAGAAGAGCACTGGAGAAGAATCTCATTTCTCTCCTGCTTCCCCAATGCCCAGGTTCTAACTTAAATCAGTGGCCGTTTGTCAAGAAGTACCAGTTGCTTGTTGTGGTTTTAATTTATCTTCTTAAAAATAGTGTCAGCCTTTCTTTACATTAATTAATTACAAAATAATCGATTCTTTTATTTAGATCTTGCTTCCCTCTTATTAATAATATTCTTTTCTATACTAAGTGTTGTAAATAGTTTTAGAGTTGTAAATAATGTAGATTCTTTAAAGTGTATCAATGACTTAATTTTATTTATTTTATAGTGCTATATAAAATAGGCATTTTTAAAGTAGATAAATATGTTAGTTTCTCTCTATGAATAATGGATTTACCTGCATTTATTATTCTCAAGAGTAAAAGGAAACTTGCATATTTTCTAGTATTTAGAGGCTTCCAGTCTCCCCCTACCTTTTCCCATTTGTTAAGACAGGACCCATATAGCTCAGGCTGGCTTTGAACTTCTAATGTTCTTTCTTCTAACTCTCCAGTGTTGGGATGACATGTGGACACCATCGTGCCCTGCAGGGTTTTAAAGTTCTGGACTTGAACTGTTTTCTTTTTAGGAAAAAAAAAAAAAAAAAACCCTAAAGTTTCTTTATAGTAATGAGCCAGTTATGTTAACATCATTAAGAGCAATCCATTGTTTTCCCATACGTTCAAAGTGAGACTATTAACTTGAGTCTCACGTGTATCTGCGTCTCTACCTGGGTGCTATGTTTTGTCCCATGGTGCTGCAGGCTGTTTTATTTACTGAAAATCTACAGCAGCCATATTTTCCTATGTTTATTTAAGATCGATATGGACTTTTCCTCCTACACTAATACTTTGTAATCAATACACCAAACTCTCCCAGACCATCCTACAGATACTTATTGATGTCTGCCTTCCTGTTTCTTCCGCTGTTTATTAATATTGTGCCACTGTACTGAACACGAGTCCCTCCCTGTCCTGGAGCCCTCAGGAGAGCCCCTTGACAGCATTAGTAGCCTCGGTACCGCTGGGCTTGCTCTCGAGGCCCCTTGAAAAGCCAAATTTCCCGTTGCCTTGCAGGTTCCGACCACATTCGTGAGAAAGATGGACTGTGGGCGGTCCTGGCCTGGCTCTCCATTCTGGCCACCCGCAAGCAGAGTGTGGAGGACATCCTTAAAGACCACTGGCAGAAGTTTGGTCGGAACTTCTTTACCAGGTAGGACACAGTCTGGATTGGGTTCAGGAATGGTGAGGAAGTGAGCAGAGAGAATTCTCAGGGACGGTGTCCATCCTGTCTGCAATGATACTGACACCCAAGTTTACCCAGCTTCTTTTATTTATTTATTTTTTATTTAAAAAATTTTTTAAAATTCATTTTACATACCAACCAGAGATCCCTGTCTCATCCCTCCTCCCACTCCCCCCACCCTCACTTAACCCCCAACCCCTACCCCTCATCTCCTCCCGAACAGTAAGTTCTCCCATGGGGGGGGACGACAGAAAAGCCTAGTACATTCAGTTGAGGCAGGACCCAGCCCCACCCCCCTGCCCCAAGGGTGAGCAAGGTGTCCCACCATAGGTAATGGGATCCAGAAAGCCAGCTCATGCACCAGGGATAGATCCTGATCACACTGCCAGGGGCCCCTCAAACAGACCCAGCTACACAACTGTCTCCCGTATGCAGGGTCTAGTCTGGTCCCATGCAGGTCCCACAGCTATTGATGTAAAGTTCATGAGTTCCTATGAGCTTGGTTCAGTTGTCTCTGTAGATTTCCTCATCATGATCTTGACCCCCCCCCCCCTTGCTCATATAATCCCTCTTCCCTCTCTTCAACTGGACTCCTGGAGCTCGGCCTGAGAACATGAGGGAACGAAATGGGATGGTCGAGCTCAGGGAGGGACAGAGTGGGAGAGCAATGAAAGAGATACCTTGATAGAGGGAGACATTATGGGGTCAGGGAGAAACTGGGTGCTAGAGAAATTCCCAGAAATCCACAAGGATGACCCTAGATTAGACTACTAGCAATAGTGGAGAGGGTGCCTGAGCTGGCTTACCCTGGTAATCAGATTGGTGAATATCCTAACTGTCATCAGAGAGCCCTCATCCAGTAACTAATGGAAGCAGATACAGAGATTCACTCAGCTTCTTAACTGGGGACTTTGAAAATGATATGATCATGGTGAAGATGAAGTCAGTTTTTAAGCCGACCATAAAGAACAAGAATATTTAAAAATTAGCTAGCCTAATCAAAAGAATAAATGCTTTATAAGCACTTTAAATGTACCTGTTGGGTAGGCAGGATAATAACATTGGATTTAGATTCACAGAAATAGATTTGAATTTTATTTCTTTTCTGAGTTAGGAGATCATTTAACCTTTGTGTTCATTTTTCTCATCTATAGAAAGAGAAATATTGGTTTGGCTAGTGAGAGGATTAAATGAAATCAGAGTCTGATGATGTTTTGTAAACTGGAGCTCAAAAAGCCTGGAAATGTTTCCCCTTAAATTCTGGAGACAGGTAATGCTCAGTTTAAATTAGCTTTCTGACTCACTAAATAGGACCCAGTGATGGTGGTCAGAATCTCATTCATTGATCCAACAAATATCTATTTACTATCTATTTTTCCTTCTCCCAGGTACTGGTAATTCTGTAGGGAAAAAGTATTTAAGAACTCTTTTAACAATTCTTCTTTACCATCTGTACTTTTATTTTTAAGAAGTATTAAAAGATGAGGAGCGGGGCTAGAGGTGTAGCTGAATAGTGCAGTGTCCATGTAGTCAGTATGTGTGAGGCTTTGGGTTCAACTCCTAGCACCCCCAAAATATATTTTTGCCAGTAGTGTTTTTTTCATTATTTCTAATGTGACTGTCCCTCAGTAAGTATAAAAATTGAAAAATTGTTTCCCTGAATCTCATTATTTTTATGAAAAGGAATATTAGATAAAGCATTTATATATAAGAAATATATGGATATAATTTCATTGGAGCTCAGCTACACTTTTTGTTTTATTTTTATTTTTTTTCAAACAGGGATTCACTCACTCTGCTGCCCTGACTGGTCCCAAACTCATAAAGATCTGCCTGCCTCTGCCTTACAAGTGCTGACATTAAAGGCATGTACCTCCATGCCTGGCTTTTTGTTTGTTTGTTTGTTTTGCTCTTGTTTTTTTTTTTCCTTAGTTGCATTTTTTATAAAATGGGTGCATTGGACTGGATGTTTTTAGAAGAAAAAAAGTATGTATATTCCAGAACTGATAGTCCATGGTCTTCAGAAAATCAGAAAAGAATTGAACCTTAAGCAACTTAAACTCATTAATCTTTTAAGAGGATTTTGATTGAATTACTCTATTGTTGAAAGCATAAGTAAAAACCTGCCATGTGTTGTCTTGAAGAAGTCATGGGAACCAATCAGGAATGTCCTCTCTAGGAGCAAGAACACCTGGTAATCCGTAGTCGCAATCATGGACCCTGTAGGTCCAGAGTTTCACAGAAACTCCATGTTTGGTTTTATGTCCCCCGAGTCATACAGACACTGTGTAAATCCTCCTTGAATAGATATATGAATGAACTGATGAATGAACAGTAACCAGAGTGAAATGAGCTTGAGTGGTATTCGGAGCTTCACTGTTGATACATAAACACAATTCCACACTGGAAATGTTTCACCATATTTTTACTACTTATCAAATACAACTGCCAATCAAGGACTACAAATCCAGTCTTCAGAACCTGTATTTATGATTTGTTCTGACTCCACTGTGTCTTCTATTCACTGAACAACAGTGCTAGTCAACTTCCACACCAGTGTCTCATGTGAGCCTCAAGACAGTGATTTGATAAGGCAACCAGCTTTCTGAGCGTCACCACAGCTGGCCCTTCTTTGCAGGTCAGCTAGCAGAAGCTGGAGGCTGAGCTTGCTCGGTCTGCTTACAAAGCCAGGATTCTTTCCATTCCAGCCTTCTGTGTTTGGGATTTAAAAATCTTCTCTTTCAAACACCCAAAGGTCACGGGCATAAAGCACAGGAGCCTGGTTGTAATTTCTTGCTCTTTATCATTTAACTGGGGGAAAGTGCCAACTTCAGGATGGAGGGGACTATTTTGTCTTGGCTTCATAGACTCTTGGAGCCAGAGTAAGTTGGCTGTGATTCTCCTGTACTCCTCGTGTCTTGGAGGTGTATCTTGCACATCTTGTACTTGTTTTGCTATAGAAAACAAATGGGCTCTGCCATCTTGCGCCTCTAACTGTTTCAAGAGGACATCTCCCAACATGTTAAAGCATGCCAAGGTCTCTAACTTCACAAGAAAAAGGCTGAGAACAAGTCTTGAAGGAAAAATAATTACATTTGTGATAGGTATTTTCTTTTCTTGACCCCTTATCATCCACTTAAGGCATCCCTCTGCCAGGCTGAATTTAAAGCAGAATACACTCCCCACTGAAGGAGGCTGGTGTTTGAAGCATAACTTGCTAGCTTTTGGCTACGTATCTGGTCTTTAATATTCTGGCCTTGCTCTAGGAAATTCCTGTGGATACTGGATTTGTGCTTAGCCACAGTCTCACAGCTTTGCACAGGCCAAGGGGCAGGCCCAGCTTTCACCTCATAAGAGTTATAGGCTTTTGGACCAGAAGGAACTGAGTCATGTGGCAGTTGACTTAGAGTTCTTTAGAGCTGGTCATGTTCCCTCCTCAAGATGTAGGGGTGCAGCAGTAGATGGTGTCTTCTCAAAGCCCTGGGAGTATCCCAGAGCCTTTCTGCAGAAAAGCTAAACCAGGAGTTCTCTGGATATTCAGGAAGTCCTGCCCCTTTCTTCTGAACCCTCCTTTCATCTAGCACATGCCCTCCCTGCTGACTGACAAGCTCCCAGGTTTTGCCAGCCTCCTGAAGTTAGAGGGCTTTACGGGGGGGGGGGGGGGGGCCAAGAGGGCAAGCAAAGAATGGTCACAGTGCTGCTTGCCTCAGATGCTCTGAAGTCAACCCAGGGGTTTCAACTACTTAACTTCTTCCAGGTATGATTATGAGGAGGTGGAAGCCGAGGGTGCGAGCAAAATGATGAAGGACCTGGAGGCCCTGATGTTGGACCGCTCCTTTGTGGGGAAGCAGTTCTCAGCAAATGATAAAGTCTACACTGTGGAGAAAGCTGATAACTTTGAATATAGTGACCCAGTAGATGGAAGCATTTCAAGAAATCAGGTAGGAACAGATTGTGAGGATGTGGGAGAGATACCCAGGGTGTCATCTCTGAAGCGTCAAGAGAAAAGGTGGAAAAGGTCCCTAGGTTGTGTTTCCCTGGCAGGCCTGTTTTTCTGGGGCAGTTGACCTCAACTGGCTTTCTGCCCAGTTACATATGACTCTCACAGGGAGATTTTTCCCCCCCATAGTTCTTTGCAGCCCCCTGTACCTCTGTTCAAGAACTCTGAGCCTATATGCCAGAGGGATTTTTGTAAACCCTAAAATTATACCCAAGATGCTATGTGGAATATATGGGAAAGTCTTAAAGATGTAGAAAAACATTACTGTGTTCTGTGTCCCTAGATATCAGTTTCTCTCTCTTCAGACATGATAGCAGTATGATGTCATGAGTGGCATTGTATGTACTCCTTTTGTGTGCTCCAGATTCACAATTAGAATATGCCTCTCTAAGGAAGGCTTCCTGCTTAGAAATTCCCACGGTTGTTATCTGTGGCCTTCTGACAAGGCAACACATAGTAGGACAACGTAGCTGAGAATCTGCCTTATCCTGGGTGGTGACAGATGGCTGGGGTTTCTCGTGATGTGTCCCTAAGGCTACAAGCTGGTCACCCTTCTTGCTCCTTCGCACAGTCATTTAGCACCCAGGATCTGCTTCGTTTTAGATCTGTTGCCTGTTGTCAAGAAATGAAGTCGTGTCTAGTAATTTGGAAGCAGAGACAATGAATGGGATGAAGGTGTTGTTGCCCCAACCTCCCTGCTTACTTTTTCCGGAGGCATGCAAAGCTTTGGCTTGCTTCCTTATACAGCATCTGCCAGGTTTGGGAGGAGATGGGTTTGGGGAGTCACTGGAAGCCCCCTGTAGAGAATAGGTGGTAGGTAGACACCGGAGTGTAGCTTGAGTTTTCCTGCCTTGCCCACAGTCAGGACAAATCTTTGTCACCCGCCAGTCCCACAGCCGCTCAGACCCAACCAAGTAAACGCAGAGACTTACATTGCATACAAACTGTATGGCCGTGGCAGGCTTCTTGCTTGTTCTTATAGCTTAAATTAGTCCATTTCCATAAATCTATACCTTGCCACGTGGCTGGTGGCTTACTGGCATCTTCACATGCTGCTGGTCATGGCGGCGGCTGCAGTGTCTCTCTGCCTCAGCCTTCTGCTTCCCAGAATTCTCCTCTCTCCTTGTCCCACCTACTTCCTGCCTGGCCACCTACTACCTGCCTGGCCACTGGCCAATCAGTGTTTTATTTATTGACCAATCAGAACAATTTGACATACAGACCGTCCCACAGCACCGGAGCCTCCCCATGGCCATCGTCAGTACCCAGTTCTAGCAAGCGGCACAGCCTCATGCCTTCACCATGAACGAGGACTCTGGCTCAGTTTGGATGATGGTGACTTGGGTCTTGCAATTAGCAGGAAGGAGGCCTATAGAGGAGAGAGCGGACCAGAGGTTGGCCAGGCTGCACAGAAGCTGTAGTGAAGCCTTGAGAGCAAGAGCCGAAGTTCAGAACACAAGGCCTGGACTCCGCAGGCCCCTCATCCACGAGAGAGGGTCAGGGCAGTGGCACTGTGGGAAGCTGGAGCTGTGCTCTGTGCCACCAGGAAGGAGACAGCAGTGCCACTTCGTAGGACTGGGAAACTAGAGCACTAAGAGGGAAGATGGGGAAGGAGAGAAAACGGCCCCAAGTAAAGCTAGGGAGGAGGTTTGAGAAGCTTCAGGTTGAAGCTTGGGGGCGAGGACAACCCTGGTACACTTGTAGACAGTAAAACATGCTGAGTGGGAGTGAATGTGTCCTCTCCATTGACTAGCTAGAGAACACACTGTGCACATCGCATCTGCTGTCCTCACAACGGATCTAAGGAGTGGCACAGTTGAGCCTGTGAAGTGGTGGCAGACACCAGGCGAGGAGTGTCGCCTTCCGGCCAGTCTCTGGCGCCATACAGATAGACTCATATAGAGTGAAGGACCCTTAGGCAAACGTCTGATGTAGCCTTTCTTCCTTACCCTGAAAAGTAGCTGTCTCCGAGTCTTCAACCTCTCCCCAAGGAAGGCATAGAGAGAGGCCCTGGAGGGAAGGAAAGGAGAAAAAGGCCCTGCACCCCACAGATCTCAGTCCGAATTGTCAGTCATCAGCTGACTGATGACTGGGTCGTGCTGGGTTAGTCTGAGCACCCGCTCCTACTGTCCAGGGCGCGTGGCCCCTTTTCTGAGATCCCCTCCCAGGGCTTTCCGCGGATCCTTTCCTCTCATCTGCCTGCAGCTCCCTCCAGAGCCTCGAGTCAAATTCCTGCATGGAGCAGCTTTCCTTATTTATGAAGCTTCACGCTGAAATGGCCAGTCCATGAATCACAGGGAAATGGGCAGGGGTGAGAGCCTTATGCCGGCCAGCATCACCAGGATTGTGTCTCCCAGACGACCCTGGGAATGCTGCTCCTCCGTTAGTTAAGCCTCTCCGTCTGGACGCAGTGAGAGGCTGATAGAAGGCAGACTCACGGGGCTTGATTGCTGCCATCTATCAAGGATCTAATCCCCCAGTGGATAAGATTGGGTCTCCAAATGGACCCCTCATGTCTGCCAGTCTTCAGGCTCCCTTTCTGCCCTTGAGGGGGAAAAAACTTTGCTTATCTTTTTCCAGGGCCTGCGGCTTATTTTTGCAGATGGTTCTCGTATCATCTTCAGACTGAGTGGCACCGGGAGTGCGGGGGCTACCATCCGACTGTACATTGATAGCTACGAGAAGGACGCTGCCAAGATCAGTCAGGACCCCCAGGTAATGTCCCAGCCCTGCCCCCTGACTCACTATTTTGGTTCAAGGGAGAGAACCAAAATATCCACTGAATCTGTGACATCATTGCCAGTTCTCAACAACCCATCGGGTCACCAGCTCTACTTGCTTTCTCCTTTGTCTGTTTTAGTATGTTAGAGCAAAAGTGACCAGTAACAGCCACAATACTGATTAGCTTTTGTCTGAACATTTGCTGTTTACTAAGCCCATTGCATAAATATACTTAGTTAACAATCTCATTCTCTCTCTGTGTCTGTCTGTCTGTCTGTGTCTCTCTCTCTGTGTGTGTGTGTGTGTGTGTGTGTATGATATATGTAGTGGTTGATGTATGCCTATGTGTTCCTGGAAGCCAGAGAAAGATGTCCAGTGCCCTGCTATCATTCCCCTCCTTATTCCTCTGAGACAGGGTCTCTCACTGAGCCTGAAGCTAGGCTGGCACCTGGCAAGTGACTCTCCTCTGTCTTTCCCTCTCACAGTGCTGGAGTTCTAAGTATGTGCACAGCCATACAGAGCTTGTTTTGTATTTGTTCCGAAGATTTAACTCATGTGGTAATGCTTATGTAGCAAGCACCCTTACCTGCCCCGGCCCCTATTCATTTAATTCTCAAATCATATAGACTATTACTCTCCCTTGTACTGATAAGGGCACTGAGGCACAGAAAGGCAGCCAGCACTTACTAGGCATGTGCTCTGTGCAGTGGCGGTTACACGAGAATGGGTCTCTGCATCCGTTCTTGTCTGATGTCTGGTCTGCCCTTGGTGCATTGCTTTGCTTGGTGGATCACCTGCTCTGACAAAGCATTTGCTGGTTTCAGCTTTGTCAGGAGTGGGGACAAGCAGGGACAGGCAATAGTGTGTGTCTTGCTGGGAAAGTCTACTGACTTGACGCCTACTGGATTGGGTACCTATGGAGCATGTAGGAATGAACAGGGGTCCTGGACTTCCAGAATAGTCACCAAAATGGAGGCGCTGAAAGGAAAAATGGTGCACAGAGGAGTCTCCCCAAGTGTCTTCCTCACAGCACTCATCTGGGCAGATGCTCTTGAGCCAGAGGTTTGTATCCACTAAGTGTGTAGGGAACAAGGCACATTTGCTCTCTGGGTGGTTCACAGCTCATATTGTGCCATAAAGGATCAAGACAGTATACTCTGAAAGATACTCATTGAATGACAGCTGCTGAAGAATTGAGCAGACATTTTCCAAAGGCATATAAATGTCCAGGAGGTATGTGAGAAGAGGGCCTTGTCACTGGTCATAAGGCCAATGCAAATGAAAGCCAGAATAAGTTACAGCCCCATCCCTACAGACGGACCACTGCAAAAGGACCCGAGATAAAGTGTCATGCTGGGGAAAGGGAGCACATTAGTGTGGCAGTTTGCAAAAATGGATGACCACCGCCACACACAACCAACAAACCAATTACAAAGAACCTCATTGCAATCAACAATCTTTGCCTGGGTGTGTGTCCAGAGAAATTGGGGGCTTCATGCTGAAGAGATGGCTGCACCTCTTAGCCATTTGCTGGGCAGCTGTGCCCACGGTTCAGCAGATGGAGAGAGAGAGGTGTGACCCAGTCACACAATGCAAAATCACTCTGTCTTGAACGTAAGAGAGTCTTGCCATTTGCAGCCATGTGGTGAACTTGGAGAACATTATACTGAGCAAAACAGGCCAGTTGCAGAGAGGCAGATGCCATAGGAGGGTATTTACTTGTGGAAGCTAAAAAAAAAAATTGAACTCAGAGAGAGAAGGGTCCTTAGCAGGGGCTGGGCAGGCTCAGATGTTAGTTCAAGGGTAGAGACTTTTAGTTAGGTAGGATGCAGGAGTTCTGGAGCGCTCAGAGCCACTTTGATGCCTGTAGTTAGTGATGCTGTATTAAGTGCTTAAATTTTCTGAGAAAATGTATTGCTAACGTCTTCACCACCACCGTGCCATAGAAGGAACTATGAAGAGATTGGCTGCGTCAGGTAGTTTGACAGTCGTAATTGTACAGCTCCTGTCGGGAGCTGGGGGCTGACCTGACAGTAGAGTGCTTGCTTAGCTTCCATAAGCCCCACCATTCTGCAAAGAACCAAATATTTAAAAATTACATGTGATACCTTAAATGTAAAGTGATTTTTATGAAAAAGAAATGAAATAATGTATGTCATGTGTACTTTTGCACAAAGCCTCTTCTCATACCTAATGAAATCTTGTAAAACTCAAGTTTGGAGACTCCTAGTAGAGTGGGTTTGAGCATATAGGCTGTCCAGTTAGTGAGATCTTATTTTTCATCCTCTTCCTGGCCCTGAAGACCTGAGTACACGGGTGAATTGTTCCATGTCTTTGTGTCTTGCTTTCTTTGTATATAAAATTGTGCAGTGCTAACTTGACATCGTTGTAGGACTGTGGGGAGACAGAGGACTTTAAATGCTTCATCACTGGGGGTGGCCCGTAAGATCAGCTTCTGAGAAAGGTCCAGTCATGGCTGGAGAGATGCACAGGTTAGGGGCACTTGCTGCTTTCGCAGAGGACACAGTTTTGGTTCCCAGCACTCACTTGGTAGCTCAGAACCATCTATCATTCCGCTTCCAGGGAATCTGACGCTTTATTCTGACCTCCATGGGCACTGGTCATATGTTGTTCAGCTACATACATCAAGGCAAAACACCCATATACATGAAAGAAAGAAATCTTTAAAACATTCAAAATGAAAAATCAAAAGCAGTCCAAGGCTGGTGAGGTGGCTCAGTGGGTGAAGGCACTTGCTACCAAGTCTTACGACCTGAGTTTGAACACATGATGGAAGGGGAAGAACTAGTTTCCCTAAGCCGTCTTTTCACCTCCACATGTGTGCTGTTGTGTGCCTCTGTGCTCATGTATGTTTGCACACACACACACACAATGTAAAAAAAGAACTATTCATTTTCAATTTTTTTATACTCGAAATTTTTAATTGTAAAAACAAAACCAAAAACAAAACCAAGTGTATCGTCCTCTTTTTCAAGTATACGGTTTAGTAATGTGGCACACGTTTGCACTGTTCCCAGCAGAGCGGCAGAACCTTGTCATTTTGCAAAGCTGTAAGTCGACCTTTAGGTGGCAGCCTGTTTTGCTGTCGGTCCTCGCAGGATCTGGTCAGATTCTGCTGTTGGAATCTGACTAGATCCTGTGCACAGATGCTTTTGTTAAAAAGGAGCTGCAGGAGGCTGCTTCTCTGTCACACTTTTTCCAGCGGCCAGGCCCCAACTTCAGTAATCTTCACATCCTTGTGTGGTTCTGGCTTCCCTAAAACTTGAACCAAGGGCCCTGGGGTCTGCACCACCGGCCCTTAGGATAATCGAGAAAGAGAAAATGAGGAAGGTGGGAGTGTTTATCTCCCTTTTTATCTTCAAGATAAAAGCCTGTCCATGCTAGACAGAAGGAATGAAAAAATATATTTCTTCTGAACCTAATTCCCAGGACGGAGGCCCATACAAAAAGCTTGGGGTTTTCTTCGTGCCTGCAGACGCCACCAGCCACCTGGGGAGTGTCTGCCCTTACTCTGTAGTTGCTCTGTTGAAGCCCCGAGGGCAGTGGCATGTGGTAGTCTCAGCAGCTGGAGCTGGCTTTCCCAGTTAACAGGATCTGATGTAGATAAAAGACAGTAACAGGAAGAAAAGGTCCTGTTCTGGGCCATTTGTGTCCCATCACTACACACCTTCGGTGTGGTATGGTGTCAGTTTCCTCCTCTGTGAAACGGGTAGTTTAACTGTATACATTTCCATTTGTCTAATATCAAAGATGATTCATTTCAACAGTGGAATCCACTCCCCCACCCCCAGTGAAAACTAGCTGTGAAGGAGGGGGCTGCATCTGAAAGATCTTTTTGGGTGCAGTGTAAGGATCAGCTCAGATGGTGCAGAAGGACCCAGCTAAGAGAACCGTGTGTTAGCAGGAGCCATGGCAGATGGTTGGAGAGAAGTGGGTACCATGTAAGAGATTTACAGAATAAGAGTCTCTTAGACTTGATGGGATGAATGTGGGGAATGTGGAGAGGAGGTATACAGAATGGTTTGGTTGCTTGCTTTGCAGGGTAGACCCTGGAGTTGGCACATTGAAGCAAGAAGTGCTGGAGGCAGGCTTGGGTTTGCTTTGTTACTTAAAAGAGCTTCAGGTAGCGTGGAGACCTTACATAGGTGGTCGGACTCGTGGACCAGGGATCTGTTTACACAGTGATGGAAAAGGGTCTTTCTTCCCTTTGTGTTTCTCCCAGGTCATGCTGGCTCCCCTGATCTCCATTGCTCTGAAGGTGTCCCAGCTCCAGGAGAGGACGGGACGCACCGCCCCCACTGTCATCACCTAGAAGATGGCCAGACATGGTCCGTCCCTCCAGCCAGGACCCACCCACGACACCTGATGGAAGAGCGTGGACAGAAAGAGTGCATTCGCCTGGGCTTTTTAGGACTTGATTTTTTTTTTTTTTTAACTTCCTACTTGATGAATAGCCATTTGTGAGGCACTGTCCCTGTGTATGGAAAGGGGAAGACAGACCTGAGGTCTGTTCCTTCTCTTGCCCTCTTGAACTGCTGCTGTGTGGGCCTTTGTCCCCTGGCATCAGGTACTGTTTACACCACAGTGTAAAGATTTGGAGGCCGGGGGTCAGCAAGAAGGCCATCTTCTGTTGGCAGTGTGTGCCCATGATGCGGCGGCAGCAACAAGGCCATCTTCTGCCGATAGGGTGTGCCCGTGACATGGTACTGAAGTTCCCGCTCCACTGTGAAAGTCTCCCCATTTACTGTTTACATGTAATCCAACAGAGTATGGTTTCTGGTGCCTTCTCTCTAATTAGTTTTCCTCCGAGTGAGACGTGCTTGTCTACAGATCTCTGGGTTGTTTTGCAGCGTGGTCCCATCTGCACAGATATTTGGGATATTAAAGCAGAATGCACTACTGTTGCCTGTTGTCTTCTTCACTCTCGACTACAAAGAAAGAAAACAGACTGTCTCCTTGTTTGAGGAAGGGGGATTGTATATTGCTTGGAGGTGGTGGTTTCTTTGATGAGGGGGGATTATTTTTTATTTTGATTTCTTAGCCAGAAAAACTTGATTTCTGGGTAAGTTGAAAATCCTTAGATTTAAGAACTCTAATGTTCAATCTCATCAGGGCAGTGACCTCTGGATACTCCCAAGGTTATGGAAGAAAGCTTGGTGCAGACAATGACTTAGGAAAGAAGATGGTTTTCAGGTCTGGTGGATCTGGTGGAGCAAAACCATATATATATGCTTTGTGGTGCTGGCTGCCCCAGGCCTGCTGAAGAGGCAGAAGAAGAACCCTCAGATCTGAGTAACCTTTACACATTTCTATCCAGCCCACAAGGATAACATAGCAGTTAGAAGGGTGGCCTTTAAGCCAAGTGACCTGGGTTTGAATCATACCTGAGACCTTGAGTGACCTTGGGATGTCATTCCCCTCATCTTCAAGATGAGATGACAGCAGTTCTAACATTCAGGGCAGGGGGTCCTTACGTGTGTGAACCTGTGAAAGGCAGCGAGCACAGTGTCTGCTCGGCAGTAAGTTGTCTGATAGTCAGGGCTGTGTTGATTCAGAGGAGCACAAACTATGATATGCATAATTCATTTTATGGTTTGCAAGGATCTTGCAACGCAAAGTTACTTTGCTATATTGACCATTCCAGAAAGGGCTCAGCTCTGCATCCCTCCACCAATGCAAGGTGAACTCTCCATTATAGATGTATTATCATTTAACAAGGGAGTCGGCCGACAGCTGAGCCTCACTGAAGATGCTGCTGCTGGTGGTGGTGATGCTGGTGGTGGTGGTGGTGGTGGTGGTGGTGGTGGTGGGTGCTACTGTGGCACTCACTCCGTGCCAGGCACTATTGGAAGTGCTTTCTGTGTGCTCTGGAACGCCCAGTGATTCCATGAGAAAGGTACTCTGAATAATTCCCATGTTGCAGGGGAGTCTCAGTTCCCTCCCAAAGTCACAACCCTTGGAAAAGGATGGATGACCCAAACAGCGCAACCTCACAGTTTCCCACCGCTTAGCGTTACCGTTTCCACTTCTAGACTGCATCTAACAGCCAGTGGGAAAGGCGTGAAAACATTATTCTACTTATTAAAGGTTGATAATGTGCATCCAGGTGTTAAGAGACTTAGTTTAACACTACTGTTTCCCCCAAGAGATCAAAACATCTGCATGTATCGGTCTGCCAGGAAATAAATACTGGCTAAGGGTCAGGGGAAAGAAACGATGTACATGTATCACTGCCCTCAAACTGCCTGTAGGACTGGCTGGGGGATCAGAGCCAGCGCAGGTAGAATACCATGAGTTGGGAAGGCAAATACCTGCTGTTAGGGTTCATATTTTCCTAGCATCTATTCTGTTTTAAATATTGAGACGCGTGCCATCGAGAAACCCTCCAGCCAAGAAGTTATCTCCGTTAGTCAGCTCAGCTGAAACCTAGCAGATGTTTCAGCACCTTGCCTTGGGTCCTCAGCTACCGTAAGCAGGGGCTCTTTTCTGACAATGTGTTTTATTTACTCTTCACAACTCCCTGTCTCTAGAAGGAGCTGCAGACACTCCCAATATTGCAGACCCGAGGGTGGCTTTTAAAATGTCCTGCTTGCCCCAGCCACCAATCAGCAGCTTTTCCTGACTCCACATGGAAGCTAAAAGCTGAGCAGAGCAGGAGGAAGATGGCTGAAGCCATAGGTGGGTGGGGCAAGGTCACCTTCTGTGGCTGCCGGCCGGAGGGTGGGGCGGGGCCAACAGTGAACCTGGAGGAGGAGTTTGAGAGGCTGGCCTGCAGCAGCAGCCAATACTCCACCTCCCCCAACGATGTGGTTGTTGAGTCATGCTTGTTTTCCTTGGGGTGTGGTGAGGATTGCTGAGAGAAAATTGGGTCAGAATTGCTTGGGGCTCAGCTTGCACACTTCACTTATCCCTCGTCTTGATTTCCTGCTCTCCCTGGAGAAGCAGTTTCCTGCTCAGATGTTCCCCAGCACCCCAACTAGACCAGGCTTCCTACCCTGGGCCCCCCTCAAGGAGAAGGAGGGCAGAGGCCAAGTTCACAGCAGCACTGTTTTCCTTCGGTTCCTCTGCCTCCTCTGTTCCGGGTTCCACCCAGCTGGTCCCTGCTGCATTGCGTGACTGTTGAGACGGAAGCTAGCCTCCAGAAAACATGTTCCCATGTACCGGGAACACCCCTCACCATGATCTGACCCCCAAGCAAAGTGGGTGGGATGAGGGAGAGCTCACTAATGGTCTCCATGCACATCTTCCCGGCCTGGCAGAGATTCCTCGCCTCCTGGCTTCACTCTCATGTTAACTCTGGTCGGGTTCTACTTGAGCTCTTGAATGCTGAAGTTCAAAGGCCCCTTGACCTGCCTGCCTGCTTACCCTGCTGGCGTCTTTCCCCTTTCCGCCTTTGGAGACACTTGCAGTTTCTTCTCAATGCCGCTCCTGCCTCCAGATCCTCCTGTCTGCTCTCCTCTGCCTCTCCCCAACCATGTCCTCCATACTGTTCTTCCTTGTGTTCCTAATTATACGTGATTTCCCTGCAAAGTTGTTTCCCAAGCCCACATTGTGGCTAACTGATGTTCTTTCCCACTTCAGCCTGGAGCTCCATGGTGGGCAGACTGAGTTCCGTACCTTCCTTCTCCCATGGTCTAAGTTCATGCCTGGTTCTTTTTTTTTTTCTCCTCGAGACAGGGTTTCTCCATGTAGTTTTGGTGCCTCTCCTGGATCTTGCTCTGTAGACCAGGCTGGACTCAAATTCACAGAGATCTGCCTGGCTCTGCCTCCCAAGTGCTGGGGTTAAAGGCATGTGCCACCCGCCACCCGCCTTCATGCCTGGTTCTTAAAAAACTGTTAGTGTGTTTGCACTGAGTTAGTGAAACCACTTTTCACTCATGGCAATTTCATTATGTTCTGACTTATCTGACTTAAGAGGTAGGAATGTCTTAACTTAGAAGTGAAGTGACCAACTGTCCTGGCTAACCAAGAACTCTTGAGAACCTTTCAAGGTTGAACGTGGGAAAACATCCCGGGGAGGGGATCCTGGTAACAGATCAGAAATATACATCAGGGTCCCTTAGAGTAAGACTTAATTTGATGAATGCAGTGATCGGCATCTGTAGTCCCAGGTACTCAGGAGGCTGAGGCAGAAAGATCTCTGAGTATAAGAGTTCAGGACCAGCCTGGACAAGACAGCAAGATCTCCATTGAGAGAACAGGAGTTGGGGTTCAGGGTGGGAAAGAATGAAAGAAGAGGAGGAAGAGAAGCAGGGGAGAGGAATGTAGAGGGGGTGGGAAAGGGAGGTGAAGTGATTATTAAATATTACAAGTAGCCTCACCATTTACTGCTGCGAAAATTGGGGGTCAGTTTGTAGAAGAGTTCTTTCTAGTGCTTATGGAATATCTTCCTTCAAGGAATTACCAAAGCAGGTCCAAATCCAAAAGCATTCTTTGAAACCACTTGAGAGGGAGAAACCCAGGCTGGAATAAGACAGGTGCCTGGCCCTGGGCCTCACATTTCAGGCCCTCCTGGGAGGCTGGAGGCTTGGCCTTCTTGGGTCTTAGGACCAGAATGAGATGCTGACGTGGAGTGAGGTCAGTGTTTGCTGCAGAGCCTCGTGATGGCCGCCAGCCCACCGCCCTGGCTTTGGTTTTCATCCAGTGCGAAGGCTCCACCTAGATCCACTGAGTTGGATTGGAGGGTGTGGCTAATAACTTTTCCACATCTCCGCGAGTCACTTCTGCTCTCCAGCTGACAGGAAAGCCCATCAGAGGAGCTCTTCCGGTGATGTTTAAGAAAACGCCTGTCTCCTCTGCTTTCTGACTGACTATCTATCCCACACCATGGTCAGGGAGCCGCTCCTAGACCAGCGGAAGAAATGGAAACATTGAGAGCCCCATGGTGTCAGTGAAGATGGCCAGCCTGCCTCCTTCACCCATCCTTGGGCTGTGGGAACTTTGTGCAGGATTAACTATTGTTATATAGAAAAAGACCCCCACATCTAGTGATGTTAAACACATGTATGGTTTTATTGTGCTCACGGAGTCTACGGGACTGGAAATAAGACAGGGCACAGTAGAGATGGTTTGTATTTGCCTCCATGTCCGAAACCTCACTTGAGAACCCTGGAGTAGCTGAGACACCTAAATGGACAGAATCCTCACCTACTCCCATGTCTTCAGAGACAGGAAGCTCAATTGGGACCATGGAATCTTGTGCCTTCATCTGACGTCTTCATGTAGCAGGATGTTGGCTGCAGGAAGAAGGTGGGGAGCAGGTTGGAATTCTATAGAATGGCTTTGACCAAAACCAGTTGGTTCTACCAAGCCCTTCAGGCCAGCTCATGTTCAAGGGTAGGAGAGGTGCATGCTACCTCTTCTTAAAGGATTCTCAAGGACATACTGGAGGAGAATGTGCTTAATGAGAGTCATTGTGTCCATCTTTGGAAAGTATCACATTCTTAAATTATACCTCCCCACTAATAAATCTTCCATTCTAGGCAGTGTGGGTATGAGAATGGCTGTAATTTAGAAATTGTTTTTCCTGAGACCATCTTTTGCCAATCATCTAGCTATGGACATGTACTATAATATGCCCATAATAGATATAGCAAATCAATGGCAATGCTACTTCTGATAACCTCAGGTTGTACTCCAGAAGCTTCAATATGAGGTACTGAACCAAAAAATCAGTTTTAAGTGTATCGTAGGTGTGAACAAAACAACCATTTGCTGGGCAGGGGATGCAGCTCAGTTGATAGAATGCTTGGCTGGCATGAACAAAGCCTTATGTTCAGTCTCAAGCACTGCACACAGCAGGTGTGGTCCCTTACCTGACAGCATTGTTTCTGGAACTCTAGCAGCACCTTTGAAAGCACTTCAACATGTGGTCTTTCATTAAGCCTCATAACTATGCTGTGAAATAGACGTCCAATGAACATGGGCTCTAGCCATCATATGATTTGTCCCAAATTATATGTCATTAATACTAATGATTTTAAATCTTAATATAAGGCCTAAAACTCTGAATCTGTTAGAAGATTAAGGATACAGGCCTAGACAAGAACTTTAAAAACTGTTTTTATTATTTACTTTTTTAAAAATTGTGTTTGTGTGCGTGCGTGCGTGCGTGCGTGCGTGCGTGCGTGTGTGTGTGTGTGTGTGTGTGTCTGTCTGTCTGTCTGTCCATCCCTTGGAAGCCAGAGAAACCAGATTCCTTGAGGCTAGAATCACAAGTGGTTGTGAACCCACTGTGGGTGCTGGGAACTAAGTTCAGGTCCTATGGAGAAGTAATACACACTCTGGAGTACCGAACCACCTTTCCGGTCATTGGCAGGACTTTTAAGATGGTACTATGCCAACAATCAACTGACACTAAATTAAAAAGCTTTATAGGCGAGTGAAATGGCCCAGGGAGTGGTTGAAGTATTTGCTACATAAGCCTGAGTTCAATTCACAGAACCTATATAAAGGTAAAAGAAGAAAAACAAGGTTATCATCTATTGTAGAATATTATTTTAAGACATGTTACATTAGTTTATGCTATGGAACATTTGTTTAATGATGCAAAGATGTGTTGCATTCTTTTATGTTGCATTTGTTTAACTTTGTGAAGCTGTGTTACTGTGCCTGTTTAAAACACCTGATTGGTCTAATAAAGAGCTGAACAGCCAATAGCAAGGCAAGAGAAAGGATTGGTAGGACTCGCAGGCAGGGAGAATAAGTAGAAGGCAAAATCTGGGAAGAAAAGATCTTGGAACAAAAGAAGGACTCCAAGGGTCAGCCACCCAGCTACACAGCAAGCCACAGAGTAAAAAAGTAAAGAAAGGTACATAGGATAGAGATAAAAGCCCCGAGGCAAAAATTAGATGGGATAATTTAAGTTAAGAAAAGCTTGGGGTTGGGGATTTAGCTCAGTGGTAGAGTGCTTGCCTAGCAAGTGCAAGGCTCGGTCTTCAGCTCTGAAAAAAAAAAAAAAGAAGAAGAAGAAGAAGAAAAGCTGGCAAGAAACAAGCCAAGCTAAGGCCGGGCATTTATAAGTAAGAATCAACCTCCATGTGTGATTTATTTGGGAGCTGGGTGGCAGGCCCCCAAAGAAAAAAGAGTAAAAACAAACAACTACAGTTATCTGACCTCCACATGTGTACTATGATACACATGCTCCCCCATCATAAATAATAATAAAATAAAATAAAATACTTCTTTGTTAGCCATCCATCTAACAGGATTACTATCTAGACTATACAAAGAACTCAAAAACTAAGCAAGAAATAGGCTAATTAGATGAACAAGCAGTTCCCCAAAGAAAAAATATAAATGGCCAGTAAATGCATGAAAGTGTTCAGTTTCATCAGATCAATGCAAATCAAAACTACATTAATGTTCCTTCACCCCAGGCAGAATGGCTGTCATTAAGAAGACAAATGACACCAAATGCCAGCAGGGATTCAAACAAAAAAGACCCTTGTATACTGCTGGTGGGGTGTAAACTAGTCCAGCACTGTGGGGATCAGTCTGGAGGATTCTAAAAAAATAAAATAAAAGTAGATTGTCGTAGCTGGGAGCATGACAGCCTGCAGGCAGACAGGATGCTGGAGAGGTAGCTGAGAGTTCAGGAGCTACAGGCAGCAGCAAGAGAGAGACACTGGGCATGGCTTGAGCACTTGAAACCCCAAGGCACCCCCTGTGACACACTTTCTCTAACAAGGCTAGTGACCAAGCATTCAAATCTATAGGGGCCATTCTTTTTTTTTTTTTCCATTTTTATTAAGAAATTTTCTACTCATTTTGCATACCACCCACAGATCCCACCTCCTCCCTCCTCCCATCTCCCAGCCTTCCCTCCCAAGCCACCCCATATCTCCACATTCCCCAAATCAAGGTCTCCCATGGGGAGTCAGCAGAGTCCAGCACACTGAGCCTCAGCAGGTCCAAGCCCCTTCCCAATGCACCAAGGCTGCGCAAGGCACCACACCACAGGCACCGGATTCCCAAAAGCCTGCCCAAGCACCAGGGATGGATCCCGATCCTTCTGCCTGGGCGTTCCCTAAACAGTTTGAGCCAAACAACCGTCTTCCGTATTCAGAGGACCTAGTCCAGTCCCGTGGGGTCTTCACAGCCACCAGTCCACAGTTCATGGGCCTCCAATACGACGTTCACTGCCTGCAGAATCCCTCCTCTCTCTCAATTGGATTCCCAGAGCTCAGCCTAGTGCCTGGCCGTGGTTCTCTGCATCTGCCTCCATCAGTCACTGGACAAAGGCTCTATGATGATAGTTAGGGTATTCGCTAGACAGGTCACCAGAGTAGACCAGTCCAGGCACCCTCTGGACCACTGCCAGCAGTCCAAGGTGGGGTCATCCTTGTGGGTTCCTGAGAGCCTCCCCAGCACCCTGCCTCTTCCTTTTCCCATGATGTCCTCATCTATCATGGTATCTCCCTCCCTGCCCTCCCACTCTGTCCCTGTTTCAGCTCAACCCTCCCATTTCCCTATGTTCTCATTCCCCACTCCTTACCCTCTGCCACTCCCCCACCCACACAGTCCACTCATGTAGATCTCATCCAGTTCTCCTTCACTTGGTCATCCATGTGTCCCTCCTAGGGTCTTTCCCTGTTAGCTAGCCTCTCTGGAGCTGTGGGTTGCAGTCTGGCCATCTATAGGGGCCGTTCTTATTCAAACCACCACACCAAACAAACAGATAATCTTATCTGTGAATTAAATAAGTTAAACCAGTACATTTGTTTCAGAAAGATTAGTATATGTTTTCTCTCATGTGTGGCTCCTAGGTTTCATATAGATACATAAGTCCTGTATGTATATAAGACACGAAAGTAGGAATGAACTTCTCAGGGTAACAAAGGGGCCTGAGAGGGGGAGGGGCAGGAAAAGAGAGGGAATGGAGCATGGGGCAGTGTGCTTACTGAGCAGTGCACACTTGTGTAAAGATGATGATGGTGACTTTCAGGAGTCTTTCAGTCAGTGTGTACCCTTTAGTCCTTACAGCCCTGAAGGTAAGTATCGTCAGCCCATGGCACAGATGAAACAATAAAGGCCTTGGGTAGATTACAGGAAACAACCCAGATATTTCCACCAGATGATAGAAGCGGGGCTGGAAACCAGGTCAGCAAAACTCTCACTTCCAGAGCTTTGTTCTTTCCTTTGGGAAGTAAGATTTCATTCCGAACCAGCTGCTCCCCGCTGCCTTCCAGGGCACATTAGACTAGAGCTGGTCTTGCACTGTATTTAGTTACCGTATGTGTGAGTGTTTTCTCAGCACGTATGTATGTGCACCATGTGCATGCCTGGTGCCTGCAGAGGTCATACAAAGGGCATCAGACCCCTTGTTGTGAGTCACCATGTGGGTGCTGGGAACTGAACCTGAGTCCTCTGCCAGAGCAGCCAGTGCTCTTAACCACTGAACCATCTCTCCAGCCCCATGATCCTTTTTTTTTAAACTGATGATTTGAATGCCTGGGTGGAACGGCCAGGAGAGATTTACATGACTGGTACCGGGGGAGAAGTCAAAGGCTAGTTTACTGAAGGCCGAGTTCAAGGACCCCAGGTCTCCAGCGGATAACTTGCAATGTGGCTGATTCACAGATAGGAGGAAAGCCTTGGCTGTCTGCTGTTTGCACAGGCTTCCTGAACCAACACTGTCCCAGATGCAATCCCAGGCAACCTACCAACCAGTTCATCTCAGGGCCCCTGAGTTCATGATTTTATTCCCACATCTTTAGTACAGGCAGGGTCTCTTCTTGTCATATGAAGACTTTGTACTTGAGTGATAGATCAAGGAGTAAACACCGCACAAGTTCAGGTCCCTAGAACCTGTGGAAAGGCCTGCACAGCAGTGTGTGCCTAGAATTCCCAGGCTCCTTTGATAAGATGGGGCCTAGTTATATGTCAACTTGACACAAGCTAGAGTTGTTTGAAAGGAGGGCACCTCAACTGAGAAAATGCAGCCCAAATATCCGGCTGCATTCATTTTATTTTTATAATTATTTTATTTTATTTTATTTTCAAGACAGGGTTTCTTCATGTAGTTTTTTGTTTTTATTTATTTATTTATTTATTTATTTATTTATTTATTTATTTATTTATTTATTTATTTATTATGTAGAAGAGGGCACCAGATCTCATTACAGATGGTTGTGAGCCACCATGTGGTTGCTGGGAATTGAACTCAGGACCTCTGGAAGAACAGTCAGTGCTCTTAACCTCTGAGCCATCTCTCTGGCCCTGCATTCATTTTTTAAATTAGTGGTTGATGGGGAGGGCTCAGTCCATTGTGGGTGGTGCCACCCTTGGGCTGGTGGTCTTGGGTTCTATACGAAAGCAGGCTGAGCAAGCCATGGGGAACAAGCCAGTAAGCAGCACCCCTCCATGGCCTCTGCATCAGCTCCTGCCTCTAGGTTTCTGCCCTGCTTGGGTTCCTGTCCTGACTTCTTTCAGGGATGGACAATGATGTGGAAGTGTAAGCCAAATAAACCCTTTCCTCCCCAACTTGCTTTTGGTCATGATGTTTCATCATAGCAATTGTAACCCTAATGAGGACAGAAATGAGCCACGAGAATCCCCAGAAGGTCATGGGTTGTTGAATATTATTTCAAGGTGTGTTACTTTTGTGTATGCCCTGGAACATTTGTTTAATGATGCAAAGATGTGTTTGACTAAGTAAAATTCACCTGCTGTCAGGAGGCTGAGTCAGCAACTGGCTGGCAGGAAGTGGTGGGGAGGAGCCAGGTGGAGAAGGGTTTGTAAGGAGGGGCGAGGAGAAGCATGACAGCTTTTTGGAGGACGAGAGCAAGAGGAGGAAGTGAGCTACTTGCTATTCAGCCTCTGTGAGGAGCAGAATTCCACCTTCACCTTTGGATCTTGAGTTCGTTAGTGGAGAGAGGTTTAGGCAAGTTCCCTCCTTGGCTTTGTGAGGGCTGGTGGCGGCAGAGTTGCGGTTGCTGATTCAGACAGCTGTGGCTTAAAAGGCAGCAACCGTTTAAATCAAGGACCACAGTCATAGGTCAGCTAGCGTGGCATACACAGTGGCAAACAACGAGACATCCCATCTCAAGCAAAGAGGAAGATAAACATTGTCACCTGAGGTAGTCTCATCTCCGCATACATGATGTGACATGTGCACACTCACATTCACACATGTGAACACACATATACAGAAAGGGAATAAAAAATACTTCGGAACAATGAAGGACCATCTCAAATGTCTTTGGGGTGACACAATCATGGCCTCTGATGACAATGATCAGGAACTCTCAGTCTAATGTCCAATATAATCCCCAATCCAGATCCAGCCATGGTGATCGTCTTAAAAAATGACCCCATCACCATCACCCCCATCCTGCAAGGAAAGGAAGTCCTGATTTCCAGAAAGAGGCAGAAGGCAACTGTAGTCAGCCTTGGCCACGTTCCTTTCCATCATGGTCATTCTTTACAATGCTGTCTCCTCTCACAGCTGCCGAATCCCCTTCCATTTTCCACGGTGGCCTGATGTGGTAAATGCTGTTCTGTCTGCTCAAAAAATTTCCCTCTGACAGAAGAATGTCTTGGGATCTTCCACCTCTCTTCCTTCTAAGGCAACTGGCTTCTGCTGGAGGGACCACAGCCAGAGCTGCTACCCGGAACTACCATCATCTCGTTTCCTGGTCACAGGGAATTGGGATAAAGGGGAGCAGCTGACTGGAGTTCTCTGGCCAGCCTACAGCCTGTGACCTAGGACCAGCTCTCCTCGGGAAGATCAGACTCTCAGGAGCTCCAGGTCAAGCAAGAACAAATTTGCTTCATTTCTTTAGCTGTCTATGAGACATGTCCTCTGAATGGCCACAGCCCTTGTTCTTACTCAGAGATGGTCTCTGGAGAGGGAAAAGGTGTCCTGGATTATATTCTCAGGCTCTTCATCCCCAAGAAGGGGCTCCATGGATCTGCAGCTAGTTCACAGGTTCAGATAGGCAAAACATTTACGTTTTTCTATCTTAAGGGAGTTGAAACCTGGCTGTGACCTCCATTCCATTAGATTTCGGGAGTGGCTCTTCTTAATTGAACACTGGATGGCTTTGATCTAAAGCTCACAGCAAGAAAGCTGGTATGATTTTTATTCTCATTTTAAATGAAAAGGCGGAGGCCCGGATGTTTAGACAACCTGCTCAAGATTACATTGAGCATATGTGGTTGTGCCCTGCTCCTGTTTTGAATCTGGGTCTCATGTAGCACAGGCTGGCGTGGAACTCACTGTGTAGTTAATGATGACCTTGGCTCCCAGGTGCTGGGATTTCAGGTGTTCACCACCCTACCTGGTTTAATACGCTGCTGTGGATCAAATCCAGGGCTTCCTGCATGTTAAGCAAGCAGTCCATCAGCTGAGCTACATCCTCAGCCCATCATGTCCCTGCTCCAATGCTTAGACTTTTCGGTCATTAGTTGAAGCATGAATGAATAAGTGATCGAGATCCCTTTCTGACCCCCTAATCTATTTCCTCATCCATGTTTCACCATCGCTTACTCCATTCATATTTAATTTACCCACACTTTTTTCAAAGAACTTCACGTGCTGTAATAATTAGTTCTAATGCCAGGTGCCATTCTAGGGATGTAGAGAAAACTCAGTTAAATATGGCTGAAAATGATATATTTTGAAATATTACTTCAAGTTGTTCTTGGGTCACAAAGCTTTCTTTTTCTATGCTGGGGCATTTTTCTCTTGTAAAATTTAACTCATGAACAAAATGTTCCAAATGCTTTAGTTAAGTCCTGGCTTGCTTTCCCTTGGAAGGTAGAGCTTGAGTCACAGAATGGGACAAATCCCAATTAATCTGGATGTTTTCTGTGAGTTCTGTGATGTGTGTGCTGTGACCAAACCTAAGCATGTATCTCATGTGTTTCAAGTGGGTCTTATTCTTAAAGATTTGGGTTGATTTTACAAGTGTGGGTGTCTACTATATGTGTGCCTGATGTGCATGGAGGCCAGCAGAGGACACTAGATCCTGTAGAACTTTGGATCCTCTAGAACTGGACTTACAGGAGGTTGTGAGCTGCCACAGAGGTGCTGGGAACTGAACCCAGGTCCTCCGAAGAAGCGGCAAGTGCTCTTAACCTCTGAGCCATCTCTGCAGCTGCACAGCAGGTCTTATCCTAGTGAGGGCTTGCTCAGGGTTTGGAGCAGACTTGTGACACTGTCGGTTAGAACCACACGGGTGAAGGTACCTTGCTGGCTGTGTGAGTTTGCGCATGCTCTCTAACTCTCCAGCCTTGTACCCTTATTTTCCCCCCGGAAAGGAAACGGAAGCACTGAGAGGCTGTGTGACTTGTACGGCGGCTCTAACTGGCAGGCAGGCAGGCAAACTCGAGAGCTCCTTTTCAGAAACAGAGATACGGAGAGGACTTCGGGATGTGTGTACAGAAAGCCCAACCAGAGCCACACTGCCAAGGCTCAGAGGCTGGCAGTGGTTGAAGACAGTCTCTGGAGTAGAGAGACTAGAACACCCCAAGGCCCAGGAACCACATCTTCACCCCAGGGAAACCACAGACAGCTGCCGAGGCTCCTTGGCCTGATGGTGCACATCTGCTGGAGTGGGTGTTAGCACAGACAGATGTCTCAGGTGTGTGTAGATGGGAAATGAAGAGAGGGCAGGTGCTCGGAGGTCAAAATGTGAACGAACGTGGGGTTGGATGGGGAGAGTAATACCAGTCCATGGGTAGGTTCCTGTGCCAGGCCCTGCCATCCTATCCTTGCTGGTGACTGTCCCTTCCACCCATCCTCAACAGCCTCGTGTCATCCCTTAGCTACTGGCTGTGTTCCACGGCTTGACCTGGGTGGTTATGAGTGGAATTCCACACAGTTCCAAGCCTCTTCCCAGGTTCCTCCTGCCCTTGCTGTGGCCCTGGGCTTTTATCTTCAATTCCCTTCCTACCATGCTCCATTTTTTTTTTTTAAATTTACTTATTTTGCTATGGTGGAGGGGACTATTAAACGAACAAGATCACTTTTTTTTTTTTTTTTTTTTGAGACAGGGTTTCTCTGTGTAGCTTTGCGCCTTTCCTGGAACTCACTTTGGAGACCAGGCTGGCCTCGAACTCACAAAGATCCACCTGGCTCTGCCTCCCGAGTGCTGGGATTAAAGGCGTGCGCCACCACCGCCCGGCAAAGATCACTTTTAAATGGTAGGGTTTTTTTTAATGTAAGATCTTATAAACTTTTATCTTTTTACCATTAAAGTGCAGTGTATGTTCCTTCATGATATATTTAAATAAAAAGAGCGATGCTTCTCTACATTCCAAAAAACAAAAACAGAGATACAACCACATACCATAAAATTCACTTCCTTAAAGTGCGGAGTTCATTGATGTGTGCTATATATTCACAAGGCTGTCAAGGTAGGCATGTGTAACATGAATCTTAAAAGTTCTTATTAATAGAAACAAACCTGGAGCCAGGTATTGGGGTGAATGCTGGAAGATCAGAGAGACAGCTAACCTCACCTCACCAATTCCTCAGCTGATTCTGTTTCTTCAGACTGGAAGCTTCTGAGTTCATATCCAGATGGATCTCAGTTGAACTGCTGCTCAAAAGCCTGAAAAGCTTAACCAGCTCTAGTTCCTGGTCCTCATGCCTTATATTCATTTCTGTTTCCTACCATTACTTCCTGGGATTAAAGACATGTGTCACCATGCCTGGCTGTTTCCAGTGTGGCTTTGAACTCACAGAGATCCAGATGGATCTCTGCCTCTGGAATGCTAGGATTAAAGGTGTGAATGCCACCATTTTCTAGCCTCTATGTATGTCTAGTGGCTGTTCTGTTCTCTGACCCCAGATAAGTTTATTAGGATGCACAAATTTTGGGGGTACACAATGTCACCACAGGCATGCATCACTCTTATCCAACTCAGGACCACTTTCTTCACCACCACAATACACATGGTGTCCCTCAGCAGTCACCCTCCACATCACCCAGCTCCTGGTGTCCACAGATCTACCTCTATCTCTGTGGGTTTGTCTATGCTGGACATCTCATACAATTAACGTTGTAGACATCTGACTTCTGTGCCTGAACAGCTCTTATTTTAGTAAAGCAAGAACCCTAGACTTCGGGGCCCTTCAACATGAAGCGGGTCGTTGGCCTTGGTCAACAGCGCCTCCTTCATGGCGCATTGTGAAGCAAATGCTTGTTGGGATTAATGGGTGGTGGAGTCAGCATGGAATTCCTATCTATGGCGGCTGAGCCTGCATTTCCAAGCTGGGTGCCATGGAGAGGCAGAGGTTGCTCTGTCTTCAGCGAGCAATGGAAGCTTTTAATGTGCTCATCTATGCATCTCATTGTGCCCCCAGAGATGACAGGCCAGTGACAAAATGAGAGAAACTTGACCCATAATAGAATTCCCTGTGCAAGGCACTGGGTGAGGTCTGATGAACTTGGATGTGCAGGCCAAGGCCTGAGCCATCTCTGTGCAAGGCATACCGGTGTGTGAGCTCTTGTGCTCATAGAAACCTTTCTTACGCCCTCGGGGACCAGATGGGAAAGACACCTGGTTCTTATGCTCCTGGCCTTCAAGGTCCAAGGAGAGCATCCCATCCTAGCACTGGCTGCCAAGGCCCTGCCTTTGTCTGACAGGAAAGCATGCTTAGTGGCTTCCTCCTCGCTGCAGGGCAGGGCGCGGCTGCCAACCTGGCTACTTTGGATCTTGGGGCCTGCTCAGGGATTTCCGCTCCTCAAAAACACTGCTGTGTTGGATCTGTTTTTTGCGAAGTCAGATAACTGTTAGATTTTTTTTCCTCAGAACTCCATGCCAGCATTCCATATTACCAGTCTTGCCATCACAGGCCATGGTATGAAGTGGAATTGGGGCTCCGGGGAGCAGTGTGATCATGGAACACACCCCTCATTTCAGGGGGACAGGGCCAGGACAGGCTTCCACAGGTCCAAGTGGTTCCATGGTCAACATTTGCCACACCCAGCCTGGTCAGCAGTGGACTAGCGTTGGGAGGAGGCAGGGTTCTTCAAAGCTGTGCTACATAAGGTATCACTCATTGGAATGAAGACTAGCTTAGCCTACTCCTAATTCTCTGTTCCCCTGTCTGGGCCAACTGGGAGAGATATTACCTATATCGGTTCATGGCAAGATGTAGGATCCCAGGGCTAGGCAGGACCCAGTGGAGGAGACCAGCTGTTAGTGGGGAAGCCAGAGTCCTCATAACTGAAGGGGAACTCGAACTAGATTAAGTGGAAGGCAGAAGTTCTGAGCTCAAGAAATTATGTAAACAAAAGGCTTGATCAGGGACAAGCAGGAAGAGGCTTCTCAAAAACCCACACAGGTTGGAAGGGGCCACAAGGGTTGGTGGCCAGTAAAAGTCCAAGTGGTATTAAAGGGGACAAGGGATGGTGGAAGGCACTCAGGGAATGCTTCTGTGGGAATTTTTAGGATCTCTAGGACTTTTGTGCTAGTTTCTCCAGGGACCTGTGGGACATGGGTAGTACAGGTCTGTTGCTAGAGTTAATTGCAAGTAAAGTGAATTTAAACCCAACCCATGGATATATCCATGTTTATAAAGACATTCCCCCACCAAAAAAGCCCGGGCCAAGGGCTCATCCCCACAACCTTTTCTTGGCAAAGGATGCATCCTTTTATCCTGATTCGTTGTCTCACTGTTGATGAAGTGCACTGTGGTATGTGGACTTGAAGTAGCAGGAGGAAGATTCTCAGATACATTATGGGACAAGACCTTGTCGCCCTTTCTCCCATGTGACTGTTAACAATTTAAGCATCTTGGCTATCTAAGGTTGGAAGAATTTGCAAAGGGAGCTAGCTGCAGCATCAGCCACACATTGAACCCTCCATTTTTCTGTTTCTTCCTCGTCTTTGGTCTATGAAGATGTCTCATATTTTCTTACAAGTTCTACTGTGTATAAAATGGCTTTCCTATGGCTTACTGTATGTGTGTGGTGCTGGGTTCTTGCAGATGCTCGACAAGTGCTATTTCTGTAGTTTTTTTGAGCATTTCTAAGTAATCCCTAGGCAGTTGGGAGATGGTTCATTTTACCTAGAATCTGAAGTCCTCTCTGCTGCCATGCTGACTCCCCCTATTCCAGCCTTGTAACAGCCTGTGTGATCTTTTGTTTTGAGACAGAGTCTCAATATGAATTTGTAGTGCTGCATGGCCTGAAACTCACTATGTAGATCATGCTGGCCTCAAACTCAAAGCAATCTGCCTGCCTCTGCCTCCTGAATGCTGGGTATAAAGGTGTGCACCACCACATCCATGTGGGTTTTTTTTTTATTTAAATAAAACGTCTTTGTTTTCTCCTTGCATAACCCTTCAAACAGTGCCCCAGCATTCTATTTGTCGGTGCTGTTTTCTCTCTCAGGGGCCTTGTATAGCTCATAGTTCCCAATTTCTCTCTTGTTTTTTCTTGGTAGAAGCCCCTCCCTGAGTCTTACAATCCTAAGGCTATCATCCATAGCAACCACTTGTTCCTTTCTTCACTCTCAATTCTGCTCAGTGATAGGGAGAGGAACATAGCCCAGGTTAGAACACATCCCTTTTGAACCACCACAAATACTGGTTCATCAGGTATGTACATGAACCAAACTGCCCTTCCCATTTTGGAAGATAGCAGGATACATTTCTTTTCTTTTTGGGTCATACTTAGAATATAAAGATAGAGGCTTGGTGACTCTCCGTGACTGTTTTCTTACCAGATTGACAGAAACTGTTGATGCTAGAGAGAATAAGTCCATCTAAGAGAAACAGGGATGGAGGGATGGCTCAGTAGTTCAGATTACTTGCTGCTCTTGCAGGGGACCTGAGTTCTGTTCCTAGCACCCACACAGGGCAACTTACAGCAACCTGTTGTAGGCAGAAGTTTCTGTCCCACAAGCAGCTCCCAAATAAACACACTGAGGCTTATATTAATTACAGATGCTCGGCCTTGTTACTAGCTAACTCAGTCTTGTTACTAGCTAACTCTTACATTTTAATTAATCCATATTTCTTATCTATGCTTTGCCACATGGCTTGGTACCTTTTTCAAGTATGGCATGCTCATCTTGCTTCTCTCTGCGTGTGCTGGAAACTCCAGACTCTACCCTTTTTCCTTCCAGCATTCTCGATTTGGCTTTCCCACCTAATCTTATCCTGTTCAGCTATTGGCCAGTCAGCTTCTGTATTAAACCAATCACAACGACATATATTCTCACAGTGTAAAGGAATATTCCATAACCTATAACTCCAGATCCAGGGAATCTGATGCCTTCTGGTCTCTGAGGGTATCTGTTCACCCATCCACATGCATTTACATAATTTTAAAAAAGAAATGCAGAAACAAAGACAATTAGTAGAAAAAGAGAATCTTGGTGACACTATCTCAGCTCCTGGATCCAGCCTTGCTTGAAGATTTAATACCAGAATTTATAGTCATATAAATCAGTAAATTGGTTTTTCAACTAAAACTAGTTCATAGTAAGTTTTTATCACATGTAAAAAAGACGACTTGATCAAGATAGGGCCAAGTCCTTCCCATGTTGAGGCCCTCTGAGATCTGGTTATCGTCAACCTCTTTTCCTGTTTTTCAGTGATCATCCATACAAATCTTCCTTCAGTTCCTACTCTGTGCCAGGCTCCCTGTGTCAGAGGCTTCACAGGATCTGCTCGTCCACTCACCTCTGTGGCCATGTGTCTGCATACAAGTCATGTTCTTAGGGAAGGCTTCCTAAGCTGTCTGACTAGCCAGGGTCTCCCCCTCCTTCATGGTGTGATGAACCAAGCCCTTCACCATGAGACTGGTTCGTGTTTACAGCCCATCTTTTCCACTCAGTTATCAGCTTCATGAATTTAAAAGCCGTTTATCTGGGAAAGGGTAGGTAAGATGGTCCCACGTTCTAGTCCAGGCTGTCCTGGAACTCACTACATAGCCTAGGTTGGCCGTGATCTCAAAGCATCCCCTGCCTCAGCGTCCTGAGTACTAGAATTATATGGGAACCACTTATCTTACCGCCAGAGTGTGTTTAGCATGGAGCAGTGTATCACAGAAAATAGGTGTCCCATTAATATGTCAGTTGAAAGCAAAAAGAATGAACGTTTGACTTGGAAGTTTTTGATTTCTGTGGGGCAGTGGATAAACACTGGTAGTCCTGAGTCACAATGCCACCATAGAAATCTTCCTAAAGAAGACGACAGTCTCCTGCTGAATCTAGTCCTAGGCTTTATGCTGATTTCTGTCTGCATACCAGGGTGGCCCATGCTCCCAGGAGATGGCAGTGTTGTACAGGCTCTGGTTTACCTAGGCTCTTAAACACTTCTCATGTCCCAGGAGCTATCAGGCTGGACTTTGTCCTCCAGAGCCCTGGACCGCAAGTGAGGGCTCTCTGGAAGAACTGTGTGTGTCCAAAAGAGCGGGGGCCTTTGTCCCCAGAATGGATGCATGCAAATCGAAGACAAGCCCCCGAGTGATCCACCTGCTTTTCTGTGTGGTTTGAGAACTCTGTTCATCTGAGGGTAGCTCAAAAGTGTGCTGGTCCATCCTCCCTGCAAACCCCCCCCCCCAGCCTCTCTCAGAAGACAAGAGTCAGGCCATAGAGTTGCTACTTCTAGGGGCTGTGGAAGATTCTCCCTACTCGTAATTTCTCTCTTGAACCCCTGAGGTTGCTACTGTAAGGATAGACTGATCTAACTACCCCCACAGACCCACATGTGACCCTGCATCAGTCACTTACTATGTGACCCAGGATAAGCCCCTCACTTCCCCCCCACCCAACAAGACAGTAGCAATGCCTGGTTCCCAGGCCTGTGATTAAGGCAACCATGCGAGTGTGGCTGGAACACAGTAAGTATCGCCCTCCCTTGCTCTCTGTCACCATCCTCACCCCACTACCACATGCACAAGGATGAACGTGCAGGGAAAACTCCACAAGGTGGTTGGATGTAAAACCATCCTTCTTCCTACCCACCTCTTTGATCCCCAGGGTGACTGTAAAGCCAGATTACCCAGAGCCTGTGGTCATTGGACTACATCCCAGGCAGGTAATCCATGCCACCAGCCCGTCCCACAGGGCAGCTCCTGCTGCTCCCCAGGGTGGAAACCAGGTGCGTCTGGGATCCCGGCTTCACCACGGCCCAGAGGCCTTGGCTCCTTTTCAGTTCGTTTCTGTCTTCTGAGGCACGGCATCTGGGCTGGAGTGCTGGCAGCGTTTTGGCCTCTCGTTGGGCCCTTATCTCAGAGCTGTGAGAGCGCCATTCCTGCCATGTCAGGACCCATTAGAGCGCCTTCTGCTGAGGCTTTTGAAGGAATAATCTGCCTGTAGAGGGAAGGGACTGTGCCAAGCCAGGCCAGATGGAGTCAGTAATGAAGGCCCCAGATTAATCTTGCTTGTCTCTTCTTCCCACACGAAGGCTCAACCCGAGCGCTTGGCAGTCTCAAGACAAATTACACTTGTCAGCTTCAAAGCCGAAGCTCCCTTCCAAGCCAGATTGTTTGTGCCTTTTCTTTCTCTCTCCTTGTCTCCTTCTCCCTCTCTCCCGAAGCAAGCACCGGAGTTAAAAAAAAAAAAGTGAGGTGCGTAGGAAATATGATATTTTCCCACGGTTATAAGAAAGTCTTCCATTGGGTATTTACTATGTGCTGGACACTGAGGGAGGCCTGTACATACATTCCACTTATTTCTCACGATATCCCTAACATGCTTTGGATGCAATGGCCCCATTTTACAGACTAGGAAAGTGGGGTTCAGATATCAAGGACATACAGCTAGTGAGTTGCAGGATGAAAACACAAGCCTAAGTGTACAATTCCACCTACAGCAGGAACACATTCTTCTGTCTTTGCAGTCAATCTCTCTGAGAGCTTGACCTCCAGGGAAACCTTGACCTTATTCTGAAGCCAGGCATGCAGTCCCTATCCTCCTCATTGTTAAAAACTCTCCTGGAATCATGGACTGAGAGTAATGGGTAAGTAACAGTTAGGTTCCCAGACACACATGCTAAAGAGCACTCTAAAAACAACCCTTTGGTCATTGAGCTATTCAGGAAGAAAGATCCCAGGACTAACTATGTATATTACCCCATACACTCACAAGTCACGTTAGCAGCAGACAGGTCCTCAAAGTACAGCCAGGTATGGTGGCATGTGGTATAACCCCAGCACCGAGGAGGCTGGGGTGGGAAGTTCATGAGTTTGAGTTTAGCCTGGGCCGTACCGTGAGACACTTTCAGAACATCCACTAAGGCCAGAAGCACTCAAAGAAACTATGAACTCTGTCATGTTCACTGGTTCCCCCAAAAACTTTGGCCCAATTCTATTTCTCTGGGCGACCCAGGAGCATCCACTGAAGGAGCCCTCATTACCGGTCTGAGAGCCTTGCTGGGCGCAGTCCTGTGTTTGGATTAACACAGCAGCAGTGCTCGAGAGTCAGTAAAATGCCGTCTGTGTGTCTGAGGCCACACCCCAGGCCCTGCACTCCTAAGTGACTAGGAGGAGCCTGGCTCTCCTCTAGAGCATAAATAAACTAAGATCAGGAGAGGTGAGCACCTCAGGTAGACAGGCATCGTTCAGTTCCTGAATGGCGTCAATGTGGGTATTGTGCATTTGGTGGGCTAATTGAGAAGGGCAGGCCATGCTTTCCCTTTGCTCAAACAGCTCTGGTCCCAGAAGTACAGACATTGCAGAGAACAGAATGCCATGGTGAACCTGTACACATGTCTACCTACATGGTTTCTGGTGATTCTTCATAAGAAAGGATTTACTTCTGGGAACTATTGTTCGCACTTTGATTTTGTACGTGCTGTGCCCCACTGAGTTTCTGCTCTGTAGCCTAACAGTGTTCAGGCATTTGCACTGAACCAGACCAAGCAGCCACACTCCTTACCTTCCTCTCTGGTCCTGTTTTCCATTTCCCACTGGTGTCTGAGTCCAGGCAGAATCAGTGGACAGAGGAGCCCAAGGAGCGTCTGTGAAGATGGCCCCGGGATGTGGAGCCCATCAGAAATGGAGAAAGTGGGCCTCAGTCTGTACAGGCAGAGGATGGCCCACAGACTGGACCTTGTGAACGAGGGAACAGACAGTGTTCTTCCCAGAAAGAGCAGGAGATGGAGGTGAAGGCTGGAAGCTCTAGGCCCCAAACACTGGCCTTTACATGATTCTAGCGTGTCAAGTTAATGTGTCACAGCAGCACACGTGAGCCTAGTTATGGGCAGACCCCAGTGCCTAGCAAGGTCCCCACCCCCATACACACATAGATACCATCTCCCCGTTACTTGTTCTTTTCCTGGAGTTCTCACTCAAATGGTTCCAAAGACCTTAATTTCTTTGATAATAAAAGGTAAAAGATTTATATGAACTCTCGAGAGAGCCAAGCATAACCTTAATCCCTTATAACCACTCCAGGATCCTCTCTTTAAGGGGACCTGGGCCCCTCTTGTTTGGTTTTGGCCCAGGGCCTCTCCTGGTTCCAGAGTTTTTCATTACTCATTTCCCCGGAGGCTGGTGCAGGATACTGCCAAAAGGAGGATCAAAGTCCAAGTGGGAAGATCTACAGGACTTTTTTTTTTTTTTGCGGGGCATTTTAAGTCTTGGTCTCCTGTGGAGACCCAGGCGATCTAATTATTCCAACTGGCAGGGTGAAGCAATGAGCAGTTACTGAACTGCTGCTGGGTGCGGGTGGTTCTCTTCAGAGTTGCGTGGGATGCACCAGGTCACTGGGCAGCGGCTTGCCCCTCCCTTTTTCTAGGCAAGCCTTTCTCAGAGACCACGGAGATGTTTCCTTCCTCGCTTGCTTGCTTCCTTCTGCAGATGTTCACGTGCCAGCTGGGCATGCAGCGGTGACCAGGGGAGGGTACAGTCTCTGCCCTTAAGGAGCCTCAGTTTGGAAAGTGTGTTAGTCTGTTTTGTGTTGCTGTGACAGAATATTATAGATGGAATGCCATTTTGAAAATAAAGACTGGAAAATCATTTTGTATACTTTGGTATTTGTGAAGGCCTTCATTATGTGTCAAGACACGACAGAGGATGTCACAAGGCAAAAGATTACGTGGGAGAGGGCAGGCGATTCACCTCAGAGCACAAAATCCTAGGCTCACTAGGCTGGCCGGCCAGTGAATTCCAGGGATCTGCCTGTCTCTGCCCCCCAACATCGGGGTTACCACTATGCACAGCTAAGCCTGCTTTTTATGTGAATGTGGGGGTTTTGAGTTTAGGTTTTTATGCTTGCAGAGCAAGAATTCTTACAGAACAAGGCATCTCCCTGGCCCCCCAGGGTCAGTATTTTATTATTACAGGTGGCTAGAGCTGGAGTAGTCTTTGCATTGTAAAAGATAAGTCAAGAGCAGTTCAAGAAGGGGAAGTGGAGAGTTAGTTGCAGCATGAGCCTGAGAACTCTGATGGGTGACTCCAGTTGGGGTCCTTTTTCTGCACTGCCCCCCCTCCTTTCCTAAATCTCCCCTTTATCTATTCTGTGCACATCTTCATTAAAGCCTCGTCTCAGAAGTCAACTAGACACCCAACCCTCACTCTCAGTGATTCTGGTTTTCCATCCTGCTGACTGAGGATGAATTCAGTGTGTTGGCGCTTCAACACCATGCTGTTCTCAGCAGGAACTTGCAAAGCCTGGTGGGTCCAGGGAGCATCAAGTTCTGGGTCCCAGGAGTCAGCATTAGTTTTCGAGGAATCAATCTGCAGAAACTCTTTTATGGGTACCCAGAAGAGGAATGAGCAGGCTCAGGATCGGGGCAGAAATGGGATGGAACTGGTATAAATCCAGAACAGAGATGAATCCAAAACACCCAGGACCTTGGAATCTGAAAATGTGATCCTTTTTACAAGTAATTAAGTTTTTTTTTTTTTAAGGTTCATTTGGATTCAGTATGACTGGTGTCCTTATAAAATGGGAGATATTTAGGCATAGTTTGGAAGCTTTGAAAACCGTACCTAACAGGTGGGGCATATTGGAGTGCCCCAGGATTCTGCAATGGACCCTTGTTTCTCTCTAGCTAGGTCCATTGTCCACTTTCTTTATTTCAAAGACATCCTTTGATCAATAAATTTTAAGTTTTGGTCTCCAGCCATGGGCTCTCCCCAGAGCTTCAACTTTCCAAATTCTGCTGCCAATTTGTTATTGACTGACATGCCTTTTAAGACATCTTAAATTCATGTGCCTTAAACAGAAGTCCCCAGCCTCTGAACTACCATGATCATTTTAATTTTCTTTTTCACTAGACTGGCAGTTAATTTTATGTCTCAATTTGAATGGTTCATGGAGTGCCCGGATATTTGGTGAAACATTTCTTTGTGTGCATTTATGAAGATGTCTGCATGAGATGCACATTTGAGTCTGTGGGCTGAGGAAAGCAAATTGCCTTTCCAAAGGCATGGTGGATATCATCCAAGCTGTTGGACGTCCTAATAAAATGGAGGGAAAAAAAAAGCTCAGAAAGAATTTTCTGTCCATGCCTGACTGTGTTTGCTCCAGGCCTTGGCCTGCAGCTACAGCCTACACTCTCCTCACTCTGCAGACGTATACTAGGACCATGCCATTGACTACCCTCAGTCTTTAGCTTGCTGCCCTGAGTTAGTTCTGGTGTCACTTTACCCTGGCCACAGTCTAGAGCAATTCTAGTGCAATGATCATAGGCTGGGTAGCCCCCTCGGAGAGGAGCAGAGTGTGTTTGTATTTCAAAATGATTCCATCTTCTAATCTCTAGAGATGAAGTCCTTGCATTGCTTATCTATCCTTTAGATCTTAGAATTCTTCTTTCTGGCCCATTCTGTGTTCATTTAGAAGCTTTAATGAACATATTTTAGTCTCAATCATTGTTGTCTCCCTGAAGTTAGTCTTAACACACAGTAGATCATGCTTGTTAAATAGACTCTTGGCTACAAAAAGGCCTTGGATGAATCAACTCCAGTGTCTGCTCATTCTTAAAGTTACTACTTATTGTGTGACAGGCACTGAGTTAAAAGGTTCACGTGTTCATCCACCCTTCTGGAGAATGTTGAAAAGTGTTATCCACATTATACAGATGAAGAAACCAAGGCCCGGAGAGGTGAAGAAACATGTTCCAATCATACCACTAGGAAATAGAGATGTCAGGGTCAAGTCAAACCTTTGATCCCAAGTACTACACAATTTTACCTTTAAAGGCAAAGAAAACCCTCCTGGCAAAAAATATCTTCAGATTATTGTAGAAGATACATGTGAAACAAAACGTGTTTACAAAATGAAATTGACACACTAAAAGTTTTTACTACTTTTTATTAATGTTATGTGACTATCATACCATACATATATGGGCATCATCCATCTATCCATTTCTCCATTCACCATCCATCCACTTACCCATCTACTTGTCCATCCACTTATTTACCTGTGCATTCATATGTCCATCCATCCATTTATTCCTCTATTAAGCTATCCATTTGTCCACCCACCCATCCACCCACCCGTCCATCTATCACATCCATCCTACAGTCCTCCATGGATAGGCCCTAATCTGGTATTTGATCTTCACAACCCATTCCCATGACTTAGGGCTTTTCTTACCATTTCTCACACTCAGAACAACTTCCCTCCTCTTCTCTGTTCATACAGATTCTATTTTTTTCCCCCACACTGAGCTCAAATTGCTCATTTTCTTTGAAGTTTTGTTTCTTATTGTATCATCCTAAATAAACGCAACCTAACTCTAGACTGGATGTTACATTCAGAATACAAGAATACTCAGAGGCCGAGGGAGGGGCTTGGTTGGTAAAGTGTTTGCCACTCAAGTATGAGGACCTGAGTTTGCGCCTCCAGAACACACAGGAAATCTGGTGGCAGTACACACTCGTAATCTCAGTGCTTTAGAAATAGACAAGAGAATTTCTGGGATTCACTGCCAGCGACTCTAGCAGAACTGATGAGCTCCAGGATTAAGTGGGAAACCCTGTCTCAAAAATGAGGGAAAAAAATCAGAAACTTACTACTCTGAGTGTCCTGAAGTATATACACATATAAAAAGAATTTAAATGGAGTTACCATATTAACGGGGGAGAATTATTAATTGTTTAATGAGTTTAGAAGCCATGTAAATCCTCAAATGAATAGTTATATCTTAGGCACTTTTCTATGTGCATTGGAATGCGCATGATCCCAGAGACCCACTGGATTCCTGTTTAATCGTTGTCGGATCAAGCATCTTCAGTGGTTTACCTCCTTCTCTCAGTTGTCAAGAAACAAAGGAGTCAGGAAGCTCTTTGGGAAATCTCTGAGGGCTCCATAGAGTCTGGGGCTTGACGTGCTGGCTTAGGCTAAGGCTCCAGCAAGACTCTGCCTCTGGGTCCTGGGATTCTCTGCATCGTTGGGGCTCTTGCCAGGTCATTTTGGCAGCAAAGCTCTTCCACCCAACATCTGGAGAAGGCAGTTGCAGAAATGACTGATAACGGAGTCATCTGGGCCTAGATCTCTATCGGGGTCTCTCTTTCTGGAGGACATGGAGGCTGATGATCAAATCCAGGATCCCAAGTATGTTAGGAGAGTACACTCTATAACACTGAGCTTCACTGGGCTCATATAACATATAACATATAACATCTGGGCCCCACTGGGATCTCTTGAAGTCAGAACTAAGGATACTGAAGGATGGCTCACCAGAATGAGCACCAAGCAAGCAGGTGAGGGGCATGCAGGAAGTGGCCAAGCAGGAAGCTGAGCTAGGTAGGCATGGGGCTCAGACATCAATGAGTGCAAAAATGGCAAAATATGTAGTAGTCCTGCTGCTGCTGTGGGAGATGGCATGCACAGCTTGACAACCTGCCTGGGGAGTGAGGAAGTTACCATGAGAGCGGCCACTGGACTCTCAATGATAGGACTTCTGTATTACTTACTATTCTATGTGCAGGCATGCTTCCCTCCATTAGAAAAGAGGTAAGAAGCCTGGGCTCTTTGTACATGCCTGTGATCCCAGCCACTTGGGAGGCTAAGGCAGGAAGATCAGTGTCTCTCAAGGCCTGTGTGGGTCTCACAGTGTGTGAGGCTAGCTCGGTAACTTAGTAAGACCCTGTATCAGATTAAAGCAAAACAAAACAAAATACTGGGGATGTAACTCAGTGGTAAAGCTCTTGCCTGGGATGCATGTGAGGCCCTGCACTCAATCTGCATGACCATAGAAGGGAGATGGGGGTGGTGGAGGTGGAGACAGAAGAGAAAATGGAAATGGAAAAGAAGAATTGACCACAAAGAGATATGCTGCTGATGCTGAAAGGCCGTGAGTCCTCAGGACAAGTTCCCCTGCAGTGGAGAGGAAGACCTGACATGAGTGTGGGTGCAGGGGGTGGGGGTGAGGTGGGGTGGGAGGGGTGGGGGGGGGGGCGGGGATACAACAGTCTCTGCTACCATGCAGGGTTGCCAGCCCTAACAAAGTTCTCAACTACAGCAGGCACTCAGTATTTTTCCATTAAATGAATGAGTCTACAGCTGCACCCATTTGGGAATGGCCACAGGAAGGATGGGTAGGAAACTAGAAAATTCCAGAACAAGTTGAAACTAGATAGGTAATAGAGGTCCATAATTTATTTTTATAGTCATCCAGAAGATGCTAACAAGATGCTTTATATGTTAACCCAAATAAAAAGCAGTCCTTTCTTTTCAAACAAGTCCATTTGTTGTGTGAAGCACTTGTTTACCAAATTAGAGTTTGATGTCAGAAGAAGTAAGGAGGGGATAAGGCAAGAAAAGAGTGCAACAGTTGAAAAAAATAAAGAAGCAAGTTCCGTGGGCTTCATACGCCATGTTAATATACTGTATCAGTTGACCACAGTGGTTGGGTAACCTTGACTGGATTCTACATCTAATTTCATCATTTACCTCCTAGTCTTGGATATTTGCTAAATTTTCACCCTTAGTTCTCTTATTTCCATAGGGAACTAAATCCCTTCTTAAGGCTTTGTAAGAATAAATGAGATGAAA
The DNA here is from genome assembly GCF_004664715.2 of Peromyscus leucopus. Lineage (NCBI taxonomy): Eukaryota > Metazoa > Chordata > Mammalia > Rodentia > Cricetidae > Peromyscus > Peromyscus leucopus. Next base: position 103,041,869 of record NC_051064.1, read on the forward strand.
AAAAAATGGACATAATGACTTCTCATGCTGTCTGCTAGCAGCAAGGCCAAATACATGGCCAACTACATTCTCCATCAAGGACTCCAGTCTGGGGACTCAGAATCTTCAGGATCTTGTACAATAAATGACACAAACAAGATTCAAAGGAAACAATGTAGAATTGAATGGAATCACTCATTGACTTCTCCCTTTCTACCCAAGGAATACTGATGGTTACTTCCAGAGTTTTGAACGTGTAGAACTTGAAAACAAATGAACCGGAAGCTAGACTCAGGACTTTTTTACTCATCTTACCCTCATTCCAGCTATGGACAATTTTATGTAATGGCAAAAAACCAAACTAAACTACAACAAAAGCTAGTTTGAATCATGTGGAAATGCTACTTCTATAAGTTGAAATGGTGACATATTAGTAATAATTTTGCAGGTTTGTATCATATGCTTGTTGGCTTTACTTTCTTCATTGTGTGGACAGAACTTGAGGTTTAGGAGGGTAAGATAGTGTGGGTCTTAGAGCCTTCTCACTCTGGGTTGTGTTCAGGAACCTGTGGGGGCCTTGATAAATGCAGATAGTGGATCTGAGGAGGAGCAGATAATTACTTTTTCTGGAGCTCCCATGTAGTTCTTGATGGTTAATGGACCAAACACTCTGAGTGGTTAATTTAGACTTGGTTGACCCTAAAAGAGATGCTGGGGTTGCCATAGAAGTCAGATAAGGAGATGACCAAACAAGTATTCTGTGTTTTATTAAAAATGGGACTTTGGGCTGGACATGGTGGCTCACATCTGTAATCCTCCAGAAGCTAAGGCAACCCAACAAACCACCACCCACCCACCCACCCAACCAACCAACCCCAAACTAACCAACCAACCAATGAACCAACCACCCACCCAACCCACCAACCCCAAACCAACCAACCAACCAACCAAACTGAAACCAAGACAAAATGACCCAAACAATAAATAATAAAAACAGATTTTCCTCTCGTCTGACTTTTTTGGATGCCTACCAAGTACTCACTGAGCATGTGCAAGGCCCTGTCTGTCAACCAGAAGACAGCTCTAGTTTCTTTTCCTTTTGTCCCCTCTCTCCCCACTGACCCTCCTTTCTTCTCTACCCTTTCACAGTCCCTCCTCTTTCTCTTTTGTAGTGGGCAGCCATTCCAGCTTTGGTCTGGAAGTTCCAACCCCACTGAGGCTTCGGTAACTATCATATCTACAAGACAGGGCCAAAAGAGGACCCTGAAGACCCAAGATCTGAATGCGCCAAGCTCTCTTCCTGCTTGGACCCTGGACGCTAGAGGTGGACTGAGGAGAGTTCTCCAGAGAACACTGCTGGACTGCGCTGCGTCTTTCCCAGAACCCGCCACCTACCTTTCCCTTTATTTCTAAGTTTCGCCATTAAATAAATCTCCCTTTTAACTACGTGGAGTGGCCTTAATAATTTCATCAATACTCTTTCTTTTTTGACTTCTCTTTCTTTTGGTCAATATTACATTTGTTGTTGTTATTACTATTAAAGTACAGAAATAGACTCTGGTTTCATTAAGGCAAAGGGAGAATTAACTAGAAGTCACAGACATCCAGAAAATCTGACAGACAATGCTTAGGATAGAGGTGAGAACCAACATGGTTCCACCAGATTCTGAAGATGGCACACTTCAGACACATGGTAGCTCGTAGGAGTTGTGGCTGGAATACCTCCTAGTTGTCTCCCATGGTGCTGAGGATGTCATCGGGGCTGGGGGGGTCCCCACATGCTAAACTAGCACTCTACCACTGAGCTACACCCCCAGTTCAGGACACTTCCTCTTGATAGAGATTTGACTACTCCAGCCAAGCCTTCCCTCTGCCCTGCTCTATAACCGCTGCCATAAAAACATTTAATACTTCTCCATTCCCACAGGAGCACTAAGTCCATGGCAAGGGTTTCAGGTGACTGATCTTGGGTTTCATACTCAGTCTGTAGCTGCCAGGAGGCCAGGAGAAGGAGGCAAGACTACCCAGGGCAGGTTTCCCCCGGTAGAACGTGGATTACTGCTGGATAGCCACAACTATGCACAGCTTAGTTTCCTTTCTTCAGCTTTCTAGAAAAAAGAAAAGAAAAGAAAAGAATTCTACTACCCCTCAATTACTGAGAACCTCAAAGAAAGAAATGAAAAGTATAGCCATTAGTTTGAAAGTCTAATGACCCGAATCTAAACAGTGCCAGGCATTTTAATTCACTCAGTTATAGGAGAAAGGCGTCTCGTTGATTTTAAAATCTGTTATCAAAAGCACTGAAGTATGTTCTGTCCCTCCCACCCTTCATTCTATAGAGGGAAAACGTGACACTCTCTTCCTTCATCTCATCCTCTATTTACAGATGCCTGTGTTTGATGACCATTAATTGGTCACCTGTATAATTCAAGACCTGTGACCCGTGACAGCAAACAAGTATAAACCGCTCTGACCGAGTGCTATTGTAGGGTGTGATTATGACCTAAGTGAAAGTAAGTGCTACAGCAGAGTTAATCTGAAGGGCTCTGAAATGGAGGAGAGCCTCTTTCTTCAGTGAGAAAGTTGTAGCTGCCTCTGGTGGTCAAATTTATTCTTACAAACAAAATGTTTTTAGACTCAAATCTTTGATGTTTTCTTTTGTTTGGGGGTGGAGAGGAAAGAGCTTCTTTGGCTTACATTTCCACCTTACTGTTCGTCATTGAGGGAAGTCAGGGCAGAAACTCAAACAGGGCAGGAACCTGGACACTGGAGCTGATGCAGAAGCCATGGAGGGTGCTGCTTATTGGCTTGCTCCTCAGGGTTTGCTCAGCCTGCTTTCTTTTCTTTTTAATTAAGGAAATTATTATTCGTTCCACATAACAACCACAGATCCCCCCTCCCTCCTCCCACTCCCTTCCTAACCTTGCTCCACAGCCTACCCCCATCTCCTCCTCTGGAGTCCAAGCTGGCACATTCAGCTGAGGCAGGTCCAAACCCCTCCCCCTGAACCAAGGCTGTGCAAGGTGTCCCACCATAGGCAATGAGCTCCAAAAAGCCAGCTCATGCACCAGGGATGGCAAGAGACTTATTCTCTAAAGTTAAGGGTGGATTTTTTGGCTTTGAAAACATCAGAGCTTGAGGACCATCCCTGACGTTTTCAAAGCAAATAAAAAAAAAAAAAAAAAAAAAATAAAAAAAAAAAAAAATCCACCCTTTAGAGAATAAGTCTCCTTGCCATTGCTACCAGTAGAGGGCAACAACAGGATGGCTCAAAAAGAGAGGGAAGCCCACAGGAAGTATGCTTAACTTCCCTTATTTATGCAGGAGCTGGAAAAATAAAGACAGGCAGTAAAAATCCTTTTCCTTTTCTCCGGTAGAAACCTGTTCCAAAGCTTTGTGGTCTGTTCTCAAGTCCTTATACTTTATACTAAAAAGAAATCAGGTCTGATGTGAAATCAGTGGGATTTCAGCAACAAAAACAAAAAATAAATGAAAACTAAACCAAACAAACCACCACCAACAACAACAACTAAACATTCATCAGTGTTAAGATCATGTCTTTGTAGAGCAATTGATCTGCAGAATTTGTAAGACAACTACTTGGTGGTGGTCTAGGAAATCAGGAGCGTTCAAAGAAAACAACCCATAGTCAAGTGAAACAGAAATGTCTTGGTCGCTTCGAGCCGTTGGTCATGCTCTTCTTAGTGCTTTAGTTAAGGGACGTACTTATAAGACGTGAAAAAGTAAATGAACTCCACTCTGTGATTTGAGGCTGCTGACCTCTACAGACCTCTCCATCCTCAAAGTATGAGAGTATCTTCAGAGTTGAGTTGTGTAGTTGATCCTTCAACTAGTTGATATCCATAGGTGCCTGCATGTCTGTGGCTCTTTGAGATCTTCAAAGCATAGTCTCTGTCTGGAGGAATTTATGAAAATAACTAACACAGAGAGAAGTTCATTCAATTGGCTGTGTTTAATCAACTCAACAAAAGCAAAGCTGACAACCGAGTGTGCATGCTCAGGATGGATAGCCTTGTGATGGAATATTGTCCAGTGCTGGCATGAAGTAAGGGTTTTCAGATTGGCTGGCACCCTGGCGTTCCTATACTGTAGGGTAAGCCCAGGCAAATCCTCCTCCTCTCTGGGAGGTGCAAGCAACAGAATGCTGGGTTTGATCCTGGGAGCAATTTCTGATCCCCATGGGAAATGGACACGTTCACTGCTTTGAGCCTCAGCTTTCCTATCAGTGGTGTGGGACTCAGCACTATCATTCAGTGGATCGTGGAAGATACTCTGTGCAGCCTTCGAAAAGTATTTAGTTGCTGTGATTAGGCTCTTTGGCGACAGGGTTTCTCTACATAGCAGAGGTTAGTCTTAAACTCCTGATCCTTTTGGGATTATAGAGTTAAGCCACATGGCCTGCAAGCTTCCTCTTTTGAATGCTGGGAATAGGAAAGGTTTTTATTTTATATAGTTGCTGTAAGGACTCCGTGTAAGGAAAACAATGTAAATTGCTGAGCATGGCATTGCTAGTACAAGAGAAGATTGGATTGTTTCTTGCTAGAATAGGCAGGGGAGGCTTCCTGGAGCAAAGAGCCCTGAAGGATGTACAATTTGCAGGAAGAACCCAGACACAGGCATTTTCTTAGGCATGGGATATACAAGAAAGGTGTGGAGCTTCAGCTCCAGTCAGATACTTATAATGGCCACTAGACTCAGGGACGGTCGCACTGCTACAACCCCACCCCAGAGGTTGTGAGGGCAATGGTTTCCCCAGCCTCTTGTTTCTCTGGGCCTTAGCTTTTGTGTCAATTGTGGACGACAGGAATAGTTCCTCACCAGGGACTCCTTTAGTGCTATCATTCTTCATCTCAGTCCACACTTCTTCCACATCTGTGTTCACGTGACTCCAGAGGCTTTTTCAATTGACACATGACCCTCTCAGGGCTAACACAGGAGATAGTGTCCATTCTTCCATCCATAGATTCATCCATAAAGTGTTCACTAAGCACTTTTTATGTGTAAAGTGTTGTTCTAGGTGCCAGAATTTGCTTCCTGTTTACATTCCAGTCTGATTACCTGATTTCAGTGGCTTTTCATAGCCAAGTGTTAACTCCAGGCCACATACACCATGCCCTTGCCTGGCTCTCTGTTTAGTTCATGTTGTTACCCATCTCTGTACTGTCCTTCCCAGAGACCCAGGCTGACCAACATCTAATGATTCCCATGATTTTAGAAAACATTCTTTCTCTAAGTCTGCTGCCAACCCTACCTTGGGCTCCATCCCTCCTGAGGCTAGGACATGATGCCTTCCTCTGAGCTCACATAGCTCTGACTCTAGCTGTTCCTGTATTTTAGTTCAACATTTCCGCAGCTTTCTCTCCTGTTGGGTTTGCAGTTTGGTGAGGCAGGTGGTGAACTTTAATCATCTTTGCAACCCAGTACCTAGCAAACTGCTTGGCACACAAGAGCCAATTAAGTATCTGATGAATGAGTCTGCTGAAGCTTTGGAAGTGGGTCAGAACGGTGATGTGAATAATAATGACAATAACAGTGACCACCTTAGATCATGTACTTCTTACACGTCAGACTCTGAGCCAAGCTCTATACATCTGTGATCTGTTTAGTTAAAACCTCACAGCAGACTGTGAGGACGAGGAATTGAGGTTGCTGAGAGAGCATCCCTGGGGTCAGAGGCCAGGACTGGAATTCTAGCTACTTGAGTCCACGGTGGACTCCCGCATTCTGTTCCTGCAAGAAGGGACACGACTGAAGTACAGGTGGTGATAAATGCTTCCTCTTCTTGCCATGCCAAGCACTCTGCAACTGGACTGTATCCACCTGGGAAAGAGGGGGTACCTTTTCCAGTGTGAAAAGGGCACCCTATGGGCAAACACTGGCCCTGTCTAGCTCCACTCCTTGCACAAACTGCCCAGCCCTACTTCTGCCTTGACTTCCTATATGTAGTGTGGGGTTAGGGTGTTCAGCTTCACGGGGCTCTTCTGAAGGAAAGCAGGGTGATGCCAGGGGTATTCTTGGGACTTGTTACATGTGTGGATTTAAAGTAGTAGTAATGGTCCTACGGACCAAAGACGAAGATTTAGAGTGGAATGAATTGGCTGAGGCACGAGGATCAAGATTTCAGAAGCAAGCAAGCAGAGATGACTGAGAATAGACTATGGGGGCATGCTTCTATTGAGGTGACAGAAAGATCTCAGAGTCAGAAGACCTGAAAACATTGAGCAAAGATGAATGAGAGCAGAAGTTGGCCACATGCTGGGTGTTTCTGGACATTAAATTGGAAGATGACTTTTGGATTTGACAGAGATCACTGGGGACCTTGGAAAGAAAACAATGACGGCCTCTTGAGAGAGGAAATAGACACTGTAGGTCAGGAGTCTATGAGCACTATGACTGTCATCTTTGTAGTACATTAGGTGGTGAGGCGCTGTGGTCTGAATGTTTTGTCCACTCAAATCCATACACTGCTATCCTAATCATCAAGATGATGATGGTATTTGAAAGTGGAACCTTTAAGAGCTAACTGGGCCATGGGCATGGGATTAGTGTCCTTATACAAGCAGCCAGAGAGACACTTCTTTGTCCCTGTACGATGTGAGAACACAGTAAGAAGACATTGTCAGTGGAAGAGTTTAGGCCCTTGTTGTTACCAAATCTGGACTTCCCAGTCTCCAAATACATGAAAAACAAATTTCTGTTGCCGACAATCTATTCGGTTTATGGTATTTTCTTATAGCAACCTGAATCTACTAAGACACAGAGTGTCACTAACATCAGTTGCCTTAGAGGGATCAAGATTGGCAAACCTTCCCAAGTACATTATTTAAGGTGAGAAGCCTTCCATTCCAAATGCCAGACCAATGGAGCTCTAGGGAAACACAGACCCCTCGCCATCTGAATCCTGTATCTTTCTGGAGACTCTTGAGATAACAGGAAAGATGGCTTGCCTCAGCTATTCAATTCATGGAGGAGACTCTTATTTAAGGACAGAAGAGTTAAATGCATGATTTTAGGTGCAAGAAAGTCAGCAGAAAGCAGATGCAAAAACGTATTAGGGGCAATGTGTTCAAGTTCCCAAGTGGGAGTCATGCTGGTGGGTGGTGGGTTGGATAAAGCAAGGGTGGAGATGCACAAACAAGCCAGAGGTGTTGCAGAGGGAAGCTGAAGGCCCTGTGGATGGCCTGCCTGTCTTAGAACAGAGACTGCTAACCACACCTTGAGGAATGGTGGAAAGCAGTGCATCTCTCATGCGCCATTGGCCAAACTTCAGCCACAGAATCATCCCTGGGGACTGGAAAGTATCATCAACTTATATACAGCATCTTTCTGCATCCTTGGTACATAGCATGATGTCTAGAGTACAGTATATGCTTGGTAAACTGTTGAGTAAATTATCTTTACTTGTACACTGCTTGAGGTTCAAAGATGCCTGAGACCTAATGTCCTAGAGGTGAGCTAACGACTGAGCTTATGCTTAGAGCTGTTCTTACAAATGCTGATGTGCTACAGGGATCTCTTCATTTTCTCTGCACATCTACATTTGCTACCTGGGTTAAGTCGAAAGCCTGTCGTTAGTGAGCCTGGTAGAGTGATGCTGACTTGCTTTCAGTGAGATAAAGATCAGGGTCTTTCTTCCAAAGCTCGGGGCTATAGGAAGTTGAGCTTATCAGCCAAAGAGTACATTAACCAACTACCATTTCCAATCAAATATGAGATTTACCCAGCCCTGCGTTCTGTGAACCAGACCTCGACCTGAGTTCTTTAGCTAACTAGTACCAAGATGAACAGGCAAGTTACTGACTGAGCTAACCAGTCTCCGGATAATTTAAGTAGTTCCCTGTCTAATTAGCCACAAAGCACCACAAATTCAAGTGTGCCCTACACAGTTTAAAGCTCAGGAGTAGGATTCATCTGTGTGATTTTTTTTTATAATGGCTTTTAATGAATAATGTGAGCTTGGGAAGGAGAGCAGGTGGGGTGGGTCAGAAATTCCCTGAAGGGCAGATAAAGTGCTTCTTATCGAACTGGCAAAACTAGCCAAGATGCAGAGCATGACGGGGACTATGTCGGGCAGGGAATGCTAGGGATATTTTTATAAACAGCTCCAGGGCTATCAACAACGCAGGGCCAGGGCAGAGATTGCCATATATGCAGATGATATTTCTTGAAGAACAGTGCTTGTGAGAGGGGGTGGGTGCCAAGGAGCCCAAGAAGGAAGAGGAAAGCCGAGGCTGGCAGTTGTAAAATAAGTCAGCGCTGTGGCCAATGTCTCTGACTCATTCAGGTTGCCTTGGGGAAGCAGGCAGGGTGGCAGGGTGCTGGTTAGATGTGAAGAGGGTGATATATCTTGGTGCTGAGAGCCCTGGCTGAGCATTAGAAGGCAGCTGGACCTGTAAGGATGAGCGCTTGGCTAAAGCAGAGATGCACCTCATTTTAAAGAACCAGGTCACTGGTACTCTCAGGAATAAACCATGCCCCTACCTGAACCAAAAATCTATCTGGTGAATTTGGCTATCCCACAGAGGATAATTTGCCTTGACTTCTGAACTCCAGAACAGTATCCTATCTCATGAGAAAATGACCCATTTCAAGACAATATTCCTACTATCCAGAGAGAAGCCAAGCCATGGAGTCAGTAAGTTCTAATCCTCCAATGATTTCTTAATAGCTATGGTGGCATAGGCAAGTCTCTCAACCTCTCCGGGTTGTAGTTCCCTCTTCTACATGATAGAACTCTGTTTTGAGGATCGATGAGGACTGCTTAAAACATGTCACAGCAAGCAGCAGGAACTTGGTGGGAATGGTGTCTTCCACCTTCCACTGTGGGAATCAGATGAAGTCCTACTTGAACGTGTACTATTGACGTGAGCATGGCTATGTTAGGACCCCAGTGCCTCAGACCTACAGGAATGGCATGTCTTACCCTGGTCCAGTATAGATATTGAGTGTGTGTAGAAAGTATCAGCCACACCTTCCTCCTTCCAGATGTTGACCTTATAGGCAGAAGCTGCCAACCACAGTTCCATCTTCCTGGGTGACTACAACCTGAGACTGCTCCCCTACAAAGACCTGCTACCAAGATTAGATAATGGCCTCCTTATAGCTCTTCATGTAACATTGGTGCTGAGTTTCTGGGCTGTGGTTGGTGTGTCTTTATCAGATCCCACAGCCCACCTGATCCCAGCTTTTCTGTACATTTGTATCATTCCTTCATTCCCTGTGGCCCAAGTCAAGTCAATCCCGACACTATGTGTATCTTTGCTATCCACCCTACTCGGTGATCTTTGGAAAGAGGTCACTCGTTCCACCTCAAGCCTACTCTTCCCTCTCTGCCAGGCCACACTACTCACCTGCCCACTGGCTGCCCTGGCTCGAGTGGACCTCTACTGGCTGTAGCCTGCTTAGTGAAAGTTCCTTTTACTACTAGTCTATGATTAATGCCCAGGTAAGATAAGCTTATTCTTCTATGGCTCTTGGAAAGTCCAGGCAGACAAGGTAGTAGTATTAGATAAAGGCTGAGTTCCCTAGCTAGGCTTTATATAAGGAACCAAAAGCTGCTGGTAAATAAGGCAGTTCTGGCCAAGTTGTCCTCCGTCTCTCATGTCCACAAAGAACAATGTGCAGGTTAGTGCCCAGTTCTGTAGATGAAATAGTCCAAAACAGTAATCTGACCTAAAGATGGGATACAATGCAGGGCCAGATTATACTTACAGAATCTACGTGAACTGAGCTAGTGTGGATCGGGTGTGTGTTCATGGTCAAACAGGCAACATCTCTCGCTCTTGAGTCAAACTGGGATGGGGTTTATTTTGGGAGGTCTCAGCACATGCAAGGGTCCAGGTTTGAGTTTGTTACAAGGAAGACGCTTTAGCACGCCCTCCCCCACTTCCCACCATGGCTATGCACTCTGCTCAGCCACTCTGGCCTTCTACTCACCACGCTTCCAGGATTCCATGGTCCCACTCTTCCCCCTGCTCCCTCCCCTCAATGCCTTCAAGATCCACCGTGTCAGAGGGGCTCTTTTTATAAAACAACAACACATTCCAGCACCCTCTAGTTCCTTTTCATGGTGACTTTTCTTTTTACAAGTTATCATGAGACTTGCTGCATATTTTTTGTTTATCATCTGGCTGGCCCCACTGGAAGACAGGCTCTAAGAAGAGGGGATTTCAATGTGCCGGTTGCGTCTATCCACTCCACGGAACAGCTCCTAGAAAGCTTTAGCAAATACTTGGCGGGCAGACATTAGACTCGGGCTCTCGTTTGGTCTCTTGTTAATAGAGAGAGAGAATCGCTTAGGAAGTGATCATCAATCACACTCCACAGAGGAGGAAACTGAAGTTCAGAGAGGTCAAGTGGCTCACCCAGGTCACCAACTGGCTAGAGACAAGGTCATAAGCACAACCCAGATCACTCGGCTAGCAGTATGAAGCATGTGCAGGGAGCTGCTTATGTCTCCTTATTTCTCCAGCCATTTCCCAAAGGACAGCCTGCTGTATTGCCTGAGAGACAGCCCTTAAAATGGAACTCTGACTCCATTTAACTTGATTGATTTTGTTCCTGGACTTGTCAGAAATTGGAATTTAGAGGTAATGGGCAGAGACCAGGGGGTTTTAAGTACAGACTGCTTTTCAACTCAATCAGCCTCTATTCTGAACTTTGTTTATTCCAGGCCTAATGCAGAAAATATATGCACTAAAAAACAAATTAAAAATAAACGATAAATGAGTTAGAAACTGCCTGGGGATATCAGGAACTTATGCACCATGCTATGCGGCTTTTGAGTAAATATTTGCTTTGCAAGCCAAGGAGCAATCCATATTTACCTCGGCCGTCTCTGGCTGAAGGGCACATATGCTACTTCTGGGTCTGCATAGTCTCCAGGAAGTGTACACACAGGTCTGAGTACTCCAGATACTCTGAAAGGAGGAGGGGACGTGGGACTAAATGGCGGGGACTTTGCTTGGGTTCCGCTCCTTGGTTGTTGGGCGGAGTTGACAACTTCCTGCTCTCTCTGAACATCCTCAGATGCCCTCAGCATCCTCTGACATCAAGCCTGCGAGTGTGCCAACCGTTTTGCCGTGAACAAATGGCTTGGATACGGGATGGGATGGGTTGAGGAAGGGGCCAGCATTTTAGCCATCTCTCCCTTCTCTCTGTCCCGTTGAGCCAACCCCCTTGCTGTCTTTGCCCGCCCCTTAAGTGGTTCTCTCCCAAGATTGTAATGTCTGGAAGCTTTCCTTTTGTTCTTTAGTGAACAGCACCAGGGCTTGCAGAATGGTCAGCTACGTGGGGTGTTATGATGAGGGGAGGGCTCAGGGGCTTCTCTGTCGGAGAACATGACTTAGAAAACCAGAGGATGGGAAAAACATTCACTGAGTAGGTTCATTGACTTGTTAAGGTTCTTCAAGAGGGACTCAGCAGTACACAACGCTCAGCCTGACCCTCCTAAAACTTATGGGCTGGTAATGGAGAGATGGCCATGGGGTCACCCATAGGTTACGCTTTCTTGACACAGCTGTAGGGAGGCATGTCCACAGGAGAGGCAACTCAGTCTTGAGGCAAATGCCAACCTTAGTTATTGTCTAATATTTGTATGTGAATAAGTGTTTTTTCTGTCTGTCTGTCCACTCCATATGTACAGTGCCTGTGGAGGCCAGAATAGGACATCTGCAGTTACAGACCATGGAAGGTTGTGAGCTGCCATGTTGATGTTGGGCACCAGATTCTGATATTCTTGCAAGGGGGAGCGGGAGTGGGGGGACGGGAGAATGGAGGGATGGATGTGTATGACGGTGGGGGGCCAGGGAGAGAGTACAGCCATGGGGCGGGGAGAGCTAAGACTGCCATAGGTCTCGGTAAGAACTTTGTGAGCCACTTGAATGGGTTCTGTTCCCAGGGCAGTGGTGCCCACCTGAACTTGAGAGTCCTTGGGTTCTGTTCCCAGGGCAGTGGGATTCACCTGAACTGGGAGACCTTGGGTTCTTTTCCCAGGGCAGTGGGACTCACCTGAACTGAGAGACCTTGGGTTCTGTTCTCAAGACTGGTACTCAACCAAACTGGGAGACCTTGGGTTCTGTTCCCAGGGCAGTGGTGCCCACCTGAACTGAGAGACCTTGGGTTCTGTTCCCAGGGCAGTGGTGCCCACCTGAACTTGAGAGACCTTGGGTTCTGTTCCCAGGGCAGTGGTGCCCACCTGAACTTGAGAGACCTTGGGTTCTGTTCCCAGGGCATTGGTGCCCACCTGAACTGAGAGACCTTGGGTTCTGTTCTCAAGACTGGTACTCAACCAAACTGGGAGACCTTGGGTTCTGTTCCCAGGGCAGTGGTGCCCACCTGAACTGAGAGACCCTGGGTTCTGTTCCCAGGGCAGTGGTGCCCACATGAACTGAGGCAATGCCATTCACCTCTGTGTCTTAGAAGGTTTATTCCCAGTGCAGTGTGCAGCCCACTCTGGAAAGAGACAAGGCTGAGAACCCAGAACCACGGCAATGGTTCAGAGAAAGAATAATGCAGAAGAACTGTTTCAATTTAAATGGCAGGCCTGGCTGTTGAAAGATCTAGAATACGTTTTGCCTCCCATCTTCCTTTTCTCCAGGGACTCCACGCATTCTCAGACAGGATCCCAGGAAGTTCTGGAGTTGTGCCACCCTACAACAATGGGATCCATCCTTCGTTAAGGGCAAACCTCCCATCGCAGGGCTTTGCCAGTCTCTGACACGACTGCTATAACATATGAGGCCCAGAAGCATCGGAAAGAAGGAACTCTGCATCGCCCCCCTCGAGGGTTTGGGAACTGCTGCCCTGGACCGTGTGTGTTGAGAAGCCACAGAGACATCTGTCCCCGGAGTGCAGTGCCTGGCTGCCTGCTCTGTAAACCGTGGGCTGCTCCAACTCAGCTGCTTCTAATTGCACAGGGCATGCCATATTGTTGCCCGATGTAATGTCAATTTTTATTTATTTGTGTTTGTGAAAAGCGGGCTGATTAGACCACTTAAAACTCCACAGGCTGGTTAGAGGCAGGCTGGCGTTAGTGAGTTCAGCTGCCCTCCCCAAAGTCATCAGTGCTTCCAGCTCGGCCTCCCTCTGAGAATGTAAACTTGGGGCCTTATGCTATCATGATTTCTATTTCATCCTCACTCTTATAAACTACCATATAAAAAGCAGCCGCCAAGGGTTCTTTCTTTCTTTCTTTCTTCTTCTTCTTTTTCTTTTTTTTTTTCCAATTTCATTTTGAGGCTTGGAAAATCACAAAATAAAAATAGCCCTGAGAGTGGAAAGTTTGGGGGAGTTTGTTTAGCTTTCTTTGAAATGTACTTTGTGAAGGAATAAGCAAGTCCTCAGATCCTCCTTTGCATAGTATTTTACTGCTTGCTTAATTTTTATGGCTTTTTCTCCTGTTTGATGCTCATGGAGTCCCTGTGGGGTGTGAATGACTATGATCTTCATCTCACTATCTCAACAGAAGGTCGGAGAGAGGAATAGACAGGCTTGGGCTAAGACCATATGAGCAGCTATTGCCAAGAGAGTCCCTATAAATCCTGAGCCTCATCCTGGAGTCTCCCTCCACCCTTCTGTCTCCCCCAGAGTCTCCCTGCAGGCCAAGGTTCTCTTTCTCTTGTTATGCCATTCGCAGGAAGGAAAGATGTCAGGCTGTGTCTAGACAAAGGCAGGCTCAGGATGGTCACTCAGTGTACCTTTCCCTCTCAGGAACATGCTACTTCTTATAATAGTTGCTCCCAGGCACTCTGAACCCCGCCACAGCCCATCAGCTCCCTGGGGACAGAGCTTTTGTCCATCGCCTATGTCCTTAGATCTTGGAACAGAATTTACTACATACTGGCTGCGACTTGGTGCCTGTTTCCCAATAGAAACAATACTGAGTAAGAAAACTGTTTTTAAAAAGAATCCTACTGTTCATTCAATTTTCTAATTTTAATATGGAATCCACCACCAATGTCCTGGTTAAAAACTGGCTGTTCAGAGAATGACGAAAGCCAAGATCATTACTTAGCTCATGGTTTTCCAAACTGTGTTTTGCAGAATGTCCTGAAGCACATCCATGGGCGTTCCAGAAATGTCACAAGTTCGGTGGCCACATAAGCTTGGGAAATATTGATTCAATAAGTTCAACAACAACATCAACAACAAACAGCTTTTAATTGCAAATGTCTTCAAAGTAGAGATTCTCCTCCAGGTCTGGTTCCCTTCAAGATCTGGTTCCTTTCAAGATCTCCCCATCTGCAGGAGTTGCAGGCAAACTATACCATTCTCAATTGTTTAATGAGGAGCTTTTTACACACACACACACACACACACAACACACACACACACACACCCTGCACTCAGAACAGTACTTTCCCTGAATGGTTCCTGGCTTCACTTCTCTCTGTGTGTTGCTGTTCTCAGCAGAGACAGGGGAGTGAGCATGCCCTTGTTTTAGTGTACCCCCCACCCCCACCCGGCACAGCATCTCAGCCCGTGCTAAACCCTAAGCTCCTGATGGCTGAGACTCTCTTTCCTCTACTACTGTCCTTTAGGCGGGGCAGTGCTAAAGCCCCTTCATTAAAAAGAGATCCCGTCTATACCACATTCTCAGACTGAGGCTTCATTTCCCCTCCTTTGCTTCAACTTCAAAGGTTTTTGAGGAGCTGAGCATACCTTCTTCTGAAGCTGATGAGTCATAAATACACTGGAACCTAGCCAGCCTCCACCTCCCACCTCAGGATCACTCTGTAGTTCACCCAAACTCCCGAGTGCCACCTGGGATTTGCCTTGGCTTCGGCACGCTGGTCTCTTTCGTCACCTGGTCCTGTTCTTTTGTGTCTTATGGTCTCAGTGGCTCAAATACACCAGTGACCATTTTGAGTCTGCCCCCCAGGAAATCTGACCCCTGAAACAGAGGTTCTTCAAGTATCTGAGGACATGGACAGTAACAGGAAAATTTGGAGCTGAATTTTCAGCTGGCAACAAGAATGCCATAGCTGGTGGTAGGTGGCGTGCGGATGATGCCTGGCACGAGGTCGATGTGTGGGGCAGTGTAGGGGCCTACGGAGTTATAAGAGAATGGGATTGAGTGGGTATGCCTGAGAGCAATTGCTCTTTAGAAAAAAGTGACGGCAGACAGAGGCACCATGTTTAGCAGCAAGTACTACAGTCTCATCTCCTAAGGTCTCAAGTGGGAAGAACCTGAGAATAATTCCTAGAACCAATCCTCAGAGTAGCACAGGGCTCCTGAACCCATGCAGAGCTATTTCACTAATGTTGACTGCTATTGGGTAGGAATGGAACCCTCAGCTGTGGTAGGAGGACATCCTGGTGGATGTTCTTGGCAATCTTTGGATTCTTCTGGGCTGCATGTGTAGTTTACCACATCTAGTTAAAGTCCAAGGCTTCCTATTCAGTTGCAGGCAATGCAGAGACCTTTACCTTAGAGAACAGCACATGATCTTTCTGTTTCCTTATCCACCAGACAAGAAAACAAGAGGATGAAATTACAACACGCCTCAGCCGTCAAAGTGTTCGGCCTGTTGGAGGAGGAAAAAGCGCTATATCCCAGAGAAACTATAGAACCTAAGCAACATAGGTCAACAGAGACAGGGAAAAGAATGTGAAACAGGATCCTGAGATTACTCTATTAAGTAGGTGGGAAGGAGAGGATCAGACCTTAAAATTTGTTGCTAGGACATTGTCCCTGACGAGGCCTCTGACCCTCAGAAGGTCGGAAAGGGCCATAATCCACAGCAACTGAAATTTAAGGACCACAGTTGGCATGGAGCCTGCTGGAAAGAGTTAGCAAATGGCTGTTAGAAGTGTGACTACTAGAATGTATAGCTATGGAAGGCTGATAAATCTACCAGAAGATGATAAACCCACGGGGCAATCTCAGATGGCATTGCATTTGCTGGAATACTAGAAGATGCCTTGCCAGAAGGAAAACCACCATCCCTTGGAAGCTCAGGGTTGGCTGTCCTCTGTAGACTAGAGCCTGTGCTGGGAGACTGGGGCAGCTAATGCCACCAGCAGTGATGGGATGTCACCTGTGAGAAGCACCAAGAGGACAACGATCACAGTCAGTGACAACGTAGGAAAAGCCCAATCTGCAGGATGCTGTGGCAATGGTATGGTGTCTCTAGCATGTTGGGCATGGCAGAGGAGAACGTCTTTATCATTCTCCAGTATTCATCTAGAGAACTGGGACTGCATCGCCACACCTCTGGAGTCTGTATGTTCAGGAGCCCCCTCACAGAGCTCACAGAGCCCGCTCACAGAGGGTAACACCCCATATCTTGCCGTCTACTCACTGCCAGCACCCGGTTTTTATCAGGAAGAGATATTTTACATGACACAATGGGGAGAGAAACAGACATATTTGCCGCCCAAATGACCCTTTTCAGCGTTTGCTTTTTAGGTCCAGTTTTAGAGGTAAATAGCTAAATGTAGCAGTTGTTCCTTGAGAAGGGCAGAATGATCCAGTGTTCTGTTCCCTCTGAGATTAGAGACTGAATCACTCAATCAGGCAAGTCGTCCAGCCCACAACTGCACTGGCTCTGGCTGAGGGGACTGGGCTGTACAGGAAGGGAATGCCAGGCATTTGTTCTACCCCGAGACAAGGCACAGCAGGCACTGTGGTAGTTTAAACTGCTATCCTTCATATTTTAAATTCCTGCAGAAGATATAGTCCGCTGGAATCCAGAAACCCCTGCTTTCAGGACATTCCCCTAAGAAGTGGATCTGAGCCGTGTGAGCAGTAAAGGCTACCAGACCCTGTGACTCATCAGCCAGTGTTTCCTCTGGTTGCCTCAGGACCAAAGCTCTCATTCCCCCCACTACTGAGAATATTGCTAACGGACAATGTGTTGCTGGGACTACTCACAGAAGTTGCTCAGCTACCCTTGGAGAGGCACCTTGGCCAGTGTCATGCACATTTCTGTAGGGCAGCCCTCCTGAGTCCTTGCTTGAGAGTTCTGAAGGCTCATCCCATTGTCCCAGTTCAGGGCAACGCTTCGGAGCTATTCAAATACTGGAACTCCCCGGGTATTATTAAATCACTATAAAACAAAATCAACATCAAAGATAACTTAAAAAGATAAAAAGAATCCTTACATATTGCTAAGAGGTTCAATGTATTAGGATGATAACATTTGAAAACTCATCTTCTCCTAATAGCACAGTTTCAACATATTAACAAAAAGTAACCTATAAAAAGGTCATTAAAAGCCTTTACTATTTTAATACAGCCTTCTTGATTATTGGTACCCTGAGAAGAAAGCATTATTGGCAGGAATGGTCAAGTTTAGGGGCTGGAGAGATGGCTCCGTGGCTTGAGAGCACGTGTTCTTGCTCAGGACCCGGGTTTGATTCCCAGTACCACATGGCGACTTAAAACCATCTGTAACTCCAGATCCATGGGATCTGATGCCCTCTTCTGTCTTCTTCAGGCATTGGCCATGAACAGAATTACCATATGATCTGGCTGTACTACTCTAGGCTTATACTGAAAGTATTCCACATCCTGCCACAGAAATACTTGCACATCCTTGTTCACGTCTGCTCTGTTCACAATTGCAAGGAAATGGACTATACAGAGAGGTCCATCAACACATGAATGTATAGTGAAATATGGTACACATACACAGTGGAACTGTGTGTGAGTGTACATGTTTATCTCCATCCATGCGTGTGGAAGCCAGATATCAAATTTGAGTGTCTTTCTTGATTTCTCTTCAGCTTATCTTTTGAGACATGGTTTCCCACTAAACCCAATGTTTACTTATTGGCCAGAGTGCCTGGCTAGCAAACTTCAGAGATCCCCCATGTCCTTGCACCTTGCACTAGGGTCACAGATGTATACAACCATGCCTGGCTTTTTTTTTTTTTTTTTAACATGGGTGCTGGGGATCTGAATTCAGGCTGTCGCACTTGTGTGGTAGGCTCTTTACCTACTGAGTCAATTCCCTAGTCCCCACAACAGAGTTTTATTCAGCCATCAAGAGAAATGGAAATATAAAACCTGCAGAAAAATGAATCAAACAGGAAAATATGATATTAAACAAGGTAAGCCAGGCTCAGAAAGATAAATATCACATACTCTTTTTCACATGTGGGTCCTAGTGTCTAATTTTTATAAATGTATAATTATGCGGAAGTGAGTGTGGGTAGAGGTCAGGAAACTAGGAAGAAGCTCATGGGGGGTCCTGTTTAAAGTAGAAGTAGAAGTAGAGGTGGAAAGGGTCATATAAAAGTAGAAAGGAGATCCCAGCACTCGGGAGGTAAAGGCAGGAGGATCTCTGTGAGTTCGAGGCCAGCCTGGTCTATAGAGCGAGATCCAGGACAGTGACCAAAACTACACAGAAAAACTGTCTCGAAACCGTCCCCCCACCCCCAAAAAAAAGAGAGTGGAAAGGAGAACACCAGAGTTCTACAAATGGGGAGGGTAGGCAAGAAGAAGAGAGGAGCAGGCAGTGGAAAATGGACAGACATATGAAAATGAGAGAAGGAAACCTGTTACTTTGTACATTAATTAAAATAAATTTTAAAAAAAGGAAGAAAGAAAAAGCAAAAGGTACTCATAAAGAATAAAAGGCAGGCAACAAGCATTAACTTACTGAAGTTATTTTCTGGCATTGTTTACTTTTAGACCAAAGGCTAAGTCACAAAAGAAGGTACCCTGAACACAGAGTTCCAGCCCCCTGCCCTCCCCCAGCATTGCATCCTTGCACATAGTAGGTCTTCATTGCCCGTCTCTGTTTAATCCCTGTTTCCCTCCACTTAGAGCCAGCTGCTGGAGGAGAGGGCTGAGGATGGGCTTTGCTGTGGGGCTTGGGGCAGAAACAGCGGTGAACGGTTGCCTGTGACGTCTATTCCATGTGCCTCTCTCCCGGCTCACAGCTTTCTTACAAAATGCGATTTCATCCAGCAGTAAATAACAAAGGCTACAAAACTGTTCCGCCTCCTTGACCAGCAAGTCCAATTCTTGGAAACGCTCTGTGAAATAACACTCAGAGAGGCAGGGTTCCCGCGGAAGACTCTCCAAATCGTGAAAGGCAGCAGAAATATCCGGTCCTAAGGGCCAGCGAGGAACCAGAGGCTTAAAGGGTTTCCTGCCCTGCTGGGAAGCCAGTGCTCTCCATGTCCATGTCCCCTGCATGTGTAGCTCACAGCTGTGCCTCATAGAAAAAGACCAGAGAGTGGAGCAAAGAGAGAGTTTATTCCTAATTGTTTGACTAATGATAAACAGTTTAAATTTGATAGGAAAAAAAAAAAAAGTAAAACAGGGAGAAGGAGAGATACCTCGGCCGGAATGAGTGCATACTGCTCCCTGGAGGACCTGCATTGGGTTCTCAGCAGCCACAGGAGGAGTCTCTTCTAGCTTTTTTTGGCACACACACACACACACACACACACACACACACACACACACACAAATAAAAATAAACTCTTTAAAAGACGAAGGAAGAAAATCCTGTTCGTGGAAGGTCAGCCCCGATCTCACATTGATACGAGGATCTCTGCCGTGTAGATGACCGCACTAATTATCTCCCTGTTCATCATCTAAAGCACCCGAGGGCTTATTTAGCCTGGGCCTGCCCTCTTCCCTCCCTGTCTGCCTTGCATGGACGCTGCCTGTGACACAGTAAGCCGCTGCTCCTGCCAAAAACATGAATATTTGTTTTTGGTTTGTTTGTAGACAAAAACAAAGACTGAGGATCAGTGTGTCTGTGGTTTGGAGACAGTTGACAAATATGTCTTCCAAAGGCTCCTGTACTGGAAGCCTGGTCACCGCTGTGACAAAATGAAGAGATGAGCAGAGTGTTAAAGGGTCTGGCCTACTGGGAGGCACTGGAGCGCCCCTGTGAGGAGACAATGTTGAAGAGTGTGTTAGGTCTTCCTGGCGGACTAGTTTCTGAAGAAGAATGGTTTGTTAGAAAATAGCGAGCCCTGTCCTCCCTCACCTCCTGCTTTCCTTCTTACCAAATGAGTTCCCGCACACCTCCACCTTCCCTGTGATGTCGTCCGCCACAGGATCATCTAGTTCCTTACACCTACACATGCTGTGATGTCAGGATGATCTGGTGAGCAGCTCTGGTCAGACTTGATGCCAATCATTGCAGGCACCAAATCAAAAATCAAGTACATGTCTTTCCTTTTTGTACTATCGAGCACTACATTATTTTGCATTATTACAGCTACACAAGAGTAGACTAACACACCTGGCTGAAGTGCTTTTCAGGGGATCTCTGGGAAAGCCCAGCAGCCTGTGCCACAGCCAAAGAGAGAATATTCTTTTCACCATGTCAAGCAACAGGGAGGATACATGGGTATGGGAATAAGGGTGATTTGGTTTCAAGTCCTGGATCACTGTAATTGTAGGTAAGACCTATTTTTAAAGAAACACCACACACACATACACACACACACACACACACACACACACACACACACACACACACACACGACTATTCTCAGAAGCTCTTAGATGGCCAACTGACTTTGTCTATAGACCAGAGATATTTTGGATATTTTGCCATCAACACAGTGGCTTCCGGGTTGTCCTTTCTGGCTGCTCCTAGGATGAGGATTTTTTTTTCCCTTCATGACTTTAAAAGTAGCAGGATGAGGATGGTAGGGGACCGGAAGTGATGGGGGTTTCTGAGACTCCTGCAATCAGTTGATCTCTCTGCCTTGACTGATTCTCACCGCCATAACTGCATTCTTATTAAATGACAGGTGGAGCCCTGGAGGAAGGGAGGAACAACGTGAAGGATAGGAGCAGGCATGGTCATTTAGGTATTAAAGGCACAACCTGAGTACAGAGTAGAGATTAGAAGGGGATGCCCCTGTGTCCAGACCTCTGAGGCATCAGTAAACACAAGACCTTACTTTGGGCCAGGTTATTGACCTCTCTGATTGTGAACGTGCCTCATCTGAAGAATGGGGCCAGTTCTTACTGGGATGCAGAGGCATAAAGTTTAGGCTGTGTCTGACGTGTCTGGATTGGTTGTCCTGCCATTGTTGTGTGTGTGTGGGGGTATTGTATGTTTCCCTCTCTCCCGTCTGCTTGCAAAGGTAAGCTGCCCGCAAATTGGGGGAAGACAGGGCAAGGCAATGTCAAGGCTCTGGTTTTCGATGACAGTCCTAAGTGAGGACCTGCAGAGTCAGGTAATGACTGCCATCTTGGGAAAGGGGAACCAGTATGCATGTGCCCACCAAGGAAGGACAGCATCTCTTCTCTATGTGCCCACTTTCTCCACCACCTGCCTCGCCTGACCTAATTGCACCCCTCTGCCTACTCCAGGAGTGCCTGCTCCATTCAGACTAACCTTACACGGGAGACAGGCATCCTACTCTGTGTGCCTGATCTCTGGGTGTCAGGAGTAGCCATAACCATGTGACACCACATCACATTTTGGTAGCACACTGTCTTTCACTGGGCTGTTAGACTGAGTCATACTCATCCTGTTCCCTCAGGCCCTCGCCTGGTACTGTGCCAGGCTCAGGTGAGACAATTTTGCACTTTGAAACGATAAGCTGGGGATTTGGGTGGGGGGAGGGCTTCACACTCCCCTTCTCTCTGCATTTTCCTTTTCTGTTTCAACCAAATAGGCTTTCCTGGATCCGGATGGGTTAGGCTGTTTCATAACAGCCCACTCTAAAATCTCAGTGGCTTAACTTAACAAAAGTTTATTTCTGACTCATGCAATGTCCCCTGTGGTTATGGGCAGCTCTCCAGGACAGCTGTTCTGCATACAGTGGCCTAGCGATCCAAGACTCCTTTGATTTGGTGGCTCCATCATCTCAGCACAGGGCCGGGCAAGAGCCAGCAGGAGGGACAGGCTCTTCGCTCAGCCCAGAAGTGCATCCAGTCGCTTCCTCTCTGGGCCCAGCCCAGATCGAGGCATATGATCCTTCCCTACCTCAAGACTGTTAGGCAGATTCCTTTGCAGTGTGCCCAGGAAGGAGGGGGAAGGCTGCACATATCTGTGGACAAATCATGTATATTAATCACAATTCAGGACCCAAATGGAAAGGCAAGGAAGGGCCCGAGTTAAAAGTGACAATTTACCACCACCCCACCCACCCCTGCCATCAATGCCTGAGGCAGAAGGGAGAGCTGGCCCTAAGGTCATAAGAGCAGGAGAGCTGCCCTGCTTCTCCTCAGCTGCTGCACTCAGGAGAGTGGCCCTATCTACACCTTGCCTGGGCATCACAGTAGAGCTGGCCCTGAAGGTGCAGATATGGGAGAACTGAGCCCAAGGACTTGACAGCTGAAGAACTGGTCCCACTCCTTGCTCATTACTGCAAAGGGTGAATTAGCAAAGGTGATGCTGGAGAGCCCACCCTGGAGAGGTCACCCTGGAGAGCCCACCCTGGACAGGGGAAAGCTGGTGGACTGACCAACCCTGCAACTACCCAGGCAGAGAATTAGCGTGATGTGTTAGCCCGCCCCAGCATCCACCCCATCTGTGATCTGCTGGAGCATGAGGGGGTACTGGGGAGGGTGGGAGGACTGAGCGGGTGGTATCAGTCCTGTGGACCCAGGGCTGCAGGATTCCCACAACACAGGGCAGCCATGGGATGTCCAGAAAGAGTCCCAGTGTCGATGGTGCAGCAGAAACCAAGGGGGCCTCGAACCAGACCAATGACTTTTCAATAAATGCCTACATATAAAAATATAAGGATAAAGGGACTTACTGCATGAAAAAAAAAGTGAGAATACCAATATCCAATTCCTGTTCTCCCACTAAATGCAAGACATTGGACATTTGTGAGACACGTACCAGGTGCCAAGCCTGGCTCTCGGGACTGAAACACAGTAGAGGATTTATTTATTTATTTATTTATTTATTTATTTATTTATTTGGTTTTTTTTTTTTTTTTTTTTTTTTTTTTTTTTTTTTTTTTTGAGACAGGGTTTCTCTGTGTAGCTTTGGTGCCTTTCCTGGATCTCGCTCTGTAGACCAGGCTGGCCTCGAACTCACAGAGATCCACCTGCCTCTGCCTCCCAAGTGCTGGCATTCAAGGCGTGCGCCACCACCGCTGGTGTCACAGTAGGGAATTTAAAACAGTCACAGGCAGCAAAAGTTTCTATCCTCCTGAGAGACAGGCCATAAATAGATATGCAAAGTGTCAAACGTTCCATGAAAGAAAATAAAGGGAGAAAAATAGAAAGACAGCATGTGAGAGCCACTGTTTTGTGTATGGAGGGGAGAAAGACCTTGTTTCTAAGCAACTTGAAGTTAGAGATATGTGCTTCTCCATCGGGTCAGGGGGTGGGAGCACTGTGAGCACAGGGAGGCCTCAGAGCAATGGCTGGGTTGATTGGCTCATTGAACACTCCTTGTGGAGTTGGGGATACCAACATGAACAAAAACCAA
This sequence comes from Peromyscus leucopus, assembly GCF_004664715.2. Classification (NCBI taxonomy): domain Eukaryota; kingdom Metazoa; phylum Chordata; class Mammalia; order Rodentia; family Cricetidae; genus Peromyscus; species Peromyscus leucopus. The sequence goes on from NC_051064.1 coordinate 103,065,247, forward strand.
ACAGGAGCCTCCAGCTGTCTCCAGTGCATCAGAGGAGAGAGATGTACAAACAGATACGTTCAATGAAAAGTAGTCAAAGGATACGAGAGAGAGAGAGAGAGAGAGAGAGAGAGAGAGAGAGAGAGAGAGAGAGAGAGAGAGAGAGAGAGAGAGAGAGAGAGCTGCTGTTTCTACCTTCATGGAAGAAATTCAGGGGTGGTGTGAGACAGAGGCGAACTGACGAATTCGAGACAGTGTAGAACTCACTTGTAGCCCATATCCCGAGTGCTGATGGTAGGAAGTGGAAGTTTTAAGGCATGTTGTGTATATTGTCTGTTGCTATGCAACGAAAGAAGCATGACTTAAAGTATGTCTGTCTTCTCCTGATTCCCAAGGAGTAGCCGGGCTCTGCCAACAGTCCTGAAACATTTATGTTGACCAGGTCCTTCATGTAATAGATTTAGTATGTAGTCTGGCATGGGGGTAATACCTAGGCTGGCCATCTCCCATGCCTGGTTCCTCACTGGTGTGACAGGGACATCTGGGCCTGTTTGGAACTGCCCCTTTCTCCAGGAGAACTGTCTAGCCGAACTCAAATTTTCTTACATGGTATCTGGATCTCATGGGAGTGAGAAAAGCTTCACAGCCATAGAAGGCCTGGAAGTCACCACGCTATTGTTCTTAGTGTATTCCACAACCCAGAGGGAATTGAAAAACAGCCAAGATTCAGAGGAGAGGGACCTGTATTCCTGTCCAAGGAGGGGGACTCTGGGAGCCCATGTTTGCAGACAATCTATGGCAAGCAGAAGCAGCAGAACACAGCAGATGTGTCTGTCTGTTCCCACACTCCTTCCTCCTCACAATGTGCACAGATCCCTGACTGCTTACAGTCCACCTCTCTGACTCATTCCGAAGCCTCAGGAGTATTGTTAGCATTGGGGCGAGAGACGAGACACACTTGCTATCTACCAGAAAAGAAAAGTAACTGCCGATGTTGTCTGTGGCATGGCAGTGCTGACCCCACAGCTCTGTGTCTGCCTGTGAACAAGCTGAGGGGGACGGTAGGATTGTGGCTGGCGCTGTCTGCTGTATTTTTGTGATAAGTTGGCTGTTTTAAATGCTGGAAGAAAAAGTGGGACAGGAAAGTTGGCTTACCAGTTAAGAGCCCTTACTGCATTGTTGTTGTTATTATTATTATTATCATTATTTTGAGACAAAGCTTCTCTGTGTAACAGCCCTGGCTGCCCTGGAACTCACTTGTAGACCAGGCTGGCCTCGAACTCACAGAGATCCTCCTGCCTCTGCCCTCTGAGTGCTGGGATTAAAGGCATCTGCCACTACACCGGGCAAAGCCTTACAGTTCTTATTGAAGATCTGAGTTCAGTTCCCAGTACCTACATAAGATAGCTCATAAGTACCTGTAACTCTAGTCCCAGGGCATCTGAGGGCCTTGTCTGGCCTCTGTAGTCTCCTGCCTGCATATGGTTCACATGTAGAAAAGCAGGCATACACAAATATACCTAAATGATTTGTTTTGAAGTTAACTAGAAAATCACACTACACAGAAACATGTTTTTAAAAGTTCTTGAGAGGGAGACTGGGGGAAAGCAAGCAGAGCTGTCCTAGAAAGAGGAATTCCTAGGGCCCTAGAGGGGGAAGCAGGTGACACAGGCCTGTCAAGGGTCCTGAAACAAACAACTTGAGTCTGAACTCAGGAAATCACACTTGGTCTCCAGCCAGAATGAACTTGGCACTCACGAGCACCCGGGCCTGGGGAAATAGTCTAGCTGGGCTTAGAGGTACAGCAGGTTGGAATGCACAGGCCATGTTATGTATTCGGCTCTGGGAGCTGAATTCCCCAACAAAGCCCAGTGCTGGCAGCTGACCTGCTTCCATGGGGTTTGAATCCCCAAATGTGCCATAATACGTGCAGATCAATTTTGTGCTAGAAACTGCCAAGAGTGCAACTTGAGGGACCGTGTGGTAAATGAGGGCTGCAAAATAGTTAGGAGTGTGCTCCCAAGAACAGAGGCAAAGTAGAAGGCGTCTGTGCTGCCACTTCTGGTGATGTGGGGCAGGCCTGGAGGCTTCCTCTGAGCTAATGCATACACTGGCTTCTGGTCCTTTAAAATGCTCGGTTTTTTCTGCTTCAGCAAAGCGCAGTCCTGACGCAGTGACAACAGTGTAATTATCTTTCTCTTTCTCCAGGATAGCCGTGACAAAGTGAGACACACACTGCATCCAGAGGTTTGGGGTTTGGGTGGTACCCATGGTACACAGTGAGTGGCTGTCAACATCATCTGGGCTTCGACTTGAAACCAAATTCTGCATTTCCAGGTTGGGTGACTTGCATGCCTCAAATCCGTAAAGCACCATAATGCCGCCTGCTCTTCAGAGTTGTAAAGATAAATAGTTTTGAAGTGCTACTGGTAAATGAATAGGCAGAACTCCTGGAGTCTGCCGTGGGCTCTTTCTTCCTAGACGTTTATCAGTGTGAGCCTGTGAATGTCTCTTAGCTGCAGGATTTGAATCCTGCTACAACTCAGTCCAGCTGCTCAGTGACTTCAGAGGTCCGGGCCAGATTCCTGTGCCTAATACTGATAAAGAGATGCTTTGTGCTGTGGCTTCATAACAGAGTGTCTGCCTGGTCAAGTCACTGTGCATGCTCTTTGGAACTCAGGGAAAGACTTTCCCTGGATAGCATAGAAGATTGCATTATCTGGCATCTCAGCCACTCTCTAGGCTTCTTTCCTCTGGTGTGATCTTTTGACCACTGGAGCCTGATAACTATTGCCATACACTCTCCCTCAGGGTATTTCAACCTCTTCTCATAAAACTTTTAACCAGAACAAGCCCTTGGGAACACAAGGGATGGTCACGGATTAGAGGGTAGCTCCAAGCACTCCGATTCATCACAGAAGAAGCCTTCCCAGGTGGGGACTCCAAAGGGTATTTCATCAGGAGAGTCAGCTTTTATTTGAACTATAATGATGTTTTAAGTCTGAAATAGGTCTGTGCCTCCATCTGTGGTGTTTGTCTAGTTTCTAGTTGGAGAAAACTCAAGCTTCCTTCAGATTCTCTGCGAAACATTTTAGAAATGGCCCCTGTGTTCCTAGTGACTGGATATTTGCAGCAAATTCCAACCTTGCGAGCCACTCACTCACCAGTGGCAGGCAAATCCAGGGAGATGGATGGGGTTTCAAGCACAGAGTGACTCTTGCAAGCCAGGCACAGCACAAGTGCAGGAAAGAGACGGGCCTCAGCCCTGGCGGTACCAGTGTCCAGGGGATGCCACAGCTCCGACCCTGGGCCTTTCCTGTCCTCAGGCATGCTCCTTCGCTTTTGTGTGTATGGTTGGCTCCTTGGTTTTCTGGGAGGCAGCAAGCCTGAGCTGGCTGGCTCAGGTGCCAACTCGAACGGCGGCAATTCTGGATGTTTGTCACAAACGTTTATCCCTTGCGGGGGTGTAAATGGTCAAGCAGAGTTGCTCACGTCTTGTTCGTCAAGTCCGTTTGTGTTTGTGTTTGTGTTTGCCAAGCTGCTCTTTTCCAAGCAGGGAAGAAGCCTAGGCCCCCATGCTCAAAAGACCCTCTGCTTTCTGCTAGCTGCTGGGGAAAGTTTAAGTGGGAAAGAAACATGTCAGCTCTGGCCCAGAAGCGGTACCCACGCGCCTATGCACAGTCCATTAGCGACGAGAAGTTGCCTACCCACACCAATAGGCAAGTGGAGGGCACTTTCCACAAATACCTCTCTACCATGGAAGCGGAATGTGTAAAATAAAGGCAATAATAATTGCCATATAGAAGTTGTTAGGAAAAGTAGATGCGTGTCTCCTCCCCAATGCCTAATCCAGTGTTTCACCAAGGAGAGAAACTTACCGTGTGCTTAACTGAGAGAATGATGAGAGGCTCTTGCCAGTTGTTTCCCCACCAGCTCCCACTGGTTGCTATGGTTACATTTCTGGGTGCTTTTTAGATATGAGCATGGGCAGGGGTGGTGGGAGGGACCGACGTTTTCCCAGTGACCCAATAAAATAACTGAATGCAGGAGTGTGTGCGGTTCTGGTGTATGCAGTGCCCTGGGTGAGCACAGGAGGGGAGCATATTAAACCAACACCGGGCCAATGAGTCTTGGTGAATGGCAGATGGGTGATTACACCATTACCTCCAAGGAGCTATGGCTGCAGGTTGGGCCAGAGACCAGAGCTGGGTTCTCCTAAGCTCCCAGAATCACAGGAGTCTGTTTTCCTGGTTGCAAGGTGGGAAGGTCAGTGCAGGGCCCCTCTGACGGCAAGTGTGACAGGACTCTTCTGTGGAGCGGGCAGATGGCTTTTGGCTCATGGGCTGACCTCAGGCGTCAAATTGCCCACGTGGGTATTCAAAGCAATAAGTCTTCGTAGCAAAACATGGGCCACTGTGGTTGGGCTCAAGTTGGAAGTTAGAAGATGTGATTTCCAAGCTCGAATGTGCCACTGATCCAACGGAGCTAACTAGAAGAGAAAGAGTATGGGTCGTGTAGCTCAACAGCTCTGCCTTCAATGACGGAACCGGAAAGAAGTCTTAAGCAATGTATTCAATCAACCCAAGGCTCAGTTTCCTCTTCTACAAAATGGGAAATCATAACATCACCTTCCCCTCCTTTCTCTCTGCTCAGATTTCAAAGGTGAATTGACACTGTAACTTAAGTTTCTGTGTTTCAGTAACCCCCATATGTAAAATAGAGATTTCTAGCCATCATAGGGAGGATCAACTGAACTATTTATCTGAAAAGTTTAAAATGCTGCCTAGCACAAGACAAACAATTGCATGTAATAAGTAATAATAGGTACGATTACAATTATCATTGCTACTAAGGTAACTGAGTGTGTGTGGGGCTGTCTCACACTTCTACAACTAAGATAACCGAGTGTGTGTGGGACTGTCTGTCTCACAGATCTACAACTACGACAACCGAGTGTGGACGACAGACAACGAACCGAGTGTGGGACTGTCTCACGGCTCTAAAGCCACAAATCATAGGCTCCACTACAGGAGCATCAGGTCTTCCCTTGTCCCAGCTGGTGACGCTCCTCTAGCTCTATTTCCTGTAAGTATGGGGCACTTCTCAGAGAGGAGCGCTTACTGAACTTGAGGCGACTGGTTCCTGTGGCCAAGAACTCAAGGCTCCCTTCTCATCAAGGTCTGTGCCCTGGTGTTTCTCCCCACCTTGTTTGAGATCTGTTTTCTCTGGGAAACTAATCATGCTCCCAGAGCACTTCCTGCCACGTGCTAACGCTGTCCCTGCTGGGTGGGGGCGGAGGCTGAAGGACGCGCTGTGCAAGTGTGCAGACTGGAGTTGGGGTCACTGGAACCCACACCTATGCTGTGGCAGTTTGAATGTAACTGGCTCCCACAATCCAATAATCTCGTAGAGAGTGGCATTATTAGGAAGTGTGGCCTTGTTGGAGTAGGTATGGCCTTGTTGGAAGATGTGTGTCACTGTGGGGTCAGGCTTTGAGGTTTCCTATACTCAGGGCACCACCCAGGGAGTCAGTTGACTTCCTGTTGCCTGCAAGATGTAGGACACTCAACTCTTTCTCCAGCACCATGCTCGCCTTCATGCCGCCATGCTCCCTGCCATGATGGACTGAACCTCCGAAACTGTGAGTGAGTCATCCTCCATTAAATGTTTTCTTTATAAGGGTTGCTGTGGTCATGGTGTCTCTTCACAGCAATAGAAACCTCAACTAAGGCAAATGCCGAGTGGGCCTGTAATCTCAGCCTTGGTAGACAGAGACAGAACAAGCTGGCTAGTGAGACTAGCCATATGTGCAAGCTTTGGGTTTGATCGACTCTGCCTCAATGAAAACAGTGACAGAATGATTGAGGACGATTGATTTCTGACATCAACCTTAGGCCTCCACATGCATATGAGCACACATATGTACCTCCACACATGCAAGACATGTGTAGACACAAATGCACAGCACATACACACTGGCAGTGTTATGGTCAACAATAACAGCTCAGCTTTTTTTATATTATTATTATTATCAAGGTCCACAATGTTCTGTGTCTCTGGAGCTATCTAGAGTTGTCAAATGGCTTTCATGTTCATTATTTTATTTGATTCTCACAACTGCACCAGCAGTTTAGTGTTATTTTTCCCTTTAACACAAATAGGGATACTTAGATTCAGAGAAATCAGTTGACTTATTCACAAAGAAAGAGTTAGTCAATAAGGAGACTGAGTTTCAGAGGCAGGTTGGCTGATGCCAGGCTGTATCTTAGGGTTTGGTTGCTGTGAAGAAACACCATGACCACGGCAACTATTATAAAGGAAAGCATTTCACTGAGGCTGGCTTACACTCAGAGCTTTAGTCCATTATTGTCAATGGTGGGAAGCGTGGCGGCATGCAGGCAGACACGGTGCTGGAGAAGGAGCTGAGAGTTCTACATCCAGATCCATAGGTAGCGGGAAGAGAGAAAGACACTGAACCTGACTTGAGCATTTGAAACCTCAAAGCCCACTCCCAGTGACACACGTAGCCTCCAAAAAGGAGGTTACACCTACGCCAACAAGGCCACACCTCCTAATAGTGCTACTCCCTACGAGCCTATGGAGGCCATTTTCATTCAAACCACCACAGCTCTCAGCCTTCCTTGGTTGTAACGCCTCCTGCTCTGTCTCTAATCTTATCAATTCGGGTCTTCTGTTTCATTTGACTAGTATGGGTAAGGGTTTGCCAATCTCTCTTAGTTTTTCAAAGAACTGTTCATCTTATCAATTATTCTTATGTTTCTATTGAATTGATCTCAGCTCTGATCTTCTTTTTAACCTGTCAGTTAATTTTTTTCACATTTATTTAGTGTATGCAAACATGTGTATGCATGTGTGTGGAGGTCAGAGGACAACTTGTGGGAGTCAGTTCTCTCTAAGGCAGTGTCTGTCTTTAGTTGGAAGTATATTTCTTAGAGGCAAGACAGAGAGGAATCTCATTTTATGACCCAACCTGTTAGTTTGTCTTTTCATTGAGAAAAATTATCCATTTATCTTCAGAGTTATTGTTGAAAGACATGTATGTCCCCCAAAAAAAAAATAAAAAATAAAATAAAAAAATAGCCGGGCGGTGGTGGCGCACGCCTTGAATCCCAGCACTCGGAAGGCAGAGGCAGGTGGATCTCTGTGAGTTCGAGGCCAGCCTGGTCTCCAAAGTGAGTTCCAGGAAAGGCGCAAAGCTACACAGAGAAACCCTGTCTCGAAAAACCAAAAAAAACAAAAACAAAACAAAAAAAAAAGACATGTATGTCACTGTTCCCGAACTATTTAGAGCAGCCCACATCCCAGAACACAAATGACAAGGAACAACTCATTGTGAGACCCCTCATTACTTCTGACATCAAGGATGTCCCAAGGGGCTTCTGGGATATCGCAAAGAATTTAACATGAGGGCCTTTTCTGCTGTCTTTGTGTTTCTAACGTTAGAAACACAAGACGTTTACACTATTCAGTGAAAGATGAGGGAAAATCTTATATTCACCACAGTGATTGCTGCATCAGAAAAGAACAGTGTTCAACATGTAGTGGTTGCTCAGTAAACAGTCCTTGAAAGGGTATGCCAAGTCATGCAAAGACTTGGAGGTGGGAGAACCCTCCGCTGTGTTATTGTTAGATGATTAGTGGTGATTTTCTATTTTATCTACTCTCTACACTCTTGCATTGTAGTAATGATAGAGTTATAGTAATAGGTAATTATGACCAAAAAGAAATTAGACTCAGAATTAGGTGGTCATTTCCATGTATGACAGAGGCCCAGCTACCAGATCAGCATTCCAGTCCAGCTGAGGAAAACTTTTTACATCTATTTATGGGCCATCTATTTCTATCTTTACTCTTTCTTGTCAAAAGTTTAAATCTCTCTCTACCCTTCGAGATATACGACCTCCTTGCTCCCTGGATTAATTAGTGCTTCATCTAACTTGTGCTGAGACCCCAGAGTAGACATGTTCTGTAGTTCAGATGAGAGCTTTAGATAGCTAATCCTCGGAATGCCTCAGCGTTAACTGTTAATGCAGAATTATTTTTATGCGATGTATATTTTCCAAAGGAGTATTTTCTCTTGATTTTTAATACCATACTGAAGACCAGATAAGCTGGCTGTAAACAGCCTTTTTACTGTGAACTGGCACCATCTTCAAACCTGACCAGTGTCCAACCAGCAACAGCTTAGACTGGAGAAACTTTCTCCCAGGCCACCCTGTTCTTTCATGAGGAGTTGGTACTAAAATATTTACTCATTATCCTCTAACCTCATAACCCTCCAGGCTAAAATAAAGCCTGTCTGCCAGACTGTGGCCATTTGAGGATTAGGTCAGAAGAACTGGTCCTTGCACGATCAGGTGACAGGATCCAGAGATGAGATAGATACAGTCTCCATCACCCGCCGCGCGAGAGGGAAGGTACAGATGCTGTGCAGACAGCAAAAGCATCTTTTAAAAAGAACGCCGCCCCTTTCTCAGTCACTTGGAAACCCCCTCCATTTGCAGGGTCGGGTTGAAGCTCTTGAATTTCTGAGTAAGGATCAGGCCTGCGAATTCTTACTACAGGAAGCTTCTGGAACTCATCCACACCAGCGGACTCCTAGCTGAGCAGCTGCCGCGGGGTACTGGATTTTATTTCTGGTTCTGACGCTGACTTATGGACGACTCCCATTCCAGTCACTTTGCTTCTCAGAGACCTCGGTGTCTACATGAGAGCAATAACCCTCGACTCACAGGGCTCTTGTGCAAAATGGAGGAGACTGGGCAGGGAGAAGGCCCGTCTGTGCGGGCATTCCGTCCATCATTCGAATTCCCTTCCACCACAAAACACTGGAGGGGTTGGTATCTCACAGTGATGTTCTCAGACGTCACTGAGTCACCAGCCTGGGCACATTGAGTCACTGTACACTGACCACCTCCGGCGGCGGGTGAGCTCCAGCTTGACTCTGCCTGTCCTGGAGTTCACTGTCCCACTCCTCAAGGGTTCCTGCAGGACACTTGGGAAGAGAAGGACACTGTGCTGCTCCCAGCAGCCTCGGCCACACCCTGTCGCTGTTGGTGATGGTGGTTGCATTTTGTTGTTTGGCTGTTTGTTTTAAGACATCCGCCTCCTGCTACGCAGCTGGGGCATAAAATCAGGCTTAAGTTGTGGGACTTTTTGTTTACTTTGCTCACTAGCGGGGGTGCTCAGGAGTTTAACCGAGGTCAAGGCCTTGGAGCCTGTAAGGAGAATTCTAGCAGTTTCTAGCTACTAAATCTGCTGGTGTATAAAGGAATTAAAAACAACAACAACAACAACAACAGCAACATTGACCCACACAGTCTGCTTGTGTTCAGGATAAATTCATTTTTGTTTTGCATTAAAAATAATAACAAGTGTCTAAATGTTTATGTTTTCATTTTGCACAAGCAGCCTTGACAATGAGAGTTTTTTTTGGTAGGAAAAAAGTAATTAAAGAAATAAACATGGCAGCTTTCACAGCTGCAGATCATTGATTTGGCTTCTCAAGAAAGAGAGAGAGAGGAAAAAAAGGAGCAAAGAGTGGTGATTTTTTTTTTTTTTTTTTTTTTGCTAGAGGATGGTTTCCTGTCAGTTTTCCTAAAACCTTCCTCTGGTTGCTGCTCCAAGTGGTTCAGAGATTTGGGACATATGTGATTTGTAAATAGTGAAAAAATGAGTTTCTACAGGGGAAAAAAACCTCCCCACAGTTATTAACACCTTGTACTGTTCGTGTGGTGCACACAAAACAACGAAGGAGAAGATGCTGATGAGGAGAAACGGGGTTCCTCAGCTCCGATGATGCAACTCTCTTCCACACTCCAGCACATTTCTTGGGGTCTTTGTTCTGTGTGTATGTTCCCTCGCTGTGTTTTGTAGAGATAATGATGGGTATGCTTTGAACCCTGATCTTTCACAAAACAGATGACAGCATTGACTGAGGCTTTGCCTGATGCCGGGTACTGTCTGCCGGTACTCGGCCTCTCTGCCAGCCTGACATTCCCATAAGTCCACGGTCTCATTTCTCCACCATTATCAGCTACATAAACACCAGTCTGTCCCTTTCTGCTTCTTTGGCACCACATCGTGTGAAAACAGCTGGATGAGTTTTCAGCCAGTATGAAGGGTATTTGAGGATGGCCTCATTTCAAATAAATGCTACATGACGCTGAAATGCCATTGTGGGAAGGTTGGGGGGAAAGGGAGTGCTTTTACTGTCTTGCAGAGACGCCACAATCTAAGGATCCCATTAGGGTCAGACATTTCTGTTTTTAAAAGTTTGCAGTAATTCTTCAGATGACGAAGCTCCTTGGGTTTATTCTGTTTCAAAATATCCATTGTTTTCCTCCTTAATGAATATGCATAAGTTATAGAGGATTGACTGCCCCTTTAAGGCATTAATCCAAGGCCAGGAAAGGTTCTTTCAAAGGAAAAAAATGTAAAATGTCAGTGATAATGGGAAAGACACCCGAGGCTCTGAGAAGAGATGCACAAAGAGATGTCTTATGCCAAACAGGACAACTGTCATCCACAGATTGACACATGGAATATGCTTATGTTCCAACCAGCAGGACAAGAATTGTGCATATGATGACTTTTCCAAAGCAAAATTTAAGATCATTGGGGTCTGATTAGATTATTATAATGTGAAACACTTATTTTTTTTTTTTAAAGTTTCTGTTATACCTTTTGATCCTTTGAGTCTTGATAGCTCAACATGATAGCAGCAATACTTACTAAGTTAAAACAACCAGGAATAATCAAGAGGATGGTAGATGCCATGCTTAGCATTGTGTACTCTTTATTTTCAATAATCCTCGCAGCATTTCCATGAAGCCTTGCCTTGTTATCCCTGTCTCAGGAATCTGGGCAAACCCATGCCTGAGTGTGTTCCTTGCTATGTTTTCATTCTGCTGCTTTTGAAGATGAAGAAACTAAGACCCCGCAGAGTTAAATAACTTATCCGGAGCCCTCCACTAATAATCGACAGAGTAGGGACTCAAGCCAGGTCCCTACATGCTGCTTAGTTTTCCATTTGCTCACCATTCCCATGATGGCCACCATGGACATGTCTACTCTTATGGAGCTGTACATGCTTGCCTACATGGGGTGGGGCACAGACACTTCCATGCATAAAGGATGAGCATTATCTTCATGGCAGATAGCAACCACATCTTCCTAGAGAAGGGAAAGCAAGTCTGTTTGCCAGAACGTCTTGATAAGCAACTGGTGGGTAAAGCTACCCTCTGGAGTTGGTAGAAGAACAAATGAAGTGGTTAAGTTGCTCCTGAGAAAATGAGAAAGACAGATGATGAAAAAAGGGAGAGAAAACAGAAGACAGGGAGAAAGGAGACGAGAGGTGGAGATGGAGAGAATGGGAGAGGGAAGGAACAGAGGCAGGAAGAGTGGGAGGGGGCAGTCCATGTGGATAATGAAGAACTAAGACATGGTTCCTGTGGTGGGGAGGAGAGCAAAGACGTCTGAACAGCCATGCCATCCCGGATTTCAATGACGTCTGTATCACGGAAGCTTGCTAGGGCAGTTTGTACTAGAAATGTCGCGGAGCACACAGGAGCGCAGCTAGGTCATGCTAGCAACCTGGCAACGACTCCCTGTGACTGGATGCAGAGTGAGCGTTGACGGGCTGAGCTGTCAAGACCTTCTGGTCCTCTTGGCTGAGTACACCTGAGCACTGCACAGGCCACATACCCCTTACAGGACATTCTTGACTACACCTGGGTGGGCATTGTGCACACTAATGTGGGAAGGCAGAAGCAAGAGGTGCAGATGAGGGAACCAGGAAAACACAGAGCCCTGGGAATTCACAGTAGCTTTGGGGAGGATTTTGGACTTTCACTGGCCACCAAAGGGATGCAGTGGGTCTTACGGAGCTGGGTCAGACTGCAAACACACCTGTATAAACACACCATCAAACCCATCACAAGAGTGTGCTGTCAGCAAGTACAAAGTGTAACAACTAACCTTCCTTGGGAGAGCTAGGGAGACTTCCTGGAGGAGGCAGAGGTTATTAGTATGCCATATAAAGCCGAGCTCATAGAGAAAGGAGGCGGGGAGAAGAGATTTCATGGGAGATGTAGTAGATTGGGGGACAGAGAAAGACCCAAGTTGGAGCAAGACTTAAATATGGAGAAGTGATGAGGCTTGGGATGGAAGAGAACCCCTGCTGAAATTTAAAACTGTAAGCTTTCAACGAAAAGGGCTGGTAGACCACTGAGAAACAGCTACGTGATTAGTGCCCTTTTTTTGGAATGAAGGAAGAGGATGAAGCTGAGAGGAAATGCTTCCTATGTCCAGGTGAGGACTTGATCTGCATGCCCGAGGCGGTAGCCATGCCGTGGAGAAGAGCATTGTAACTGAGCAAACGCTAGTTAATTCAGGCTGCCAAGACTTGGCTAACCATGCCAAGAAGCACACTGTTGCTCTTTTGTCTCCACATGTTGCTGTGTTTACATGGCCTTGTGCCCTTCCTTTTAGCCAGGAGAGAAATTGTTCCTCATCCCTTGGCTGCACCGGCTCCAGGCAGAAAAAGGGGGAGCATGGGAGAGTAGGAAGCCATGCCTATGTGCCAAACAGTAGAGTGACTACAGGTCAGTGCGGCGGCTCTCTGCCTTTTCAGAAGGTGGCTGATGGAGCAGGGAACAGGCGGGAAGGGAGAAACAGCAGTCCTCTGCACCTCTGCCTCCCGAGGCAGCATGTCCGCTGAGCAGAATGACTGTATTCCCCAGAAGAGTGAGTACTGCGTCAATGAGCTGGGTAAGGATGAGAAAGAACGTTGTAGAAAAGTGGCTGGAGGGTTGGGGATTTAGCTCAGTGGTAGAGTGCTTGCCTAGCAAGCGCAAGGCCCTGGGTTCGATCCTCAGCTCAGGAGAAAAAGAAAAAGAAAAGAAAAGAAAAGTGGCTGGAGTTCTCTCTTCACTCCCCGTGGATTGGAAGCTCCTAGTTAGCTTGAGCAAAGGCTTCATATCAACTGCATTGGGGCGGGGGCAGGGAGGGCAGGAAAGTCCCTCTGAGATCTGCAGTTGAGGATCTGGTAACATGGACACAGTAAGAGTGAAGAGAAATAGCGTTCCCATTTTACAGATGTCAGTATTTGACACGAGGGATGTTAAGAATTTTGCTCAAGGCTCCCCAGGCAGCAAGAGTAGGCGCCGGTAACGACAGGCACCACACAGGTGGGACGTACTTGGTTCAGCTCTGTTCTCAGCATTTCATGGGGATTATGGCGCATCAGTGAAATAAGCACTTCTGTGACCCTACTTTATTGGTGGAGGAATTGAGACACAGAGAGGCTAAATAACCTGCCAAATCGCATAGCACACGCGACGGAGCCAGAACACAAGGCCAGGCAGTCCGGCCTCAGAGCGCAGGTCTGACCACAGAGCTCTTTGGCTTCTGCATCAGCCAATTCTGACGTCCACGCCACTGCTCCCTCCAAGACACTGAAGCCCTCCTCAGCTCTTGGCCCAAACATGTCAAGTAACCTTCCAGCAACCTGATAGGCCAGGGGTCTCAAAGGCACACCTCTGGGGAGTCTGTGATCTCAGTGGTACCGTAGGAAATACACATTGCAGGGATTCTGTGTCTTAAATTCAGATGGCCAACAGTACTAGTGGGGTAGAAATCCTAGTAAAACTTCGTCTAATTAAAGAACATCTGTTTCCCGGAATTTGACAACATTCTCGGAGAAGAACGGCTAGGCTGGACAGCGGCTCACTGAGATCGTGTACTTTCTCACGAAGCTGTGTTAGTTGTAAAAACTATAGAGATGAAGTAAATGGGTAAACAGTCTGGATTTTACTACCTCTGAGAGAAGGAAGGCAGATACACTCTCTCTCTACCCAACTCTAAGTCATTACATCTCTCCCTTCCCAGCCTAGTGCTAATAAGACCCAAAGACGGCCAGGCCAAGGAGAGGGTATTCCGTGGACAAAAGGGTTTTGGCAGGGAAGTCAGCATAGTGCAGCACGCTGGGAGGGGCCACTGCCCTTCCCCTACTTATGGAATTGGGTTGAGCACCATGGCAGAACAGTTGCAAGATGTGGGTGCATCCTTGAAGCATTTTTGCAGTGTGGCTTTGCCAGCAACTCCGCTCTGAGGTAGATGGAGCCTCATTCTCACCTCTTGCATCCGGGCTGTCTTGTGACCTTAGTTTGCAGGACATTGTGGCAGAAGGGATGGGACATCAATAGCAAGCTTAAGGATTTGAGTCAAGACCAGTAGGTCAGCTCTAAGATGGAGTTCTGCAAGACTGCCACTCTCTCCGGAGGTGGGGGTGGGGTGGGGGTGGGGTGGGGGTGGGGCTGCCTGAGTGATAGCAGAATGACCAGCTAGCCTGCTGGGAGCTGAGACACCATGTAGAGCCTGGTGAAACACTCCCAGCAAGGGCCTTTCAAATCAGATATCTCCAGCAGACACCCTAGCTCTGGGTAGACACAAGCTCTGAGGACACTCTCTAAATCCCTCTTAGATTAGTGTGGCTGGCTGTTCAGGCAGCCTCTCGAGTAACAATAAATATTTGTATGGTTTTTTGTTTGTTTGTTTGTTTCAACTTCTAAATGTATTTGATCAGATTTCCATTAGCTCCCAAACTTGGCTCCACTTCCTACATAGAGGAACTATCAGCTGAGGGGTTCGGAGTCAAGAATCTAGTTGCACAGGTCTGAATTCAACCTCTGTCCTGGCCACACCCTAGCTGTGTGCTCTCGGAAAAGTTGCTTAACTCACTGTGTCTCTGTTTGGCTGTGTGAAGTGGGCATGCCTGGCATGCATGTGGTGGTGCCGTGAGGATTAAGTGGAGTGTGTGTTTGGAATGCACTGCTGACTAACCGCTGGATTATCTAGCCTGTTCTCTCCAGTTCTGAAACGGGGCTCCCTCTCCGAACCCTATTTGGGATTCGTATTGCCTACTCTACTGGCATGTGGCTTGCTTGGAATCTTGTCTCTTTGGCTCCTGGTCCAGTTTCTAGTCTTGTGTGCCCTCAGACTGACGTACTAGGTGCCCCTTGGTGCCTGCTATCGCCCGAACAGAACAATGTCAAAGCCATGTTGGGCCAGTGGGTGAGTATGCTTCCCTAAGTCCCTGCTCAGCGGCCCTGTGATAACTTTCCCATCATGCACCGGGCCCCTCCTCTCCAGAGAAGGGGTAAGCTTTCTTCCATTCCCATGCGCTTTGCAGACTCGGCCCCTCTCACATTTCCACACCGACTCCCTCTCTCTTGCACTTTCTCCCCCCCTCCCCCGTGCTTGTCTGGAGACCTGCCTAGGAAGCTCAGACAGCAGTGACTAATGTCCCCCCAGGAATGGCATGGCGAGACCTGGGCTGTCAGATGACTCGTGGGGAGCCGCTTGTCCGAAGCCTAGACACGAAGCTGGGCGAGAGCAAGCCTGGTGACTTCACCGCCTTTTGTCAGATCAGAAATTCCTCGCTCCAAAGGGAAAGGCAATTACATGGGGAGATGGGGTGGAGAGCACATGTGATGTAGAAAATGAAGCGAGATTTCCAAAAACAACACCACGCTGGATCGTAACTACTCACACTTGGGGAGCCCTCTGCACCTCGGTGCTGGCTTTTCACAGGCGGCGTCTCATTGAACTCTCCAGCAGCTCTGGGAAGCAGCGTCCCTGGTCGGCATCCAGGCAAGGGCTGAGGTCACGCAGTGAATGACAGAGACTGGGCCCATGTACAGCTCTCTGGGCCCTGTCCTCAGCACCCTGTATCATGCTGTTGTAGCTGGTAAATTTCCCACCGTGATTTAGGCCTGATGTTTCTGAAACTTTCCCATGGAGGCTTCCCTGCAAGGAGGCGGGAATGAACGTCCATCAGTACAAAAGACTGCCAGGACCCATGTTTTATGTAAACAATTCATTCATACTGTGAATTGGCCTTCATTGTTTACATTATATTTACATTAAATATATTTTGTATTTTCAGTGTAAAAGTAAGGCTTTGTTTTATGTTTTCCTAAAGCCCAGTGTTTCAGAAGGCTGTTTCTTCTTCACTCCTGGCAACCTCAGGGGCCTAGAACACCAGGTTCCATCTAGAAGTTTCCAGGTATCATGAAAAGCAAGCGTGCAACACACGTGCCTCTTCTGAAGGCTGCATGAGCCATTACCTCAACAAAGATTTGTTGTTGTTCTGTTTTTTAAAAAACAGGTTTATTTTATTTTTAACTGTTTACATTTGGGTGTGTGTGTCTATGAACATGCGCATATGAAGACAGATGCCCGTGGAGGTCAGAAAAGGGTGACAGAGCCCTTGGGGATGGACTTACAAGCAGTTGTGAGCCACCTGATATGAGTGCTGGAAAGCGAACTCAGGTCTTCTGCAAGAGCAACAGGTGCTGAGCCGTCTCTCTAGCCCTTTATTTGGTTTTCAAGACAGTGCCACATTATGTGGACCAGGCTGGCTTAGAACTCAGGATCCTCCGACCCCAGTGTTTTGAATACTGGTATTATAGCTGTGTGTCACCATGTCTAGCAAGTACGAGACTTTTTAGTTAGAATCGTTGATGGAGGCTTCTTTAACTCATGGCCCAAATATTCTCCTCTGTGCTCGTAACAATGGAAGGACATGCTTGCCAGGATTGCTCAGTGACTCAAGGTCTAACAGAACAAGCTTTTGCATGGCTGTAGTTACAGTGAGCGCATTTGTAGAGCAGAAAACATGCTTTGTAAATGGAAGCAGAAATGTGGGTGCAAGCAGAAGCAAAGGACTCTTTGTGTGGGAAGCCCAGCTACAGGGTCTAAAGATGAGACTGAGGGTCTCGGAGTTAACTGTACTGTTGTGCATCACCTAATATTGTCTGCTTCGCTGTGCCACTGGGACCCTTGAGGGGGGCCCCACTGTCACTCACAGGATACCTCCCTCACTACTCCTCTCGTCATGACTAACTTCCCAGGGGCCGGAAGCTCAAGCTTCTCCAGGCTCTGCTTACCTTGCCAATCCTATTGTTCATAACAGACCTCACTAGGCAAGTGGGCTATTCACTCCCGTGCGGACTCGGCACCAGCACCAGCGGACTTCAGGGATAGTAGAGACGATGGCAGCATGCTCGAAACAGGATCTAAACCGCAGTCAGAGGTAAGGAGACCACCACAGGAACCCACCTCTTTGCTGCAAGTTTAAAGTTCATGGGAATGTATTCCAAGTAATCTTACAGTTGTTTGCAAACATGAGCATGAGATCTGCTGAAGGAGAGAGAGGGTGGGGGCAGGAGCTGGGGACAGATGGTTTCCATAGCCATGCGTCACAAGGGCTTCTTCCATGCCAGATGCTAATCTAAACATCTTAGGAGCTCAGTTAGTTTACTATCTATCTATCTATCTATCTATCTATCTATCTATCTATCTACCTATCTATTTAATCTATCATCTATCTATCAATCATCTATCTATATCAGTCATCCATTTATCAATTATCTATCTACGTGTGTGTGTGTGTGTGTGTGTGTGTGTGTGTGTGTGTATGTGTGTGTGTGTGTGTAGCAGGGCACTGCGGGGTGGAGGTGCTGTGTTGCTGGGAATTGGATCCAGACTTCACAAATCACAGGTAAGCTGAGTCCCAGCCCTAGTTACCAGATTTTTCAACTGCCATCAATATTTACTGTTTGTACAATGTCCCTGAAAATGCTAGTATCTGAACCTTCTTGGGGCTTCTTTGATGGTAGGCAGTATGCTGAATGCCCAGCAGGCAGGTCTCCCACAATCCTTACAACATTCCTAGAGATAAGGTGCTATCGTGAAAGTCACTTTCTGAATGACTTCCCCTTTGAATGAGAAAATGGAGGCTTGGGGCTGTGAACTTGCCCAAGGTTATGTAGCCACAAATGACTCTGAAGCCAGGCTCTCAGTCATTCCCCGTCGCTGCTCCCACGTAGACTACATCAACTATTAAGAGTCCAGAACTGGGGAAACAGTTTTGTGCAGAGAGTACCCTGTGCTTCCCAGACTCCAAATAAACACAGATCCCACCAGAGGCAAATTTTATAGGATTTGCTATCTGGAAGGTAGAGAGCATGGAGAAAAACAAGGAAACCTGCACTTGTGGCCAGAAAGTCTATGCTCCAGGGTCATGACTGGCACCCATTCCCCAGCCTCAGCCTCCCAATTTTCTCACTTGTAAACTGATAGAAACAGCAAAAGGTAGCCGGGCGGTGGTGGCGCACGCCTTTAATCCCAGCACTCGGAGCAGAGCCAGATCTCTGTGTTCGAGCCAGCCTGGACTACAAGTGAGTTCAGGAAAGCGCAAAGCTACGCAGAGAAACTGTTCGAAAAACAAAAAAAAAAAAAAAAAAAAAAAAAAAAAAAAAAAAAAAGAAAGAAACAGCAAAAGGTATACATGGTGCTGCTGTTATTTCATGTATGGAAGAGTTTTTGTATCTTTTCTTCCCTTGTAGCCCAACTCCCTTCATTTTGTATTCAAGAAAGATGAATCTTAATCAGATCAACAATTTGTTCAAACCCAAGCCTTTGTCTGGCTAGTGACAGGGCTGGGTCTTGGAAACAGGTCTCACTGGTCAGAGTGGCACATGCTTATAATTCTAGCACTCTAGAGGCTGAAGTACAAGAATAAAGAGTGAGAAAAAACTCCCTTCAAGGGGGAAAGAAATCAAGCAAGCCTTCTAAGTTCCAGTCCAGTGCGTCTGCTGCTTTTCTGGGCTGCTTCCCTGACATTCCCCAGAGCTCGAGATGTTGGCTTTCTCTTTCAACGTGGATTCATCAGCTAGACTGTTCTTACGAATCTGGGAAGTTGGAGGCTGGGAAGCTTTGGATAAGGCAAATGACCTTCCTTCCAGCCACTGGCTGGGTTTACCAGCTCCACACCCTCCTCAAGGAAGGGTTTTTTAAAGAATGGCTCAAAAGCAGCAAAACTGGCAGATAAATTCCTGCCTCCTCGATCTGCTGTTCATCTGTTGGAGAATGTCACAGAAGATGATCCCATGACTATAGAAGAAGCCTTGTAGGGTTCCTTAGGCTAGTGCTGTCTAAGTCTGAGGGCAGGCATAGTGTAGTGGGAGGGGAAATTGGTTACCAGGAGTAGATAGGGTGTTCAGTATGGGTTTGATATTTAACACACCCACACAATTATACACATGTACACACACACATGTACACACACACACACACACACACACACACACACACACACACACACGTTCTCAGGGATTTCATCACCACTCACTGAATCCTACCACCAGCTTTCTTGGTCCCTCATCTTGCAGGTGGGATTTTGGAATTTTGTAGTTTCCAGGAGAAGACCCAGAGAATCCCTGCTCAGATGCACAGAAGGACCATTTCGGGATAGTTCATGCCTGGCAGGCGCTGTCTGCATTGGAAGGGAGCTTGGTATTGTGAGGTCCAATGCGCTGCACACTGGGCTCAGTTCATCTTTAAAAGGCTTTTATTGTCCCCTTCTTTAGGTAAGAGAAGAAACTTACTAAGATTATTCCTCTTAAAGGTGGCAAAAGCTGGCTGCTTCTAAACTCATGTTCCTCTGTCCTGCTCTTGGGACAGCAAAAGATCTGAAACTCCTGTCTGTGGAAACTGGGCTCCGTCACAGTTATCCAAAGTATATCTGAAGCGTTTTTATTCATCCCTCCAGCCCTGAGAAGCCAGCTCCTGAAGTGAGCATTATACCGAAATGGATGGATTTGATGTGCAGGAGCCATTAAGGGGACTCAGGTGAGGTCCAGCCGCCATGCCTTACCCTGGGGCCTCCTTACCTGAGCAGATGCGATCCATGTCAGCTGGTGTTCCTCAGCTTGCGCACTGGTGAGCAAGCCAGCCCAAGATGCAGTTGCCACACCCTGTGGACCATTCCCTAAGGCCATGTGGTCACCAGAGCCTCTCCTGCATGCTTGCTGGACAGATGGGGAGCTTCTGATCCCTGAGCAGCTGGGGAACACGCAATGGCTGATGGGATAAATACCTTGACCATTTGTCCCACTGAATAAGGTAACTCTAGGTTACACGTCTTTATTAGTCTCCAGGTACCGTATCAAAATGCCCGAGGCTGATAAAGAAAAGAGGCTGATTGGGGCTCACAGTTCTGGTCCAAGGTCAAGAGGTGAGTATGCTTTGCTGACAGAGTTCCAAGGTGGTGCACTGTATCACAGGGCACGAAATGGAGCATACATGTGAGTCTTCTTGTCTCTCCTCATAACGCCATACTAGTCAATCGTGGGCCCTCCCCCCTTGTGAACTTGGGCAATCCTACTCATTTCTCTGAAGTCTCACTGCTAGACATAATAATTGGATTGAATGATCTAATTTACCTCCTTCATATATCACCATAGGAGTAAAATTTCAACACCGGAACCTCAAGGCACGCATGTGGCCAGATACAAGCCATAATAGTTCGTGATCTGTGCTGCTCTCCCGGGATTTCCAGCTGCTGGCAATTGGCTTGATTTGTCTCCTCCTCTTGTCTACTTTCCCACTGCACAGCGATAATAAATTAACCCTCTGTACCCAGGTCTCTAAAACGAGAAAACCTTTATGATTCATAAGCTTTGAACTATGAACCAGAGGATTTATCTTTCTTCTAAGACAGCAGTTCTCAACCTGGGGGTCACAACCCCTTTGGGGGTTGTACTGACCCCTTCACAAGAGTCCCCTTAGACCATTGAAGAACACAAGTATTTACATTATGATTAATAACAGTAGCAAAATTATAGTTATGAAGTACCATTGAAAATAATTTATGGTGTGTGTGTATGGGGTCACCAAAACATGAGGAAGTATATTAAAGGGATGTTGAGCATTAGAAAGGTTGATAACCACTGTTCTAGACTGTGTGCTCTTGGGCAAGTCATTATCCATTTCACTCTTCATTTGCTCATTTTAAAAGTAGAAACATTGGGTTTGATGGAATGTATATGTGTGGTTCCCATTCATGTCCATAACTGTATTTATCAGTTAAATTTTTAGGAATTTTTACCTGCTTTTGAAACGCTTGCCCACCCATGTTTTATTTGATTCCCAATATGCTTCTTTGATTTAGACAGGGTCTGAACAATTTTTCCAGTGTAAGAAAGGAGATCATTGAGTCATAAAGAATCAGTTGTCTGTTCTCTTCCTCTAAATATCTTAACCACTTTATGTCATCCCCACACTTGAGAAATTCCCTTACCATAGTCTTCTAATCTTTACCTCCAACCTTGATGCACAGTGTTACCTGTTTCCTGATTACTAAAACAGGAAGCGCTACTGAGATGTTAGAATATAAAGCTCCATCTTTAACAGCCTATATCAAGTTGGGTGTTTGGGCAATAAGGATGCAGGAGCAAAGTTGCTCCTTATGTCAGACGCAGGTGGCTTGGGAATTGTGGACATGGACTTGAACAAAGAGGCAGCATGAGACACATTTCACAGTGATAGAAAGTCTGGGCTCTTTGAGAGCTGTACTGCATGGATGGGATCCCTTTATGAATGGTTTCTAAAACTGGAAGTGACATAGAGCAGGCATTAAGTAAATATATGCTAGTGTTAATATAAGAATGCTCATGTGAAAAATAGCACATTGGGAGTTCTGGGGAAATACCATGTTCTGTTGGAGTGCTGAGGGCAGCCTTCCAGAGACTTGAGGCGGGCCTTGAGAGGCTGCCCAAGAGTCAGTTGGTCAGAAGGCATGGCTCATAGCAGAGGTGAAGATATTTAAAGTGTGTTCATTAGGATGCCTAAGGACTTGTGATTAATTCACAATGTTCCCATAGGAACATCCCATGTGATGATCCCAAATAACTCTCTAGGGCCTGGAATCACCTAGGAGACACACATGGAGTCTCTGGGATGGTTAATATTCATTGTTAACTGGAGAGGACCTAAAATTGAGACAAAGCTCTGGCTATGTATGTGACAGAAATCCTACTTTGGGTCAACTGAGGTGGGAAAACCTCCCTTAAATGTAGTTAGTAT
The DNA here is from genome assembly GCF_004664715.2 of Peromyscus leucopus. NCBI lineage: Eukaryota > Metazoa > Chordata > Mammalia > Rodentia > Cricetidae > Peromyscus > Peromyscus leucopus. The sequence goes on from NC_051064.1 coordinate 103,087,180, forward strand.
CATCAACAGCGTGGGGTTCCTAATGGAATTAACAGGAGAAAGGGATGTGAGCACCAGCATCCACCTCTCTGCTTCCTGACTGCAGATACGGTATGATGAGCTGCCTCAGGGTCCATGTCTTCCTTTCTCAATGGACTGTGATCTTTTAGAACTATGATCCAAAACAAACCTTCCCTTCCTCATGTTGCCTTTGTTGGGTATTTTGTTATAGCAACAACAAAAAAAAAAAAAAAAAAAAAAAGCAATGAAAACAGCCCCTCGGGAGCCAGTTCAGAAGAGGCCTTGATAGGCAGATGGAGTTCAAAGGAGGCTTTGAAACTGTTGAGGGTTGACTGACAAGACACACGGCTATGACTTGGAAGGGATTGTAGTCAGCTATAAGGGCATCATGTAGATGGAAGGAAGGAAAGAGAGGAGTCGAAATGGAAGAGAAAGGGATGCAGCCATTCTGGTGCTGTTTCAGTGCTTTGAATGAAGTGGAACTCAGAGAGGGAAGAATGGACCAAGCTCAGTAGAGGAGATTACTAAATTGCCATGGTTACTATGATTATGATTATTTTTACCAGGGCTGGAAGTGTGCTGTCTTGGCTTCCTAACTAATCCTCTTTCTATCTCTCTCTGTTGCTTCCATCCAGCAGGACCAGTAAGTCACCAGTGTAGGGGTTTCTCAATAGGAAAGAGATTTCCATATTGTTACTGAAAATTTTGTAAGTGTAGATGATCAAGAAGCATAGTTTCTCCTCCTCCTCTTCCTTTTTCTCCTTCTCCTCCTCCTTCTCTTTCTTCTCCTTCCTTTTCTTCTTCTTCTCTTTTCTCCTCCTCCTCCTCATTTTGTTGAACAAAAAGCTTTTGTGGTCTCTGATCTGCTGCACCCAGATGACTTCTTCTTCTACTGAGAGAGCAAACTGCTGTGAAACATAAGAGGATTTCCTGTGTTTGGCACCAAGGGCTTAACTAGCGTCTGTGTCAAAAGAAAAAAAAAGATTCTTCTATCACATTCATTTATGTATAATAAAGACAATTTTTGACATAATTTAGCATCGATCACTTTTTTCCTGTTCTCACTGTGCCTGCCATACAAATCTGCCCTATTACATTGAGATAATAACCAACAAGCTCTAGCATTTCATGCTAGATTTAGAAGCCTGCCTGTTCCCTAGTGGAGTGCTCTGAGTGGGTGTTTGGACTCTGAAACCAGAGAACTGAGCCCCTCACACAGACTCTTTCTGTAACTCAGTGGGAAGCGCTGCCTCTCTCCTTCAGTTTCTTCAGCTATAAACAGGCTAACTCCCTCTAGCCTAGGGTTCTTTGAGCAAGCGTAAAAAAAAATGTTACAGAGAGATGAAAAACCCCGTAGTAACAATACACGTGTAATACTGTTATGAATCTAGAGCTTAGAGTTCAGGGAGCATTAACATAAAATAGGATAGCATGGAGGAGGAAAAGAGCAGTGTGCTCTCTGCTCCAACTGTGCTCTACTCTGCATCGTGCTGATAGTTTCTGTCTAGTCCCCTGGGAGGTGATCCTGCAAATGTTTTTGTACTCATCCCCTCTAAAGGAAACCCTCAGCCTCATGGTTTTTAAAGGACCCCCTTCCCCACCTCCCCCTTACCTCCCCTTGAAAAGCTGTAGTGAAGAAAAAGACAATTGCCTGCAGCTTGCTTGCTGATGGCGAAGGAATCTATCTCTTTGGAAGCGAAGCCTGCTGATCAAAGGCTGTGTCGTCTGTGCAGAGCAGGAGGCAGAGTAATCAAGATGCTTCTCTGCGGAGAGGGGGACCGACGCTCCGAGTGTAATGGGTCTGTTTTGGAAAACGAAGCCAAGAATAGGAACTGCGCTGCACACGGGTGGAGGTACTAGAGGCTGCAGAAGACACCCCGCAGTCCAGAGTTTTGGGTGTCTCTGTCAAGAAGCTGATTAAATGTGTCAATAAAATCTGGTGTTTGTTAGAGAGATAAGGAAGTCTAGGATAGGTGGTGGCTCTGAGTAAGACGGAAAAGGAGAACAGAAATTCTTGTGGGCCCTGATGTCTCAGGTCTAGCTGTACTTGTGTTTATTTAGAAATTTATAAAATGTTCTCTTAAAATGATCATGAGCTTTTTTCCCCTCCTTTTTTTTAAAGGGCTCCCTCTTGACTCAACAGTATTTATAAATTATACCAGACAATAGATCGTTAACTGTGTCGCTTAACAAATAGCTATAGAAAATGGGCCTTATGTCACACATTTCTCCAGGGAAATGAAATCCATAAAAATATTAACCACAAGAATCTCACTGTTTATAAAAACAAAAGAAAGCAAAACAAACTGCGGGCACAGGGAGTGGGCTGCCCTGTTCCACAGAGGCTCTCTCATGGCCGCACGTAACTGTCGAGGGTAATTATTCTCAGAGTGACCTCTGTCTTCTGGTGGCAAAATCCAGGATAATCAGAATACCTAAGACTTCAAGTTCTTCTTTATGCTCTGAATTTGTAGTTAGGAGGCCAGACAAATGAGACGACGCATCTGCTCCTAGATTCTGGCCTTGAAGCATGTTTTGAAATGGGATGGTTTCCTTGCAGGCTTCCTGATTTACTGTTTAGGTTAAAAGAGTGAAAATATTTTGTATTGACAGCAGATCAAGAGCAGATGGACTCCAAGGTCTGAAAGCATACGTTTTAACTTACCTTTGTGTGCTGTCAGGAACTGCCTCGGAGCCAGAATGTGATCTATAAGCATTAATGGTAGGCCGTGAAGGGTTTCTGCAGAGGAAATGGTGTTTTTACTGTCCGTTTCCTCGTCTCTCAGCCTAACCATGCACAGCACCCTCACTAAAGGTTTACTAGGCAGTCCTGGCAGTTTCCCCAGGAAACTGAATGTGGGTATAAAACTACTCTGGGTCACAGCTGTTGGAGCAGGAGTCTGTGGGGATGGGGTGTGTACAGCGTTAAAACACTTTCATTTACTTTTTGAGAACTTTCTATATAAGTACTGTATCTACACCACTCCTGCTCCTCTGTCTCCCCTCAAACTCCATGTCCCTCCTTGCAAATTCATGCTCTCTTATTTAATTATCGTTGTTGCATGTATACCTACACATATGCACATAAACCTACCAAGTCCATTTAATGTTGTTTGTGTATACACTGTCCAGGGCTGACTACTTGGGATTGGCATCCCGTGAGGGAGCTTATCCCTGGAGGAATCCTCTCTTAGCAACCATTGACCATATGTAGCTCTTTATCCTATGTAGGACCAAATGAAATTTCCTGTCCACATGGACATGTCAACTGGTGTCATTATTCTGCCATTGTTTGGGCAACCATATTGTTTTGTGGGTACATTTCTCCTGCCATGCCAGGTAGGTACAGTGTCCAGTTGGATCATTTGAGAGTCAGGGCCTCCAAAATATGTAATTTGGTGTCCAAAGTAATCCAAGCCGAGAGCTCACAAGATGGTTCAATGGGGCAAAGGTGCTTGCCTGGAAGCCTGATGACCCGAGTTCAATCCCTGGGACCCACACAGTGTAAGCAAAGAATTGACTCCTCTGAGCTGTCCCTGACCTCCACATGTGTGCTGTGGTACACACACACACACACACACACACACACAACACACACACACACACACACACACACAGTAGTAAGTAATTAACATCCATGCTGAGTTTCTCCATTGTTCAAAACCTGTTAGAAGATTGCCAGATCTGCTTCCATTGGTGTGTAGGGCCAGGAGGATTCAATGCTGTTGAATGGCTGTCCAAACGTTGGTGTTTCTAGATGAAACATCCTAGGTGTACTTGGTCCTGAGGAAGCAAAGGCTAGCTGTGGTAGACTGGAAGATGTGGTTTCCAAGTATAAATTCCTCCATCGGCTGGGGTCAGATTGAGAGCTGATGAGTGAGGAAGGGTTATTGTCAGAGTGTGAGGAGATCGTGGGGACCTGAGGGATCTAAGGAGACCTGGCCCATCTCAAGACTCTCCTGTCCTCTGGTTCCCTCCTGGCTTTCTACACTGAGGCCTTCATGTTATGTTGACAGTTCTACTCCCCTATACCAAACAAGCAAGAAATTCATATTATATGAAATGTCACCATTTTATAAAATATCCCAATTATAGAAAATATTACAAGCTGTATATGTTGCATGGAATTTTATGTCTCTCTCCTTCAGTTTTTTTGATACAGGGTTTCTCTGTGGAACTCTGACTGTCATGGAATTGCTCTGTAGACCAGTCCAGCCTAGATCTTAGAGATCTACCTGCCTCTGCCTTGGGACTAAAGGTGTGCACCACCGCACCTGGCTTGGTTAAAATTCCTTAAACCAGTTTGTACGTGGAGACTAAACAAGTCAGAAGACCAAAAATGGCTGTCATGCTGCCATTTTGAGATCTTTGAATCTTCATTCTGAAAAGAGAAAAACTCGTATCCCTTCTACAGCTGTCTTTCTAGTAATTCCGTTTTTTTTTTTTTGTTTGTTTGTTTGTTTGTTTTTTAAATAACACTGGACTGGTATTTGAAGGCTAGGCTGGCCAAAGCTACCCTTCTTAGGGGAAGCTCTACACTGCTTTGTCAGTAACATCAGTTGGTTCATAGAATACAGAACACCTAGCCATCTTGCCCCAACAGTATTTATTAAAGACTCTTGAACATAGTGTGTTTTATTTCATCCTCCAGCAGATATAGGCACTCTTGACATGTATAAAGATGAAAAAATAGACTTTTGCAAATGTTAACAAGATGGCTCAAGGTCATGAACTAAGATGCTGGGGACATCCTGAGCAGCCATTTTGATTTTCTGTCTGCTTTTCATTGTAAAAGCAGTTCTTAAAACAGAGCTAAGATCTATTTAAATAGTCAGTGAGAGCATTGTCTGAGCCTTCTTTTTTTTTTTTTTAAGAAGTTCTTTTGTGTTTTTAAAATACATTTTTAATGATTTATTCATTCTATGTGCATTGGCATTTTGCTTGCATGTGTGTCTGTATGAAGGTGTCAGATCCCCTGGAACTGGAGTTACAGACAGTTGTGAGCTGCCATGTGGGTGCTGGGAATTGAACCTAGGTCCTCTGGAAGAGCAGCCAGTTCTGTTAACCACTAGGCCATCTCTCCAGTACCTCTGGGCCTTTTCATATCAAGCTTCGAAACACAGAGTTAACCAATGGCCCCTGTCTCTCTCTAGATCTCAGTTTTCGTTGTTCTTAGGGGTGTGAAGCATGCAAAGGCCATGAACTGGCATTTTGAGGGCTATATTAGGTTCAGTTGTGTTTGTCTGGATCTCTATTTTTTTTGTTTAAAAAATTTTAACAATTTTACCATTATGTATTTATGTTGTTTTTGTGTATGTGTGTATGTACATATGCATCACAGACCACAGTATGTATATAGAGGTCAGCACACAACTTGTGGTAGTTTGTCCTTGCTCTTCATTTTTTGGATCCTGGGATTCAGACTCAAGCCTGCTGAACCATCTAGCCAGCCCACATTCTTTCCCCTTTAAAAACCAGTTTATTGATTAATAGCCCACATAAAATAGAGAGCACATGTCTTATGTGTACAATTTGATAAATTTTGACACATGGCCACACCCATGTAAACCATGACCACATTCAAGATGATAGGCACATCCATCACCTCAAGGTTTCGTCTTGCACTTTGTAAAGCATCCTTGTCTCTTTGTCCCTGGGTAGCAGTGCATCTCTTTTCTTACACTATACACAGATTTGCATTCTGTGATGTTTATATAGAGAGCATCATATATTTGTATGTGTGTAGGTGTGTGTGCTTGCACATGTTAGCATGTCATAGCATGTGTGTGGACATCAAAGGTCACCTTGGGAGAGTCTCTTCTCTCTTTCTACAGTGTGGCTCCTGGGAACTGAACTCAGGCTGTCTTGGTGGGAAGGGCCTTCTACCCATTGAGCTATCTTCTGACTGGAAGGTTTTTAATTTTGAGAGAGTCTAATTGATCCACCTACCTTTTTAAGAGCTGTACATTTAATTGCTGGGAGATACCTGGGGACTGGGATGTAGTTCAGTTGGTAGAGTGTCCTCTGGCCCTGCTAATGCTTGACCCCCAGCTCTGCTGCGCTACATGTTTGCAGTGGCTTGTACCTCTAATCCCTGTTCTTGGGATGCGGAGGAAGGAGGATCAGAAATTCAAGGTCATCCTTGGCTATATAGTGAGTTCAAGGACAGCCTGTGATAGGTGAGACCTGCTTCAATAAATAAACAAACAAACCAACAAATAAATAACCATTGCTTATTCTATGAAGAATAAAAAAAGCAAAAGTTTTACTTTATCTTGTAGCACAAATCTTCAAAGGTCTTATTAATAAAAACAAACTTGGAGCCAGGTATTGGGGTGAATGCTGGAAGATCAGAGAAGCAAAAGAAGCCACAGCTTCCTCACCTTGCCAATTCCTCAGCTGATCCTCTTTCCTCTGACTAGAAGCCTCTGAGTCCTCATCCAAATGGATCTCAGCTGAACTGCTGCTCAAAAGCCTAAAAGCTTAACCAGGCTCTCATTCCTGGTTTTCACACCTTATATACCTTTCTGCTTTCTGTCATTACTTCCTGGAATTAAAGGCATGATTCACCATGCTTGGCTGTTTCCAGTGTGGCTTTGAACCCACAGAGATCCGAATGGATCTCTGCCTCCAGAAGGCTAGGATTAAAGGTGTGAGTGCCATCATTTTCTGGCCTCTATGTCTTGCCTAGTGGCTGTTCTGTTCTCTGACCCCAGATAAATTTATTAGGGTGCACAATATATTGGGGAACACAATATCACCACATTATCTTTTCTGCTTAATTTTTATTTATAATTTTACATATTTTTTAAAAGGAGCTGAGGGTATATATTACCACAAATCTAAAATGTTTGAAAACATAATTGGAATTTGGAATATTTGTATAGACTTATTGGTTGAACATCCCTCAGCTCAACATTTTGAAGTTCAGATTTTGAGTTTTCAGTCAGAGGTGCTCAGCCTATAGTTGCCAGTGTTTAAAACTTGGAAGATTTCAAGTAAGATACCAGAGCTTCCAATTTTTCTTAAAAATTGGGAGACCTGGCAATACCGGGCCACAATCTGCAGGAAGAGCTCCTCCTCTGAACCAAGTTATGCTACAATGTGCACTGCCAGCCTCACCGGGCAGCCTCAGCTGGAAGGATGGATGTAGTTACTGTGTTTTGCCATGAGGGTAGAGTTGACTAATCTGGAAAAGGTTTTGAAGTAGTTAATTCTGGAAAGCGATGGTTTGACTTAGCTGTGGGTGCTCCATCTTGCTTTGGTGAGTGCAGAGGCCTGCCACCTTACAGCTAGATGTGCTCCGGGGCCCTTTGGGGTACTGCTTTGGCAGTTCTAAAAAGGGTTCATTTATTAAGCTTTTAAACCTCCCTCGGGAGGTCAAGAGAGGTAGCTCCCCCACAGCGGAGCTATAACGAACCGGGAGGTTCTGGAAGGATGGTTGCAGATCCTGTTTTCACTTTTACCATGAGGGTAGAGTTGACTAATCTGGAGAAGGTTTTGAAGTAGTTAATTCTGGAAAGCAATGATTTGACTTAGCTGTGGGTGCGCCCCAAGTCTTCTTCATTTGCTTTCTGTTATACGTTAAAAACTTTTGAAGTATAAATATACACCATAAAATGCACACAGAATACACTTTAATGAGTGTTGGAAAATGTAACTACTACCCAGTTATGATAAATAGAATTCCTAATACCCCAGAAGCATCTTGTTTCTTTCCTATCTATTTCCTCATTTGGACTCAATTTTTAATAGAATTCTAGTAACAGTTTTTTTAATGTTCTTAAAATTATAAAAAGAGAGCCAAAGAAGTTAGATACTCTTTTTATGTCTTATTTCTTTCTCTGGGCATACTATTTATTCATTTTTCTTTTTCTTACTTGTTTCCTTTATTTTTTAGGATTACGATATAATTACATTATTTCCTCCTTCCACACCCTCCCATATGCCATCCTTATTCTCTTTCAAATTCATGAATTCTTTTTTCATTAATTATTGTTGCCCCCCTCACTTCTAAATATATAAATATAACCTTCTCATTCTGTATAATGTTCCTTGTATGTGTGTTCTCAGCAATGAGCATTTAGTATTGGATAACTAATTGTGCTCTTTCCTGCAGGATACTATTCTTTTCTCCCACTCCCAGCATTCTTTAGTTGCCTGTAGCTCTGTGTGCAGGGTTGAATCCTTGTGGGGAACCCACCCCCACCCGATTTAGCATGACTATTGTTGTCCTTGTTCAGCTCATGTTTAGGCAGCCATGTTGTTGAGACTTCATGGTAGTTTCTCACATTCCTAGGAGACAGTCTCATAGAAAATCCCCTGTTTCTCTGGCTCCAACAATCTTTCCAGCCTCTCTTTTCAATCATCCTTGCCCAATGAGGGCAGGAGTTGTGTTATAGATATATTAGTTGGGACCGGGATCCACAACTCTGCATGTTGATTGGTTTTTGTTTATTGGTCATTGTTGCAAAAAGACATTTTCTTGATGCAAAGTGAGTACTAACTACACTTATCTGTGGGTCTAAGGACCAATATTTAGAATATAGGTAGGGATGCTTCTGGGTTAGGACAGAAGCAGTGGTGGGCTCTTCTCTAAGATCTATGATTTCACTAGCCCTGGGTAGTTGGCTAAGTTTACAGTATCAGGCATGATTTCCATATGATTGAGTGGGTCTCAAGTCCAATTAGAGAGCTGTTGGTTCCTGCTGAGGTGTGTGTACCACTACTGTACCCTTAGAGCTATTGGGCCATGCTGGTCATTCTTATGGTTCATAGGTGTCATATCTGGGTAGGATTGTTGGTTGTTTCCCTCCTTTGGGAGCTTGTATTGTACCTCCTGGTCCTCGGAGTATTTATTTATTTTTGCAGACAAGGGCTCACCAGGTAACTCCAGCTGGACTTCAACTCTTAGCTTCCAAAGTGTTGTAATTACAAGTGTGTGTACACTGGTTTATGATGTCAGTTTTTTTATGTCTAAATTATAAAAAGAAAAAGTTAATATTTTTTATTTTTTTTCAAATAATTTGACATAGTCAATTTGATTAATCAATATTCTTCCTCCTCATTGATGCGTAGCATTCCATAATATACATTTCATTTATTAACATTGCATTATTCATGTTTTCATTGGTGGATATTGAATTGCTTTCAAAATTTTGCTAATGTGAAGAAAGCTGAAATGTATACTAGTTTATAAATCTTTAGGCTATTCATGTATTTTTAATTTCCTTTGGATAATTATCTCAGAGTAAAAATGCTCAATCACAATAACACAGGCATGCCTTTTAGGAAACATCTAGAAAGTTTACCACAGTGGTTGGTTGTAACATTTTCCACTCTTACCAGCAATGTATGAGAAACCCAAGGTTCTTCTCCTTTCTGGAATTTTGTGTTTTAATCTCTGATTAATTAATTAATCTTACTTGATTGGAAATGGTGGCTCATTTTAGTTTTTATTTGTGTTTCCCTGTAGTGGTAGTGAGCATTTTTTTGTGAACTTATTGGCCATTTCCATTCAAGTGCCCTTGTCTTTAAACACCTTTCCAGGTCTTTACCTATTTGAAAAGTGGAGTCTCTTATCATTTTATCGTCGACTTTAGCAGTTGCTGATATAATTTAGACACATGTTACATCACAGGTCTATGAGCACACATGTCCACATGGTCTATTCTCCAGCCCAAGCCGGTCTTTTCACCTTCTTAGAGGTGCTTTGACTTAACATATGTTTTTAATTTTGCTGAGTTCCAATTTGCCAATTTTGCTTTTATAATTATTGCTTTCTGTGTTCCAAGAAACATTTACATAGCTCTAATTACAAAGCAGCTCATTTATATTTTATCCTCTGAGCTTTACAGAATTAGCATTTATGTTTAAGCCTTACTTCTTCTGATTTTGGTTTTCACTGTGAGGTAAGATCAAGGTTTGCTTTTTCCTGGCACCATTCAGTAGACTTTACTTTCTTCTTTGAATTACACTGATGCCTGGAGAAGCCAACTGTGTGTATGTTGACAGTCTCTTTCTGGACTCAGTATTCTGCTCTAATGAGAATTTTCTGCAATATTTATAGTACATGGCATCTTTCAATCCATGAGCATGATATAGCTTTCTGTTTATAAAGTCTTCTTTATCGCTTTTCAGTTTTTTTTTTTATTTTAGTGTAGTTTAATTTTCTTACTTTAAAATTAGAGGTTCTTCTTTATTTTTGGTGCTAAAATATAATTAATTTTATGTTTAGTTTACAAAAGATACTAGATTGGCATTTTAGTTCTTAAGATGTCTCTTGTCAACTTTGGTACAAAGACTAAGGCAGTTAATGTGAGTTAGGATGGGTTGCCTTCTCCCCTGTTAACTGAGAAATGAATCTTATTTATAGGAACATGGTTATTTTGGTCCTCCATTCACTCCATCACTGTGGTAGGTTACATGTTTCACATAATTTGTCTGTCTGCTTGCCATCATTTAATGTGATGGCGTAAGGTTGTTCACCATCTTTGTGATAGAACACATGGTTGCAGTCTTGTTCTCATTCTTGATGGTGTTTTGTTATCTTACTTTCCCGGACCAATATCACTAGAAGCTTAGCAAGTTTGCTGATACTGTCAAGGACAAATTTCAGGCCTTGCCGATTTATCTCTATTACTTCTTTCTAATTTCACTCTCTCTCTCTCTTTAGTCTTCTTAACTCTTCTGCATTGTTGTTCCTTGGCTAGATTCTTCAAGTAGATACCTTGGTTATGGTTCTTGACCTTTCTTTCCAGATACAGACATTTATAATTCTGAATTTCTTCTTCATATCATATTAACTGTATCCCCACATTTTACTGGGTGGTGATGTCCTTGTCGTTTACTTACGTATATCCATTGTGAAATCTTTGCTACTATGGCTATTAATATATTAATTTCTAAATTCACATCAATTCTCTGTGTGCCTTTTAACTATGAGCTTCTGCTTTTATTGTTTTGCTTGTGATTCCCACCCCCTGCCCAAGTATATGATATGATCTTTTAATTTTCTTTGTTTGTTGAGGCAGGCAGGGTCTTACTCTGTAGCAGGGGCTGGCTTGGAAATTGCTATGTAGCTGCATCTGGCCTGGAAATTGTGGTTCTTCTGTCCTCCTCCCAAGTGCTGGATTACAGGTATGTGGCACCATGCCTAGCTTAGTGTATCTTGATAAATGTTCTACAAATGCCTGAAAAGACTATATGTACTATTGTTTTTCTTTTTTCTCATGCAGTTGGAATATTTATTAACTTTTAAGGCTACCATACAAAGTAATGGGTTTCATCATGGCAATCTCATACATATGTGCTGTTTATATGTTGTTCTGATTCATTCCCTTGTTTCTCTGCACTCTTCTATGACCCCTAATCCAGATGTTTTCCTTGCTCCCCCCAGTTAGCATCTTCTTCTTTCTTATTATATGTATTCCACCACCCTTTCTAAGCACACCTGCTTTAAATATCCCTTCCTCCACTCTCATGATCTCCTCTTTATTATAATTTGTTCACACACACACACACACACACACACACACACACACACACATACACACACACCATACATGCACAGGCATACAGTTTTAAATGTAGGTTCCATATGTAAGAGAAACCAAAGAGTACTTATCTTTTTAAGTCTGACTTATTTTTGTTTATCATAATGTTTTCCAATTGGATCTATTTCCCTACAACTGTCATGATTTCATTTTTCTTTGTAGCTGCATAAAATTCTTTTGTATATATCACATTTGCTTTCTTCACTCATCTGTCAGTGGACATCTATGCTGATTCTGTTTCCTGGCTCTTGTGAATACCACAACTAGAAATATGGATGTACAGGAATTTTCTATGATATTTGACTTGGAGTCCTTCAGAATTTGGTCAGGTATGGTCTAGACATCCTGGGTCATGTGGTAGTTCTATTTTCAGTATTTTGAAGCTCCTCCACACAATGTGAGCACTGTGGTTGTTGGGTACAACATCCATAAACCCCTACTAAACTGAGTTGGCTGATAATGCTCACATCTTAAGTATCTTTACTGATTTTCTGTAATCCTCTCAATTACTAAGAGAGGATTCCCATCTCTAACTGTGATGGTTCATTTTCTATTCTTTTTTTAGATTTGCCAAGTTGTGCTTTTTTTTTTAAATTGGAAACACACATATAAACATACCACAATTTAGTTTTTATGTGCTTCTGATGAGTTGAAGTCTTATGAGCTGACCTTCTGTAGGGATGCTCTTTGTTTTAAAAGTGATTACATGACGGCTGTGGAATCACACCAGCAGCTCTGATTCTTTGCTTGTGTATTGTACTGGGGTCTAACTTGGGTTTTGTGGAGCCAAGGCTGGCTGGAACTCACTCATGCTTGTCTCAATTCTTTTGTTCCTGCCTCTAGTTCTATGCACTTCGATGCCCAGCCAGTTTCTAAATAGTTACTTATGTAATATTTAAAATAATTTGCTTTTAGTCTGTCTTTGCGTTTCAACTAAATCCCATGAGTAGAGCACACAAGGCATTTGTGCTCCCTCTCCCTATAGACTTTGACTCTCCTGGCATCCCGGAACTGTTCTAGTAACCTCACAACAAAACTCACATTCAAATTTAAAGCTGTGGCTGGCTACCTTCTAGTTAAACCAGATTTATCATGCCATGAGACTAATAGCCAAGTAAATAAGTTGCCCTTCTGGAAACGTAGCTGATCATAATTTTTGGGACAGGAATGCTATTTTTGTTTTGGTCACTTTGTTTTGTTTTGCTTTTGAGACAGGGTTTCTCTGTGTAGCCCTGGCTGTCTTGGACCTTATTCTGTAGATCATGCTAGCCTCAAATTCAGAGATCTGCCTGCCTCTGCCTTCTAAGAACTGGGATTAAAGGCATGTGTCACCACACCTGATTTTTTATTTTGTTATTTTTTGAGTGTGTAGTAAATGTTTGTTGTGGCTGAAAGTTTTCCTGTGTCCCACCCAGTCCACAGCTGCTCAGACCCAAATAAACACACAGAGGCTTGTGTTATATTATGAACTGTACAGCCTAATGGTTTAGGCTTCTCACTAGCTAGCTCTTAGATCTTAAATTTACCCATTTCTAGAAACATATACTTTGCCACATAGCTTGTGGCTTACCGGTACTTTATATCTTGCTTCTTCTTAGATCTTAATAAAACTGACTTCAGCCTAGTCTGTAAAAGAATAAATTGTGTTGTTTTAAACCACCAAGGTTATAGCAACTTATTACTGAAGCTACAGGAAATTATTACAAGGTGTGTATGTGGTTTTTAGTCATTTCACATTATTTTTGTATTCTAAATGATAGTTCAGCTGGGTATAGAATTCTTACTAGGAAATACTTTTCAGAATTTTAAAAGCACTAAACTACTCTAAGGCGGCTAGCAGCGTCTCCTCTGCTCTGTCTTTCTCCTTTCTCCTCTCTAGTTAGAATGTCCTGCCTAGCCTTATTCTGCCTCACCATTGGCCAAACAGCTTTATATATCAGCCAATCAGTGCAACATATATTCACAGCACACAGAATGACATCACCCATTAGTTTGTTACATATGGCATGGTCATACAGAGCTTTAGCAATCTATTCTGTGATTTTGCAATTCAAAATTGTCTTTTACTTCATACAACATCTGTCCACAATAGCCATCATCTAATAGCAAAGCCTGTTCTGGGTCATATAGGCCAAACAGCAGCCATGTATCACAGCTTGGTTCTGCTGAAGATTTGGTTCTTTTTATATACTTACTGCACTGTTATAGAGGCTTTCTCCCTAAGCATTTGTCCTCTCAAGGTGTTTGGCATTTGAAAACTGAGCATGGACTAGAACCAATTAGCTCTGTATTAGCATGTGTGTGTTTCCTGGTATAATCCTTAATTGCCCATTCTTTGCTTATTTTGGTTGAATGGTTTGAAAATGGCCTTCTTTACACAATGGCTTTATATATGCATATTCATGTCTTGCTTCAAGGAAGGCTGAGTTCTATTGCCTAGCTCTATAACTCTATGAGCCAGGTACCCTTTCTAGCTACCCTTCTAACCCCACTGCTCATCACACTAACTTTGTCTACATTGCTTTTTCTGTTAAGCACCTCTATCTGGACTTCATTTGGGGATATTGCCATCCTTAGTGTCACCAGAAATTCCTGTATTATAACAGCGTCTCCTGTCTTCAGCTCTGACCTACAGAAGGGCAGCACTATTGGGCTTCTCTCTGTGATGTTGTTACCCTCATAATATATTCTCTTCCCATACTTGTTTCTTGATTTCCATTCCTCCAGTTGTATCTTTCAGCATTTATCTTCACAGCTTCAAATAACATGCAGCTATATCTTGATATTGCAGTCATAACATTATCTGTTGACTTTTTATTATGAAATATGTGTTTACTGTCCATTGCCACAAACACCACTGAACACTTTTCATCCTGTTCTCCCCTGTCTCCTGTTAGTTCATGGTAGGTTGAGTTATTTATATTCCAGTTCCACATCCGTGAATTCACATCTGTGAATATGTTATGTTACATGGCAGAAAACTCTTAAGGTAAGGATCTTTTGGTAAGAATGCCACCCTGGCTTTATCAGTCACATAGATCATTAGCAGAGAGAAAGCAGTGTGGAGATGGGAACAGAGAGAGATTTGAGGATGATACACCACTAGCTTTGAGAACATAAAAGGCATGAAGAAGCAGCACAAAGAATGAGGTTTGAGAAACTGGTAAGTTATAGCTTTCCCTCTTGAGCCTCAGAAGGAATGAGGTTGCTAACATTCAGATGTTAATAAAACCAACTTCAGTCTAGTCTGTAAAAGAATAAATTGTGTTGTTTTAAACCACCAAGGTTATAGCAACTTATTACTGAAGCTACAGGAAATTATTACAAGGTGTGTATGTAGTTTTTAGTCATTTCACGTTATTTTTGTATTCTAAATGATAGTTCAGCTGGGTATAGAATTCTTACTAGGAAATACTTTTCAGAATTTTAAAAGCACTAAACTAAGGCCTTTTTTTTCCTTTCAGTACATTTAGTAAATACTAAATGCTAGTCTCATTCTTGTTTGTATGTAATTTGTTTTTGCCAGCTATTTTGTATCTTGGAAAGTTTTTAGGAACTTCTCTTTGTTTTCAATATTTTGTGGTTTTTGCAATGATATTTTTTAAGCCCTAAGAGTCTATTCTCACCTGTCATGCTATTGTACTAGGCTTTCACTGGGATTGTTGGGGTTTGGCTATGAAGAATCTTGCCTAGTTGCTAGCTGGTGGACTTTTGGGAATTGATAGGATCATGAATGATTCATAATTGAATGGAACATTGGAAGGTGGTGGGATGTGGGGCTTGATTGGAATTAGGGAATCACTGGAAGTATGTCTTTGAAAGTTATAGTCTATCTCTCACCTCCTCTAGTTCCTAACTTCCCTGAGGTGAGCAACTACTGCTCTGGCTCACGCCCAACACAATGGAGACTTTGAGTAGAAGCAAGCTTTATTTGTTAGTTATCCTATTCTATTTTGTACAATGAGCTCTTCCAGAGTCCTTCTTCTTTTTTTTTTTTTTTTTTTTGGTTTTTCGAGACAGGGTTTCTCTGTGTAGCTTTGTGCCTTTCCTGGAACTCACTTGGTAGCCCAGGCTGGCCTTGAACTCACAGAGATCCACCTGCCTCTGCCTCCCGAGTGCTGGAATTAAAGGCATGCGCCACCACTGCCCAGCTCAGAGTCCTTATTCTTTAGAAGACTTCCTCCTCTGATGATTTCCTCCTACCCCCTTGACTCCCATCCCTCTGTATCCTGGGCTTGAACTTTCATTTCCATATATTCAGCTTTCAACCATGATATTGCAAAGTCTAGTACTATCTTTGCTTTCTTAACCTTCTTTCTTGCCCTGTTACAACCTGTTCTTGACTTATTAAGGAATATCTCCCTCTATTTGTCTGAATGTTTGAATTATGCAAGTATGTGGGGATGTCTATGATTTCTTCTACCACAACGATCTAATCTATCCCAGTTACTGTTTCTAATTTTTTCAATCTCTGTCTTTTGAGTTTTGAGCCTTTCTTCAAGCAATGCTCTTTTGACTTATTTTGAAAATGTCTTTGAAGTATAATTGAAAAAAATATGTTTAAAATATACATACAGTAGCACATACACATATATAACAACAATTAAGGTACAAAAGAGGCCATGAATTTGATAGAGAGCAAGGAGGGCCATATAGGAGGGTTTGGAGGCAGGAAAGGAAAAGAAGAAATGATGTAATTATAATCTCAAAAAAAATTTTCAACAGGTTTTTTTAAAAAAAATATATTCTCTCAAATGGGCAAGGTGACCCTGGGTGGCAACTATTTGAAATGGCCAATGCTGGTGCACTTAAGAATTCTGGCCATGTCTTTGCTGTATCTGCCTCCCATCTCCCCAAGTAGCCAGGCTTACTGTCCTCTGTCTCCATTCAAGTTGTTCAAATGTAACCTGACAGAGATTTAAGGATGACAGCATATACAGACTGTATAAGTCTAAGGTGTGTGCAAGTTAGCAAAGTGTTCTAGCCAAGGCTGCTGCTTCTTTGGGCATTAGCCAGAGCTGGCTGTGTGCTATTGTTAAAGAGTTTACTTATATTTTTTTAAAAAGTATACACACAATAAAATGAATCGTGTACTCTTTGATTAGAATGCCGCGGTTCTCTGTTCGCTGCTCTCTCTCAGTTCTGAATTTACCCTTAATATACACCGTATAAGAAACACTGAGGTTTCTTGAAGCATTTATCATTTAAAACATTCATTTTTAGGGGAGGAATTTGGAGGACAATTGTAGGAAGAAGAGGCTTTTTGCAGTTTTCATCACTGGCCATCACCATGTTGCCTGATAACGTCTGCTGGAGTCTGCCCGCCACCAGCCTAGAATCCTCTCTCAGTGCAGCGTTCTAGCTCAGAGCCTTTCAATGTGGAAACCGGGCTGGCTAGTTTTAATGTCAGCTTGACACGAACTAGTCATTTGAGAGGAGAGAACTTCGATTGAGAAAATGTCTCCATAAGATCGTGCTGGAGCCAAACCTGGAGTGCATTTTCTTAGTTACTGATGGAAGGGGGAGGGCCCAGCCCTTTGTGGGTGGGGCCACCCCTGGGCTGGTGCTCCTGGGTGCTGTAACAGAGCAGGCTGAGCAAGCCATGAGGAGCAAGCCAGTCAGCAGCGCTTCACTACCCCTGCATCAGCGCCTGCCTCCAGGTTCCTGCTCAGTTTGAGTTCCTGCCTTGGCCTCTCAGAGTGGACTGTGATTCAGGATATGTGAGGCAAACAACCCTTTTTCTTCCCAAGTTTCTTTTGGTCACGGAGTTTCAACAGTGCACTAGTAACCCTAACACACACAGAAATCATGTGACTCACACCAGTCACTTCTGGCCTGGAGAGTCACACAGTCAGCAGCTGCCCCTGCTGTGGTCCCCACAGTCTATCTGTAGGCTGCAAGGTGGGAGTAGCTGGGTCTTCGCATACTCGATCAACGCCTCTGCTTTTGCTCCTGCCCTCTTGCTTGCTCTAGGCGGCTGACTGTTCAGACTGTTCAGACTGTTGAGACAGAAGGTTTCCATGCCATCGAGGTGTCATTGGTCACCGAATCTGGCCTTCTCAGACCCCTTTCCCAATCTGCCATTCATGGAGTGATCTCCCTCTGCCCTGTGATACCACATACTTACTTTATATTCCTGGCTACTCTTTTTTTTTTTTTTTTTAAATTAATCATAGTTACTAATTCTTTTCATTAAACTCCTCCTGTTCAGTCTGTGTGTCTCTGGATTGGACTCACACTTCTCCCATGAGCTTCAATACATGTACACACTTAGGAAACCATCACCACAATGAATATAATGAACGCCTGAACGTCGGTGTGTCAATCACCTTTCCCTTTCCCTGACCCCAGGTAAACATTGTTCTGGTTTTTTTCCATCTGTATAGACTAGTTTACTTTTTCTAGAATTTTATATAAGTAGACTCACATAGTATATATATTTAAAATGTAGTTATCACTCAGCATAATTATTGTCTACATTTAATTGTGTGTTAATAATTTATTACCTTTTATTGTTGAGCTGTATTGGATTATATGGATATACCAGAGTTTATAATGATGGACATTTGGGTTATTGCCAACTTTTGGCCATTACAAATAAAACTGCTATCAATTTTCCCGTATAAGTCTTTTTGTGGGCATATCCTTTCATCTCCTTTGGATAAATATTTAGGATAGGGATGGCTGGATCATATGGTAGGTATAGATCTTGCTTTTAGCTGAAAAAAACTATTTTCTAAAGTGACTGTACCATTTTATACTCCCATAAGCAAAAAGTGAAAGTTCCAAGCTGTTCCAAACCCTGGAGCCTTACCTGGACAGGGCTCAGCTTTTTCACGTCACCTCTTCTGTTTGTGGGTTGTAGCGTCTGATGATGGTTTTAATATGTATTTTGTTAATCATGAATGCTATTCATCTTTTCACATCTTCCCTGCCCCCATGCATACATCTTTTCTGGTGAAGTGTTGGTCAGGCATTTCCCCTGTTTTAAAGGCCAGGTTGTCCTCTTGTCCTCAGGTTGTGAGAGTTCCTTGTGTATTCTAGAGACAAGTCCTTCACCAGACAAAGGTTTTCCACTTGTTTTCTTTCAGTCTGTGGCTGAGTTTTTTTTTTTTTTTAATAGCAATGTTTTCTTAAAAGACTTATTCTATTATTTGTGTCTATGTGTCTGTGTGAGGATATGTACACATGTGACCTCGGAGGCCAGAAGAGCATGTCAGGTCCCCTGGAGCTGGAGTTCCAGGCAGTTATGAGCTGATTGCCACAGGTGCTGGGAACCAAACTCCATCCCTCTCAAAGAAAGGCAAGTGTTCTTTTTTATGTGCTTTTTCTTTCAAAAAGTTTTTTATTTATTACCATTGGTGTTTTGCCTGCATGTGTATCTGTATGCATGTATATCTGTATGAGGGTGCCAGGTATACTGGAACTGGAGTTACAGACAGTTGTGAGCTGCCATGTGAATTGAACCCAGTTCCTCTGGAAGAACAGCCAGTGCTCTTAACTGCTGAGCCATCTCTCCAGCCCATAGGCAAGTGTTCTTAACCACTAAACCATCTCACAAATCCCAAAGCCGTCTTTTGAAAAGCAAAATTGGTCAATTAAAATTTTTTGAAAGTTGAGCTTTTTTGACTATGAAATTCACACTGAATAAAAGATTACCAAGACTTTCCCCCACATTTGTCTTGGAAGTACTCTGCTCTGTACTTTGTACTGGCTCAGTACTTGCTTTATTCACAGCTCCTGACAGGCCTCGGTTTCTTTTGTATTTGCTTGTTTGTTTGTTTTTAGCATGTGCTGAGAGTTGTGGGTATGTAGTGCATGTGTGGTTCTGCACGAATGTGGTACGCATGTCCCTGTGCGTGCCATGTGGAGGCCAGAGCAGTACATCAGAAGTCTTCCTTTATGGCTTTCCACCCTTCTTGTTTTGAAAAGTGGTCTGAGCAGGAGACTCACTGTTTTGATTAGGCTATCTGGCTAGTGAGCTCTTGGGATCGGCCTAGCTCAGCAGCCCCCACCCCCTGACTCGCATCCCTGCTGCTGGGATGACAGGCTTGTGCAGAAATTCTGGCTTTGTATGTATCTGAGTAGCGAAGACTCACACTCAGGTCTTCATGTCGGCACAGCAAGTACTCCAGCCCCTTGAGCTCCTCTTTACGAGTTTCTGATGACAATTCTGTTCTGTTCGTGTACAAATAGACTTAGAAGGATAGTGAGCCAAAATACATGAAATCAAGATTAGGTAGGAAATTCAGGTTGGATGGTGACCAAATTAATCTACTTCTTCTGTCTTATAGTCTAGGAGTTTCAGAAAAAAAAATTTATATAGTAATAATTTATTGAGTATACACACACCTTAATATTGTATAAAGAATGCCTAGTATGGTAATGCACGCCTTTAATCCCAGCACCTCAGAAGGCAGGGGCAGGTGGATCTCTATGAGTTTAAGGCCAACCTAGTCTAAACGATGAGTTCCAGTCCAGCCAAGGGTACATAGTGAGATCCGTCTCGATTAAATAAATAAATAAAAGCTTTTGTAATTAATATTTTTATATGAAAACTACTTTGTATAATTGGTTCTATTATCTGGAAGAGACTATTGTATTATAAAGAAATTATATAGTTTGTTCAGGTCATCTAGCTATGTCCGTCACATGCTAGACCCATGTTCTTAATCACTTATAAACCAGCTAGCACACCGTGGCTCCCCAGCCCATGACAGGCATTGTGTCAAGCTTTTGAAGAGCATTAACTAACTTAATGTTCAGACCATGGCTAGATGGTAGGCAGTGATGCATTTCTTTGCTGATGAGGAAACTGAAGTCCTATGACCCAGGTGCCCACAGCCAATAAGAGCAGAAGCAGGATTAAAATCCACACCCCCTGGCTCGTGAGTCTGCACATGTAGCCACGCTGCTACACACTTGCTCTAAGAAGAAAAGTTAGTGTTATATTCCTGACTAAACCAAGAAAAATGCACCACAAGGGTCTCTTATTCAATCATGTCATAAAATGAAAGATTTTTTTTTTTTTTTTTTTTTTTTTTTAATGTACTTCCTGTGGCACCTGGCCCTGCTTGTGGCTATATTTTGAGTATCCACAGTGGTGATAATCTGAGCTGTAGAAAGCTGGAGACAGGGAGCCCAGGGCAGAGGACTGCCTCCCTGGGTATCAGCAGCGTTGGGATCAGAGCTTGAGCTGGGAGCCCAGTGAGGAGACTGTGTTCTCTGATCTGCTTGTGTCAATACTGGCTCGGCAAAGGCGAGGGCAGGGTCAGTGGAGGCCTGCGAGAGAGACATTTCAGTTGCTCAAAGCCTTTCTCCTAACCTGCCACAGGATGCGAGGCAGGGTGCTTAGATTAGAAGGAGACTGGTACAGCCTTGGACTGCTTGGTCTGGGCTCCAGTGATGGTTTTGGCCAGCTTTGTGACTTTGAGCGGGGAACTTTTACCTCTCCGAGTGCCATGGTTCTCTTATATAAAAATGCCCTGAAGGGTGTACTAGTTAAGTTCCAAGGCCTTTCCCAGCTCTCACATTCCTCATGTCTATGATTCTGTGATTAAGTTCCTGGAAGGTTTAACTACTGATAAAAGTGCCATTAAGTTTTGTATACTCAGCAGTGGCAGCTGTCTGTTACCTAAGATACCCAGCCTGGTGGGGGACTAGGGGCAGGCTGAGTGGACAGGGAAGGGTCCTTGCCTGCAGGCTGGCTTGTTGCACTGTAGATGGAGGGAGGGCCACCTGCACTGTGCGTGGTAACTGAGTTCCCTTTGATTCCTGGGTCACAGCGTACTCCAGACACCCATCAAAGACACTCTCCCAACAAGAGAACCTTATGCAGCAAGTTCCCCAGGCAAGTGCCTAGAGATAATTGAGACAGAACTGAGTGGGTCACAAGCGGCAAGACTTGGAAGACATACCAATTTGCGGGGGTGAACTGGCTGACCCAAAGGCCTATCTGTCTATCACTCCCTGACCTCAGGTCAGACTCACAGAAAGAGGGAAAACTATTAAGGCAGCTGGGCATGCTCTTGCCCTCAAGTCTTAGCGAAGAATAGGTGTTTATTTGTCCCACATGGGCTGGTTGTTCACCTGCCTGAAGGCACCAGGCTGGAAGTTTAGAGTCTGTGACCTGCTGGGATCTACATCACTTATTCTCCATGTTTCTGCTTCCTGAGGCCTGCTTTCCAGGGAGCATAGGAAGCCCATAGGACAAATAAGACAAGGAACTAATTATTATTTAAAAAAAATTCTCCCAATAGTAGTATAATTCTTGTTCTCAGACCAAGCTCTCTTTGGCTCCCCATTGTTGTATAAGCATCCAGGATACTTATACAATCAAAACAGAGTTCTTATTCGGGAGTAAGTGGCAACAGTTCTTTATAAAGTCTTAAAGCTGAGTCCGGGAGGCTCCTACAATGGTGATCCACCTTAACCCCATTTGCAGAGAGGCTTCGGTTAAGATCTTTTAGTCTCCCCATGGGAATGAGTCTGGGTGTTGGCTTTGCCATTCATAATCCATGGGGAGTGTGGAGAAGCTGTTCACTTTCTTTCTGCATACCAGTTTCTAAAAAAACGGTAATATGGGAAGTAATATATTTAATGAAGCAAAGTAACATGCAGTTTTAATGCCTTTTGAAAAGTCTCAGTGCACATAAAGCACCAGGCAAGCAGGAAGTACTTATTAAGTGGCCAGGTGATCACTGACAGTTTCTGAATGTCTATGTGTTCTGGGGGACAATACGGATAGGGGTCCTTAGTTACTCTTGCATCCTTGGAACCTAGGCAGAGCCTGGCATGCAGCGGGTGCTCTTTTTATGTGACCCAGGGTGTTCTCTGCAGGGAAACACTAAGAGCATTTACGAATTACAAAATTAATAAAAGGCAGACCAGAAGAAAGGATAAAAACATGGTTAACTAGGAGGTTTAGAGACTCACCTAGCCCACAGCAGAGCAAGAGACACACAAAGAAACAGAACACCTACACGACATAACAAGTGTAAAAAAGATCGAATTGATGTAGTACTCTATGTTCATATTTGGAAGACAGAGTTCATATATCAGGAGACCAGGGGACAGTGACCATAAAGGACCTAGAGGAATCTTCTGTTAATATCCCCAAAGAAGCAGAGCAGATGACCTGGATGTAAATGTAGTGAGGCTAGGAATTAAAAACCAAAAGGACCACGAGTCACTTGTACCAGGACTCCCTCTGCAGCAACTCTTGGAAGGAAGAAATCAAAGGGGCATTGTCTAGCATGTACATGCTCCCTCACCAAGGGTCATAGTCACACAGTGGCAGAGCAAGACGGTTAAAATCTGGGTCTCCTAAGTCATCCAGCCACACTTTGGGCTGGGAGCCCCCAACGTCTTTCTCTGTCTAAAGGCCTCGAGGGTCCCATCAACATCAGTGGCTGCACGTGGGGGAGGGGAGGGATGTTGGGCATGGGGAAGTGAAGTGGCTGCTTTCTGGGATACACTGGAGGGTGCAGGTCCAGGAGGCGGCAGCAGAGGGCGCTGGGACCCTGGCCTGGACCCGCCTCTGCCATTGGTCCGGGCTGGGGCGCTGGGTTGTAGAGTTGGTGGAAAGTGACAAGTTTGGCGAGAAGAGCGATCTCGGAGAGCTGGAGGAGCCGCTGCTGAGTGAGCCTAGAGGCTGCAGCCTCAGGCACCGGGCACGCTCTTCTGGAGTCCCAGCCAGGGACACACGGTGCGCTAGAGCGGTCAGGACAGCCTGGGACTGAACGGCCGGCCAAGGCGGGGCTGCTTCCGAGTACCCGGAGAAGCTGTGCTCCCGGGTCCGAGGCGGCCAGGCGGAGGCGAGGGAGCAGGTCAGAGGGACAAAGAGCTTTGCAAAGGTCCTCCGGTATCCTGCGAGTGCCTGCGGGCGGGACGAGGTGGCCAGGAGCCCAGGGCGAACCCGTGGATGTTCTGCGCGCCGCCAGGGAGCCACCGCCGCCGCCGCCACCACGGAAGGAGGAATGCACCGGCCGCGCCACCGCGGGACGTGCCCGCCACCGCTGGCGCTGCTGGCCGCGCTGCTGCTGGCCGCACGCGGGGCTGCTGCCCAAGGTAAGCGGCGTCCGCTCGTCGGTTCCACCGTCTGTCCCGCAGAGCTGGGTGGCCGGCAAGCGCCTCGCCCACCCGGAAACAGGGCATTTGGCCGCCGCCAGCACGGGCCGCCGGCAGGAGGCCAGCAAGGACTGGCCCCGAAGCTCGGCTGCGGCTGGGATGTACTGGTCCTCGGCGTCAGCCACGGTTGTCAGCGCTGACAGGAAGTATAGAAGGACTTGGAGGGGTCTTGAGGGTGATGCTGGTCCTCTGTCTATCTCTCCCTCGATTGCTAGCGCGCCCCAGTTAGGGTCCAGTTTATCTACTTCTCTGTCCTGGAGGGAGTTTGCATTTTCATTGGCGCTTCCGACTGAGCCCAGGCTGTCCGCGAACCCGATCAAACAAAAGTCTTGTGCTCCCGGGGACTTCCTTGGCTTCACATCTTCACAGCTTGGCGTTCGGAGCCTCCCGCCCTCCAGAGGGTCACCCTGCAGGCCAAAACGTTTGCTCCGCCACTGCCACTTTGTGCAAAGTATGCAGAGGAGGCCCACTGCCCCAAAGTGTTCTGGGTGTGCACGTGTGTCTCTCTGTGTGTGATTGTGTGATTCAAGGCGGAAAAGGGGAGAGCCAGCTAATGCATACTTGATTTTGGTCATCTCCAGAGATAATGGCAACAGTTAGGGAAAAACTCCACCGTCAGCCAGAGCGTCTTAGTTCCCTGCGGGAAGCTTGGATCCTTGCTGGGTCTGAGCCGGTACACAATGAGAGGGAAGAGCCCGCTGTGCCAGTGGAGACAACCAATTCATTCTTTGGAGGTTGGAGGGGGAAAGTTGATTAAAGTCTCCGGGGTCTTGGGCCTCACTTTTAACATGCATCCCTTGAGGGGGTTTGGAGCTCCTGGACTTTTCCCGCCCCCACTTCCATCCTCCAGCTTCTTTTATCATTCATCTCTCAGCCAGTTAGAGAAGAGTCTAGTTTACTTAACAGCTGGGAAAAGATCCATTCACTGACTGGCTGCCGAATTGTCTTTACTAGAGGTTAGGGGTGACTTTCTTGGTACAGAGTGCTCTGCAAGGAAGCTGGGTGCGGATTTGGATCTCCTGGAGATGACTTTGGGATTGGAGCTGCACTCACTGAGCGGAGTTCTGAAGTGTGGTTGCGCTAATCTCAAAGCTCCGTGTGTGTGTGTGTGTGTGTGTGTGTGTGTGTGTGTGTGTGTGTGTGAATACAGTTTCTAATTGTCATTAAGATGCGCATCAGCAGGGATTTCTTGAGGGAAACCCTGATGAAATGTAAACAGTTTTGTCTCATGGATGTTTTGCTTGGTGATGCCAAACATCTGGCTCTGTGCCACCACACCTGGAGGAAAAGTAGAAAATGGGCCATGCTGCTGACCTGATGTAAACATTCTCCTGAAGTCTATGGTCCAGCACAACTAGGGTGGTTCTACCTAAGTAAGGTTGGGTTCCTGGCATGGGGCCGTGATTAATTCCGTCATTCCCATGGACTCCTTTTGTATTTAACCTTTCACTAGCCAGTACTTTTTAGGCCACTGCCTCTGCTGGTGGGGATGGGGTGGGGTGGGGACGTAGGGTTGTTCACCTTTTTTGGTCATCTGCTTTTAAATAACTATCCATGCAATGAATTTTCAAATGTAAAACTATACTGTTATCAGCAGCTACCCCAATTCCCCTGCCTTTAGCTGTGGGCTTTCAAATGTTAGAAAGTTAGTTTTGCCTATTCCTAGTCTATTTTCTAATGATGAGCTCAAACCTGTTGCCATCAAACCATCTCTTAAATCCCTTTTCATTTTTTTGTAAAGTCTTGACCTCTATTCTGGCCTGAGGTTACTAAGGCAACCCTGTCAGTGGCTCAGGACGTTAGCTTAAGGGGGAGATACATTTTATCTATTAAGTTGTAAAAAAAAAGGAAAGAAAGAAAGGGTGGATAAGTATTTTCCCCATCACTTTCCTATTTGATTGGCAGGGAGGAGAAAGCCTTTATATGCATAGTTTCTGGTCTGCTTCCTCTACCTGCCCAAAGCTGAACTCCTATAGGAAGAGCTCTAGGTGATTGGAACCTATCTGAGCCTTTCTCAGAATCCTGCTCATTTTGTGTTTTGGCTGCTTGAAGCCAGAGGGAGATGTCCCAAGACTGTTATTATTTCCTAAGTCTTCAAATGCCATATCAGTAGGTGTCTGTCCCTACTACAGTTAGCATAGTAGTCTCCTGAGGGCCATGAGCCTGTCAGCTTTGTTGATGAATGAATACTTTGAAGGCCCAAGTCAGTTAGCCTCAGCTTTTATTAGGGATACTTAAAAAATCCGACCTTGATGGCTAGGGGGCACCATAGAGGCAGGATAGGTGGGGGTGTGGCCAGACTGCCTCTGGCAGAGTTCACTTATTAGTGATTTATTTTATTGGAAAATATAGTAGGCTGTTTTGCTCCTCTAATGCCTGGAGTTATTATTTAATACTTCGGGGTTGTTCTATTTTACTTCTGTATGTAAGTGTATGGTGTAGGGTATATATGTATGTGTTTCTCTGGGTGTGTGCACATGCATATGCATGCATGTGGATGTTCATGTGAAGCCAGAGGTCGGTGTTGAGTTTCTTCTTCAATTTCCACCTTGTTTTTTGAAATGTAATCTCTCACTCAACCTGGAGGTCATCCACCCAGCTGGGCTGGATGGCCAATGAGTCCCGGGTTCTGCTTTGTCTATGCCTGGGCTTACATGTACACGTCCAGTTTTTGCCCGAAGGCTGCGGATCTGAGGTAGGGTCCTCATGTTTGCATGCCATTTATTTTTTTTTAAAAAAAACTGAGTCATCTCCCCGAGACCAAGATTCTTTCAAAAACTCAGTTTTGATCTGTTGTATTGTCTTCTGCATGTGGAAATAGTCTCCAAAGAAAACTTTAAAAATATTTCTAAATCCATGCCACTTGCATCCAAAGGAACATTTTGCCTGTGGTTTGGTGACAAGCACCTAATTTCAGATGTTTAAAAAATGTACACAGCATAGTCTGAAGAACTGATACTTTCAAACATATTTACATTGATATAAATGTCTATTTGCAGAGAAATGGACTATGCACATACACAGCTGTATTAAAGGGGCCACAGTTCGGCTGAGTGAGTGGAGGAGAGAGAAGGCTTTTTGTTGTACATACTATTATTTCCTTCACTTAGTTTAAAAACACAGCCCAATAGTCAGAGAGCACTCCTTTTCATTTCCCATCTTCTGCTACACAGTGTAGTATCAGAGGGACCTGATAGCAGAGCTTAGTGGCTGTAACTCAGGCTTTGGCATTGGACAGACCTAGGTTTGAATAGTCCCTTTCATATCTTGGGCATGGTGATTAAGCTTCCTGAGCCTTGTAAGAGTTTTATGAGATTTAAATAAAGCCATGAATGTCAACTACTAGAGAAGAGCCTCCAGTCTAGAGGTGCCTATATTGAAATTAACTAAGGATAACTACAGGAAATTCAGGATGTTCAACCCTTCAGAAATAATATACAATATTTCACATATATGTTGATAGGCATAGGCTTATACTATAATCAGATTTCCCAAGAAATGGCAACACTAGAAAGACAATGGTTACTGACTTCTAGCAAGGGATGCCTGGGCACTGAGCTGCCTTCTTGAGGAGGTTAAAAGGAGTAGAGTGTTGATGGTAGGTATTTGGCCTCATCCCAGGTCAGCCACTCTATGGAGTTTCTCTGCTTTCATGCTCATATTCCTTCTTGTAAGATGGGCTGGTAATTGGGCCTAGGAGAAGCAGATGAATGGTCTAAAGTCTTGAGACCTCAGCTAAGCATGCATCTCTTGAACCAAGCATTCTGAGATGCTCCTGCTCCTGTAATTCATTTCACAGACACTTGGTGCAATCCGTTTAATGGGGTTAGTTACTGTTTTAAGCCTTTATTAGTATTAACCCTCAGAACTCTCAGAACCATCCCGTGAAGGCGACAGCATGTTCATTGTACAGATGGGTCAGGTGAGGCCCCGAGATGTTAAGTTGCTTTCTCAAGGTCACATGGCCAGGGGGTAGCTTTGCTGGGCTTGTAAGCCCCGAGAGTTGGTGTTGTTGTCACAACTGACCTCTGTCCTACATAGTCCCTCCTGGTTCAGTTCTTCCACGTGCCTTCTTTCAATGCCTGGGGTAGAGGTGGGTTTTAAGGGCAGTGCAAAGATGTTTTCTTTGCCATCACCGAGAGGGTATAAGAAAGGATGGGAGCTAGTCAACCCCATCTCTCCTGTGGTGCAACACTGCCCCCACCAGCCTTGCTGTTAGCCTGAAAGCACTTGGGATGGTCAGGGCCTCTTGTTCTAAAAGAATTGCATTTTCGCAGTGCCACTTTGCTGCAGTGTGAGGAATGTGTCTGCTAATTCCTTCCGGCTATCGATGAGACGTCTTTTGATGGAGTATGTGTGCATTCGAATTTCAGTGCATTACCGGGGGTGGAAGCAGAGGACAGTTGATTTATCAGAGTGCTATTCAGAAGGGGAACTAACTGCCAGCTCAGGGTCCCAGGGAGGAGCTGATGATCCAGGCAGTCCAGCTGTAGCTGGAAAAACAAAACAAAACAACAAAACAAAACCTTGACTCTTCCAGGCTCTTTCTCAGACAGGAGGTTCTGGGCCTGGCTTCACTGAATCCCTGGGTTATCACAGGAGAGATGGGCCTCTGGACGTGCAGGAGGAGAAAGGAACAGTCTTCTAGGACTCCGAGAAAGTTCTACGATTGGAGGGGGAAGGGTGAGGGGACTGCTTCGAAACCCTTTAACTAAATGCAGCTGCTTGTTACATGGAGCCTGACTTGCATGCCAGGAATATCTCAAAAGCTAACGAATACAAAATAAAAATAAACAGCAGGGAAAAGGCTTGCTCTTTGTTGCAGTGAGCTTGGTTGGGGTTTTCAGTTTGTTTAGGAACGGGATAATTGTGGCATCCACTTTATTTTGGTAAGGCAATGAATCGCGATGGATCTGATGTCATCGGGATGTCCCACCACCTGACCCCTTTCCTTGCCCCGAAACCGCCCCCAGAACACCCAGCTTGGACATCCATGGGTCCCACGGCTCAAGCTGTTGCTCTTGAGTGAATTACATTGGAAGAGAGCAGATAATTTAATGGGATAATCTTGGCAGGCCCAGTAAATTTCACACCCCATCTCTCACTAACAGAAACGCAGCAGAAGGCTTCAACATCCTCAGATGAAAAGGTTGTATAAAAAGGCCCTGCTTCACAGTAACTGTCTGTCCATAAATAAGGTCCTACAGAGTTTTGATCCAGAAACTGTTACTAAACACTGATAAGCCAAACCCCAGAATGTCTGTCCTCCCCCACTTTTCCATGGACCCAAAGTTGGTTTTTTGTCTTATTTTAAAAAAAGTAGCCTCAAAGATCAATCAGTCTAGGCTGTTTATTTTTTCAAGAATGTGCATACAGAGTGGGCCTTCTTTGATAGCCGTCTAGAGAGGTGACATGGTATAACGGAGATAGACTGAGATTACATGGCTATATGTTAGCCATGTTTGTGTTGTTGTGACCAAACGCCTTGGAGAGACAGTTTATGGAAGGAAAGGGCTGTTTGATTTCCAATGTCAGAGGGATTTCAGCCTGTTGTGGAGGAGGAGGTGGGTCCCACAGCTCTGTCCATGGTGGTAGGAGCATGAGATGGAGTGGATACAGAGTGGGAATCACAGCAGGTCAGGACCTTCTAAAACCATCCCCCGTAATGTGCTCCCACCAGCCAGGCTCCACCTCCTAAACAACACCACAACTAAGGACTGACCGTTCAAAGCATGAGCCTTTGGGGGACATGTCAGAGTGAAACCCTAACCAGTTTCTTGTCTTCTCACAATTTCCATGTCTGTAAAACGGGGGTTAAATTAGTATCCAACCAGCAGGTGGTTTGTGAGAATGAAAGGATACTTGGATAGAAAGCACCCAAAGACACCGTGACCTGGAAGTGGAAAGCTGCTAGCTACCATCGGGATCCTGGGCTTCCTGGAGGAAGTGGAAAGTTGGGCTCCCATACAGTGACTGTTCTGCAGCAAACACAGCCGAGACTCCTAGAGCATCACTCTCGGGGCCTCCTGGTCTTACATGGAACATGTGGACACTCTGGATCTGAGTGGGTCTTAGGTCACTGTAGGTCACTCCTCCCACAGGAGGAGATTCCACAGTGCTTTTAAAACAAGGGCTCCCCCTCCCCGCAGAACCTTTTGCTCTTTGGAGAGGAGCAACCCCTCCCTAGCATTTGGCTCTGGTGGCCATTTAAAGATTCGGAGTACCAAAAGGACATTCATGTTACCCGAAGAAAGAAGAGTAATGATGTACCGGGAGGGGGAGGGGCGATAAGGAAGTTCAGAAGACAAGGTGGAGTTAGGTTTTTGATTTTCAACAGGAAAGCTTATTGTCCAGCGTATTTCAATTCACATTTATTATATGTTTATTATATGTGAGGTGCAGTGTCAGAGAACGCTATCCTTGCCTCAGGGAGAGGAAGGAGGAGGGAAGTCCTAAGCATTCTGAGTACCCACTGTACATCGCATATCATGGTACAGTTAGACTTCTGTGTTTCAGTGGCATTAGAGGATGGACCTTTCAAGTCTCTTCACAGATAAAGAAAACTCAGAGCCGGGCGGTGGTGGCAGCGCACGCCTTTAATCCCAGCACTCGGGAGGCAGAGGCAGAGGCAGGCGGATCTCTGTGAGTTCGAGGCCAGCCTGGGCTACCAAGTGAGTTCCAGGAAAGGGGCAAAGCTTCACAGAGAAACCCTGTCGCAAAAAACAAAAAACAAAAAACAAAAAACAAAAAAAAAGCCGGCGTTGGCGCACGCTTAAACAGCACTCGGAGCAGAGCAGGCGGATTCTGTGAGTTCGAGCAGCTGGCTACAATGAGCTCAGAAAGGCAAAGCTACACAGAGAAACCTGTCTCGAAAAAAAAAAAAAAAAAAAAAAAAAAAAAAAAAAAAAAAAAAAAAAAAAAAAAAAAAAAAAAAAAAAAGAAAACTCAGACCCCGAGAGGTTGGTGTTGCAGCCACACTCGCGTGATGATAAAATAGGGATTTGGGCTTTGAACTCAGATGTTTTGGTTGTCACATGTACCCTGTTTCCATGTCCTTGAGGTGTGGGGAGTTGTAGCAAGGCACAGATCCATTATCTCTAGACGCCAGCCATCTGTCTCGCAGGAGAATTCTAAGGGCTGTGGGGAAGTGTCAGGGAAGTACAGGGGTAGAAAACGTGAATTGTCAGGAGGTTGAGGGTGAAGGGCAAAGAGGACACTGCCTCCTTCTCAGGCAGATTGGGAGCCCTCTGAACTAATTATGGAAAATGCGCAGCCCAGTATCACATAGATATCACATGCATGTTTGGCCAGCAGGAGGCTGGGCAGGATTTTGTCTGCTTCCAACACCCTTGTGCTCTTGCGCCATTCTTTTTTTTTTTTTTTTGTTTATTTTTTTTTTACTCCATTTTCTCATATCATGGTTCCTTTCTCCCCCTCCACGCCTCCCTTACCCCCCCCCCTTTCCCCTCCTCAGACAATCTCCCCGAGACTGTGATCACTTGTAGACTCAGTCAGGAGTCATCCTTCTCCAGACTGCGTGTCTGCATAGTTCTGTTTCAAACACTTCTCATTGAGCACAGCTTGTCCACTGCTAATGCTCCACTGTCGCATCACTGTCTCACCTATTCATAGGCCTGATCCACTGGGAGTCAGCCTTTGTTCTAGTTCATGTGTTTTTTATTTGCTATTTTTTTTTAATTAGTAAACTTTTTTATAAGCACAGTCGTTAGGTCCATGCTATTATATATATATATGCCTTTATACAATTGCAGGAGTCAACTTTCACTATGCAGATGATATGTAGTACATAAGTGACCCAATCACAGGACTCTAAGCTGATAAACTTCAGTAAAGTGCAGATACAGATCAGTTAGAAAGAAGTCAAACATCACCTTTACATAGCAAATATATATACTTGATAACACTACTATTTCCTTTTTGATGTCACCTGGATGTTGAAAGTAGCTGTGCTGTCCCTACATGGAAGGACAGACAGACATCAAGACAGTTTCTCTAACGAGCTGCTCTGCTCTGTAGGACTCATTCAGCGTTGTTCTGGGTCCTTAGACGGGAATCCACCACGGAGTGAAGCGGGCCTCTCTCTGGGTGATGGTGAGCAAAGAGAAGCTTTGAGTGGTACCTGGCACCTAGAAGCAGGAAGGGAGGAAAGAAACGGGATTTTCCTGGAGCCTGACTGTTCACTTCCTTCTCCCACAAGTGCCCCAGAGACGTCGAGATGCCTCTGACGGGAAGCTCACCCGTGACCGTGCGCCTCTTTCTCTCTGTGGCAGCTGCTTTGTTTTGTAGTACAGGCCGCTAAGTATTACTCCCATTTTGCCTGCTTGATGAAAATCCTGGGGGTTGTAGGAGTCTGCACACCTAGAATGCTGTGCTGCACGCATTTGTGTGTGTGTGTGTGTGTGTGTGTGTGTGTGTGTTGTGTGTGTGTGTTTTGTTTTTAGGGATTGAACTCAGGGCCTTGAGCTTGTTATCAGCTCTCCTGCTGAGCTGCACCCCAGACCTCTGGGTCCTTTAGTATTTTAACTTAGATGGTTTCCAGGGAAGCCTATGAAAGAAGCAATAATTTGTCACTCTATTGAATTGAATTGTTATTTTCTACATAAGGAAACTGAGGCACAAAGAGTGTCTTGTGTGCCTGTAGACAATCAAGAGGGAAAGTCGGGATTTGAACCTGGATTTCTGGAAGCTCTGGCTTTGTCCTTAATCCTGATGCCACCATACAACTCCAGCTCTGCTTTCGCCATCCCCCAAACCCCACTTGGTGATTAAAACTCTACACAAACTCCTAGCCAAGTAGCTGAGCGCAAAGAATTATAATTAAATCTCTCCATTTGTATAGGGCATTTCTTTCGGCTTAAGGAATTACTTTATATGCAATATTAACTTTAATTTTCCAACTAATCTAATGAAATGGATTTCTTTTCTTTCCTTGGTCCTCTGTTTTTAAGTCAGGCAAATAAGGTTGGCAGTTTACCCAAGGTCACTCTGTAGGTGGCAGGGTCTGTCTGAAATACAGACCTTCTCCATAAGTCGCATGGATGTTTTGCTTTGAAGGATTACTTGTGTTCACGATTTATGCCTCTGGTACATGACAGGTTTTGCTGGTTGCTGACCCAGCAAGCAAATTTGCCTGATTCTCACTTGTCCCATTGACACAATCCTCAAATCAGCCACCAGTTTAAGAAACAGTCTGGAAGTATTTGTAGGTGTGGTTTGGGACTGGCATTCCTTTAACCTAAGAAAGTTCCTGAACAAATAGACTGAGAAAAGTTACTTCAAGGCCAGGACTTTCCTGAGGGGCTGGCGACAGCAGCTGGTAGATCAGTCCGGAAGAGCAGGCCTTCATTTGGTATTCCATGGGTCTTGGTATAGAGCTTGGCTTTCCTTTTCCCACAAGATGAGCAGCTCTGTGACCTCTGTAAGATTTTTTTTCTCACCTGTGAATGTGAGGCATACTGGGGTGAGTGCACCTTGGGGGTCTGGCAAGCGCTGGGCCTTAGGATATGGGTGATGATCTATGGTCAGTGTGTAACTTGCAGCCACAACCTCAAGTGCAGAGCAACACTCCCTGAGATTTTCACAGGTCTGAGTTAGCCTAGACAAAATGAGTCCTAACTAAGGCTCACTTGTGTGATCTAGTCACCTCCAAGGGAGACTCTTAGTATCTACAAGTCTTACGTTCTAATTAAATTTGTATTTCTCAAGGACGAGGATGTGAGATAAAAATGGACCCTGTTGCCTCAAATCCAAGACATTCTTGAGAGGCTCTTATCTGTTCTTCATGGGAATTCGACACTCTTCCCGGATGGGATTAGAGACGAGGATATGAAAACAGTTTGTCATACGTTTTTTTCCACATGAGCGACGATAGCCTCACCTCTTGGATTTCACTCCAGGCAATTGCTGCGTAGTTTTTTTTTTTTTTTTTTTTTTTTTTTTTTTTTTTTTTTTTACATAATATTTCCATTCCCTGGAGGGAGGGGTGATTTTCCTTCATCCCATTAGAACCCGAGGTGTGATGATGAGAAGTCCTGGCTGGCTACCAGTGCTGAGGAGTGAGCACTTAAGCCGTGCTTACAGCTCAGAGGACTGCTGTATGAGAACTTGCCTGCTGAACATCAGCTCCTAGGTGCCTGATACCCAGCAGCAGCAGGCTTGGTGACATCCATGGTAGTGATCGCCTCTTCTCCAGTCAGAGCATAGGGCTTTGCTTACCCCAGTCTGGTATCGTGGAGTCTAGGAATGAAGAACTTCCTGTGGCCAGATAAGCCTCATAGGCAGAACTGGCTACTGGGATCTTTAGGTGAATATTAGATACATAGTATCCCATCAAGGAAGTAAGAGAGGAACTGAGCATGCTCAGTTTATTCTACCCACACTTAGGTCTAGGCCCCCCGTCCAGGATAGGTGCCCCATGGTCCTGCAAGAAGGAGAGAAAAAGGAGTAGGAAGGTCCAGGAATGAACACTAGTTTCCCTCCCTGGAACAAAGCGCCGGACACAGGTTAGAAAGCATTCCTCCTTACGCGGGCTGCAGATTGAGTTCTTAAGGGCCAGTCCACTAGATCTCATGGTTGCGTTGGTGTTAAAGCCGCAGGTAGGTAAGTCAGTCAAAATGTTGACAAAGAGCTCCCCTGCATCTTTGTCTAAGGACTCCTGTTTAAAGAGGTCTTTAGCTAATCTGGGATGTGTGTAGGAGTGGCTTCCTCTGGCTCTCAGAACGAGCAGAACCAAGCATCGATCTGTCTGTTTAAGCCAGGGCATTGGTGTGCGGTTGGGAGAGGAGGAGGGGTCCCTCCCTCACCTGCCGAGTGATACCTCCTGTGTAAACTGCCAGGTCGCCTCTGCTTCCGCTTGGTTAAATATTTATTTAACAACTAAAGTCAATGCTGGGGAAATATATGGCAATATCTTCCCACATGGGAAGTTTGCTGCTTTTTTTTTTTTTTTTTTTTTTTTTTTTTTTTGGTTAAGGAAGCAAGATTGACT
The DNA here is from genome assembly GCF_004664715.2 of Peromyscus leucopus. Lineage (NCBI taxonomy): Eukaryota > Metazoa > Chordata > Mammalia > Rodentia > Cricetidae > Peromyscus > Peromyscus leucopus. Next base: position 103,121,872 of record NC_051064.1, read on the forward strand.
CAGCCAAAATGGTCTCAGAAGACAAAGCCCGGCCTTTGTTCAGGGCCTCTTCCTGGTCTTGCAACCTTTCAGAATCTCCACCTCAGAGCATGCCCAGCTCTCAGCTCCTGTGACTTCTGTCCCTCTCCATGAACTCTGTTTTTTTTTTTTTTTTTTTTTTTTTCGGTTTTTGGTTTTTTCGAGACAGGGTTTCTCTGTGTAGCTTTTGGAGCTGTACTGGATCTTGCTCTGTAGACCAGGCTGGCCTCGAACTCACAGAGATCCGCCTGACTCTGCCTCCCAAGTGCTGGATTAAAGGTGTGCGCCACCACCTCCCGGCTTGCCTTTCAGCCTTCAGTGTGTCCACGGTCAGCACCATCCCATCTACTTGTGTTCGGTCCTCTCCTGCATCCTCCCCTGCCTCCATGGCTTCCACACCCGCACAAGTGAATCCCTCTCGCTCACAAGTGACTCATGGCCAGATTTGACTCTTCCCAGTACTAGTCACTCTTGTTTATTGAGCATCTGCTGTGGGCTTCACACATTGCAAAGCATTTTGTGTTTTATTTTCAAGAAGGCATTACATTTTGTTTATTTGGTGTGGAGCTATGGACCTCATGGGTGTGAATGTCAAAAGGCAAGCAGGGGGAGTCATTTCTCTTTCCACTATGTGGGTTCTGGGGCTTGAACTCCAGTTGTTAGGCTTAGTGGTAGACATCTTTTTGTTTGTTGGTTTGTTTTTCGAGACAGCGTTTCTCTGTGTAGCTTTGGAGCCTATTCTGGTACTCACTTGGTAGACCAGGCTGGCCTTGAACTCACAGAGATCCGCCTGCCTCTGCCTTCAGAGTGTGCTGGGATTAATGGTGTGCCCCACCACTGCCCGGCCAGTGGTAGGCATCTTTACCCACAAACCATCTTTCTGGGACTGAATTTCAAATTTCATAGTGGAATCTGATGTTTGGCTTTTCTGGAACAATTGCGCTAACCTCATCCCATGCCTCTCACTGTTTCTTCATCCATTTATGAGGGGAATGTTTCTGGCTTCATTGTGATGGGTTTGCAGGCCAACTCCCAACTACCTAAACCTGAATATGAGGGAGAATCACAGATTCACTCAGGATTTAGGGACAAACTTTTGGGTGGGGAAGCTGAGAAATGTTCTTGGGTACATCAGTGCTCAGAGAAAGCTGGCCATGTGTAGGAAAGACCTGACTATCTAACAGGTCTTGCTGAGGGGCAGCCAGGGCCATCTTGTGCTCCAGTTCCTTTTCTTTCCAGGTCTCTGGCCTGAGCAGGAGAGAGTGATTCTCATAATGTGGCTGTATCCTGCTTCGTAGAAGCCTTACCTCACCAGTCCTCACCCCGAATAATGTGTTATTATTTTTCTTTAACCTTGGAGTGTTTGCTGTTTTTTTTTTCCAATGAGGAAATATAGAGCGATTAAAAATCCAATGCAGGGGTGTCAATCAAAGCAGAGTCGCCAAGAATCCCACCCCTCAGAGATGCTATTTATAGAAGGAGGCTGTGCCTACATTCCCAAAGGAACTTGAAATTCAGGGATGCAAAGAACTTCCCCAGGACCTTTTCCAAAGAAAGACAAATCAACCTTTTCACAGAGAACTGCTTTGCTATTTAACTACACTTCTTTATGTCAAGGACTTGGTCTTACATCCATGAACCATCAGTCCATTTTACTCAAGGGGAGATTGCTAGGTCCATGTTGAGAGTATGCCACATCGATATAATTAAGTGCCACAAGGAAAAAAGAAGAGGTGTGGGAAGTAAGTTTTGTGGACAAAAGAGAGAGAATTCTTGGGAGGTTTTGTGGAGGTAGTGCTTAAGAATATCTTCTTCTGTTTCCCGTGGCTGTGACAGAACACCCGAGATGGGGTAAGTTATGAAACAGTTTCTTTAGCATCCAGTTCTGGAAGCTGGACACCCAAGGCCAGGTGATTTCTGACTGAAAGGCCTTGTGTTACAGCATCATGTTAGAAGATGAGAAGGGCCAGTGTGGGGGGCAACGCAGGAGCCAATCTTGGAGTCCTAGAGGTAAGAGGTGGCAGTGACTTGTTCCTTTGTCTCTCTGATCTTTCAGCGTTTACCCCAATATCTGGCTGCGGATTTTTTTTTTTTTATTATTAAAAGACCTTTAGAAATTCGAGAAACACTCCTGCTCTATTAACTTGCCTATCATGATGGACTTTATCTTTGAATTAGGAGTCAGAATAAACCATTCTTCCTCTTTGTTGCTTTTGTCCGGATATTGTATCACAGAAACAAACAAAAACAAACAAGACCAAAAAGGAAAAACCAAAGCAAACCAAACAAACAGAAAAATGAGGACATTCCCTTTGCTAGGAAAATCTTCCCCAAGGAACAATTTCTCTCTCTCTTTACCTTTCGAAGGAGAGGGATTATCTAAGATTTGAACTTGCAAGCCGTGTGTGTGTGTGTGTGTGTGTGTGTGTGTGTGTGTGTGTGTGTGTGTACTAATGTACCCAGAAAGAGATCGTTCACTCTCTAGGTTCATCTATGCCAGGCAGGGACATCTTTATTCCTGCGGGAGATAGAAAGGGGGCTTGGCCAAGCTTTGATCGGGTCCTCGTTGGGCTGCTGTTGGACTTCCTGTCTCACTGTGGGTTTCTCAGCAGGTACATTAAGGTGGCTGGGGCCACAAGACCTTCTGCCAGCATCTCTAAGTCTGTCCCTGTAAGGAGTATGACAGAGAGGCTGGGATGCAACAGAGCAAGGGTATCAGTTCTGGGAAGTATGGAGGGAGTGCAGTGGAGGAGGGAAGACCGGAAGAAGCTTGTCAAGGTAGGCTCTGCTGCAGAAAGTGTGTCTCAGAGATGCTCACACCACAGTTCCTTAGGCACTAAGTGTTAATATTACTAGAAATATATGCACTTATTTTGTAAATAAGTTCCAAAAATCCGCTGTCAGTTCTGTTCGGTTTTCGATGAACATACTAATTTCCAAGGTCCAGCTCTATAAGCCACCAGGCCCACACCAAGTCGGAGATGAGGCCCCAAGTGTGGCTGTTGGATGCAGGTAGGAGGGGTTCTGTGCTTAACCCTACCTGCTGTGTTTCCATAGACCATCAAGTTCTTTCTGGTGGTCTTGGGGGTGAGGTTGTCTCCGTTTCTCTATTTCTTCGGAGAGAACTGTACCATGGCCCCTGGAGGGTGGTGGGGAATTGATCTTGAAAGGCTTATTTGAGATGGAAAGTCCACAAGCAGGCAGCATTTCGTGTTTGTTTCTTGGTGAGGGGCCTCCCCGGACCCCCTCTAGTCACTCATCACACATTGACATATGACAGCCATTGCTCCACAGGCTGTGCGCTGTGTCTCCCAGACGGAGAGAATGGCCGTGGCAAAGCAAAGATGCCTCATGGGTGTGTGTGTGTGTGTGTGTGTGTCAAGAAACAAATATGTGCTCTTCACGTAATGTCAAGTGCCAAGGAAAATCTAGCAGGGCAAAGGGCTCCTGGCTGGTAAGTGATGGCGGTGGAATGGCTTTCATCACGTTGTGTGGTCAGGAAGGTGTCTAGCTAGAGGGACTCAAATCGAGGACTGGGTGAGACAGAGGATGAGCTCTACGTCAGGCCGTGAAGCGGAGTGTGCTCTCAGTTCACAGTACAGCATCAATTGCTCCTGCAGGCAGGGGTGACATGTATATAAGTGTGTATTGTGTGCCTGGGGATATTTCTGTGTCAGTCTTCACAACAATACTGTTAGGGTGTAGAGATGGCTCAGGGGTTAAGAGCCCTGACTGCTCTTCCAAAGGACCTGGGTTCGATTCCCAGCACCTACGTAGTAGTTCCCAGCTGTCTATAACTCCAGTTTCAGGAGATCTCATGCCTTCTCCTGGGCTCTGTGGGCATCACACATGCATGTGGTGCACAGACATATATATATAGGAAAAATACACAAACACATAAAGTAAAATTAGGCAATACAGTTAGGTAGGGCCTATTATTATACCCGTTTCCCAGATGAGGAAAATGGGCAGAGGGAACAGCCTGTGAGGCAGCCCCGAACAGACGAAAAGAGAAAAAACTGTTTAGGTCGGGCCCTGCCACTCATCTGCTGCGTAATCCTGGGCAGATGTGCAGTGCCTCTGTTTCCTGAGTTTTAAAACAGCCTAGTCTATAAAAACCCAGGTAAAGGCATTGCAGACGGCATGTCACCACGCAAGTGTCAGTTAACTACTAGGGATATGTTTACGTCAGTTATCAGCCCTTACTTCTGGAAAAGAGATGATGAGAAAAAAATATGTTCGAGACCTGACAAAGCTTCCCCTGTTTTCCTGGAGCTGTATTTTCTACTAATGTCTCTGTGGCTGAACTCAGCACAATGTCCAGCTGAGCTGGAAGCATCTTCGTGAAAGACAGATCCGAGGAGGAAAGCTGGTACCCAGGATTCTTGCAATTCTAAGGAACTCCTTGGAGGTTCTAGAATTCCACCCCTTCTCAAGCCCACGTCCCCACGGGAGCTTTCTCTAATTTCATGTTGTGTTCATGGCAGGTGTCCAGGGATGTGAAGTGCCCCCCCCCCCCCACCACTGTCCTTTAAAGTCTCTGCATCTGTTGCAGGGTATCAAAGGCCCATTCCACCTCTAGATGCCACGTACAAAGTTAGATACTGGGAATGTGCTGGTAAACCAGACAGGAACCCGAGGATCCAGTAGTTCAAGGATGGAAGTCTAGCACTTCCTGCGCCCCAGGAATGCCATTGGGAGATGCTCGGGGTTCATGTTTAAATTTGATGTCTCTTGGAACCTTCAAAAAGTCCGCGGAGGTGGCAGATGCCTCAGTAGCTAATGACTAGCATGCATGTTGTCCAGTTGACACTGTACCTGAGGACGGTGCCATCCTGAGTGCACTTTGTTTCCATGTGACAGCGCCTCCCAAGGGAAGGTGTATCTTGGCCAGGCTGCTATTCTCCCAGGACTGGACAGGATCTGCCAGGGTCCTGTCTGGTCCATCTCCCATGAAGGCAGCCTCCATACACGAATCTGGTCTCTGTCTCATGCACCTAGGGTTAGGGAGAGCCGTACAACTGCCATCAGGCAAGGGTAGTGCTGGGTGCTCTGAAACCAGAGGAGGAAGAGAAACCCATCCACTCTCAAGAAAGGCTTCATCCCTCTCATCGCCTTCCAGGGCCCAAAGGGGCCCCTGAGTGAGCGAGTCTGGCTGAAGTCGGGGTCCTGACTCTGGTACCGGCTGAGCCCATTTAGCTACCTGTGGCTTTAAGAAAACCATAATCCGTACTTCCCAGCTCACACAAATCAGGATGCTGACCATCTGTGCCTTACTACCTCTGGATGGAAGAAGAGAATTCTTAGAGAACACTGGAGACCATCCACATGCAGGCAGGAAGCAGTGGTACTAGCCCACCACACCAATACTGAGGAGACAGAGGTAGGAAGGTCCACAGGTTCAAGGTCAGCCTATACTAAATAGTGAATCTCTCGGGAACTGGCCTTCTGGCCTCTGACACTCGGCCAGCTTCCTTCTCTCAGTGGTGTGGCTGGCTGTATCCTGTTGGCCAAGCCCTATGGGGAAGCTGGATAGCTAAGGGACAGTTGTCAAGGCTGGACGCACTTCTTTCCAAAACTAATCCCTCGTGATGGACTCACTCCTAGACCTGACTGCACTTCCTCATCTATAACTGCTCTAGATTATTTTGTTGTCGATAGGGATCAGGGAGCAAGGAGAGGCAGAAGGAACAGTGTGTTGCAGTAATAGCAGCTAGCATTTTGTGGCGATCAGCTGAGAGGGTTTTCTGGCTTCTCTGAGCTGCACTGGATTCCTTCAGGAAGCGGGGAGATTAGCTTTTCCTCTTATTAACTGTCTGTATTTTAGAGTCCTAGTCAGGAGATCCGCATTAGAAACCTCATGTTGAATATGCTGGCTTTTCCAGTGGAACAGGCAGGAGGCTAAGCAGGCTGCCTTTTCAGACGGTCTGGTTTTTGACCCTTTAAAAGGAAAGTCCTGTCGACGACCTGGAAAGCTTGTGGCTCAGTGGTGGATACGCCTGTGGGTCCGGAGCAGCTGTGGGCCTGCTGTGTTCTCGGTTCTGAGGTGAGGCATTTTATGGAGTGAGCTCTCTTGAACTCTCAAGACTGAAAATATAGTTCCAAGCCACAGAAGCCCTTTGGGGCTTCCTAGTGGCAAGAGTGAGGAGGCTTTGAATCCTGTCCCAACACTTAGACTGCAGAGTGCCAACACTTGCCAGGCTCAGTGGGCCAGTGCAGAGGGTCTTCAGGAAGGCATCATACCCTGCTGACCCTTATCTACTCTCAATATTGGTTTAGAATAACGGCTCGTTCTGGACTCCCTCTACCCAAATTAATTTTTAATTTAGGAAATGCCTTTAGGGAAAACTTAGCATATAATTACTCAAGGGTTTAACGATATGAAGTGACCGACCAGAAAACAGTCTTTGCTTAGGTAAAAATAAATAAAGATGATATTTTTGATAACTCAACTCCCCCCACCCCCAATTATTTTGGGTATTTTTTGTTTGGAAGAATCTGTTGGAAAGTGAGGAAGAGACTAATATTCAACCCATCTTCTCTCCATGTGACTTTTATGTGTGTAGTATTATTTTTAATGGGAAAGGAATATTATAAATATGAAATTAGTTTTTGTTTTTCCTCCCCTTTGGAAGAAGGAGGATATGGGTGCAGATCGGGAAGAACTCTGGACTGGAGGTCAGCTGGTTCTTATTTGTCATCCAGTCCTGCTTCTAGATAGTCGTGGGACTCCAGTCAAAATACGTGCCTTCTCTGACCCTCAAGGTCTTGTTCACATAGCAGTAGGCTGGGCAAGCTCGATGAACCAGGAGCATGTTACCTTGCTGTTTGGGAGACAGGTAATTGCAGACTCCTCTCTAGGCCTCCTGGGGCAGAGTCTGATTTAACAAGGTCCTCAGTGGCTAAACACTAAATTTAATCACTAAATACTCCCTACAGGTCAGCGCAGTTGGCTTACTGAGGGGATAGGACTAGGCCAAGGCCAATGATGGGCCTCCATTTTGTTTGTGTTGGCTTTTTTTCACTTGAAGCTTGCCTCTACATCATGTTGAGCACAAAGCCATTCTGTGAAAGCAGACCAGGGACTCGCTAGCCCTGTAGCCCCAGTTACAGTGAGGAGCCCCATCTGTAAAAAGAACTTGATCTCGTAGCCCATGGCAAGTTACAGACACTCAGATTTATTTGTTGTTATTTCTCTTCTGTGCCAAGCTTTGCACACTAAGTTTGACAGAAGTTGTGTCTTAACCTTGGGTGGATGCTGCCTTGTCTTCCTTTGACTTCTCTATGTTAAGGGTGGCTTTTCAAGGCATAGACCACCAAATTCCACCACTGAGTCATGTGCCGCAGAAGCACTGGGGGCCCTGCAGTGGAAACTGGGGGCCTTGAGCAGCTTCATCCACCATCTTCCACAGGTGCTTACTCTTGAGCCTGAAGCTGTCTCCTTGGTACTGGGTCTCCTGGTCCTTAGAAAATAAGAAAGGGAGAGCCATTTCCCACTGGAGAAGTAAGAACTTGACCTAAAACCAGGGTCACCTTTAAGGATGTGCAATGGTACTGGATCCTCGTTTTAGGCTGGCTGTTGGCTTAATGGTCTACTGTTGCTATCTTGGAATTCCTACTATGATTTTGAACACAGGGCCCTCAATTTTACTTTACAAGAGTAAAACTAACGGAGTTAGAGTTACCCAGAATCAGGACCAGGAGCAGATCGCCCGCATCTGTGGGGATTGCGGCTTTCCAGGGAAGAGGAGATCCAGCCTGGCCCCTTGAAGTGTGTCGTAGTGCTTATTGCTCACAGGTTTAAGCCAGGCTGGATATAACTGGCCACTGTACACCTTGGATAGAAGGAGAGCAAGTGATTTTCTGATCTGTCAGTTGGTCATCATTGACCTCTCTATTTCTTCTTTGCATCCATTATATAGTAGGTCCTTAACACACTGTGATTTATTTTCTTGCTGCCCTACAACAAGCTACCAGTAAATAGCTTTGAGAAAGCAGCCACAGGTCTTCACAAAAGGTATGTCACAAGCCTTTCTAGTTTTGGTCTCATTGCCACCCTCACTTTGACTCTCCAGGGGCCTCGCAGGAACTTCTCGGCCTCTCCCAGCTCCACCGCCGAGAACGTGTGCCTTAGACATGGGAACTTGGTGTTTCTGAGCCTCAGTTGTCCCGTCTCTAGGAAGGGATAACCACAGACCCTTGGAAAACAGGGAGGAGTTTGAGATCTGGCATCTCCAGGTTTGCTAGCCAAATCTCTGGGGTAAACCAACAATAGATGATGCATAGGAGACAGCACATGTGTGTTTACTATGTTTATATACATTGGAGTAAGAAAGTAATTAAGAGCCAGGCCACGGGAGATTGTATGTCAGGGCTTCTTGAAGGTAGGGACAGTGCACGGGAGAAGTGAGGGGAGAGATGGTGGGAATGGGGGATGGTGTTGATGCAGATGGACTTTGAGGTCATGTCGCAGAAGAGCCTGTCATCACTCAGAACAGTCTCTGCATAGATTCGGGGTCAGACACCAGCTTTGTCTTCCCGTGATGTGAGTGAGCATCCTTGCATCTTTAGGCAGCTGAGTAGCATCTGGGCAAGCCTTTGGGTACCTCACTCTTCTTGACTAACACAGGCAAGTGCAGGTCTCTCTAATGAAAGGACAGCTTTCAGAGCCATTTCTATGCCTGAAAGTTCTCCCAGTGTGCCAGAGACTTATGTTTTGAGGTGCATATTTTAGTCTTCCAGCAAAGACTACTGGGAAAATTAGAGCTAAAACATGGAAAGTCCCTTGAGTAATGGTGACTGATACATGATGTTAAATTACCAGTGGCTTCTCTCATTACAAAGTAGATCTGTCTATAGCTTCTGTCCCATAATTTCCCTTCCTGTTAGTCAACTCGCTACCACTATGAGGAATAGACTTGAGACAATGACCTTCTAAAGAGAAAAGGTTTGGTTTGGGTCATAGCTGTAGAGGTTCTCATCTGCTAGGTTGGCCATGCTGCTCTGGGCACAGCAGCACATCCTGGTGGAGGGTGTGGCAAGAGAGCTCATTTCATGGCCCCAAAGCTAAGAGAGCTGGGAAGGGGCCAGCACCTCACAGTCCCCTTTGCGGGCACACACAGTGAACAAAGTAGGTCCCATTATGCTTTGTTTTCTAAAAGTTCCTTAGCCTCCCAGCAGGGTCACCCCAGGACCAAACATTTAACCCTGGTATTTTAGAGGCATTCAAGAGCCGAACTATGACGGGCTCCTGTCATTCACAATACAGGAGACGAGGATCTCTGTGATCTAGCCATAGTCTACATGGGCTTCTCTCACTAGGGTTTAAACTCTTCTAGAATACTGGTTGTAGTTTATTTTATGGAGACAGTCTCACTATGTAGCATGGGCTGGCCTGGAACTTGCAATGTAGATCAGGTTGACCTTGAACTCACAGACATCCACCTGCCTCTGCCTCCAAGTTCTGGGGTTAAAGTTGTGTGCCACCACATGTGCCTGGCTCATTTCATTTTTTATTTTTATACTTATTTATTTGTCATGTGCCTGTGCCTGTACGTGCACCTGCCATAACATGAACATGGAGGTCAAAGGGTATCTCCTTCTCCTCTGTAGGTCCTAGAAATGAGCTCAGTCTGCCAGGTGTCATGGCTAGTGCATTTACCAACAGAGCCATCTTGTTGGCCTGTAGTGGTTGCTTTGAATGCTTCACCGCCTTGTTCCTAAAGGCATTAGAAGGGTTTCTAGGCCATCATTGGTGTGCCCAGTAGAGAGTGCCTGGTGTCTAGTGTGTGGCTTTGGTTACTGCCATGGGAGGTTTCAGGAATATGAGACAGCTTTGCTGTTTCGCATGTGTTTATATCTTTGTTTCTTCAAGTTAGAAATGGGTTATGGTTTTGCATTGAGCAGGGGGGAAAACAACAACAAAACCAACCGACCACTCACTCTTTCATCTGTTCTTTGTTTCTGTTTTTGAGTTTTTCAATAGCCAGTCTCTCTTCTGGGATTACTTCCCCCACCCCCCTTTTATTTCACATAGGGCAAGGAAGGGTTGGGTTTAATTTGCCTTTGTAATCTCCGTGCTCAGCATGTTGAGCCTCTGCAGAAAAAGAGGCATTCACTAAATATTTGTCCAATCAATGGATATTGGGAGGCTCAAATTTTTATGGCAGACAAGAGAGGCAGGGGGAGCTGCCTTTTGACTGGAAAGACATTGTTTATTAGATCTGTATGGCTCATTTAGAAAGTATGCAGTTGGATATCTTTTATGGTCAAAGAAGAAAATCAGTATCAAATGGTTAATTAAAAGCAGAGGCCAACATTTCCCCTTGTAATGAAGACAGGATTGTGAATATTTTCCTTTCCTTGGCCCAGGAGATGGGCAGGCAGCCAGGCCGAGAGGCAGGGGGACACTGTAGAGACAGATAAGAGGGGTTGACTTACAAGCATGAGTCTCTCAGTGTTAAAGATGTGAAGAGATAGTCCATGACAGTGCCACCTCCTTTCAGATGTCTGTGCTCTGTGAATTATGAGGCCATTACTTGCTTATGACCTTATTACAATTCTGGCATGTTCTGTCATGGGGAGTGAGCTCCAAGGGACTTGGGACTTTTTCCTATTTTGCCTGGCATGGAGGACGCTTTTATGAATGTGATGCCCAGAAGTCTTTCTTGGCCCCAGAAGCATTAATTCACCCCAAATCTAAAGTGGCTGAGGACCAGGAGCTGGGAAGGCAGACATGGCCATGATGACCTTGGTCTTGGTGACCTCTCACTGCAGGGAATGAAGTTTCTGAGGATATTGACTGGACTTCATTGTCTCGGGTGTTAGTGCAGGGCTTTGCTTCTTCAGCGTGAGCAGGTCCTTTTCATCTGTATCACCCGGGGTTTGCTAGAGATGGACACACTGGGTCAGATCGGAGGCGTGGTTCATTCACCGCCTCCTGTGTGAGCAGCCTGGACCTTGAAGCTGGATCGTCTGGATTTTTGTCATTCTAGCCTGCAGCATGGCAGCTTCTCCATCCTTGAATCCCAGAACTGCCTGGAAAAAAGTGTTACTCAATCCTTTCTGATCTTAGATGTATGCTCCCCCCCCTTATAAAATGTATATTTTACTGTTTTTTTTCCTCTAAAAGACCTATTTTATTTCTGTGTGCATGCGTGCGTGTGAGTGTGCATGTGTACAACTTATCGGAGTTGTTCTCTCTTCTACTATGTGGGTCTAGGAGTTGAACTGAGGTTGTCAGGATGGCAGCAGGCACCCTTATCCACTGAAGCATCTCACCAGCCCTCAGAACATCTTTTTGGACTTTGCTCTCCATTAGTGAGATGTGAGAGGATTCAGTCTCTGATGAATGGGAGGCTGTAAGAAGGGAAATGGTGATGTGACATAGCATCACATTATCACGTCAGGGTTGTTTGAACACAGCCACTGTGATAGCAATGCTGCATTAACATAGACGGGCGGGAGACTAACAGCAGAGCAGGGTGTTCAGTGTGTTGTTTATTTTCAGGACTATTTACCAGGTGAGAGAAATCGCGAGGTATAATGAAGCCCACTATAAGAGTGTTTAGTAGGGGAGGGTAAAGAGGGGGTGTGCAATAGGCCTACTAGAAGCGAACAGTGTGGAAGAAGGGGCGGGGAAATGGGTGGAGTCTGCTTTTATGGGTCTCCCCTGAGCATGTGCATATGGGCTTACATAACTATGCCACACACATGCGCGTAGATTACTCGATCACGCTGCGCATGTATTGCTGCGCATGTATTACATAGGACGGAAGGCCCTGGGGTGACTGAGCATCCCGCCTCACTGATGGACAGTGCATGTGCAGCCACGTAGCTCGGGAGTGGCTAGGGACTCTAACACAGTGTGGATACACTAGATAATGAGAATATTCCCAATGTAGGTAGGACAGAATGGGGAACTGTGAAACTTCCTGATGATGCTCACACGGCACACATTTAAAACGTAGGAATTACTTATTTCTGAAAATTTCACTGAATGTTTGCAGACCTTGGTTGATTCTGGATAATGGAAGCCACGGGAAGGAGAAAGGAAACTACTATAATTTGAAATTCTCTAGTAGCCAAAATTTTAAAGTACAAAGAAATAATTGAAGTTAATTTTATAGTGTTATTTGAACTTGAATCAACATAATTTTTATTTTACCAAAATATTTTATATTCTCTTTTTGTATTAAGTTCAAACCAGAGCCTATGTTAGTTGTATTTGAGGTCAGCTGTATTAACTGTCATGTCTTCTGGGCAGCACGCTGTAGACTTAGAGGATGATGAACGGAGAAGGTGTGGGGTGGGAATGAGCCCGAGACTACTACAGATTTCAGTGGTCCAATGTTGACTCCACAGAAGTACCAGTGGATCAACTTATCTCCATTTGACTGTATTTAAGAGGGCAGAGCAGGGTCTGAGATGCATGATTTTAGAAAACTCTCCATCAGGCAGATACAGAGTTCCACGCCCAGGCACCCAGGCTGAGCTTCGGGAATCCAGTTGATGAGAGAGAGGAGAGATACTGCAGGCGAGGGACGTCGAGATCATGATGGGAGGATGTGCAGAGATGACCGGCCACACTAGTGGAAGCCCATGAACTGTGGACTGGTGGCTGTGGAGCCCCCATGGGACTGGACTAGGCCCTCTAGATATGGAAGATGGTTGTTTGGCTTGAACTGTTTGGGGTGCACCCAGTCAGGGGGATCAGCATCTGTCCCTGGTCTATGGGTAGGCTTCTGGAATCCGGTGCCTGTGGTGTGACACCTTGCACAGCCTTGGTGCAGTGGGAAGGGGCTTGGACCTGCCTAGGCTCAGTGTGCTGGGCTCTGCTGACTCCCCATGGGAGACCTCGATTCTGGGGATGTGGGCATGTGGAGCGGCTTGAAAAATAGGGCTGGGGGGTGGGAGGAGGGGGTCTATGGATAGCATGTGGAGTGAGTAGAAAATTTCTTAATTAAAAAAAATGAAAAAAAAAAAAAGATTTGCAAGTATTGGTCATCTGGTTCGATGAGTGAGGTTCTTGCCGCCAAGCCCGATGACCTGAGTTCAATCCCACATAGGGTAAAAGGACAGAAATGGCTCCCACGAGTTGTCCTGTGACCTCCCCACATGCACTCTCTCCCAAATAAATAAATGTAATTTTAAAAAAAGACATAAAAGAAAAAGAAGATTTGACATATAACTCGGCAGTTACACTCCTAGACATGTGTCCCCAGAAATGAAAACATATGACTGACTGTACAAGAGTGTTCACAGTAGTGAAATATCGGACATACCCCACATGTTCTTCAACGGATGAATGACTAAGCATACACATCTGTACTATGGGAAACGGCTCAGCACTGAGATAGAAATGAACCATCGGAACCTAACAGTTTGGCAGATCCTAAAAGGATTATGAAGAGTGAACAAAAATGAATCTCAACAGGTTACATTTATAAAACATTTTCAAAATAACAAAATTAGATGTCTGACATCTTCTGGGGCCTCGGACTAGGGGACAGGCGAGCAGGGAGTGGCATGAGGCATCTCTGTGACCCCTGCAAGGATGGGACAGTTCTACATCTTAGTTGTGACGGCAGTGACACAGATCCATGGGGAACAAAGTTGTCCAGAACTGTAGACACATGAAAATGAGCCATGTCCAAAGGACAAAATCTGAATAAGACCCACAGACGTACTGATTTGGACTCCTGATTTTTCTGCTTCTGCTGAATCATCTAAGATACTTGCAAGGGAAGGAGGCATAGTGAACACCGTCTGGTGCCTTCTCTTCCCCACTGTCCCTTAAGGTCACTGTGGTGGCTCACCTTGAGGCTCTCTGACTCATAAGGTCCCCCCCCCCCCCGTTTGAGCCCACTGTGGGATTGCTGGGGCCTGAGATCCTGCAGGTCTGCTCCCAGCTAAGCTCGTTTTCACGTTTTCATATTAACATGTCACTGGCTTCCAGCAGCTGCTTCTCAGTAATACAGTCAGTCCCCTGAGCATTCCACAGCCAGGATGAACTTTAATCCTGGGACGCTTTCATGGGGGAGGGCTCTCTGTCTCTTTTGAAGATTTTGCTCCCTATCGGAAAAGTTCACAAGTTAATTAATAGATGAAAGAAAAGGGTCCACATGCAGCCAGAAAGGAGTCAGCCATGCTGCCAGCCACCTGCAGGCATGGGATGAAATGAAAGGAGTCCCTGACCAGAAGCCATCAGGAGCTCCAGTGCCAGCCCTTGCTCTCCTTGTGTCCCCAAGTTCAGAGTTCAGAGGAGTTCTTCCTTCCAGACCCAACTGGCCACTGACTCAGGGCAATTTGAAGCTCAGCCTTTGGGATTCATCTTCTCACCCTTTGAAAATGGAAATGATACATAGGCCTTTCCTCCCTCCAGAAACAGGTTGCTTGTAGGAGAAGGAATGGGAAAGAAAGAGTAAGCAGTGCCCTCCAATGCAACTTTTCTGCCCTTCCTTCCTTCCTTCCTTCCTTCCTTCCTTCCTTCCTTCCTTCCTTCCTTCCTTCCTTCCTTCCTTCCTTCCTTCCTTCCTTGACAATATCTAATTCCATAACCTAAACTAGCCTTAAATTCTGATCCTCCTGCCTCAACCCCTCAGCTGGGATAGCACACCTGGACCACCACACCCGACTGACTAGAGGGTAGCTTTATGATACATCACCTAGATCACACTTGCCCACTTGCCAGTGCAACAGGAAGATAAGGAATTCTTCTCCTTTTTTTTTTTTTTTTTTTTACAAAGAGGAAAAAATGATGGTCTTTTGATTAAAAAGAAATGTTTTGTAAGGTAATGGCAAGATTATAGTGGTGACTGTCTAGTCACCTCTTTGAGATCCACACATCCCAAAATGTAGGTAGCATCTTTCATTAAACAGGTTTTCTAGGTGATGTGTGTAAGGAGCATTTCACTGCCTTCTTGGGGGCTTGTAGTGAGCCTATTAAAGGTTGGGAAGTGGTTGATCCAGTGGTTCTTTGTTATGTACGGACCTCCCTCTAGACCCTTGGCTTTCCCTTTTCTTTTACGTAGCTTGGTTGAATCCCCTGAATGTACTGCTCAGCCAGTTTTGTTGTCCCCTTTGGTTTTTAGTGCTTGGAATCGAATCCAGGGCACATGCATTATCATCAGTATGTGCCTAGACCTTTGTACTAAAGTGGGGGTATTTTTTGTTGACATGTCAGTCTCTCTCTCTCTCTCCCTCTTCTCCTCCCCCTCCTCTCTCATCTCTCCTCTTTGTCCCCTCTCCTTTCTTCCCCCCCCCCTTTCCTTTGGCCTCAAGGACACTTGGAGGATTTGTAATCCAGGTAAGTTTTCACTTTAGGATATGTCCTTCTTAGCTTTGTGAGCTGCTCTCCTGGTTTGTTTGTTCTTGTCTTGTTAGATTACTGGCTCCAACCGGGGTTGCTGTGTGATCAGCCCCTTCAAAGTGCGTCAAGATGGACTAGGAACAGAGAGAAATGAAGGGAGACTAATAGAAATGACGGTAATGGCTCTTGATCCAGGGCTTAATAGTTGTCAGGTGTTTTACTGAGTAAACCATTTCTTCCTTCATCTGATCAAGGCGTTTGCTACCAGGTGGGGTTTGACTTCCTGTTCAATTTAGAGTTTCCAAATCTTACTGCTGGGAGAGACTTTGGAGAGCATCTGATTTAGAGAAATAACCTTGAGGGGGATGAAAGTCTAAGCCAGCCATCCAGGCCACATGGTGGTTCTCTATGGCAACCTGGAGCTAATCTCCTCTGGGAAACTACTAGAAGGAAATGGTGTTTTAGCTGCAACCATGACACCACTCAGGATGAGTTAAGGGTGAGGTGCTCCTTGTCTTTGGAATACTGAGGTCCAGTGCCAGGCCTGGTGTCTGAGCCAGGCCTCTGCAGCAGCTGGACCTGCAGCCAGTCCATCTTCTAGGTGGCATTGCTTCTGCCTTTCCAACATCTTATTTGTCCTGCTAACAAAGTACCACTGATGTCATTCTTCTTCCTGCAGAGCCACTTCCGCTGTCCCAGGCTTTGAAGAGCTTTCCTCCCCGGCAGTGGACTCCACACTTCCTGAGCTCTGTCACTCCATGTAGATGGCCCATCTTGTCTGTTTCTGGATGGGACAGGACAAAGATGGTGCTATAGCCATGGTTATTTCACAAGTTCCAGTTCAGTACCAGCTGCTAATTGATGGTGTATGGAGAATACAGTAGCCACCGATCGGCACTAATAGATATTTGCTAGCCCTCAGTAGAGTACATGGACACTTTCCAGTCTATTGTAATGTCTTTGAGCTTCATGGGGACAGGAACTGAGATGCAGTCATCTCTAGCATCTGTGCCCAGCAGAATGTGGTAGAGATAGCTCTGGGTGCTTCTCATTGGTGTTATCAATAGTTACGGTTCTGTTCATGTTTCCCATTCTCTTCCTTTTTCTTTCCCACCTTTTCTTCCTCATCCTTCTCTAATTATAAGGACCTTAGGCGGGCACATTTCCAAGCCTTCCTCACAGTCAATATGGTCATATGAAACTCTCATCAAAAGAGTATGAGCAGGTGTGGCTTTCAACTTCCACACTATGCTGCAAAATGGAAGGAGTAGAGCATTTCCATTTCTGCTTTTTCCTCCTTTTCTTGGACTGTGGTGAAGAAGAGCAATGCTAACTCTAAGCAAAGAAAACATTTTTTGGGATAGCAGAGCAACAAGGTAGAAGGATCCTGGGCCCTCATCACTGAGCTGTCATCCTAATACTGTATTACATCCCCAAAATGGTTTTATCTGGACACCAACTTCTACATAGGAGACAAATATGCCTCTATCCTGCCTACGCCTTTGTATTTTTGAAGCTTTTTGTGAAGGCTTAGTATGTGTTCTGATTAATTCAGGAGATATTTGGTAAATATCTGTTAAATTGGATAAATTTCTGCCATAACTTATTATCACATGCCTATAATAGTAGTTAGTGTATGGTCAAATGCTTAGAGCAGGAAGGGAAGTTTCCCAGGTAACCTTTGTCTGTATGACATTGGCCAGAACTACAGTCTATGGATGTCTATAGGTACCAGGAGGTTGTGAATTTGAATTTCATTTTTAGTCCCTGTACTTGGAGAAGGCAGAAGAGTGTGAAAGGAAGAGAATGAGTGTACCAAAAATAGCCTGTCAACAGCTACATGTAGGAAATTACTTTTGCCTTAAGGGGAAGTTTCTTTTTAAATATGAACCTTCTAATTTGAGTAGTGCCAAGAAGAAATAGCATTCTTATCCCATTTGGGCCAGATTCTGGGAAGACAAGATGTTTTCTTTCTTTTAAAAAAATAAATTTAATTGTGTGTGTGTGTGTGTGTGTGTGTGTGTGTGTGTGTGAGTACGTGTTCGTGTACATGTGTGTGTGTGTGTTCGTGTGTATGTGTGTGTGAGTGAGATGTCTGAGTTGCCCAAATAGGTGAGAAGAGGGCATTGGATGCCCTGAACCTGAAGTTCTTGGAGGCTGTGAGCTGTCCAAATGGGTGCTGGGAACTGAATGGATCTTGGACTTTCTGGAAGAGCAGGAAGTATTCTTAACTACTAAGCCATCTATTCAGCCAAGAAAAGATGTTTTCAAAATAATGGAGATAATTATCAGACAGGACCCTGAGATTAGATGTCTTATCAGTATAAAAAATGTTGATGCGAAGACCACCTGCTACTTCAGTGTCTTAAGTGCTCACCTAGAGCCAGAGCCAATTCAAGGTAGGGTCTGGCCATCCTGAAGCAGGTAGATGGCCTGGCCTTTTATCCTGATGGAGATAACTCTCAGTAGATGCTTGTTAGCACTATTGTATGGTAGCTACAGGTAGACTCAGGTGCTGGGGATCCATAGGGAGCTCTTGGCCACTGACAGGGAGAGGAGGAGTTAAGCAGAGGAGGTGTCCTGAGTGCCAAATGGGGTTCATGGTAAGAGCATTGGAATAAAGTTGGGGCGTCAAAATAGAAGGTCTTCCAGAAGAGCGGCCGGAGGTGCCTGGAGTTGAAGCCTCTGGATTTCATTGCTGAAGAGAATCCACAACAGTGGCTCTGAAATACCTGTTCTGCTGGACAACTTGTGCATCTCATGTGCATTTCTCTCATTACTCGGTGGGGATGGAGGCTGTCAAGAAGCCTGGAGTTGAGGCACTGTGCCTATCTACACGCTGGAGAACTGGAGCCAGTTTCAGCATGGAGCATGGGAAGGGCAAGTTCGTAAGAAAGATGGCTGAGGAAGGACCACTGCACTTCAGACTCATCTAACAAACCAGGGGGAGGCAGGCGTATGGGATCTTGAAAATGTCTGTGTATGAAAATCTTTATAAACCAAAATCATCTTCTGTACTTTTCTCAAATCATGAAGCCTTTGCTCATGTCACAGTTTTAATCACCGAGGTCTCCTAAGTGAAGCACGGTAGGTGAAGGAAGGCAATCTGAGATGCAGACAAAGAAAGGACCCTGAACTCAGCTCCATTTAGCTCATTTTACCCGCGAAGCTTCATCAAAACAAGATAAAACCAACAAAAACTCCCCTCATCAGGGTTTGGAAACATGGACTCCCAGATTTCAGCATGACAAAGCAGACTGCCCAGGTTCCTGCAGCTTAGGGTCAAGTGTTTCTGCAGGAGAAGGAAGGCTGCTGCATAGTTCATGACAAATGTGTTCACTTAGGAAATGAGAGACCCATTTCAAGAATTTAATTCGTGTGTTCATTTTCTAGGTGAATGGGTTTGCTCACAAAGCCTTTGGCCTGGTTTGGGGGAAGAATGTTGATTCTTGGGCAGTGGCTGGAGGAGGAACATGTCCATAGCTTTCTTTTCTGTCCTTTTTGGAAGGCTTTGTGGTCATGTAACCTTGAACCTCTTCTGCCCAGCAAGGGGTCCCACAGAAGCAACAATTTCATGCCTTTACCTAACCATGTATCCAGACCCGGTTCTGAGTTCTTGGGCTGAGAGGACTCAGTTCTAACCTTTGAAGGGCACCTACAGACATACTTCAGGTCAGACAATGTACCTATGCCAGTGGGGTAATGTGTTGTGGTTTTGAAGACACAAGAGGCCATGAGAGAAGGACAAGAATGATGGTGGTTCAGCTGAATACTGAAGAGTCCTAAAAGACCAGCCAGAGTGAGGAGGGCAAAGAATGAGTCAGACTTCCTGTACATGGCACAGGGTTTTGATGGCTCATGGAGGGTATTCTGGGCATCTAGACCAGTGGTTCCCAGACAATGGGTTGCAACCTATTTGGGGTCAAATGACCCTCTCACAGGGGTGGCCTACGACCATTGGAAATAGCAGATATTTACATTATGATTCTTAACAGTAGCAAAGTTACAGTTATGAAGTAGCAATGAAAATAATTTTAGGGCTTGGGTGATGGTCACCACAACATGAGGAATTGTATTAAAGGGTCACACCATCAGGAAGGTCCACGGCTCTTGACCATAAATATGGTGTCAGTCTAGAGAATCTATTCCTCATCTTTTATGAATTAAATAATATCTTTGTGGACAATAACTACTAACATTAGCAAGGAAAAGGAAGAGGCCAGAACTCCTGCATATGAACCTGAGGACTTCCATGCTATCTGGTCCCTCTTTGTATCTTCTGGAGTGTCAGAGACTTGAAGTGAGCCTGAAAATTGAGCTTAGAAGAGACAGGCTGAGAGGCTGGGAACCAGACAGGTGTAGACAGTGCTGGGACTGAGGTTAATAGATAATTTGTTTTAACTTAGGTGAATGTGAGGAAGGAAGGATAGGAAAAAGAAAAGTTTGCAGCTCATGGGAAGGGGTAAACGCCCTTTACACGGCTGGCCAGAGCTGCCTGTGATGGGAGAGAAAGTAGTTAATGATCAGTGTTCCTAGGTGGGCAAATGAACGATTCATTATTAGAAATTGGCCTAGCCATCTAGACTACTTTTTTGTTGTTGTTTTGTTTTTTCCAGACAGGGTTTCTCTGTGTTGTTCTGGTGCCTGTCCTGGAACTCACTCTGTAGCCCAGGCTGGCCTCCAACTCACAGAGATCCGCCTGGCTCTGCCTCCCAAGTGCTGGGATTAAAGGCGTGCACCACTGCTGCCCAGCGTAGACTACTTTTAAACTCAAGAGTTTGTGTCCCCTTGGAGGAGTAACTTGGTCAAAGAGAGAGTACCCAAACCTCAAATGCTTCTGGGTGCAGCAGCTACTTTTGCTAGGCATTGCAGGGAGGGCCTCCTCCCTGAATCTGTCATTGTCCTTTCTGGAAAGGGAGAGTGGGGGAAGGGGAAGGATCTGCTGCCCTGGAGGCTTGGCTTTGGCTCCAGTTCTGTGAGTCACAGATAAAAGGACCTAGATGGTTCTTATTTTCCCTGGGCCTTGTCTGCGCTTCCAGGGAAGGCTCTAGAGACCAAAGGTTTCCTATGCTGATGATGAGATGATGACGAGCTGTAGTGTCGGGTCTGTTTGGGTTCTCTCTGCACTTACTGAGAGACATGGTCTAGAGAAGTTGAGGTGACTTGGGCAGTATGTGCAGGGAGGCTGCTGCCTTTCATGTTGTCTGCCTCCCCAGATCCAGACTGGGCAGTCAGAAAGGTTTTCCAAAAGTAAAATCCTACCATTTTAAACTAAGACATGCAGATCAAATCTGACAGCCGGGGGGTGGGGGTGGGGGGTGGGTCTTGTTAATGTCTTAGGTTATTATTTATTTGTGCGTATACACATAGGTGGGGGTGGGGTCAGGGTTTGTGTACATGAAAGCAGGTACCTTTGGAGGTGAGAGGTGCTGGCCTTGCCTGGAACTGGAGCTACAGGTCCTTGTGAGCTGCCTAGTGTGGGTCCTTTGGAAGAGCAGTGACTAACTACTGAGCTAGCTATCTGGCCCCAATAAAACTTTATTGGAACATGCCCACATCTCTTCATTTATACCCCATCTATAACAGTTTCCATGCTAAAATCCAGAGTTGAACAGTTGGAGCAGAGACTGTTGGCTTATTCTGGCTAAAATACTTGCTTCTGGGCCTTTATGGAAGCATTTTGCTGACTCTAGGAGGGGTGGAAAGATCAGAGATGCTCAATAAGCTTTGGGTAGATGGATGGATGGATGGATGGATGGATGGATGGATGGATGGATGGATGGATGGATAAATGAATTACTGACAGAATAGAAAAATGAATGACTGGACAGAAAATATATAATTTGATAACTGACTTCCAATTCTAGTTTTTATTTTATTTAAGACAGGGTCTCCTGTAGCCCTGGCTGGCCTTGAACTCACTATGTAGCTGAGGAAGACCTTGAACTTCTGATCCTTCTGTCTCTACTTCCTGGGTGCTGGAACTATAGGCCCAGCTCATCTATTTCTGGGGACTGAACCCAGAGCTTCATATATGCTAGGCGAGTCCTCTATCAACTGAGCTATGCACCCAGCTCAGTTTCTCTTTAAATAAAACAAGAGCAGTGGTGCTTATGACCTGGGCAGTGTTTATGAGGATTGCTTCCTAGAGTACAGCTCTGCAGTTCTTAAAATGCTATTAAAATATTACTACTGCCCATTAATCTTTATGTGTCAAGCACTCTATCAAGGCCTTTATTTTTATTGCCCCACTTAGTTCCCATTGCCCCTCACAGTGAGGTAGAAATGATTTGACCCTATTTTACAGAAGAAGGGCTTGAGCTCAGAAAGGCTAAGCTACTTAGTGAGGTCACACAGCTGCTAAAAGATTGAGTTGAGAAGCTGACTCTGATGTCTGGGCTCTGACTGCTAGCAGCTATCACCTGCCTGTCCCTTCTGAATTAGAGAGGCAGGAACTCTTTTTTTTGGGGGGGGTGTGTGTGGCTCAAAATAAAGACATGCTAAATAAAGATTATTTAAAACTTTAAAAAAACTTCATTTATTTGTGTGCGTGTGCGTGTGTGCGTGTGTGTGTGTGTGTGTGTGTGTGTGTGCATGTGTGTGTGTGTGTGTGTGTGTGTTTTGGGTGTATAAGAAGGTCAGAGGACAACTTACATTATTAGTTGGTTCTCACCTTCAAGTATGTGGGTTACAAGGATTGAAACCCAGATTGTCAGGCTTGGCAGCAAGCATCTTTATCCACTGAGCCATTTAGAAGGTCTAGGATTGAGTCTTTAAATCTTTCTGAAGTTACTTGAATCTCCTCCTTAAAAAAGATTTGGCTCCATCATTCTATGGGAAAAACTAAATGAAGGAGCATGTCTATTCCTTGAAAACACAAGTTTGGGTGATGGGCTGCTTAAGTTTTATGTCAATTTGAAACAAGCTAGAGCTATATGAAAGGACGGAACCTCATTTGAGAAAATGTCTCCATCAGATCTACCTGTATGGTGTTTTCTTAATTAGTGGCTGGTGAAGGAGGGCCCAGCCTACTGTGGGTGTTTCCATCCCTGGGCTGCTGGTCCTGGGTTCTATAAGAAAGCAGACTAAGCAAGCCATGAGGAACAACCAGTAAGCAGCACCCCTCCATGTCCTCTGCATCAGTTCCTGCCTCCAGATTCCTGCCCTGTTTGAGTTCCTGCCCTGACTTCCTTCAGTGATCGACTGTTACCTCGAAGTGGAAATGAAATAAATCCTTTCCTCCCCAAGTTGCTTTTGGTCATGGCGTTTCATCACAGCAAGGATAACCCCAACTAAGACAGGTGAGTTTTAGGGAGGTGGAGAATTTTCATGTGCTTAGCCATATTGTTTGTGGTAGGAAAATGCATGTAAAGGCTGATTTGCCTTCCTGCCCATCCTGGTGGCAAGGAGCACCCTCTGATCCCAGCTGGTAATGACAGGAGGTGAGTGTGGATAAGCGAGGAGGGAATATATACTTCCCAACCTGATGTTTAGCATGTTGCTTTCCAAGGCTGATTCAGCAGCTCCGAAATAGTCAACGTTTTAGATCTGGGGTTCAGGGCAGCAGCTCGGGTGCTGCTTGAAGCAGGCCTGCGGCAGAAACAGTCACCTAAAGGAATTTGGCCTGCTGTCCCAGACAGACACAGGCATCCTGTGTACCTCTTGGCAACAGGACAAAAAAGCCAAGTCCTGCCCCTCCTTCAGACCAATGCGACCCCCTCAAACGGGTTATTAGCTTTTCCCTCCTGCTCTATTGATTTGTTGCCTGTGATGTCAGGCCTTTGGGCCCCCGAGGGGTTGGGACAGACCCTTCCTCAGCCTCTTCTGACTTCTGACTTCTGCTGGAATGTGCCCCCTAGGCTAGGAGTGTGGACCACTGTGCCCAGCTCCTGTCCCGGCCTGCCCTTTCCCTCTACTTAATTTGTTCTTGCCTACAGCTTTGATCTTTTTGGGAAAAAGCACAGGAGCCCTGGGATATCATTACTGGTCTCTTTGTGTTCCAAATGCACTCTGATTCACAGTTGGGTTTTTGGCTAATTTGAGACCACCTGGTCCTCCGGAGCCCGAGTTTCTCCAGGTTGCTCCGTGTGGGAAACATTCTTTGCTCACTTTTTAATCGTGTCGGTGAGAGTCTCCTAGTGACGAAGGCTTCTTGGATGTGGAGAAAAGCAGAGGTGGAGGGTTACCAGTAATTATGCTAATCTGTGAGCATTATATCTTTAAATATTACGTCTTAGGGGGATAAGCAGTTCTGCTGTTTTTGAACTGTGCTTGTCTCTTTGTTTCTTGAACGGTTGCCTGTAATTTTGTGTTTCGGGAGGATGCATAACTGTTGTATACTGACTGGTTATGAGATTCAGGCTTGCGCTTTCCTCCCGGAATATTCATCAGAGGAAACAGGAGAGCATGCAGATCTATAATATACTATTTATGAATGAAGACAAAAGGAATAATAATGCTAATACCACTTCAGCAGCAATACGCTAACTTTCAAAGCATAGCTCCATGTATGAACACCCTCTACAGTGGCAAATGTGCTTTTGGTGACTTCTTGTGGTGATGTTGGATCTTGGGTCTGTGCTTGTCTGCCTGTGCAGATGAGTGGAGACATTTCATTTCAAGTATTCCTCTTCAGTGTGAGCCCTGAGCCATCCGGGGAGCTGCTACAAATGACGTTTTCCCAGGTCTAGTCCCTGACAGACCCCTGTGACATGGGGACTGCCCATTTGGAAAAGTTTTCTGGAACTCTTTCCACTAGAGCCTCGGGGACTTGGGGACCATGGTGCTGTCATCTGGCAGAATGAGAGATGCCATGCTGTCTGTGGTTGGAACTAAAGGAGAGCAAGTCCCCATCTGGGGGTTGTGTGGAACCCACAGACAGCCTTTCTTGGAAGCTGGCCATATTAACTATTTTAAGAACAGCTCAGGGTCTGCACTGGGGACACTTGCCTGCCACTGGAGACCCATCCCACACACTATCTCACACAATCATTTTAAACCAGTGCCTTCCCAACTGGTCCTGAAAGAAAGCAGACCTCCTGCAGGGTTCTGGGGGTGTGGTCTAAGGAAAGGGGCTGTGGGGGGGGGGGGGGGGGTGTCCCCACAACAGTCCCTGGAGACCGCTCAGGGCTGCCTCTCTAGATCTAACACTGGCAAGCCTCTATGTGCCACCACATCTTCATTTGCCGGATGAGGTGAGGGTAATTGTTTATGGTGAGCATTGCATTTGACAAGCAAAGGGAAACCCCCTTGCACCCTGCCTGGTATCTCTCAGATGCTCAGTCCACAGCAGGCGTCTTCTTTGTTATGGTTTGTGACAGATCTGTGAAGTTGGCAGGGATGTGTTTTGTCCAGCTGGCATTCTGGAAGGGTCTGCCTGACGCCCTGCACACCTGTTGCTGCCCAGCAGGTGATTATAATGAAAGAGAATGCACTGTGTTTACTGAGTGCTTACTGGGTGCCAGGTACTGTGTTGGGGGCTGGGTGCTAGAGAAGAAGTAAGAGAAAGAGACACCCCCACCCAACAACACCATTTTCAAAACATCACATGTGCAGAAGGAGAGCTTTAATGTAAGGTAGCAGCTTCTAAATATGCATTTTATAATGGAGCGGGGAGAATGTATCTTCTGGGAGGAAGTGGAGTTTTGTATTTCCGGCCTGCCTGTGCTGTTGGATTTGTGGCTCTAATGCTGCCCTCCCTGAGGTTTCGGCAGTACTTACTTCCCAGGGTGGTGTGATACAAATGCCTGGCTGTCTCTGTCCACAAGAAGGATGGACCCAGGGCAGAGGGGAGAAAGGACTCTTTTCTAGGTCTGCCTTGAAGATTTGTGTGGAGCCTGACTCCAATCCCTCCCGGTCTCTTTCAAACGTCCCTAAGTGCTGCGTGCACATAAACCATGCCAGTGTTTTGGAAGATTCAGGTTTGACCACTGTAAATTGGTTCATATTTCCAGCAGGGCAGTTATTTAATTTCCTGTTGGAAGTCTGCAAATATTGGCACTGTTTACTTCTTGGCAAGGGACCAAACCCCAATACAGTATCATTAGCCAGCTCTGGTACATAGATTAAAGCACAATTGTCTTTAATAAGAGGCCATCCCTGTTTGGGATGGGGCTTCAGGAGCTGCAAGGGCAGGGAAGGCACAGAAGAGCTTTCTAATCAAAACCAAAGAGCAGGAACCGTGAGAGAGGAGGGTTTTAGAAGGAGGGCAGAACTCAGCTCTCTTGTCTCAGTTTCATTTGTTGTTTGCGTTAGTTTTCTCTTGACTCCGGGAGAGCTTTGGGAGCCGAGGCTGGCTGGTTTGTGAAATGTCCTAATGTGTGGCCCTGTGCCTCTTCTCCCTTGGGATTCTCCCTTGGCAGTTTGGCTCATGGGATCCACCTACCTGCTGCAGAGGCAGGGGCGGTGTAGTGTCTCCCAGAGCCACGTGTGGAGATGGAAGTGTTGGTGCTGGTGGATATGGACTAAGGCTCTGTGTGTTGTGAGTCTTCAGAATACCCCCGCAGGACATGCGTGCTTGACATTTTGGGGATGAGTTTGCTGAAATACAAAGGGGGTGCCCGTGGCAGTGACCATCTGGACTTGAGGACGATCCCAGTTCTGTTGCTTAGAGAGTTTTTCCTCTTTCCATGGGTTGTGTCTGTACCCAGTAGGGTTCTAGGGTAGAGTTTAGAGTTTCAACTTTCTTGAGGAAATGCTGAGAAGTTTGAAAATCTGTATAAGATGAGGCCTGGAGGATTATTTCTAGATGCCTCTTGCCACAATAGGCCTATCTTCCTTTAACAGGGGCCTGTTTCTGTCAGCTCTGTGGTGGAATTAGCATAGAGATATGTGTTTCCCCCCTATAAATGTATTTTGTCAGAGATGTAAGGCGAGAACAGTTTATGGTGATCATCTATTTCCTCCCTACCCACATTCTCACTATTTATCCTTTCCACCTACATTTTCCTTTATTCCCCAACTGTACCCATTTTCATCAGGACACCATGGCTCCACCCTTCTGGTTCTTTTATTTATGGTAATAGCCAGACTGGAATTTATTCATAAAAATGAGGGCCGTGTTTTATAGTCTTTTACAAAAAAAAAAAAAAGTGCTTTCAGGTTAAGGTAGAGTCCCAAACCTTTGTATCCTGCTAATTGAGTTGTGCTTACAACTTAAAAGAAATAAAATGGTGGTGATGCTGATGGTGAGCACACAAGGTCTAAACTCTCATCCTCTTTTCTGCAGGGCACCAGCATTAACCTCTGTATTAATTTATCCCACATCGCCTTTGAACATTCTGATTTGTAGAGAGCGAACTGAGCCATTCAGTGGTTAATTCCTGAGCTGGGACTTGGAATAGGTGTGTAGACTGTGGGATGATAGCTCTGCTTTTCAAATCATGCTCTCCCACACTTCTGTCCCAGGGTCTAGATGAGCCGTCTGGGAAGGTTACTAATACAACAGAACTGCTAATGTTCCAGCAGAAGCTACCATGAAGCTTCTCAAGCTTTTCTAGGATTAGCTATGGTTCAGGGTCCTTGTCAGGTGGTCTCCAAGCACAAGGGAGAAGTCTGGCCCTCCCGAGTGTCCCCTAAAGTTTTTGTGACTTTAGAGTTCTTTGTGACTACTTGGCATCTTCTGTTTACACCTTAAAAAAATAATTCAGGGGATAGTGAGATGGCTCAGTGGTTACAAGCACTTGCTGCTCTTCTGCAGGACCCAAGTTCAATTCCCAGCACCCACATGAGGTAGCTCACAGCTCTCTGTAACTCCAGCTCCAGGAGATCAGACAGCTCTGGCCTCAGCACCCACACTCATGTACACATACCCACATACAGGCACATACACACAGATGCACAATTAAGAATAATAAAGACAAATCTTAAAATAACCCAAATACCATTGGATCATTAGCTAATTCTTTAATAGTGAGATTACCTATGGTCACCTTAGATCTACAAACACATCATCTTCCCTTTATGGAGCAGAAGACGGTATTTTTGGACACTGAGTCATAGGAGCAGATATATGTGTCAAGTGTGTAAATTCCTTTTGTAAGGGGCCAAATTAAAAAAAAAATTGCTGGTTGTCCTTGAATCTACTTCCTTCTTTGTGTGGGATTATTCTTAATGCATATGTATGTGTGTGTGTGCAGTTGTACACATACGTATGTGTACATGTTTGTGGAGGCCAGAGAGCATCTATCTTTGGATGTCATCCTCAGGGACACAATCTAACTCCTTGCAGACAAGGTCTTTCATTAGTCTGGAGCTCACCAATGAGACTAGATTGGCTGCTCAGTGAGCTCAGGGATCCTCCCCAGCTCTGGGATTGTATATGCATGCCACTTATACCTGGCTTTTATTATATGGTGCTGGGGATTGTTTGCAGGGCAAGCATTTCACCAATGGAACCACAACCCTGTCCCCAGCCCATACTAGTTTCTTAAACACTGGACCTCCTTGTGTCAGGAATGCTCAGAGGGATAGAGAAAAGGTGCAGCCTGGGGCTGGAGAGGCTGCAGGCAGATGAGAAGGCTCTGCCATGGAAAGGCAGGAGAGATGGTCTATCTGTTGTTTATGAGTTGAGTGGAAGAAGAAAATGTGCTGGGGAATTACAAAGTTCTGATCTAACAGCCATAAAATTTGGCCTCCTTGGTCTTCAAGTTGTCATCATAAAGTGATATTATTAATATCTGCTTCATAGCATCACCGTGAACATTAAATCTGCATACTATCTAAATCTTTTAACACAGCAGTTCTCAATACAAGATACTTGGTATAGGAGATATGAGAAAACTGAGGAAGGCATATGCAACACAATCCAATTCTGAATGTATTCTACCAATATCACCACAAAATATTATGAAGATGTTAAGAAGCATGGATGAAACTGAAACTGTGAAGGCTTAGGCTTAACTTTACAGGCTCAGGAATATGCCATGATAACTCTAACGGATATAGAGTAGTATCCTCCTGCAGACACCCTGTCTGCTGTCTAAAGGAAAGCTTAACAAGATCTTGTCTGTGGTTTATGGCCCTTGGAGATATCTAGATAATCCTGCCGAGCAGCAGTCCAGATAATCCTGTTCAGCGGATCGTGGTTTCACACCCAAAGTCTAGACCAATAGTTTCAAAAAATTACCTTGCCCCTTCTACCCAATCCCAAATTGCCAATTCCCAGCTTGTGGTTTTTCCCTATAAAACCCCTCTACACTTGGGCTTGTGGCTGTTACCACATTTCCTTCCATCTGCCACGCGGCGGCCCAGGTTGAACCTGAATAAAAGGACCCTTATGTGCTTGCATCGGAAACTGGCTCCTTGGTGGTCTCTGGGGGTTTTGCGAAACGGGTACAACAAAACTTGCTTTTGATCAACCAAAGATAGTTAACTGGAAGCCAAAGCTTCCAACTTGTCTGGTAAAGCGGAGTTGGTAAGGCTTCACAGCAGCAGGTGTCCTTTTGGTGGAAGCTCAAGTTGGTGAGGACGTAAGGATGGAATTGGTAAACGGATTATTATGTTGGAAGCCATTAGAATATCTGGCGCTCTCTATAAGGCACACCATGAAGTAGAGGGTTCTCTCTACCCACTGCCACCTTGAAGTCAGGCAGTCTTGCCCTCCACGCCCATTTGCTCTTTCATGAAATCTCTGTCGTTGTACCAGTGCTCAGTAAGGTGGATTATGGAAGCAGAAGCCGCAGTTCCACCGACTCTGGTTGTTGTCTCTTTTGCCTTTAGCATAGGGAGGACTTTAGGGAGGTAAAGAAGAGGGACATTGTTCCAGAGATCTGACATCTTCGGCTAATACGTAGAGGATGAATTTTACCTTCTCTTTTCTCCCCTAGCTTCCTGAGATGTTTCTGCCATGTATGGATTACGTTTGATGTGAATCTTACATTAGTGGGAAGTGGTTCTCTGGATTTAGGAACTAACATTCCAGGAGTTAACGGGAAGTTACACAGGTCAGATGAATGCCTGGATGCAGCCCCTACTCCGATGGTTGGGTACTAACAGTGTTAGGACTTTATAACATTTCCTTATGGAATCTGCACAACCCACCTCCTTACAAGGTGGGTCTTGTTTTTATTGCCTCTGTATAGATAAAAAGGGAGGTGAGGGAGGAGAAGCTATAACTCACCTGAGGTGTTGCAGCTAGGAAGGGGAGGAGATGGGAGTGGAATTCAGCCCTCTGGCACCAGGCCCTTCCTTCAGCCTGGAGTATCTTTTTCCATCACTGACTCCTCTCTAGCTGGTGCTCTAGGAGCAGGCCCAAGGAGTGCATCAAGGGGAGTGATTTGCTTTGTGCCCCTTCTCCATCCCTTCAAAATAATGCCAGGGGAAGACACACTGGAACGACTGTGGAGGAAGTCCACACTCACATTGTGCCTGGGTCAAAGCAAGGTGCTTTGCACAATTGACATTTAACCTTGGTACCATTTCCTTTTTTAATCCATGCACACCAAGGAGCCAGGTTCCTTTCCTCTCAAGTTTACCTGGGAGAGAATTCTAGTGGTAAGACGATGCTGCTGAGTACAGCATCCCCCTTTGATTTTTCAGTTCCCAGTGACTTCTATCTACCAAGCTGGTAGCTTTGATTGCAAAGACCCTTCACATTTTTGCACAGTTCATAGAACTGGTACCCACTGGAAACTGCTGGAATTTCACTGTTGCATTTGAAAAATATCCTAACGAGTTGGTGTGCTCATGATTCACGATGGTGGGGGACTGAAATACCTTTGCGCACTTACTCTGAGTTTTGAACCGTAGGGAACAACTTGGGGCCCAAAAGGAGAAATCTGTCTTCTGAAACTGAATGCAAGTCTCTCAGCAGCTTAGCCCAGTGGGGAGCCACTTTTTACATAAGCTGACGCCCAGGTTTGTGGGTTTCCCCTGCCCAAAGAAGAGGTAGTGCCTAGGTTATGAGGAAAACAGAAAGACCTACTTCTCCGCTGCTGCGTGACACTTACCAGGCAGCTTCAGCCAGGATGATTTTGGCCAGAGGAAAAAGTAGCTTAAGGAAAGTCCCAGCTGGTTCAAGTAACTTAAGCTGAGCTATTCATGAAATATTATCTGACAGCTTTCCCCTCTCCTGAGTGCCTGGAGGCTGCCTCAGAATTGCCCCAGGAACCTGTGTTGTCAGGCTGTGTTCCAGTATCCCAGGTTTAGCCGCTTTGTCCATAGAGAGTTGGGGATGGGGTGTGGGGGAGGGGAAAGGCATGCTGAGCACCAGTCTTCTTCTTTGTGAATATAAAGTTGTTTGGTGGGGATCAGCCAGCCTCACTGACTCAATGAGCTCCAGCTTTCATTGAAACAAACAAACAAACAAACAAACAAAAAACCAAATAAAACTTTGTCTCAAAAACCCAGATGGAGATTGATAGAGGAAGATATCACATGCTTGTCTGGCTTTCACATGCATGTGCAGCAGGAGCACATGTACCTACCTACTCATGAACATGAGCATACAGTATACACTTGTACACACACACACACACACACACACACACACACACACAGAGAGAATGCATGCTTTGGGTACCTTGTTGGGCTGAATCCTTTGGTTCAGAAGTCAACCACCATTGATTTCTAATGTAGGGGGCTTTATTTACTGTCCAGTACTGTGTGTTGATATAGGAGACACAGAGTTATGGGACATATAAATACTCCAGATGCTCCATGAAGGCAGAGACTTGTCTATTGTGTTTATTGATGAAGGAACAGAGTCTAGGACATAGACTATACTAAAGAGATACTTATTGAATGAGTCAGTATAGGACATATGGCCTATTCTGTATTAGTTAATATTTTTCTCTTTATTTCTCTTTTGCATCTTGATAGTCCCTTGATAAACTTAAATCACTGTGTACTGATTACTTTCCTCCTTGCTGTGACGCAACACCTGACACAGTCTACTTGAGGGAGGAAGGTTTTATTTTGGCTCATTGTTCATGGGGAATAGACCATCACGGCAAAGGACCTGTGGTAGATGGCTTAACTTGATCGATGGTGGGGGAGCCTGGTGCAACTGGTCACGTTTAGTGACCAAAGGAAGCAGAGAGGGCACAGAAGCAGAGCTGGCTTGTCACCTTCAGGGTCCCATCCCTCCCTGCGCTGCTGCCTTTGCCAGCCAGCTTTTATATCTCAACCATTCTACAAACTTTCAAATCAGTATTCCTAGCTGGGGACCAAGGGCATGAGCCTGTGAGGGACAATTCATAGCTAAACCATAATAACAGTAATATGTTTATAACAAAAAAAAATGAGTAAAGAAGAAAAGCAAAGAGGAGATAGTTGTTGTCATTTAAGCTTATATTCATTAAAATGTTTTCCATGGAAATGTCTGCTCTAATAAGATGGGCTTTGTCCCTGGAAGCTGATTTTGTGATGTAGTTCTTCTGCTGGCCACCATTTGTGTGAACAACGTTTTATATCTAAAAGCAATTCTCAAACCATTGCATTTTAATCTGTGACTGACAGTTTAGCACCGTGTGGGATTGTTGGACAGTTTTCATTTTCTCTCTTGTTGGACATGAGGGATTTCTCTATCCTACTCTTGCTCTGTCTGGTTGCTAGTGTAAACAATGCTGTGGTCTGTAAATCCTTATGCACATTTATGATTATTTTCTTGGCAATAATTCTTAGAAATGAAAGTACTGGTTCTAAGAGAGATGGCTTCTGATGTATACGATGCAGTTCCTACCATAAAAGCTGGGAAAGTGCATACCTCCCTCTGCTTCACTGAGAGAAAATGACCTTGTGCTTCTACTGGCTCTGTGTGCTGTCACTTTTGAAATTTCTAGCTTGTGAAGAGAAATATTGTTGTTTAGTGTTCTTTGATTGACAGCTGATGTTAAGCATCTTTGGCATCATTTGTATGTCTTAATTTGAGATTTGCTGGTTCATATTCATTGTCTTACTCAGAGGTTCCTGAAGATTGCCTTGTTCCTGATCCCTTCTAATCCACAATGGGACTGGCTGTCACATGCGGTCCACATTAGCACCTAATGAGTCCTGATTACATACATGCATAGGAATGCTCTCCTCACATCTCCTCCCTATTTACCCAACGCAGGTGCTCATCCACCTACTCACCACCCACCCCTTCGTCCATCCATTTATTTGTTCAAGTGTTGAGAACCTCCTCTGTGCTAGATAAAGACAAGTGCTTTGAAAGTTTTTGATATTGTTTCTGTCAACTACATTATCTTCTAGAGGAGACATATTAATATGAATAAATACAGAGTGGCTAATCTACATTTTCTTCAACTTTAGTGAACTTTCATTAAAAATGAAAGAACTGAGTTTGTTTTCTCCTATGAGGGATGCATAGGCAAAGATAAACAAACTTCCTCAAAGGGGCTGACTAGTAGGGATTTGAGGTTTTGCAAACCCTGTGACCTCTGAAGAATCTCTGTAGCTCTGCTCTACCAGCCATAGGCAGAGATGGCAGAGAACAGGGATGCACTGAAGGTGTTCATAGGACTGAAATCTGAATTCCATGCAACTTTCATGTGTTGCAAATGTTTGTCGCCTTTTGTACCTCCTTAGCCATTTATAAATGTGAAAAACTGTCTTTAAATTTATAGGTCATAGGATAACAGAGCAGATCAGGGTTGCAGTTTGCCATTGGCTGACTTCTGGTGTAGGCTCTCAGAAGCAGAGAGAAAGAAGCCCATCTGGGTTTGGCAAATAATACCCAGAATTTATAATAAGAACCAAGTCTAGGGCTTTTTTTTTTTTTTTTTTTTTTTTTTTTTTGGTTTTTTTGAAACAGGGTTTCTCCATGTAGTTTTGGTGCCTGTCCTGGATCTTGCTCTGTAGACCAGGCTGGCCTCGAACTCACAGAGATCCACCTGGCTCTGCCTCCCGAGTGCTGGGATTAAAGGCATGCGCCCCCCACTGCCCAGCTGGGGCTTGATTCTTTTTTTTTTTTTTTTTTTTTTTTGGTTTTTCGAGACAGGGTTTCTCTGTGTAGCTTTTCGCCTTTCCTGGGACTCACTTGGTAGTCCAGGCTGGCCTCGAACTCACAGAGATCCACCTGGCTCTGCCTCCCGAGTGCTGGGATTAAAGGCGTGCGCCACCATCGCCCGGCCTGGGGCTTGATTCTTAAGACTTCAGTGTGTAGCGCTACTGTTTTAGTACTATTTTAATTTCTGAATGTATTTTTACTATATACTTAATCATACAAAAAGTTTATGGTGAAATCTAAAAAAAAAAAAAAAAAAAGGAAAAAAGGAATGATGCTCTCATATCCTGGGTCAAGATTTTGATGTAATTTTTTTTTCAGTCTTCATACCCAGGTAGTACTTACATATGTATGAGATCATTCTGTATAAACAATGCTAATACTTGTTTGACGACTCTTAGTATTATATGGTAAGCATTTCTTAGTGTTTTTGAATATTTCAATTTTATTAAAGCCACAGGAAGATACTGCTGCACATCATAGAAGGGCGGTAATTAAAAACAAATGGTCAGTACCACGTGCTGGAGAGGATATGGAGAAGCACACTTCAATACAGTTCTGGTGGAAATAGAAAATACTACCGCTGCTTTGGCAACAGTGTTTACCAGCATCAGTGGCCAGAGACCCTACACACAGATGCACACTGTCACCTGCAGCAGCCAGTGGAGTTCTTTGCAGTGACAGCTAGCTAGCTACTCAGAGGAAAATAGGATTCCTGACTTCACTGCAGAAAAGAATTTTAGGGCTAGCCAGTATGGAGCAGGGTCTAAAAAGAGGTTTCAACATAGATTTAAGCAGAAAGTTAATAGACAGATTGTCAGGATAGGATGGGATACCCCAATGTAGATAGGGGCTTTGCGAGAGAATAACCATTATCTTTTCAATACCTACAGGTAGGATTTTGATGACTTCTGACATTATGTCTCAAAGGTGGTTAAAGACTCTAAGTGAGATCCTAGAAGCCTTCATGGTATGCCCAGGATAGGATTACAGCTTCTAAGCTAAAACCCTAGATCACAAAAAAACCTAGATCACTTGGGAACTATGGACATGCTTTTATTATAAATAACATTCATTATCTTGTTCCTGAGATTCCCAGAAAGTTTCCAGTTTGGACCCGGGAAAGGAGTAAGGCCATCCTGGAAGGTCATACACATTTAGGTCCTAAGCTTGGTTCATTGATGTTTTAACATTCTTACTTGACAAGGGATATTATCTGTGTATAGGTAACCCTCTCAGCAAATTTTGTCAATAGTGCTATTGTTCTTGACTATTTCTGGTGAGATAGTCCATTTGAACACCGGAGATAGGGACTTCTCTCCCTTCCTGTGTCCACTTAATCTTCCCTGTCTTTTCTGTCTTAGCTTGGCGGTTTCTTTTTTAAATATAATATTTAAGTACTTAATTGAAAATATCATAAATACAGCCAGGCTGTGGTGGCACACGCCTTTAATTCCAGCACTCAGGAGGCAGAGCCAGGTGGATCTCTGTGAGTTCGAGGCCAGCCTGGTCTACAGAGCAAGTTCCAGGAAAGGCGCAAAGCTACACAGAGAAACCCTGTCTCGAAAAACCAAAAAAAAAAAAAAAAAAAAAAAAAAAAAAGAAAATATACTGTAGCAGGAATCTTAAAAGTTCTTATTAATAAAATCAAACCCGAGGCGAGTTGTTGGGGTCCAAGCTGGTAGATCAGAGAGACAGAAAAAGCCACAGCTATCTCACCTCGACGGATCCTCAGCTGGTTTTGTCTCCTCAGACTGGAGGCCTCTGTGTCCTCATCCCAATGGCTCTCAGCTGAACTGCTGCTCAAAAGCCTGAATGCTTAACCAGCCAAAATCTTAACCAGCCAAATGCTTAAACACCCAAAATGCTTCTAGTTTGTGGTCCTCACGCCTTATATATCTTTCTGATTTCTACTACCACTCCCTGGGATTAAAGGCTGGCTTTCTGGGATTAAAGGTGTGTGTCACCATGCTTGGCTATTTCCAACGTGGCCTTGAACTCACAGAGATCCAGAGGGATTTCTATCTCTGGAATGCTAGGATTAAAGGTGTGAGTGCCACCATTTTCTAACCTTTGTATCTAGTGGCTGTCTGTTCTCTGACCCCAGATAAATTTATTAAGGTACACAATATTTTGGGGAACACAATACCACCACAATATACCACAAGCGCATACCATGTATTTTGATCATATTCACTCTACTTCTCCCCCAACTCCTCCCAGATCCACTCCCTAACTCCCCATCCTCCTCACAACTTTTTTTTTTTTTTTAGTAATCTACTGGGTCCAAGTTGTACTGCCAATATTATTCACAATAACCAGAGTGCAATAGCAACAGAAACATCTGTGAGTTGATAAACAGAGTGTGAGTGTGGTGCATTCATGTGGTAGGATGTGATTCAGGGTGGGTTACAATACAGACAGACTGCAAGTGCATTTTGTCCGGTGTCTGGGTCCTTTTATATTACATTTATAGTCAATGGAAATACCTGGCAGAAAAGGCAAGAGGAAGGACTAGAGGAAATTTTGGAGATGGAGGAAATGTTCTCAGAGGGGCTGTGGTGATGGCTATGCACCACTAACTCTACACCAAAACAAAAATCACCACGCTGCACATTGTTGCCAAACTGTCTGGTGAAATTTTTTTACAGTATAATATTTAAATATAGTCTTTGAAACTATTTTATTTTAAAGTTTGAGATAAAGTCTCACTTTGTAGCCCAGGCTAGCCTTGAACTCACTGAAGTCCTCCTGCCTCAGCCTTCCAAATGCTGGGATTACCGATATGCAACCACCATACCAAGCCCAAACTGAATTTTTAGTAATGTATTATTCTACCATGAGAATGTCCCATATTTACCCTGTAACTTGAAGAAATATTGTTTTTATTTTGTTTTCAGTTAAAATTCATGTTCAGGAGGTTAGGTTTGAGGCATTAGATTAAACAAGAATTCTATGGCACAAATGTGCCTTTGAATGGCCTCCACTCTGTGTCCAGCATGGTGGACATGGCTTCCTCCTGAGTAAGACAGGTAGACACAAGGAAATACAGGGCTCCACAGGGTAGAGGAATGAAATAGAAAACAACAGTGATAGTCCTGGTTTCTCTAACACTGTGAGACCAGGACACCTGTCCCCCATCCCAGTCCTCACCATGTCCTTTCCCTCCTAGTACCGATAGGGAGTCAGTCAGAACCTTGTGGGAGTCTGAAGTGGTCATTACAGAAAGAATGCAAGATCCCAAGAGATGGCAGTCTCGAGAAGAGGTTGGCCATTATGTGCTCTGTGAGCTGAAGCATCCCACTTAATGCTGGTAGTTGCTAGGGTGATGGGATTGACCAGAAACTAGATTTCATGTTCTGAAGTGCCAGGAGCAGAACTCATGGTTGGAAGACTTAGGCTGGAAACATTTCCAGAATCTATGACCAAACATTCCTTGCTTACCTTTTGTGAGGGAGCTGGGCCCTGATGGCGGTGGGGTGTAAGCAGGGTGAAGCTGGATGGTTCTCCAGGTCTCCATGTTCTCTGATTCCAGCCAAGTTCCCGGCTTTCCTAGAATGCAGCCAGGAGCATCTGTACCCAGAGAACACAAAAGAGAGCTATGGAAACCAGGCTCATAAATGTTTTTTTCATTAGCTCCAGGCTCCCAGCCACCAATAAACTGTATACTTTTAAAAATCCTTCATTATTTTGTGAGTTAAAAAAAAATGTGCACACTCCTCTTATTCCTATGTTGGAGATTTTCTTAAATTGTTACTTATCAAGCATTTATCTGGTTAATTATCCCAAAAGGTAACAGCATTACAGCATTCTATTTTTTTTTTTTTTTGCATAAAACAGAGCAGGGGGGAAACTATTTAATAAAGTCGCTGTAACCTGAGACTGTTGGTGGTCTTGGGGGAAACTGAAATCCAGGTTTGGCTGATACTGTGTAATGTGAATGCAATTAGTAGTGGTTTTTCTAAAGCAGAAGGAGATGTAGAAAAATAATGCGCAGCAAATTTAGGTTAGAGCTAGGAAGCTTATAAATCCTTGTTTTTGTTCTCATTACTTTAAGTAACAGGGAAGCCTTTGTCTTTATGACGTCATTTCCCTAGCACGAATACATTTTAAGACTGTTTTCTGTTAATTTCATATGTTTGATGAGAAGCCACAGCTCACCCCGCCTTGTGATGTGGCTGCTGGCATTGTTTACATGTGGAAGATGACTCCTGGTTTGTCCCTTGGAAGCCCCAATGGGAGCAGCTTCCTCCACCTGTTTCTTCATTCAGGCGAAGGTCTGACAGAGCAGTTTCAAGGGATTGTCCTCGGGTAGGCTAAAGAGTGCATCCACTTTCCATAGAGCACACTGAATTTCAGAGCTTGCGACATCATCCCGGAAAAGTGAAACCAGCATATGTGGGCACACTGTGAGGTCTTTAAGGACAGGGACTGTGTCTTGGTGGGTTATCCCTCTGTTCTTCTGACACATAGCAGGCAGGCAGGAGATGTTTTCATTCTCATATCCAGATAGGAGGTGCAAGCTCGCTTTCCCTTAACTGTATATACGACTCTTGCTGTTCTTTCTGGAACTTTCTGGGCCTCCTTCTGCTGGAGTATCTTGGTACCTACCATCCATTCTCCCAAAAGCCCAGGTACCTGCATAGATCACTTCTTCACCTCTGTCTTTGTTCATATTGTATCATCTCAGAGAGATGAAACCTTTCTCCCCCGTCTGATAAACTGATTTAATGCATAGTGTATATTTCATTCATTTATTTGATGCATTGTTTGTCTCCCACATTTCTAGAATGTAAATTCCACAAGGTCAGGGATTTCTGTCTGATCATGTATCGAGTGGTTAGAACACCATAGATTTTATAACTTGAGTTGATGAGAGAATGTTTGTGCCATCATCTACTGGTCACAGGACCAGGGTAATGCATTCACTTTGGATCCTTTTTGCTTGATTTCCCATCTGCCTCATAAGAAGGACGGGATCAGATGAGCTGTCGCACACTGATGCTCTTTTGTGAAATACGCTGTGTGAGTGCATTCATTCACTTACGCATTACCAGATACGGGTGTGTGTGTGTGTGTGTGTGTCCCGTCACAGCACCCGACCACCGGGCAACTGCGGGAGAGATTTGAGTAAAGTGAGTTAATGGCTGCAGTAGGAATGTACATGAGCTAGGGAAGTACCTGTGAGGGACGTTGAATCTAGATCTGGGACAGAACTCCAGAGGGCTTCTGGGGGGAAAGAGGACATGGAGGCTGAGATGTGGAGATGGAAATGGCGTGACGAAGCAGTGGGTAACAGGGGATGAAATGAGGGAATGAGGAATAGCAAGTTCAGAGTCTGGGAGTGAGAACCCATGGGACGCTGGGGGACTGTCCACGCAGCACAACCAGTGGCCGGTGAAGAAGGAGCAGAAACAGGGCTTGCTGTGCTCCCTGGGGAGAGCAGGGCATGCTGGGGTTTGATTCTGAGGGCAGGTGCGGAACTGTGAAGAACTTGGTCAGACTCCCTGTGCAGTGACTGTTTTTACGGAGTAAGAGCTTTCTCTCCCTTGTGAAAGAGTGAGAAGAACATCAGCTTCCAGGAAGAGTTCTTGTAAACCAGGAAAAGGGGCTTCTAAAAGTGAATCATCCAGCTTCGGAAAATCCACTAAAATTCTCTTCAGTCTGTCTGAGCGTCAGCACAAGAGTTGAGAGACTAGAAACAAAATCGTGGTGTGAAGCTGAGTTATCTTCCACACGTAGCTCGTAGTGTGAGTAAGGGACCACGCAGCACCCAGACGCTGGCGTCTGTGTCTCAGTGGCCTAGCCAGCAAGACATCAGTGGGCAGACAGCAAGAGTCAGGGCAGGATCTACTCCGCTTCCAAGCCGGAAGAGGTGAGCATTTCTTCCTCTACTTCCAACAGTGTTTCAGACAGTGGAGGAAGGCCTGCAGACCTTGCTCTGCGGCTGATCTATCGGCAACGATGTGGCACTGGGAATCACTTGCCTTCCCTCAGCCTCAGTTTCTCTTCCTAGAAAGTGGACTTCATCTTCTAGTGCTGTTAAGGCTCAGTGAGCTAAAAAAAAAAAAAAAAAAAAAAAAAAAAAAAAAAAAAAAAAAAAAAAAAAACACATTTGTTTCAAACATGAAAAACGCTCTCAACCTTACTGATGGACCGGGAGTTTACTGATGTGAGTCTCAAGTATATTAAGGATCTGAAAACCACTAAATGAACTCGGCCAAAGTGAGGCACTTGGGAACTCAGATTCCCTCAACTCAACAGCTGTGTCAGGTACCACACCTGCCCACATCTGGTTTCACCAGCCCTCTCCCACCGGCTCCGACTGACTCCACGCTGCGCCCCCCCCCCTTCTGATAGCCACTTCACGAGTCTCCTTCAGGTTGATCTCAAGGCAGAGTGCCACTTTTATTGTTGCAATTACGCGTCAGCCGCTGAACGTGTGTGGAACTCTGACACTACTGTTCTTAGATTTCTGTCTTTTAAATTTTGTTTTGAGTGGTGTGTCCCACTCCCGTTCCCCCATGAGCCCTGTGGTTTCTAATTGCACAATTTTTTTTACCTAGCGTGGTGTTTTTTTTTGGGGGGGCCTTGTATGTTCTAACTGAAGCGATTCCTTCTAAATCATCTCACACAATTCCTGGCAGACAACAGCACGGTAGCTGTTCTTCTGTTAATCTGAATCCACTTAAGTATGACTTTGGGTGGGACAGGGATCAGTAGTTAAAACACGTAATTTAAGCCTTGATTGTGAGTCAGTCCGATGAGCTCCTAAATGGAAGGCTGAAATGCTTCTCTCCTCCCGGTGCCTGCTGTTAGAATGCTTTTGGGACAACAACGGTGACAAACCAGGTATGTGCCATGGAGAGCAAGCCAGGCAGAGGAGTGCTGGAGAACTTGGAGAAGAAGGGCTGCTCTGTGAGGGGAGGGGTCAGGCTCTCTGGACCCAGGGAGCTGCTCGGTACACCCCCATGGTATTCTCGAGGGTGGTGTGTTCTCCAAGTAGCCGGTGATGGCTCTGGGTGGGGCACGGCTGGAGAGGAGCGCAGCTTGGGTTGCAAATTTTGACCTCATGTGTTTGTTTACTTAGAGGTAGTGTGCGAGCGCAGATGCTACAGGGCTGCCCAGAACTGATTTCAGATAGAAACAACCCAATCTTTCCCAGCAAGCAATTCGCGGAGCTCGTTGCGGGCCGCTACCTCCAGTAGTCTGAAAGGTTAGCTAGCCATGTGCGTATTTAACACTGATTCCTTTAGTTACACCTTTGAACGCTGAACATGTAATGAGCATGTCTCACACATGCTCCTGGCTCCAGCGGGCTTGGGTTAGTGAACACACATCAATGCCTTCTATCTGTCCTCTTTTGTTTTCTTTTCCTTTCTTCCAGCTCAGAGAAATTAATTCTTGATCTGGTTTTAATTTCTCTCCAGCATCATGAATCATGGTTGCCTCCCCACTAAACCCAGGACGGTAAGCCCTCGTGATATAGAAGATGCCTCCTTAGCCTTACTGGGACTAAGATATGTGAGCATCAAGAGGCCAAAGACATTTGAGAGAGTTCCCTGGTCACCCTCATATCATTAGAATGACGTACTCTGAGCTCGCAAACCCGAGGTCTCTATGGGAAAACCGTTCCTGAATTCCTAGATGCATTCAAAATGAATTACACCGAGTGTTTCATTTTGTTTGTTTATGGATATTTAAGAGTCTCGTTTTCTGTTTGATGTCACTATTAAGAATAGAGGACGTTTAAACAAGTTTGATTTTGTTAGATTGGCCTCCCCTCTAATCATAGAAGGCACAGCGTTGTTTACATGCTAAGTTTTAACAAAACTATTAAAAACACTTAGCCAAACGCCCCTTGAAGCAGCAGCTGTCCTGCTCATGCATTTTAAAAAATAAGTTTCTTTTTTTGTTTCTGTGAAAAAAACATGTGGGAGCTAGGACTGCTTGGAGGTTGATTTAAAAAAAAGAAAGAAAGAAAGAAAGAAACCAAAACCAAAAATCAAGAGTCATTATGTTTCTTCCTTTAAGATGAATTGTTCAGGGCCCCTCTCCTCCTATCTGTCTGTCTGGAAAATGTCCATAGTGTTCTCATTTGGGAGCTCAGATGCCTGCAACTTTTTGATGAGCTGGCATGAATGAGTGGGTCTGTCAGTAGTAAGCAGGCTGGCACTGCCCTTACACAAGACGTTAGTCTGACCAGTTTTGCTGGAAAATGCACTAATACTCTTTCCTTCTCCTGCTGGGTAGTCTGCAGAGAGCAAGTCCTGTGGCAGTCAACATTGGCTAAGACATTCAGCTCAGGCTTCGCAGCCTTCACTTTCAGCCAAGTCCATGGTTGCTTTGACCTCCCTTCAGACCAGGATTACTGTCTGCTTAGCATCTCCTTTTTTCCTTTTGTCCAGAAGGTTCAAATCTCAGCTCTGTTCTTCATTGGCTCTGGGATTTGGGGCAAGCCACTTTATCACTCTGAACTCTTGCCTACTCATTAAAACACACACACACACGCACACACACACACACACACACACACACACCACACACACCACACCACGTGCCCCACGCACACGACACACACACACAATTGACAATCCTGTAGCAATCATCTCTGATTTCCAGGGCTGTTGTAAAGTACCTAGGGCAGCATTACTGAGCACACCGGCAGAACCAGAACCCGAGAGACCTCATCATCCTCCTTCTCTTAGAGCAGATCATAGTTCAGTTCCATTGACACGTCTCCAGGGTAGAAAGATTAGCAGATCCAGCTTGTGCCAGGCAGTGTAGCCCAGGGCTACAGAGATGAGTTGAGAGGAAGACCTCATCCACGTTCTTAGCTTCTCTCTAAGCTGTGTTCTCAACGAACGTTTTGAGACTGGCTATGTGTGCAAGTTCCTTGCCCTTTGGAAGGATATGGAGAAGGCTCTGACACTCATTTCTGTGTCGGTGACATGTTCCATGGTACACATTTTCCTGTGCAGTATGGATGGAAAGTACACATAAGACAGCCTTGCCTTTGAGAGCCACATTGCAGTCCAGTTCATCAAAGGCTGACATATGTGATGGGAAGAGAATGTGACCAGGTGTGAGCAGGCACTTGTGTGTGGCTAGGCTGCATTTTCCAAGTACATGGCCCTTGGAATTTCAAGTTCTGTGAGGGGAGTGTGTAGTTCTTTCATTTATAGCTGAAGAAATGGAGTAGGGCTAGCTGAATCACTTTGGTAGCAGTGAATACTCTTCCTTGACAGCTTTTCTGATGGAGTGACAAGTTGAAAACATATTCTCTCTTCTCAATCCTATCACCCGAATAGGAGGAGAAGTTCTATCATCTGAAAGAGTTAGTCTCTAGGTAGCACCAGAACGTGGAATTTAAAGCTCTTGTTTTTTTTAAAAGCTATCTCATTCCCTGCTCCTACCAGTTCCATTGGACTCAGGACTGTAATGAGCCCAAGGTCATAGGATTTGCCAGACAAAGTCAGGATTTGAACTCAAGTCTATCTCATTCCAAAGTTTAAGCCCTTGACATGGTACCCCAGCCATAGTTTACCTTCACTGTGATAGCTGAAGGCTGTTTGTAGAGTGGGTACACGTCATGTATAGCTTTTACAGCAGTTACAGCTCTCAACCTTCCTAATTCTTGGACCCTTTAATACAGTTCCTCATGTTGTGGTGACCCCCAACCATAAAATTATTTTTGTTGCTACTTCATAACTGTTACTTTGCTACTGTTATGAATCATAATGTAAAAAATCTGTGTTTTCTGCTAGTTTTCAGGGACCCCTGTAAAAGGATCATTTGACTCCCAAAGGGGTTGTGGCCCCCAGGTTGAGAACTGTTTATATGAGCCAATATGAACATTGGAGTTATGAAAATAGGTCTTTACAGGTGCTGGAATGCCAAGTGATTTAGAGAATACATAGGAAAAAGGTGGAGATCAAAAACAGTTGTGCCCTCCCATACCAGCTTCCTAAAAGTGTCATGATGGGAAAGGAGGGAGGCTCTGCAGATAGTCTTGGGGATAAGAACCAGATCCAGAGGTTGCCAAAGGACAGAGGGACATGCTTGTAGATTTCCCTCTAGTCCACAACAAATTTGTGTAGACATTCTATGTTTGATACAATTCCAACTTGAAACTGATTTCTTTAAATCAATGATACCTAATTGAAATAGCTTGAAATTCTAAAAGTATGCCTCATGGTTACACAAAATAGCCCCTGTACCCTCTGAGACTTCAGACTTCTATCTTTCAAGTTTGTCTCATTCTCCTCTTTGCCTCTCACTTTACAAAACCTTGAGTGTGGGGGTGAAGGAAGCCCCGAGTGTGTAGTTCTGAGTTATTATGTTACGTATGTTATTGATATGGGCTGGCCATGTCGAGGACCCTCGCCTCAGAGAGAGGAATGGCAATGACTTCCCTTTTGGTCCATGTATAGATGTTGACAGTGTATGCAGAAGATGCCCATCATAACTCTTCCCTCCACCTCCCCATTTTATGCCTTGAAGACTGTTCCCCTACAGAGATGACTCTACCAAGATTAACTTGACCTCAGTTCAATTCAACTGTATATCATAAATCCCGCCTCCCTATTTATCTGTATGCAATAACCATACCTCCTTGTTCAACTGTATGCAATGATCCTACCTCTCTCTGTTCAACTCTATGTAATAGATGCACTGAGCTTCAGGATGCTGATGTTTCTCCATCTGAGGGCCCAATCTACCCAAACCTAGCTTTTCTGTATATCTGTATGTCTGTTGGTTTGCGCTGTCTTCATATCTTTGCCTCCTCAGTCTGGCCCATCCCTGGAGCCATGCTAGACATGGCCCTGGAGGGTTGCATTGGCATTACTGATGACTTACAGCCTCATAGAAGCAGTTTATGAGGAAAGAAGTGTGCAAGTGTGCTTGGCCTTGGCGACCTGCCTTGGGCAAGTGGCAGGGAGCCTGGACTTCACTCCAGTAAGCAGTGGGAACAAGCAGAATATTCCTGTGCCCACACAGATGGTGTGACGCACCTGTGCTTCCCACCCCGGTCCCAATTTTATTCTTTCACCATTGCATGG
This sequence comes from Peromyscus leucopus, assembly GCF_004664715.2. Classification (NCBI taxonomy): domain Eukaryota; kingdom Metazoa; phylum Chordata; class Mammalia; order Rodentia; family Cricetidae; genus Peromyscus; species Peromyscus leucopus. Next base: position 103,166,210 of record NC_051064.1, read on the forward strand.
TCTGCCCATGACAGCCACAGACAAATGTTGAGTGTGCCGAATTTGTTTTCATTTTGTATTACATATGAATTTGACCTCCACAGTAGGGCTGTGTTAATTTCCCAAAGCTTTTCCAATCATTGTATTCTTTTTAAAAATATGCATACTATTATTCTTCTTGGGACTGTGTTATGACTGGTGTTTTGAAAGTGGTTAAAGGATTTCTGGTTGCATATGGAGTCATGTGTATGTGATACACATTCCCAGATGTAAACAGCTGCCGAAGCTCATTATATAGTTTGTGTAGCGCTACTCCAGCCCTTCTGCCAGACTCGATTCAACATTTCTGGCCAGCAGAGCCAGTTTTTTTTTTTTTTTTTTTTTTTTTTTTTTTTTTTTTAAAGAAAATCAGTTCTGGATGGTGTTTTCCACAAGGTAGCTTTCAGCTCGCCATTTTGATATTTGTGACTGACAGAAAGTATGTCTAGACTTTTGTGTGAGGTAAATTAATCTTCTGTCCCAGTTGCATGGTTACTAGTTCATTCAGGGACTGGTTACCTGCACTCTCTATTCAGGGTTCGGCAGTTAGCTATGTATGTCTATAAAATGGGTAGTTGATGTCTCTAAAGAGAGAGTTGAGTTGGAGAGGGAAGCTGAGTCTAAATTTTGTAAGTGGTGCTAGGATTTCTTTTGCCATTTATTGATTATAAAACTTGAGGACAGTTTAGAACCTGATGTCTACACCATGTCTATGATGCACCCACCACACGGATTTCTGGCTCCCAAAGGCCCAAGCAAACTTCCTGCCCCACCTATGCCTCCTCTCCCTATAAGGGTCACTCTTTTCCCTTGTTTTGGGTTTGCCAAGGACTGGTTGATCCATTCTGGCAAGCTGAATGTGAACCCCGTCTCTCAGACCAAATGCTCTCTATTCCATTGGATAACGGACCATGACATAAATAGAACTCCCCTAAAAAAGTGGGGCTCTTCTGAAATGTTTTGGCAAAGGAGGCCGGCATCTCTTTCTCCTCCCCTGTCTCCTCTCCCCCTTCCTTCTCTATTAATCTACCTGTGAAACAACTATCCAAAATGCTTCCAACATATAAGAAGTACAAGAAGGTTCTTTTGTGCAATGGACTTCTTTTTAATATTTATTTGTGTATTTTATGTGTATGGTGTTTTGTCTGTATATATGCACACCAAAAGAGGGCACTGGACCCCGTGGGACTGACCGTTATAGACTGTATAGAGTTATATACAGTTATCAACTGTATAGACTATATAGACAGTAATATACAGTTACAGTTGTGAGCTGCCACGTCGGTGCTGGGAATTGAACTAAGGACCTTTGGAAGACTATATGGACTGTACAGACAGTTACATACAGTTATAGTTGTGAGCCACCATGTAGGTGCTGAGGACTGCTAGAAGAGCAACCAATGTTCTTAACTACTGAGGAATCTCTCCAGCCCCTGTGCAATGAACTTCCAAGCAACATGGAAACCATAACTGTCTAAAGAGCCCAATACTTTAAGAGCTTGAGAAGGTTCAGTGGAGAGAAGATAGAAGATGTGGGACGGCAAAGACGGCTCAATAGTTTGAGAGCACACATGGCAGTGAACCCCAGTTTGAGAGCACACATGGCAGTGAACCCCAGTTTGAGAGCACACATGGCAGTGAACCCCAGTTTGAGAGCACACATGAGAGTGAACCCCAGTTTGAGGGCACACATGGCAGTGAACCCCAGTTTGAGGGCACACATGAGAGTGAACCCTAGTTTGAGAGCACACATGGCAGCGAACCCCAGTTTGAGAGCACACATGACAGTGAACCCCAGTTTGGTTCCCAGTACCCACATGACAGTTCACAACTATCGGTGATTTCAGTTTTAGGGGAATCGATGCCCTCTTCTGGCACACTCCACAGTCACAAGGCACATACGTGGTATGTATACATATGTGTAGGTAAAATATACATATTTTAAAATAAACATGTTTTGAGGTGTTCTGTTCACCTTTCCCATTGCTTTCTCCTTCCAAATTGTTTGAAAACTACTTTTTCTGTAATTAAAATAAATAATACATGTGCTTCAAAAGAAAAGTCAGAAAAAGGTTCAAGCCAGGTGGGTTCCCATCGCTGAGAGGGCAAAGTAGACACCGATTCCTACCTCTGACCACAAAGCTATCTGCAGTTGATATCTGCTAGCAAAGGAAAACTCAGTTTTCTTCAGTGGAGTCTCACTGGGTATATTAATCATACTTCAAGATAGATCAACAGAAAATGAAACCAGTGATATTTTTGTAGACTTTTTGCCTCATTTTGTTGGTTTGGGCATTTTTTTTTTTTGTCTTATTGATCTTTTGCTTACATATTTTATTTTAGTTTCTATTTGTGTGTGTGTGTGTGTGTGTGTGTGTGTGTTTTCATTTTTATTTTTGTTTGTTTGAGAGAGAGAGGGAGCAGTCATGGAATTGGGTGGGGGTTGAGAGGATTTGAGGGGGGGAAGCATGATCAGAATCTATTGTATGAAAATTTGTTTTTTCAATTAAAATAAAGGCAAAGAGGGGAAAAGGAAAATGAAAATACTTAACTCTCCCCCAGGCTCAAATGACAGTCTTATGTATGTATGTATGTATGTATGCATGTATGTATGTATTTGTTTTTTCGAGACAGAGTTTCTCTGTGTAGCTTTGCGCCTTTCCTGGAACTCACTCTGTAGCCCAGGCTGGCCTCGAACTCACAGAGATCTGCCTGCCTCTGCCTCCCTAGTGCTGGGATTAAAGGCATGTGCCACCACCTCCAGGCCATTTTTAATATTTTGCTATAGTTTCTTCAAGACTTATTATTATTATTATTTTTTTTTTAAATCTTATCTTTGTTACCTATGGTGGTGTTTTGAAACTGGGCTGGTCTCAAATTCACTACGTGGCCAAGGCTGATCTCCCTCCCAGTCATTCCACTTTTACACTGTAAGTACCATAGTTACAAATGTGAGCCACCATACCCAACTAATTGTGACTATCTTAATTACACTTACTTTGTATCAAGCCCTTTTACTTTACATGGCAATATTATTTTTCTCAAGACTAAGACTTTTGTGATATTACTCTGAGCAACCACAACCTTTGGTTTACGTAATTAGTTATTTAGGGCATTTTGCCTCCATTTCTTTGAAAATTAAGTGAAATGAAATAAAGATTTTTTTGGGGGGGTATGGTGTTAGAGAAAATAAAATATTTATTTGCTTATTGTTTACTGTGCTGGTTGTCAGACACAGGGCCTTGAGTAACCCAGGTGAATACTCCATCACTGACCACTTAAAATAAATGTCCATGGGCAGCCACAGTAGCCATATCTTAGTCATCTGTCCCATTATTCACATTAGTAAAAAAGAAAAAAAAACATCAAGGAAACGTTGCATCCAAGAGAAATGCATACTAAACTAAATCAGTTAGTCAACGCAATGGGAACTAGAGCTGGCAAAGAGTATTTCCCCTTTACAGTAGCCTCCAAGCTCCACTTCCCAGCCCTTTGACTGGGAGGACACGAAGTTCATGTGTCTATCCCTGATGCACTGTGATTGTGTCTTGCTTGAGAAGTAGATCCTCTCATTCAGTGTTTAGAATCTGTAAATAGTACCCTAGTCAATGCAGAAAACCTGTCCACTTCATGTTTAGGTTTTTATGAATTATCCTTCCGAACAGATGGAGAGCAGTATCTGCCCTGGAGAGTGTGCCTTCCCCACAAACATATGCCATGGAACACACTCTTGGTTGCCTGGAGGACGCAGTGGCAGCTTGGGACTCTGAAAACATACATCTTGGGTTTATTTCCCACTCTCCCAATTTTTGTTGGCTGGCTTTTGGTTTTCCATTTGGAAAATGGGAATAATAATCATACATTTACGTGTGTGTGGAGGTGTATTAAAAAAAGTAAAAGCCCAGTAGGAACTTAATAGTGTTAATTACTGTTATTTTTGCTATGCTTCTAAGTTTCGGAGTACTTTAAACCTTCCATGACATTGATAATGCTCTTTGTTATCCCCCAGTAAGTGGCCTTTAATTTTTTTCTTTTCATTAAAATATAATTCCATTATTTTCCCTTTTCTCCCTCCAACCCCTTCCATGTCCCACCCTTGTTCTTTTAAATTCATGGCCACTTTTTAAAAAATAGTGGTTACATATACAGGTAATACATTCATTCATACATATGTATGTGTGTGTGCTTTCCTAAATATACAAATACAATTTGCCCAGTCTCAATATGGTTTCAGGAATGACTACTTGGTATTGGAGAACCGATTGGAGGGCTCTTCCTGGGGGAAGACTATTTTCTCCCAATCTCAGCATTCCTTAGTTGCTTGTAGTTCTTTGTCTAGGGTTGGAGCCTTGTGAGATCCACCCCTTCCAGGCTAGCACGTCTGTTGGTGGTCATCTTGTTTAGGCGGTCATATTGTTGAGACTTCATGGGTGTGTAGATTTGCTGACATATCCAGGAGACACAATGCCACAGCCGCTATCCCGTTCCTCTCGCTCTTACGGTCATTCTGTCCCCTCTTCTGCAATGTTCCTGATCCTTGGGCGCAGGAGTTGTGTTGTGATGTATCATTTGGGCTGGGCACCACACAGTCACTTGCTCTTTGCATTCTGATCAGTTGTGGCTTTCTAGAATGGTCCCCATCTGTTGCGAAGAGAAGTCTCATCACTGAGGAGTGAGAGGTGCACTTCTCTGTGGGTAGAATATTCAGAATGTAGTTAAGAATTATGCCGGTTTAGTAAAGGGGCAGCTCTAGGTCCTCCACGATCTGTGATCACACTAGCTCTGAGTGGTTGGGTAGCTTTTCCGTCCCGAGCATGATTTCCCTCTTGCTGAGTGGGTCCAGTTAGAGAGCTGTTGGTTACTGCCAAGATGTGAGCATCGCTAAGGGATTCTTGAAGATGCTGCACCATCCTAGCCACAGTTGCGGCTCACAGGTGTCATAGCTGTGCAGGAAGGACTCTTTGTAGTTTCCCCCTTTGGAACTTCGCTCGGTGACATCTAGCATCATAAAAGCTAGTTCTCAGGAAGAGGTTTTCAGGTTGGATCCAGCTCAAATCCTCTCCCTTCTGTGTCTGAAGTCCATGGTGTCTTCAGCAACAGGGACTTCCCTTCAACCCCTGGGAGGCAATGAAAGGCAGAGGCAGTAGCCTATTGTGTTTTAGGAGTGTCTTGGACCTCCGTGACTGGCAACTCATAAGGGGACTTAACGTGCCTGGTGTGGGCGGTTTGTTAGTCAGTGGGTCTTGGGGAAACCATTGTCACTAGATATGAAAATCTCACTTAAACCATATACTCATATATAGTTTATATATTCATATGTGAATATATATAGACTTATATGTATTCTCTGTAATTCTAGGTAAATAGATATGACTCCTTATGACATTTTCAGACACCCTTGTTAGCTCCTCCTTTTCTCTGTATTGACCTACCCTCCCTATCCTAATTAACACCCCCTTCAAATTACTTTTACCCTGTGATTTCACCCCATCGTTCCGCTTTTCTGGTTTTGGCCATTGCTCCAGGTTCTGTATTCTCACAACTGATGCTATGGAGTTAGGAGACAAAGATAAGAGATGCCACATGATGTATACTTGTCTCTCTGGGATCAGGCTTTACTATTAGCTCTAGCTGACCAGGCTGGCTTTGAACTCATAGAGCTCCACCTGTTTCTGCCTCCCAAATGTTGAGATTAGATGCATGTGCTACTCTAACTGGCTCATGAATACTTACTTTTCATGAGTAATTAATTCTTCCCTGGCTGACTTATGCTGGTTGTGATGAATGAGTCACCACTTTTTGCAGGAGGTGCCAGGCGCTCCATTACAAAGCCTGGCTTCATCTGTTTGTGAGTATGCATTTTTGAATTGATCTGTTTATAATAGGGAAGTAGAAATTATACAGGTTGACTGATTTGCTGAAGATACCAAATTTGCTAATAAGAGATGAAGGAATTAATCTCCAGGCTGACGTTTTTGGCCATCACTGATTTGGTAATTTCTTTAAGGAAATGTTTATAGGTTTTGGTCCCTTAGAGCTTTTAGTTTGTAGTTAACTTAGTATTTCTTCAATGAAGCAGATGCTTTGTTGTTTTTGAACAAATGAATGAATGATTCTGTACATTCTGTAGAACTTTTACAAGACACCCTGCAGTACTGCTTTTTAAATGAACTTGAAATTGTGATCCTTGGACCACATTCTGCTTCTGTATTGCACGTGAGGGAATGAGAAACCTGAAATCATTTGTGTGTGGAAGTGACTGAGAGCCATGTGACACTCTGATGCTAGGAAGTCTGGGTTAGCCTTAGACAGGTAATGGTGAATCAGCTTTAGTTTAAACAACAGCTCCAGCAAAGTCTAGATGTGTTTCTGGCTTTTTGATTGACAGCTATAAATTGAGTGTATCCCTTGCGATAACCGTTCTACTGGGCGTGATGACGCTTCTTTTGAATTCTCTGTCCTGGGCTTAGTGAGGGTCTAACACACCATCCAATCGCATGGTTTCAAACACTTCTGATGTCAGTAACTTCTGTGGCTGTACCTTTAATCCAGCCTTCTTTTAGATTGCATCATCAAGCTTCATGCTTCATAGATGGCCATTTCCCAGCAGCCTCTGCTCTTCTACCTTGCATTATAGATTCCATCTCAGTAGTGCAACCCAACCCTACCCCCTTCCACTCAGACCAAAGACTTGGAATCCTTTTGTTTCCTTTCTTCCTCTGCTTTCTACATTTTGCCTGTCTCTAAGCCTGCTGATTCGGTTTTGCTCTTAAATATTGTCAAGACCGTGAAGAAATTCAAGACCTTTTATTCACACCAAACTAGTTGGTCTCATGGATGCTGGCAGCCACAACAGGCAGAGAAATGCCAATTGCTTGCTTCACTGTGACTCAGTTCCCTGAGAGTTATGGATAGAGCTGGTGCCTGCCACTTACACATGCAGTGCCTTGTGTTACACAAGAAGCCTGAGCTTAGGAACCAAATACTGGCTCCTGGGAAACACAGGTGCTCTGTCTTCTCTTCACAGGAAAATCATTCTCCCAAAGCTATTCTCCACAAAAACATCTTTGGAAAGATTGTCTGAACCCAAGGCAGCCAGCATGATGCTCATGAGCTGTGCAGACCTAATACCTCTTCCTCAGCCTGCTGGACCAGGCTGCCCTACCGCTCACAGGACGACTTTGGTAACTTCTAACGGATCTCTTAACTCTAATTGGATTTCCCTTCATTTCTACTCTCTATATCTTGTGGGAGTGGGCTCTGGGGACACAAATTTGAGTTGACTTCCCTCCTATTTGAAGTCATTTCTTAGGCCCTCTTCAGGAGCACATACAATAAAGTTGGAATGATACCCAAAAGATTAGCATAGCCCTTGCATGAAGATACGTGCAAATATGTGAAGAATTCTGCATTTTTTAAAAAAATATCATACTATATAGATACCTACAAACCGTGTTTACTAAGGCACTTTCCCAGCAACCAGTACAGAAGCAGCCTAGGTGCATGGATAAAGTAAATGTGATGTGATGTGGTAATGAAAGTGTGTGCAAATGTAAGTAAAATGGAGTCGTATTCAGCCATACGTTAGAATTAAATTATGGCATCTGTAAGGAAATGGGTAGAACTAGAGATTCTCTGGTTAAGCATAATAATTCAGATTCACAAATGTTCTGTTTTTTTTCAGCTATTAAAGTGTGCATGTATGTGTATGTATATACGTGTGTGTGTATGTGTGTATATATGTGTGGGTATGTGTGTATATATGTGTGTGTATGTGTATGTGTGTGTATATATGTGTGTGTATGTATATATGTGTGTGTATGTGTTATTTGTGTGGTATTGTGTATGTGTGTGTATATATGTGTGTGTATGTGTATATGTGTGTATATATGTGTGTGTATGTGTATGTGTATGTATATACGTGTGTGTGTATGTGTGTATATATGTGTGGGTATGTGTGTATATATGAGTATGTGTGTTATATTGTTGTGTATTTATGTTATGTGTGTGTTGTGTATATATGTGTGTGTATGTGTATATGTGTTTGTGAGTGACATGGAATTAGAGAGGGCTATTTGAGGTGAATAAGGGCACTAATGGGAGGGGGAAGCAATGGAGAGAGAAAAGACAAACATTGGTTGTGTTCTCATGCAGAATCTAGATTTAGATACATGTGTGACCTGAAAGCAAAGCAGGGCTATTTGGGTGAGGAGAAGAACAAGAAGGCCAATGGGGTGGAGAGCGTGAGCTAAGGATTTGATGATCCATGCATGCGAAATCACAATGAAACCCACTATTTTATATGCTGACTAAAAAAAAAAAAAATGATGAAAATGCATCTGGGTATGGTGGCAGACGTGTTTAATCTCAGCTCTTAGGACGAAAGGGCAGGACAATCTGTGTTGGTTCAAGTCCAGTCTGGTCTATGGAGCAAGGACTACATAGTAAAATCAGGCCAGCCCAGGCCAGCCAGGGCTACAAAGCAAAATCCTGTTTAAAAACAAACAAATAAAAACCTATTAAACAAATGAACTAACTGCCTTCTCATGGTTTATGGGCAGATTCCAAGCCCCTTGGGATAACTACAAAGGAGATTTTAGACCAGTTCCTTGGTCTTTCTAGCCTTTGGAGGCAGCTTCTGCTGTAGTTTGGTTACTGTCCGTGGAGTTGAGGTAACAGAACCTACATCATGGGGTGTGTGAGTAAGGACTCACTCAGCTCCCACAGAGTTGGCTGTCAGTGAATGCTGGCTGTTCTGGGCCTCCCCAGTTTTGGACTCACATTATAACATCTGGCCACGAGGGTTTCCCGTCCCTTTTCACTATACACACTGATGCCTTTGTCCCTACCACCCACTGTTTCTGAGTGTCCCCCATTGGCAGGTTAGGCTGCTTCTCCGCGTCCTCTTCTCCTTCACTTGGCTGTGCTAGATGGACTGGACTGGATGACTGGACAGCACGGGGCTGCTGGCATCTAGTCATGAGTCCGTTTCTGCTGTTGGGCCGTCAACTTCCTGAGGGTGGTGGCAGCTTTACTCTGTCTCACTGGGATGTAACGTGTTTTGCAAAAGATGGTACATGAATGCAAAAATAAGGGGAGTTCCTAGTCTGCTGGGGTATTTGAGTTGTGGAGGCAGTCTGTATAGGTTGGTAACTGGTAAGAGAATCCGGGTTCATGTTGGGGGCAGGGATGTGAATTAAGCACTACAGAAGCCCAGAGAAGTGATCTTACAGAGTGTGGTTTAGGGGCCTGTTCAAAGTCACCTTTTCAGTGAAAGACAGCAGCTCATTCTATGTGACCATAATCATTCCCTCCCCTGAAAGAAACCATTGCCATCCACCTCCTTGTAAGAATTCCAGAATACAATGAAGCCCCTGTTACCTGGTAGGGAGGGGCAGTGGAGCTTCTTTTTAATTAACTTGTCTCTATAGCAAAAAGTGACTTTATCCCTCTTCTGTAGTCCTCCGGTTCTCCAAGGCCTGGCTCAAATCACTGCCCCGACTTTCCTGCTTCACTGGAAAGTTATCATTTTGTCTGAGTGTGTCTAATTCCTTATGAGATGGAAGCTCTTTGGGGATTTGTATTTTCCTCTGAATTGTTGATCGTTGTGCTTCTGAGTTGAGAAGACTGGCCACATACTGTAAGCACTGACTGGCTGGAAGTCTCCACATTAACACCTACACCTTCTGAGGAAGTCCTGATGATCTCCAGGGGCTCTTGCCTCCCCTTGCAGCTGCTCATTGCATTTTATTAAGCACTTCATACATTGAGAATAAGAAAGCTTGAAGTTGGAGTCGTGACCTAACGCTAGGGGCTGTTGGTCTCAGCGATGGGTTTCTGGAGTCTGCCTTCCTTAACTTGGTAGTTTTTCTGCTCCTCTTCTCCTTCTCCTTCGCCTTCTCCTCCTCCTCTTCCTCCTCCTTTTCCTTCCTCTTCTTAAAATCACATCTCTGGCAATCCACGGCCTCCCTGTGAATGTTAATACTTACTAGAAACGATGCTGAAGAACTTGGTGGTATGTCCCTCTTTCCCCTTTGGTCCACAGTTTTTCCTTGTTTCTTTGCCACTCTGCCTCTTTTTCTGGTATTTATGTATGTATTATTTGTGCTGGGATTGAAGCCAGATCCTTCCTTCCTCATGCTAGGCAAGGACTCTACTGCAGAACCCTCCCAGCCCCTTTCTGCTCTTTCTTGATTTATTCGTCTTTGTAGACTGGCACTTGGGTTCTGCTCTTGGACCCCGAGGATGATCTTCATACTGAGTTCTAACATTGCCTCATGCCTGCGGTGTACCCAATGTGTGTGCTTCTTTCACACACTTGAAAATCAGATGACAGGATGTTTATCAGCATTCCACAGAGGAGGGGTTTGGTCTAGACGTGTGATTTCTAAAAGATCACAAAGTCCCGAAGCTTCAGCTTGGTCACTTTGTCCAACCCCCTCTGGAGAACGTGAAGTTGCCTTCTCACTCCACGATGCTCCCCTAGCCTCCCGGGCCCGCCTGAAATGGTGCTTTTCAGGGGTTGTGTTACATTAGCTTCAGTCCTACGCTATTCTTCTGAAGGTCCCCAAACCCACTCCCCTGTACCATCATGTGCAGGGGCAGGGGAGGGAGAGGGAGCACAAAGGAGTGAGGGAACACGGAGACTGAGAAGCTGTGGGCTTTGCTTTCCCGGGGTGATGAGGTGACCGAGTCCTCACATCTGTTTTCAAACCCGTCCCCAATACCAGGCTTGTTTCTGCTAAGTCCGGGCACCTTTTCTTTGTAATTCATGTCGGTTTCCCTCACAGCCACCTGCACAGTCTCTTGCTCTCTCTCTCTCTCTCTCTCTCTCTCTCTCTCTCTCTCTCTCTCTCTCTCTCTCTCTCTCCCTGGCTTGCTCTCAAAGCCATGGGTCTGTTCTTTGTGTACTCGCTGTTCTCGATAACCCTTTCTAGGATTTAATGTCATTAAAGATGCTATTCATCAGCCTGTCTTTGTGTGAGATGTCTGGGTTGGCAAGCAGGCAGCTAGAAGTAACCACGTTCTTCCCAGCTTCCCAGTTGCAGGGTAGCTGGGGTGGGGGGCATTCAACTGAAGCACATTCCTACCATTACTTGGCAAAGAAAGAGCCACTGAGATTACTGGAATAATCCTGGCTTCTGACCTGGATTTATCAGCTGAATCTAGGGCCTCACTATTGGGAAGGACCTTAAAACCAGCTGTTCTACTTTGAGACTTGAAGGAAGCATGGCAGTAGATAAAGGAAATAATGTAAGGTTTCAGAAGGCTGAGACTTCCAGGGACTTGAGACATGCCACGTGGCCTTGCTCTCCATTTACTGGGGCAAGAACGGATGTCTACACACACACTCAAGCAGCACACTGTCTCATTGTAAGTGACTCTTCACTGATGTCCTGAAGACAGCCTCAGAAGGGTGACCTGACTGTAACCACAGGAGGGTGACCTGACTATAGTCACAGGAGGATGACCTGACTATAACCACAGGAGGGTGACCTGACTGTAGTCACAGGAGGGTGACCTGACTACAGCCTCGGGAGGGTGACCTGGCAGAGGAATTCCTACCCATCAGTTACTAGAGCACATCTGTAAATTTACCTGGCCACAAGGAAAACTCCCACTATCCTGTCCAAGCTGGCTTCCCAGGCCTCGGGTTAAACCCTTCAACTGGTATTCCATTGTCCTCAGTGCCCTGTGTGTCTTCAACTTGACCAGTGGTGACTGCCTCCTGAGTGGTGGGGCCTGAGAGGTGACTAGAGAGCAGAGGAAAAGCAAAGGAATGGAGTGGGGGGCTGGGGTGGGTGAGCTGGATTTCCCCGCTGAGGGTATGCCTTTGGAGAGGGTTTTAATTGTGCAGTGGGGACATGACTTGGGGGCTCTAACCCTGTGGAGGAAGAGTCCTGTTTTCCTTCCCATGCTCCTACACCATTTTTCACCCAGAGGCTTTTACACATTCTTCATGCTGTGACCCAGCTTAGAGCCCTCCGTTTACTGGCCTGCTAATCTCCAGGTGCAAGCCTGCAGAGTAAGCTAGGAGTATCAGGCAGGCCAAGAGATTCCCATGTGGTAAGTGCCCTGTCAGAAGTCCTGGGCTAGAGGACATGGGTGGAACTTCATGTGCCTGACAATGCAACAAAAACCCTTTGTCTTTCCTGCAAGGCTGGAGTTAGTTAATCCTCCCTCAGTTGAAAGGCACCGTACGTTAGCAACTTGCTAATTAAAATTCTAATACGTGAATTCCAGCAGTCAAGGGGACATGGCAACTAAAATATTAAAACACAGCTGTAGTGGTTCTGTTGCTGCACCCCTTTGCAGACTTCCTCATACATCCCTGAGGCCTTCATTCCGACTACTCACTTTAGGCCCAAAGTCCCATGGCTAGACAGTGCGTGTGATGTGGAGAAACAAAAGATGGTGTCTTCGAGTCCTACCAGGGGTATGAGTTATGGAAAGGACAGGCTTTGAGTTCCCATTCTGTGCCCCTCGTGACTAAAAACAATGCTTGGGAGGAGAGACGGTTTGAGGGACTATCTGCTGAAATGGGCGTCAACTTGAGCTTTGGGATTTATTTAAGTCATGGAGCAGTCTGGGAAAGTGGCTGCTCATTGCCTTCTGTCATTAATAAAGGGGTCACTTCATCATGGGGCCTTTGAATCTGCATTTAATGGCTTCAGCAGTTGGTTTTGATCTCTGACTTGGTGTGGCCACCTTATTTAAAAAAAAAAAAAAAGGGAGATCCTGATGGGCAGGAAAAGGTATCTTTAACCCAGAAGCACAGCCCAGGTATTTTCCAGCTCGTTTCTGTGAGAGGCAGACCAAGAAGTAGGAGCCAGCTACGCTCATGAGAACCTCCTGTGTGCTGAGTGGAGGCTGCTCCTTTTGAACTATCCCAGGGACCCTTGGGACATGGTCCTTTTGAGAAGATATTTTGGAGAAGACTCAGGATTATATTAAAAAGTGTATGCATTTACTTATTTACTGTGTGTATGATGCACAGGTACAGTGAGCATGGAGCAGCCAGGAATGGTCCTGCCCTTCCACTGTGGGGTCCAGGGATCGAACTCAGATTGTCAGAGCCCTATAGCAAGCGCTTTAACCCACTGAACCATCCTGCTCCTCCCCCCAGATGCTATAAAAGTAAATAAATATTTTAATAACAAAGAAGAAATCGACAAATACCTGTTTCATTTAAGATAGCGGAGGCCTTCAAGACTTGTTCCTTTTTCTTCTGAAAGTATTTAACACCAGTTGCAGGCTTTGATTACTAACCTTTAGTGACAGGTGCCATGCATCGTATTTTCCTCTTCCTTTTAATTCAGTCCACTTGAATATTTGTGAAGAACCAATAAAGGCAAAGGCTTAACTTCACCAAGCTTTACAATGATGAAGATTTAAATCACAGTGGGAGTTTCTGGTTATCACACATTGCATGCTAGCATTCTCTATGCAGTTCGGTTCATGGGCAGCCTCCACTCAGGAAGATATGGCAGCTGAGAATCTCAACGCATCCCATAGGAAAGGTAGAGAAATGTGGCACTCCATGTGGGAGGCTCAGAGGAATGCTTTCATAGACGGAACTTCCTAGTCCTTCCCCTTGTATTTCAAGCTGATAGCAATGTCCTGCTGCTGTTCTGGCCATGAAGAAATGGTGGTTCCTTAGCTGAGTAGAAAGGGTAAAGTGTTCCGTACCTGACTCCAAAACGAAGAGCAGATCCTGGATGTTAGAACGAGGAAAGTCTTGTCCATCGGTTTTCAGTCTTTGTTAATGAGCTCTTTAAGAAGCGTTCCATGGATGCATGCATGTTCAGAAGTAGTTCTAATTTTACTTTGTTAACGGGGCTTGCTTTTCCCATTTTTATTAAACAAAGCCATGTAGAAGAATCAGTTTATTGGTTCACTGCTCATTTGCTAGCTCATTTTTCATTCATTCATTCATTCATTCATTCATTCATTCATCATATAAGTTACTATTTTCAACCAGTTGCTGTACTGGACAGGAGAATACAGAGGTGACTGCAAAGCCACACAGTGTGTTAAAATGTCCCCAACCACACTGGACCTTTTGTTTTCCAGACAGATTTATGGCTTTGCCACCCTGATAAATTTTCTGTTTTCAAAAAATTGAACTCAGAGGGTAGAGCCAGGTGGATCTCCATGAGTTCGAGGCCAGCCTGGTCTACAGAGCGAGATCCAGGACAGCCAGGGCTACACAGAGAAACCCTGTCTTGAGAAACCAAAACAAACAAACAAACAAACAAACAAACAAAACAAAACAAAAAACAAACAAAAAATTGAACTCTTTTAAGTATGCAGAAATAAACACAAAAATGACAGAGCCCTTTCAGATCCAAGCCTTCTGCATGTTTTTTTTCCTCTTTAGACAATCTTTCAACTAAATTTGACATCTTCTCATCCCCGTGTGTGTGTGTGTGTGTGTGTGTGTGTGTGTGTGTGTGTGTTCTTGTGTGCATATAAACCCACTACCATTACACGCCATTTCTCTGCCATTTCGAAGCTTCGTATCGGGGATGAATATACTCGACTCATCCTTCCATATCTTGCTTTTTTTTTCCTTCAGTATTATGTGTTTGATATTTAACTTTATTAATTGAGGGTCTGTGTCTTAATCCTGGAAATTGTTTTACTTGCTGTGAAATAGCTTTGCTATTGGAAGGCCACGTCACCATTATAAACCATTCTTTATTTTTTTTTCTTGTGTTATAAACAGTGCTGCACATAAGGTTTTGTAACGGTGTGGGGTGACATCTCTAGCTAAAATCAGAATAGAGAATGTACATCTTTGGCTAGTATCGATATTCGTGAACTGTCCTCTGAGGGTCTTGAACCTCTGTGAATGATTTTCTGAAGCAGATGATCTCCTGTTGCCCTGTCCTCTCTACAGCTAATGGTGTCAGATGAATTTAGAAGGTTTTGCTTATTGGGTGGTATGGAATGACCAATTGAAATTTGTATGTATAAAGATAGACCAAAAGGGAGAGAGAGAGAGAGAGAGAGAGAGAGAGAGAGAGAGAGAGAGAGAGAGAGAGAGAGAGAGAGAGAAGTTTTCCTTTCTTTCCCAGACTAGCTCTATGGTAGGGCAGGTTTGAGTGGCTGGCTGGCTGAGTAGCCATCCTCATCAAATCCTAGTGATGGTTCAGCCAGCCTGTTATGCATTTGTGGCTCAGAACACATTATGCACCGTTCTAAGGACGTGTTCCAAACTCATAGGACTGAGGACAGACACAGGACAGACAGTATCTCAAATTTCTAGTGAATTCGTTGTGTTGGCGAAAGAACAGAGGGCCCTAGGTCTGCAGTCAGGCTGAGACTACTGCCTGCTCCCCTCTGGGCATTAGTGTCCACCTCTATAAAATGAGCTGTTGTATCAGACAACCCTTCATGTTCTGATTTTCTTTCTCCCATTTCAGCATTCCATGTTTTTGAGTGGTCCTGTCCTTTGGTACTTCAAAAGGTTTTGAACTATGAATACTCAGTTTATCTCTAGGACAGAGGAGGTCTATGCAGAAGCAACCACTCAGCAAAGACCAGTTCAACATGTGAAGAAAATCCACTTTGAAACTGCAATCTATGTTAAATGTGTGTAGAAATGGACCAACATCACTCAGGCATAAAGACGATGGGAGATTAATAATATACAGACTGTAGGTGATTATCCCATATTTCTGTTTTCCAAATTTTTCCTTAATAGCCATGTAGTAATATTCTTGAAATAAAATAATAAGCATGTGCAAACAATTATAAGTTAATCTGGTAGGGAAAAAAAGGAATAAGACTTACACAAAACACATGCTGGGGAAAAGGGGAACACCTGTAAAGGAAAATGGTTTATAGTGATTTCTCAGCTGAGCCCTCTAATCCTTCCCGTGGTGAAGGTTGGCATGTGACGTGTGCCTTTGTGATGCTATTGGAAAACTCAGAGAAGATAGAGGATGGCCAAACTGGCTTCCTGTATAGAAGCAGTAGCAAAATGTAAAGCAGAGCAACTGAGTTTCTCTTACCAGATTTAAAGACCAGACTAGGTGGAGAGACAAAGAGCTAGAGAGATTTTTAACCATTAAGTCATGCACTCATCCCATCCCAGGTCTGAGGAATCCATACTGTGTGCCAGGGAATTGTGATGATATTTTATCTGTGAGCCCCAATAAAATTCATCTGAGGATCAGTGGAAAAAGCCAGCCACTATATTAGACATAGAAGTCAGGCAATGGTAGTACACGCCTTTAATCCTATCATTCGGGAGGCAGGGATCTGCCTGGATCACTGTGAGTTCAAGGCCACACTGGGAACAGAGTCAGGCGTGGTGGTACACATCTTAAATTCCAACACTAGTTAATCATGGAGGTCTGGAGGTCTGTACAGACAGACAGAAAGTGACACAGCTAGGCAGGAAGAGGAAGTGATGTAGCTGGACGGACAGAGCAAATGAGATAGCAGAATAGAAAGGCATATAGGCGTGGGTATACTGGAAGTAGGTGTCTTTGGAAGCTGCAGAGTTGGTGAGGTGAGGTTAGCTGTGGCTTTTTTTATCTGATCTCTCAGGCTTTAACCCCAATTTCTGGCTCTGAGTTTTTAATTTAATAAGACCTTTTGAAGTTTTGTGTTACAGGTAATAATAGAGGTGGGAGGGGCCATACCATCTACCGTATACTGAGCACCAGAGATGGAGAGTTTCCTCATTCTGGACCAGCTGTAGAAAGGAGGAATAGCTGGGTGCAGATAGCTGATCAACATGCTTCATATGGGCATGTATCAGTGCCACCTGGTTCTCCCTGAAGTCTGTTTCCTCATGTGGAGCATCTTGTGTGTACCCTTGAACTCCAGGCTTTCCCAGAGCTGACTGTGCTCTCTCTGGAGCACTCCCTTCATCAGCCTGCTCCCTCTTTCATGAGGCAGCCCTTCAGATCTCTGAAGGCAATTCTTGTGGCTAAGCCTCATGTCTTTCCTCTTACCTGTCCTTTCTGGAGAGCCTGCAGAGGTATTTTTATCCACAGAAGCCTGGTGGAACTTGGTCACATTTAGACTCACAGAGTTTGTCCAGATGTGCCAGTATTTTTATAGGTGATATAAATTAATTCTCCAGAAAAAAAAAAAAAAAAAAGAAAAAGCCTGGGGTGGGCATTGGCTAATGCAAACCCATTACTTTAGTATGGAAGGTAAAAGACTGTGAAAACACACGAGGTCATTTTCACCAGGTAAGGGTAGTGGTTGATGATGCACACCCACCTTCAGTACAACAGGTCAGTACTACCACATGCTTTAACCATGAGAAACCCACGTTGACACTTGTAGTGGCGCCCAGCCTTTTCTTAAGTACTTTGCAGAGGCAGAAGAAAATGTAATACACTTTTGTTTTTATGACCGTGACTCAGCCAGTATTTGCAGCATAAGGTGGTAGATATTCAAAGGTAGAAGGGTACCATTGTCAGTGTACACAAAGTTTACATTTATGTAAAGGCATAGACTCTTTTTAGGAGATGAACTTTGAAAAGAGTGTCCCAGCATTGCCTCGCTCTCTCCAGATCTCAGTATTTCCATCTATAAAATGTGAGGAATAGACTCTGAGCACGAAAATTCCTTCTAGCTTTGCGTAATCCATAATTCATGACTCCTAGCTTTAGGAAGAATAAGATGTCTTTGTTCTTTAATGAAAGTCTGATGCCAGCCATGGCTTTGACTTTCCTATTCCCTGTGGCTTTTCCTCCTTCTAAGACTCTATGACTTCACTGCTCCACTGCCCATCTATTTGTGATATTTGACAACAAACTTGTCTGGAATTACCCAAAATCTCAGCCCCTTTTAGGTGTGGCTGATTGCCCCATGGGTGAGGGTCCTGACTCTGTCTTATCTGCCGCTGTGAATTGAAATCAAGACGATATGGTTTGGCTTCCCGCCTTCTTCCATGGGAGACGATCCAATGCGGTTCCAGCAGCTCCAGGACTGGAGGCAGGGTAGGATGAAGATCGTAGAAATAGGTAACAGTGCTTATTTTATGAGTTTTTGCTAAGTATGCTCCTCCTCAGCAGACTTGACTACCTGCCTCCTTACAACAGTCCAGACTTACTTCCTGTCGAGTGGATAGGAGGACCGACAGCCATATTTCTCTTTTGCCTCTGAGTTGTTCACTCATCATGAGTAGCAACAGAATATGTTGGACTTGGGTAGTGTTGGGTGAACTTTGTCCTAGGGAGATATTAACAAACACTGAAAAACCAAAGTATAATTCCGCCAAAGTCCAGCTTGGAGAAACTGTTGACTATTGGGTGTCCTTACAGAGCACAGTTGAAGGGTTTCTTACAGGAATGTGAATTATCCCAAAGCAACTACACCACAGAAAAGTCTCACCCCATGGGGCTTCCCCATAGCTTCAGTTGACCTTCCTGAGATCATGAGGCTACATTCAGTTAGTGCAGAATCACAAACAGCTGGCTGGGAGGTGCAGGGGGGAGCGGCTGGAATCTCCAGTGAGGTTCCAATGACCTTCCCCACCTCTGAGAGAAAGCACCCACAGCCTATCGGCCGGATCATGAAGGCCTCTTGCAAGGTGATCTGATGAAGATGATGGCCACTGTGCTCCTATAGTGTGCTGTAGTAGATAGTACCTCATGAGTGAATACTGCCCAATGCGTGGCAAAAGGAAAAGATTTGTGTTTCTAAATATTTGCCGTGTGTCTATGCTGAGACTACCTACCACCTTCTGAAACAGAAAACTCAGTCTCCTTTCTGACCCAGCCTAGGCTGATCTGAAGCATCAATGTGCAGTAATCTTTTTCTAAGCAGTCACAAGCGCTCTGGCAATCAATAATCTACTGCCTCGTGGCATTTTTCCGGTTCTGATAAATATTTGTTTTTTATTTCTTATCTTCCCTTATTACAAATTGTTTCTCCATTGAAGTTGTAAATTCTTTGAGGCCAGGAGCAAATATGAATAGAAGTATTTATTGCTTGGTTCTCTCTTCTTTGGGGGACCCAAGTCACAAGTTAAAATGTTCTTTAACCCAGCAATGCTCTGTTTATTTCTGAATTTTTCTTCCTTTCATTTTGAATAGTTTTAATTTTTAAAAAACTTTCAGATTCACTCATCTTTACTTTGAATGTCTTATCTTCATGTTAGTTCCTCCCAGACTATTTTCATTGCACATACTGTATATTTCACTTGTTTGATTTGGGGCTTTAACAAAGATCTCAAGGTCTCTAAATTTTGAAAATGTGGACTATAGTTATATTTCTTTCTGTCAATTCCAGTACACTGTGTGTCCCTTCTGGGTCCATTTTGTTTGGTTGGCTCTTTCCTCCTCATTAGAGGGTCCTGTTTTCCAGGTTTTTCATGTCTGCTAGTTTTTGATTGTATGCCAGGCATTGTGAATTTGATCTCATTGGGTGCTGGACAGTTTGTATCCTTGTTCCTATTTAATGTGTTCTGGGATGCAGTCAGGTTGCTTAAAATTAGTTTGATCCTTCTGAGTTCTGTGTTGTAAACTTTTGTTGCCCTGATTTTCTTGGACAGTCAGCTCTGGGTACTAAGGAGGTTTCCTGGGCTCTGCCTGCTTCCTGTCTTCTCCCATCCTTCTATTCACCATACACTTTGACCTGGACACTCTCTTACAGGACACACTTTATGCTTTTCCTCTTAGAGATCATAGTCCTTCGTTGATGGTTGCTTTGGTCTTGATATTCACCTGCTTCTCTTTCTGTCCAGAGGTGGAAGGTATCTGTTTTTCTCTACCTATTTGGAATTAACCTCCATGCCCAATGTCTGCACTCTGTCATTCTGGCCTCCTCGAGGATGGATAAGGGGGCTTTTCTCTGGGTTTTCATCATGCCTACATATTAAAACCCAGTTTTTATTCTCTTTTTCTCTTAGGTTTTTGTTCCCTTGAGAACAGGGACTAGCTTTTGTCTCTGGGTTTCTAACACCTAGTAGTTTTTCAGTAAGTATTTGTTGAATGGATGAATAAATGAACACATTGGATTCAAAATTTAAAGTGGCAGTTTATGAATGAATTTTAGTGTAGTTCTTTTAAACAAAAATGAGGTTGCATTATAATGTATACAACTGAAGTATCTCAACTTTCTAGGTAACTAATTGTTTTAATGGCTCAGGGTTTTTTTTTTTTGTTGTTTTTGTTTTTGTTTTAACCTATGTATTTTTGTAGCTTCTCACTGGAAGGTTTTTTGTTTTTTTCTTTGTCACTTAGATGGTATTTGAAATGACTTGTGGAAAGAAAGCAAGAAACTGAAAACTAAGAACTGAATAGCATATTGTACACACAGTTGACATTGTCTGACTTTTGGGTAGCTCACTTTATGGTAGGCCTTTAGCTATGGGATATTCAAGCCTGAAAATATCAGAGGTGATTGTTCTTATCTCAATTGCCTTTTCCATGTTGGATATACTTGGGTAACTGGTCTGCAAATAGCTATGAGCCTGTGCCTTCTTATCACCTGGAGATAATTGACTGTGGATATGTACCATTGGGGCCATAGCCAAAGACAAGTTCATACATTTGGGTCTTAAAGGGCCAGTAGTCTGGGCTGTATTTGGTGAGCCTCTTAAGACCTCTTCCATCTACTCAGCAGCTGTTGGCACCATAGGTGACTCTGACAGTGGACATGATGGGAAGGACTTGGAGTTGACTGCATGGAGGCTCAGTGTTAGCTGGGAAGCAGAAATAACAGCATCTAATCTGCCACGTTTCTTCTGGAAGCAGATGAAGTAATACATAGTAGTTTCCCATTGGAGTTCTAGGTGCACAGGACTGCTCCCTCTCCTTGAAAGCTTATTCAAAAGGCAGACATCTGCCTCTGCAGTTAACTGTGTGGCTACCAGCATTAGAGGCACGGTGGTCACTGTACCATGCTTCCTATTTATTTTCTTCTCCTTAACAGTTTAACGTGTGTTCCCTGCTTTTCAATAAAGTGCTCATTTTCCCAGCATAGTTTCCTTGACTTAAAACATCCCTCCATTGCTTGGTGGTGACATTATTAAAGGCATCTTCATCCTTCCTCACTTTTTTCTTCTTGGGATCTATAGCCAGGTCCTGGGATGCTTCCATGAACAGAAATGCTCCATATTAGCCAAGCCAGTTCTGCTTCTTAGATATGCGTGGAGCCTCTCCGGGTTGTACCAATGAAGCCTGAGTACATTTTGCATATTTTCCTAGAATGACGGTGATTCTGTGGCTAAAGCAAGACTAAGCCTGTCATTTTCAAGAGTCTGACTTTCTGCCTCAAGAGTAAACTGTGTTGCCTTCTGAACTACTAGTTGAGTTTAACTTTGAAGCACACTGTGTATTTAGATCTGGCGACAGTGTGACTTTTCCTCCTGCCTTGTTTGGACACAAATCTTTTCCTTGCTGCTCAGGTACAGTTTCTTTGACCCCTGGTGCCTCAGAGACCCCGGCAGCAAGACTCAATGCTGTCCAGAATGCTAACTAAGAAGCTTAATCTTCTTTGCTCTAGTGTTTGATTCCTATAATCTTGCCTACCACACAATAGGTTTTGTTATCTTCCACTCTATCAAGTACAGTGAGTGCCCATGTAAAGAAATGGATGCATACATGAACATATGAGGAGATTGATCACTATATCTACCTCTTTACTAGTTCTGTTTACTATTCTATCCTGTTTACCATTCGAGAGTCTCCAGAGTCCTGGTTTAACTGTGTAAGTGCTCTCAGGAGATGGGAAGTGAGGTAATAGAGTGAGAAATTAGTCTGTGTTATGATAGTCAAACATAGACCCAGTGAAAAGGCTCAGTGGGTAGAACTTCTCAGGCTTGACAACTGGAGTTTACCAATATGGTGGCAGAGTGGACTATATGGGTCTGCATTCACATGGTACACACACACACACACACACACACATCAAGTAAACATATTTAAAAGGTAGGCAAACTCTTGATACCTTGCATACTTTAGGAAAGGAGCTTGATCCAACTTGTGTGTCCTTGCAGGGAAGCTCAGGGCAGCTGAAGGAGTTCCGCATGTGATTTTGTCTTCAGCTGCTCCTGGGCCCCCTGCACAGCCATCTGATCACCCAGCACCCTTTCTAGCTGGCTGGGGTTTTGAGTTGAGGGCTCTCATGGAGAGCGGTTAAGCCTCCTGCTTGTCAGTGTATCCTCACAGCAGACCTGTGAAGATGAAGTCCCCGCCATTCTGCTCATGGTACTCTTCATGGTGCTTCTGTCTACCCATCCTACCCCCCGCCCCCCCCCCCCCCCCCCCCCCCGCCGCCCCAAGGCCAATTCAGATTCTCTGTGATGTTTATCTTTGTTGGTAAATACTTAGAGCAGACTGGTGTGTAAATGTGCTCAATGTTACAGAAGCCTCTTTGGCTTTTGCTAGTTGGTGGTCTCAAGACAACCACCCATCCATCCTGGTGCTTGAGGCCTAACTTGTACTAACTGTCCCTAGACATCTAATTGCATTTCCCTCTGCTTCTCTGCGGACAGCTCAAGATGTCGACAGCTCAATTGCTCTCCTCTTGTCTTTCCCCCTTCCTACATCTTGGCTGTTGCCCACATAGTACCTCTTTTTCAGAATGCTCCTTCTACCAATTCCCCCACAAATTCCCAGGACTCTGTTCTCCGAAGCTCACCTTTAGGGCAAGTGTGGCAAGAAAAATGGGCTCCCCTGTCCTTCTAAGAAGGATTTCATTTTTAGGTTAAATAATAAATTGACCTGTGTATTGTTTTCTTAGGACAATGCCCAGCAGAGTCTGTGGTCAGTACTTAGCAGTAGCCATTACTCTGTTTAAATCCTGTTGGCTGTCCATTCAACCCTTCTATCTCTCTGCTGGGCTGCTGCTGCTCCAGAGTCAGGGACGCAGAAAGGAGGAAGGTGAGGAGCTTGTAGACAGAGGCAAGGCTGGCCATCCTCCACTTCACTGGAGAATGATCTTGGTAGGAGGTTGGCCTGATTCCCTGGTACCCTCTTCACCCCTGCACTCTGTCTCCTGTTCGTGTTCCTGGTCAGAGTGAGGCAGGGGCAAGAGCAGAGGCTTCCCGCTGGGCAGGGGTAGATCTGAGTTCTAACCTGGTCCCTCATCAATTAGTTCCCAGCTCTAGTGACTTCCTCTTCAGGAGAGTAACAAGGAGGCAGTTGGCTATAAACCTGGCCCTGGACTCGACACTTGGGGTTTTGTAGAAGCTATAAAATAGCCCCGTGGGTCGTACTGTATTGGTAATCTTTATTTTTTTTTTCAGGCAAGGAAACTGGGCAAAGAAAGTCCAGGAAGCTGGCTTATGTGAGCTCAAAAAATGGGAAAGTCCTGGAAATTTGTGGAGAAATTGGGGACAATCTGAAAAAGAGGAACCATGTGGGCAATGGTCAAAATGTAGGAACTGGGGGAAGGTGAACGGGGAACAGTGCTAGCCAAACCCAGGTCCACTACATGGCCCATGCCACACTGCTTGGTGGTGTGCCATGTCCAGCTCTGTCATGGTTACAAACATGCTAAGATTCCTGGCATACAAGGCCAGAGTGAATAGTAACTACTGTTATCATTTCGAAAGTCGGGTCTTTTTTCTAACACAGGGACTCTGAGCACATTGCTGGAAACTTCCCTGGATTGCAGATATAAGAAGCTGGGTGAGTCTACTGTTTCTAAGGAAGAACCCTTGGAAAGAAATAATGAAAATGTCAAGTAGAACCCAGAGAAGAAAAATATTAAAAAAGATTCTGTATTGGAAAATTGGAGGGCGGGGGGAGGGGGGATGGAGAATGGAAGCATTTTGGTTAGCTCATAGGTTTTCATCAAAAGCAATGGAATTGGTGGGTTGTCAGTCCCATGGACACCTCTTGGCAGTTATGGTGAATGCATAGGAAAACGTGCACTCTTCACCTTTAGAAGCCAGTGTGCCCTTCTAACATCCCTCCTTTCACTTTGATGGGAAGCTGGCAGTGGTTTGCTGGATAGTGTTTTGATAGAGTTAAGCTTGCTTGCCTGGAGCATGGCTGAACCAGAAACTAGAATTTCCCTGTTTAGGAAGGAACTCCACTCCGGGAAGAGCCTAGCTTTCTGGGAGGAGTCTGGAACCGCTGAGCAACCTCCATCCTTCTCTGCTCCTTCCCCCATTTCAGCAGCAGAAGGCTGTTATGGGGAGCATGCGACACGACAAAGCTGTTCCCTGAGGCGTGGCTGCCAGAACTTTTATCTTTGTGGTTCTCTTGAATTTGGGGCAGGGGATAATCATAGCAAATGTACATGGAAAGTAACAGTTTCCATTCTGCGAATAGTCACTGTTTTGATTTTTTTCTTTCCTATGCTTTTATTTGTTTCTGTCCCCTTTTGTGTATACTGCACAATGTGCATGACAGACTTGATAAAGGCCAGGAAGTCACTTCTGGATGCTGTGTAGCCAAGAACATTCTGCAGTCCCACCTAATTACCCTGTGAGACAAGTCCAGCATGTTGAAATGCTTGTGTTCTGGGAGAGGCCAGATGCCCTCCCCTTCCTATCTCCCTGCCCAGCAGCTTGCTGGGAGATCAGTTCTACTTGAGTTCTTTCTGTGATTGCCTGCTGTCAGACCTGGGGAATACAGGTTTGGAGGAATTCTTTCAGATCAAGGCACTTATCAATAAAGTGGGAAGCCACCACCAGGACGTAGAGGAAGTGTTCAAAACGCTTTAGGAAATCCTGAAAGATTAAATATTTGTTCCAGTTAGCTAGCATATCAATCTGTCCATTCTTTCTGTGATACAAGAAGCTTAAGATTGATCTCACGTGTTTTCTAAGATTTATTAAAATGAAGAAATTGAAATATTTAGCATAATCTATAAAGAAGGAATATTAACATGATTTTGATCTGAAACACACAATAAATAATGTGTATTGTGCTCTCTTCCCCATTCTTTCAGGATTTGTCTTCCTGTGACATTTCAACAAAATGATTAGAAATAAAGTTTGCTTTATTGCAGGCAGGATGCACAAAGAGTCTCTCTCCTCCGTCTGATCTGTCTGCCAAATCTCTTGACTTCATAGCTCTCATAACCTAGCTGATCTTCCCGTGGCTGTGGGGGAGGCATAGCTTTGAAAGTAGTGTTGAGTAAAGAAATCTGGAGGTCAGGGAGGGGTGGCCAGGCTCCACGTTTCCTGGTCAGTCTCAGTGTGCAGTCACATGCTGTCTTCTCTAAGGCCCATGAAGAACCACTGAGTACATCTTGCCTTTCTTAGTGTGTGTTTTGCCTCTCAGTGTGGGTGGTTTTTGCTATTTAACTCATATAAGCATGTGGTCCCTCTGTGCTGTGGTGGCATCCATTTGTATCATGGGGCTATCAGGTATTTCCCGAGCTACTTAGGGTTAGAGTAAGGAGTAAGTGGTCCTATACAGAGAAGAAGCCTTTTAAGAATGATTAAGTGTAGCACAGACATAAAGCGACATAAAAATCATCAGAGCCTTTATTAGTCCATTCTATTTTTGTGACCCCATAAAATTTGATTCCTTCCAGCTCTGGCAAGGATAGGGTCCTGCCTAGCTGTCTTCTTTTAGAAAGGCTGAGTGCTTGCTAGTGGCCTACAGAAGTTTTTAAGTAAGCAGCAAGATGGATGCTCAGGCCTCCCCGCTCACCCCAGAAAACCTCTCAGGTGATTTCTGCCCCACTCTACTGTTTGTGTCCAACTCTTTGGGAATTAAGGCAACTCTCTCCTCCCTTAGGTTAAAATGGTACCCCAGTAGAGGCCAAAACACCACAGCTTTTTGGTTCTCTCAGTCCTATCTGCTGGCGCTGTCTGTGTGCCTCTATGGGCTACTCTGGCGTGAACTGGGTAAAGACAGGTGGCCAAGGCTAACAGTCTAGAAGGAAGAAGGAGAGACAACAGACGCTCTTGCCTCTGCTATTTAACAAACAAGATGTCCCTGCGAAAGTCATGCTCATCTGTGGGTTTGGGTGTCCCAAGTGTGCAGTGTGAGTCTTGGCAAGATGTTCACAGTGACCTACAACACTGAGGTGTCTTTTAACCTGCCCATCTGTCCATGATAGCCCAAAGCTGTGTTCCAGATAGCCTTCACAGAGTGAATGAAGGGAAGTTGTCAATCTGATGGCATATTTTAAATATTTTAATTTTGATTTATGTGTTCATATGTGTATCTGCTCGTGCACATGCTGGTGCCTATGGAGTCCAGTGTAGGCCAATAAGTTCCCAAGAGTGAAGTTGTCTAATGGTGGTTGTGAGCTACCTAATGTGGGTACTGGGAACCAAACTCCAGTCTTATGTAAGAACAGCAAGCACTTTTAGCCACGGAGGCATCTGTCCCCAGCCCCCAGTAATGTATTTTCAACAATCACTATTTGTGAAAAATCTCATAGGCTAGTTGCATTATCTAGCATTCAACATTAGTATTACCTTGTTTTGTCTTATCTTGGAATAGTGGGCCATATCTGGTGATACTTACTCTGTTAACCAATAGCTGACCTTTCAAAAAGGCAGAAGAAAACATCTGATGGTGATTTAATTCAAGACACACATACATGTGCTTCTATTACTACTGATATCTGTAGTGGAGCGGTACTTAAATGATAGGGCCCTTAATAATCAAGTCATCTTTCTTGTATCCTAAGTGGACTATGCCTATATGCTAGGTTCTAAGTGTCTAAGTGTTCATCTCCCCGCCCCCCACAGTGGTTTGAATAGGAATGACCCCCATAGGCTCATATATTTAAATGCTTGGTCATTAGAGAATGGTATTACTTAACAGGGATTAGGAGGTGTGGCCTTGTTGGAGTAGGTGTGGCCTTGTTGGAGGAGGTGTGTCACTGGAGGTGGGCTTTGGGATTTCAAATGCTCAAGCCAGGCCCAATGTCACTCTCTCTTGCGGCTGCCTGTGGATCCAGATGTAGAACCCTCCGTTCCCTCCCTAGCACCATGTCTGCCTCCACGTCACCATATTTGCTGCCATGTTGACATTGGACCAAACCTCTGAAACTGTAAGCCAGTCCCAGTGAGATGTTTTCCTTTACAATAGTTACTATGGTCACAGTGTTTCTTCACAGCAATAGAAACCCTAACTAAAACGTATACATAGAACTCATTTAATCTGTACAATATTTTAAAGTAGGTTTTGTTATGAGGCCATAAATTAAGAAAGACAGATGAACCCTTTTATTCACGTCCCTAACCTTAGCCCCATCCTTAAGTGTGAGGGGTCACTATGCACTAAGTTCGCCATCTGAATTCCATGTTCAGAGGACTCATAGACCCAGGGAACTGTGTGTCTATTGAACTCATGTGCCCAGCTGTGTACTTTGGTACTGGTGTGGGAAGGGCAGGTACATGAAGACTTCCGCCATGTCTTTAGAACTGTCACTGGTGGGAACCTCTGTGGTCAGCCCTATACCTGGATGAATGTTCTAGGTTTCTGGTTAAGACAATGCATGGTCAGGTGAGCTCCTAAGAAGCAGATGTCCCTAATGTCCCCTGCCTCTTTAGCGTCATTGGACAATGCCTTCTTTATCCTTTGAAGCTCTCTGAGCTTTCCAATCATCTTTTTTGTTGAATCTTTGGAGCCTCAAGATTTTTTCTTTTGTTTTAATGATCTTTGCTGACTTAGACAAGCTTTGCTCAGTGCACCTATAAGTTCATTTTCCTATTTAATGTTGAGGAATAAATTGTCTTGTTTGGATAGCCTTTAAAATATTTTACCCTATACAATAAAGTGTTAAAACTAGAACACATATACACTTAGCTACAGATCTCAGTAACTGAGTGCATAGACAAGGGGAAATTTTAAAGAAAGTTCCAATTATTAGAAAGATGACAAAATTCTACTACAAAGTAGTTTTGTTATGCTTTTGATCCAAATGAATAACCAGCAGGTCTCTATTCTAATCTAGAAAATTTTACCATCTGAAGCCTATGTTATAATGAAGTGGTGCACATGCATGTACACATGCATGTGAGTGAGTGAGTGTGTGTGTGTGTGTGTGTGTGTGTGTGTGTGTGTGTGTGTGTGCTTACAGTGTGGGGGATTAAAACCAGGTCCCTATCTGTGCTAGCAAGTTTTCTGCTGCTGATCTACAGCCTAAGCCTTCTAATAAGCTTGTTATGTTGTTTCTTGTGAGCTCTTATACTGTGGCGATGCATTGTCTCTGAGGTCAGGCTTGGGTTCAAATTGCAGCTGTGTTACTGACAAGCTGGGTGACTCTGGGCAAGTTTATTCCATCTCTTAGAGTCCCTTTTCCTCTCAGAGGAGAAAGCAATAATTATATATTACTCAGAGAGCCGCAGGGAGTGAAACCAGGCATGTTTATATATTTAACACTAGTCATTTATAGAATAAGCACTTGATAAGCGATGCTGTTGTTACTGATTTTTATCATCATTAAATTAGCATCTGTAATGTGGGAGACACAGCACTCACCACGTAGTAGGTACTGCACAGACACTTTACTGGAGTCAATATAGCGTGCGTGTTCTTCTGTGAGGGAATCGGGTTGCCAACAGTAGCTTTTTATTTATTCCACGAACAAGCAGGGAAGTGCTTTGTGGAGCAAATGGAGGCCCTGTCTTGCAGCCAGCTGTCCTCACAGTGAGGTGTCTCCCAAGCTTACACCACAGCCGGCAGAGCAAGGCAAACAACTTAGAGCTGTGCTGAGGAGCACCTCTCCTTCCCCAGCTGAAGTTTGACTTTCCTCCCTTGAAGGAGGATGAGGAGAGTAGAGGGGGCAGAGAGGTTACTCTCAAGAACTGCCACATGTCACCAGAGCGCACCCCCACCCCACCCCACCCCAGCATCCATGCTGTTTGGCTGTCTTCTCTTTGCCCAGGAGAAGCCAAGATGTTAAATTGGTGTGGCTTACGAGATCTGACAGAGAAATTCTTCACGTCTGGCCTGGATGTCTAAGTAAATTTGGTATACTCCTTGTGGTCTGGGGCAAGCGCTGGAAGCTATTAGAAATCCGAACAAAACCCTCCATTCAAAGACTGCTCGTTTCCTGCTGGGGTAATCCAAGTATCAAACATAAGAAACATGGGTGAGGAGAATGTGGCTGCCCAGCGCACAAACCCACCAAGGTGTCTGCGAAGTCATCGCCCCAGATGACTTCGAATGTGACTTCCACTTGATCATCTTGAATAAGTGGTTTCGTTTGAAAATGAGAGCCGCGCTCTCCCTCCACAGAGGGCAGCGAGGGAACTGCCTGCATCTTGTCAGTCAGGTTTAGGAGCCGGCAGCAGCTTTCTGCTTCCCTTGAAGTTCCCTTAGCTTGAGGTTTTGCTTTCATTAGTTATGGTGTAGGGTCTACTGCTTTAGACCGGGCAGCTTGGTGGCTGGCTGAGCCTTTATTAAGGAGGCTTTGTGGAGGAGCCTTGGTTTATCTCGGGAAATATCAGAGTTGGTCGTAAACTGCTTCCTTTTTTTGTAGAGAAATTTATTTTCTGTGAAATTCCAGGTGTTCTTTTATATGGACTTGAAAGGAATAGATTTGATAGTCAGGTTGGATTTTTTTCCCCCCTCACTAAGAAGAATATTGTTCCCCTTGGTGGATTAATTGAGGTTGAGATCAGATAATCCAGGCAAGACCACTGGGTGCCTACTGACGGTTAGTTTAAGCTTAGCTCTGCTGTGCTGTGTCGGGAAGTGTTCAGCTCCTGCACAGTCACTGCTTGGGGACTTTTTTCCCCCCCTCTTCCTTAGGACAGTCTCACTCCCGCCAGACTGCACTTGTAGAGAAAGAGACAAAGCCTCATTCATGGTAGCGTGCATAGTAGCTCATCGGATACACAGCCAAGGCTTTTTCAAAGCGAGCGAATGAAAGGGGCATTTTTAGAACACTTGAGCGATAGGCCAGGTGCTGTCACACAGCCGAGGAGCTAAGCAGACTCTTCCTGGGCTCCGTCTCTGCCTTACTTCTCTTCTCGAAGGTGGTGGAGGCAGGAATTCTCCTCTTTCTTCAGGAAGGAATTCAACCTCAGAAGAGGCTCAGCGCATCCTTTCCTGCCTACTATCTGTATGAGATGTAAAGTCCCTGAAGAGATAGCTATCAGACAGGAAAAACCAACCTATTTTGGTGACATTTAGGGAGTCAGAGCTGTACCCATAGCAGCAGCTCACTTGTCAGGAGATGGCAGGTCTGGGTTATGTCAGGAGTAGCATGGTTGTTCTTTGTCAGTTTTTTTTTTCCCCCTTGCTCCAAGTTGTGCTGACCTCTCAAGAGAAAATATTCCCCATCTAATAAAAGTCAGGGCAGATTTATGGACTTGCTCCTGGCCACTTGTCCTTTATGCTTTAACAGAAAAATAAATCTAGAAGAAAAATCATGGTTACCCTTGGACCACATAGGTGGGGGCAGGGCCCAATGCCCCAACCCTCTCTGGGCTTAGCTCCTTCCCAGTTCCAGCGGGTGGGGGATATTGAGACTTGTGGCCTGCTCTCAGTGGCAAAAAGGGTCATTCTCAGCCTGCAGGGCCTCACTCTGACACCCAGGTGGGGCTGAGCCTCCCTGACCAATCACGTTGATCTTAGTGAGAAGGACTCTCTGTAATTAAAGGCCCAGAAAAATATTCCTTGTTTTGTGGCCACTGCTATGATGATTTCCTTTCTACCAGTTCCCCTAAGTGTTTGGTTGTCATATCCTTTGTTCAATAAAGACATGTTAAATATTAACTCTGTCTTGGGCTCACTGTGTACTTCAGCAATGACTTAAAACAGGTCCTAACTGAGTGTGTGACACAGGCCTCAGTCTGGTCCTCAAGGATCTTGTCACTTAGTAAGAAAGAGAAATGTGGCCAGTCTCTAGGATTTAGTGGGATGGATTGGAAAGGGGGCTTTGAGTACTGGGTTCAAATTCAGTCTTTGCAATATATTAACTCATTGGGCTCTGGGCAAGTTCTTTAATCTTTTGAGGTCTTTGAAGAGTAAATAATGCATGCCTTCCCAGGAAGGTCACTTGAGGATTTGACATAAGCCGTAGGAAAAGCCCAGGTAAGAGCTGATGCCAAAGTGTGCACAGGACCTGCATAGGTCCAAGCCAGATTGGGTCCCAGTGTTTCTCTGGGACTTAAGGGTGGAAGTGGACATGAGCTCCCGTCCATAACCAAGAAGCTAACTCCAATTGACAACTGCTGGCAAAGGCAATATTGGTTTTCTCCAGTGGAGTCTCACTGGGTACACAAACCACACTTAGGAGCGAAGGGTAGGCCCCATGCCCAGTGAGAGATGGCCAACACAAAACAAACTCAATGGTATTTTTGGAGGTTTTTTTTCCCCCCGTTTCCTTAGTGGTCTTTCTTTCTTTCTTCCTTCCTTCCTTCCTTCCTTCCTTCCTTCCTTCCTTCCTTCCTTCCTTCCTTCCTTCCTTCCTTCCTCCCTCCCTCCCTCCCTCCCTCCCTTCCTTCCTTTCTTTTCTTTCTGCTGTGTGTTTCTCATGCTTTTTCTTTGTTTTGTTCTGCCTTGTTTGTATTTTTAACAAACCTGTTTGTTTTCTAAGTAGAGAAAAAGGTATGGAGTTGGAAGGATGGTGGGGTGGGTGGGGGGAGGTGGAGAAGAACTGAAAAGAGATGAGGAAATTATTTGAAATTATTGAATTATTTTCAATTAAAAAGAGTTGATACAAAGAAGTGGTAACACCCATTGTTTTGTTTTATAAGTCAGGTAGCTAAATGCCTATGCAGGTTCTGAAGAGGTGTGCACCATTCCCCTGGGCCATCAGGACAGGAGAGAGGGCACTGAGCAGTTCATAGGGGTATGTGTATGAACTAAGTGCAGGAAGATGAGTGGGCTTGGGGAGCGTTGAGGGAGAATAAACACAAAATTGCATCTGAAACATGTATTTTACACCCTTCTGTTGTTTCCACTACACAAATACTCATTTTGCATGGCTACTACTAACAAATAACCAGGTTAGTGGAGCCTTAGCATCAACCTGAACATGAACATTCCTCTAATTCTTCTGCTGTCTTCTGAAACCCTCTCAATTAGGATATATGAGGTGATGGCGGAGTCTGTGTGTTAGTGTGGATGTCCTTGCAGTTCTTGGTATGAGTGGAGGTGTTGGAGGCCATATCAGATCTGATGCTCTGAGCTGTGCCTCCAAGTGGCTAGGACAGGGTGTCCATGTGCATGACAGGCTCTTAACACTGTTGGCAGTTTTGACAATCATTCATTGTCTGTAACTTCTCATGATGCAAAATTTTTAATTTGTAAAGAGCACCCACTGCTTGGTGAACCCCAATATGCTACCATCAGCCTGTGGTGTTATACACTGGCCTTCAGCGCCTCTGAACTCAGCTAACTTTGGTCTCTGTGCCTGGCCTTTCCATGTGGTTGATTTCTGTGCCATCCTGTCATGTTCTTGAGGTAATGTCTACCTTACTATCTCTTATGAGGCTTGTTAGGAAGGATTGTGTGTCCAACAGAGCAGAACAGGTACCTATAAGAGACCGTTCCCACAGCCTAATGTTGGTGGTGCAGGCCTTTAATCCCAGCACAGGGAGGAAGAGGCAGCAGATCTCTGAGTTCAAGGCCAGCCTGGTCTACAGAGTGAGTTCCAGGACAGCCAGGGATATACAGAGAAACCCTGTTGAGAAACAAACAAACAAACAAAACAAAACAAAAAAGAGGCCGTTCCCGCAACTCCATTTAACACTGCTCACTCCTTTTTGCACTTTCTGAGTGAGAATCTGTTTACTTCCCCCATAGAACTTAGCTTTTTAGTGTTGGGGTTTCAAGCATCTCATCTTGTATTCATGGTATGACTTTCCTGGTCTTTAATTGAGTTTGGGATTACCTATGGGAGACATAGTTCCATTTTTCTGGATCTATTGTTAGGCTCCTGGTAGAGAAGTACACACTCCAAGGCTTACACTCGAAGCATAGAAAGTGAGCAAAGGAATCTTGCCACAGGGCAGAGTGCCTTTTTAGATGGCGAGGGTGCTAACTGACTCCAGCCAGGCATCCTCACTCATACTTTCTGAGTGGCTAATGCTTAGCTGACATGCTATAAAGCTAATTTGTTTATAGTTGTGTCACATAATTATACACTCCGTCTATAGTATGCTTTGAAATCATTATTTATTGCATAAATATTACCACAGAAACTGAGCTCAAATCACAAGGAAGAATGTGTGTGGGTTAGCAGCCCTGGCAATGTGTCGCAAAGAAAGGAAGCTCTCAGTGTATCACCCTTTGCACACATGTCTTTTGGGCTCATCAGTGGGGCCTGTGCACTCTACACACAGACGTTCTTTTGTACGTACCCTTAGTTTTCTGGTCTCGGATTCCCATAGAACACACCATATTAGTCCTATGTGCTGCAAACATTAGTTACACAGCTATTTAGAGAATCCACAATTGAGACTTGGACTCTGAAGAAGAGGCCCAAACTCTACCATTATTAGGTTCATTCTTTGTTCTTTGGAGTGAGAGTAGGAATTAAGGATGATAGCAAGAGAAACAACAGTTCATCATCCCAGGCAACTAGGTACTTTGGTTTCGAAATTTAATAGCATCATCTATCAGAGTGAAACAAACTTTCTTTATTGTCTACATTCAAAGGCATACAACTGGAGGGCAGGATTTAGAGGCTCTGAGATGTGCAGGAGTAAGGTCTCTGCATTATTAATTTCAGCAGAGAAAGCTGGGTGTGTGCAAATATCAAATACCTAGCTCCTTAGCTTATCCTGGAATGTTTTTACTTGGGGGGAACGCATCAGTGCGTCTTGTCTTGGAGGCTGAGATAGGTAGTGATACATCTCAGGTTGATAGGGGTGGGGTTCTGGGGGAGTAAGATGATAACTTCATAATTCTCCAAATTTTCCAAAGTGGGCACAGTGCACCTGACATTTCCTGAGACCAAAAGAAAGCTGGCAAAGCAGCTGGAAGTGAGAAGCAGTCTTTGAAGCAAGACAGTAGAGGTTCAAGTCTTCACTCTGGCACTAGTTTGCTAGCCTCGGGGCAAATTACTTAATGTTTCTGAATCCATGAGGAAGATAATTATAGTACCTACCTCACATGGTTATGGTGAGGATTAAACTGTATGATATAAATAAAACACACAGCACAATGCCTGGCATGAACAATCGGCACCCAATAAATGTACTGTATTGTTATTTCCTGCTTCACATTGTAATTTTATTGCTTTCCAAACTGGATGTATCCTTGGACTAAGGCAGTATTGGGTCCACATACTATTTTTTAGTAGTTCAAAATCTAAGAGAAATGAACAGTTCTGGTCATTACAATAAGCGTGTAGTAGATAATGTCTTTAAAACATGGTACCCACAGAGGAAGACTATAAAAGGGGCCTTTGATTTTAAAAACTGTGGGACTTCAGCTGAGGAAGTTAGCCCTTTCTTTGTTGAAAGCCTGTGGACTTCCAGTAATAATGGGAATCAGTTGGGGTGTGTGATGGCGAGAGGACTTAAGTGCTCACTACAAGGGATTGTTTCCCCCACAGAGCTCCAGACGTCCACACTCTGGAGTCCTAGTCACTTAGTTGTGTTTGCTGGATTGTGCAGCATGTTCGCCCTGCCAAGTGCCTTGGAAGCCGTGAGAAAAACTGGGAACCTGGAAGCAGCGAGGAAACTTCTAGGCAGATGGAAACTGGTTTTCCTGCCCAATGCTGGTAGAGCATTTGCTCTAGGCGACCAGGCAGGCTCCAGTTCCAGAGACATTGTTTTTACATGGCTCCCCCTCCTGCTTTTAGATATAATTTAAACTGACATGACTTGATTTTTGTCATTCTATCAAGATCTTTGTAGATTTAACATTATGTCCATTTTCCCCATGCTCATCCTCATTGGAGATTGATGGGTAAATGCCAGTGTGGAAGCTGGTTGGAATGGAAATCATCCAGAAATACGATTAGGGAGCTTGCTGCTTTCTGAAGCTGGGTGCAGGGTGGATGAAGTCACTATTATTTTAATGAAACTTGTGTTACCTGGGGTCTCTTAACCATTTGTTTTCTAGTTTTAATATTGAGTCACTAATTTACACTAATGAGGCGCTGTCAGGATTGAACAACACTCTTATTCTGGGCTAGCCAACATGTAAGATCTAACATGAGCTGTGGCTCCACCAGCGCCGTATATTAAGCTTGGAAGGGAAATAGAAACAAACAAAGTGTCTGGTTTCGACAGAAACTGTTAACATGTGCATCTATAAGGAAATTCTGGCAAAGCTGTTTTATCTGATATACAAGGGTGGTCTCTAGTAGGTCCTATCAGTGAACAGTTAGGTATCACCCTTCCTGGTAAACTTGCAGACTTCTATGTCTGCTGTGCAGTCTGCAGACATCATTTTTTTGATAGTCATCTGGTGGATCATCCATTGTGAGAATTATAGCTCAAACCTGGGCAGCAAGCAAGGCATAGTGGAAAAGAGGAGTGTTGGGTGACCCAGATATAGGTCCAAATCTCCGGCCAGTGAGGAGCCCCTTAACCTCCTTTTTCTTTGGTTCTCTGTAACCAACCGGGTGGCGGTGTTTATAGGCAGTTGGTATCCAGAGGATTAGTTGAGATGGCATAAGTAGCTGATGGCATGCCTGGCATACAGTTGGTGTTCATTAAAGGGAGGGTTAGAGTTGTGCACAGCACCTAATTGAATTCCTCCTGGATTTATTCAAGGCCACCCAGCCTTTCTTGGCCTTCTCATCCATTATCAGTTATGTGTGTGTTCTGGAAGGCGATCTGATTTTATCATTGGCTCAGAAGGAAGGCAAGCCTCCTGCCAGCGGATGCTTCTATCTTCATGCAGTATCCAGGAAGGTACAAATGGTATTGGGTCATCCAGTACTCCGCTTCATGGTGCTAATGGTCTTTGTTAATTGTGATTTAAAAGAAAAAATTATACAATAGTAAGAATATGTTGTGCTTTTATTATCTCTCTTGTTTTCCCAAACCTAGAAAAAGACTGTATGTGATTGTGGCTAGGACTGAGGAGTATCTCTGTCTCAGAGGATATTATAAATATTTAAGGTGGAACTTTTTTATTGGGATAACATTTTCCCTTCTTACTGTAGCCTCCTTCTTTTGTTTCTCCAACCCATTGTGTGTGCGTCTGTTCATCTGTGTCTGTGTGGCATGTATGTGTGTGGGTATATATGCATGTTAGAGGCCAGCCTTGTTGGTGTCCTGAGAGTCTTCCCTCTTGATTCTTAGACAAATCTTTCATTGAGATTTGAACTTGCTACTAGTCTAGGCTGGCTTACCAACAAGTCCCAGAGATTCCTCCCTGGGTTTTTCAAGTGTGTACCATCACGCCTGGATTTTGTGTAGGCTCTAAGGACCAAGCTCAGGGCCTCATATTGGTGTAGTGAGGACGTCACTGGCTTAGCCATCTCTCCAGCCCTTCCAACCCATTCTATTCTTAAAAACAAAATGAAACGGACACACCAACATTTGTATTGCTGCGATAATACCCAGGAAGGGTTAATAAGCATTGCCTGGAGCCTAACTCTGACAAGGCAACCTCCTTTTGGTGGACAAATTCCCATCTAAGAGTGACCCATGCAGACAGCCCAGCCCCACTGATGGAACAACAGAAAAAGTCCTGCCAAAAATCCCCAGAACTGGTTCAAGAAAAGAATTCTGCTGGAAAATACATCCTCTTATGCCTAAGGATGCTTGAAACTGCAGAAGCTTCTTTTATTACGTCTTTTCCTAAGTAACATATTGTTCAAGAAAAAAAAATAAATGGAAAAAATCTTAAAACAACAACAAAAATACCACACACATGCTTAGAGTAACAGCGAAGCTCCGGATACATTTTGATTTTCATGAAGAATGTTGTGTTTGGGGCTGGAGAGATGGCTCGGTGGTTAAGAGTGCTTACTGTTCTTATAGGACCCGAGTTCAGGTCCCAGCATCCATGTCAGGTGGCTCACAATGCCTCAGGGGATTCAACATCCTCTTTTGGCCTACATGTGCATATTCAACACACAGCACATACATACACACAAATAAATATGTTTTTTAAAGAATACTGTACTCCTGGGAGGCATTGTCAAACTCAAAAACATTGTGATAGTTCTGATGGATCTTTCCACTTGGAAGTGCTCCTATTCTGGAATGTGTTTATAGATCTTGACCTTGGATGCTTCTCCTGACTCAGAAATTGGAAAGCATTTTGCTAGAGGAGCCAGGCCTGAGTGTGGGCTGCTGCCATGGTTTGGACCGGCACTGACATGTGAGGAATCATCCCATCCTTTGCAGAGCCCTGGTGCTGAAGGCGTAGCTTCTTTGTTTATGGTGAAATATAAACAATGGGCAGGGCTCTCTCCAAGAGCAAGGTGATTGCTAAGTAGATATCTTCACAACTTCAGTAATGAAAGAGGAACTGGAGGAGAAGGAGACAGAGGTGAGAAAGTGCGTTTTCCCTGTATAATTATCGCTTGTTGAAGAACTCTTGTTTTGTCTCATTTACAGTGTGGTTTGTCTCACTGTTGTTCAAACTTGTTAAATTCTTGGTGGAAACTCCACTGGAAAACCTTCCTTTGCCTTGTTTTTAGTGGTCGATGCTTTGGGCCTCCCAGTGAGGATGCAGAGCTGTAAGTGGAGGGGCTGATGCATCAAGAGGCGTGGGAGTGCAGGCCAGGAAGAAGGGCTGAGAGCTTCCCAGGTCACATCTCCACCACGCCACCAGGAGCGGGAGTGGTCTCTGCCACCTGCACTTCTCACTTCCGGTGGACGAGTGAGATTAACTCTCCCACCTGTGAAACCCAAGAGATTCTAAGCTTGGGAACTGTCCCTGCGTGTGGTGCACGCTGGCTTCTCAGTAGTAATGATGTGAGCAACTGGATGACGGTGTAGGTGCTCCCGGGACCGCTCCCCTCGGAGTGTGTTAAGACCCTCTTGATATTTTTGGAAACATGACAAACCCGCATCCAGCAAACAGCCCTGGTTAGTCCACAATCTTAGGGCATTGTTTGGACATGTTCTCTTCTTGTGCTGTGCTGAGTGAGTTCCAGTGTGTCACCGCTTTTCATAAAATGCTGTGCAGGCATTTGAACAACATGCCCCAGACCCTGTCCAACGAACCCTGTGGGCAGAAGGCATTTTTCTCATGGCCCAGGCACAGTTACTGTCCTACTGCCGGGAAGGGGCATTTCTAGGATTTCTGGGAGGTCACCATGCTGCAACAGGTGGATAGCAGAGTGCCAGCCAGGAGGACACCGTGAAGTCAGTTGCCTCTGTTTGAATGCAGTTACCACTTAGTAAATGCTTGGCCCTTGGCAGGCTTTGTAACCTCTTTGCGCCTCAGTATATTCATCCGTAAAACTGAGTATGTCATGTTGGGTTTTACTGACCTCTTTTCGAAAAGCACTCATCTTTTATTGTCTAGAGCACAATGGACTTTTCTGTTGAGGCTTTGTAATTTGACAGGACTCTGTTTAAATCCTCTCTCTGACAGTGTCTGTTCCTATGTGGTTACCTCACCTTTTCTCACCCAGCTTCTATTACCTCATCTGCAGAACGTGTGTGTATGTGTGTGTGTAAAAGCAAACATCCATGGCAGTGCTGGTCCCTCCCTACATATGATTCTTGAAGACAGTAGATACAGTTTATACTTCTTGTGCCTATAATGGATGTTACCCAAAGTTGTTCTTGAATTTTTATTTTTTTTAAACTCTACTTGGTGTGCCCTGTGGATAACTGCTGCTTAATTATGAGAGTAAATATTTAAATTGAACCTTCACTTTCAGTATTAGCTCATAGTGGAAGAATGCTGTTCTTATATGTTACTTCAAACTATGTGTTTACACGTAAGTGATGGTGCTATTTTGCCTGGTTGTTTGGAAGGGTGTGGTCTTTGCCACTGGGCCCTGGGCACTTTATTTGAGCCTTAGCATCAATTAGCCTGCATGATCCCCTCTCTCCTTAGTAATTGCTGTCAAAATTCCTAAGGAATATTTAGGCTGGTGTCCACTGGTGTTTCAAAAGGTCTGTGGGTTGCATATGTAATCAGGTGAGCGGCAAAGGTTACAGCCAATATTCCAGGGACTCTGGGCTCATTTTTCTTGTGTCCATAAAGCTTTGAACAGGAGACCTTAGACTATTTTTAAAAAATGGTTTATAGTTATTAATGTTTTCAAATCCTGGTTGGATTTTAAAGGTAGGTTAAACTGCTAAAGTGAATATAAATTAAAACCAGTTAAACAGAGGAGTGCCTACCCCATTCTGTCTTTGGTGTGCCTAGAATTCCATAAATTTTATGGGTCTCGAAGCCCTTGCCTTGTTTTGAATGTTTCTAATAAGAAAGAGTGAAGTGGCTCACACCTCATGAGACACACAACTGTTTCAGAGGAATGCCACTTGGCACCCGCATAAAGAAAACACCAGTCTGTTGATTCATAAAAAATGTGTGGCTGATTTTCCCGGGACATGTGCATTATTTTCGCAGAAAAATTTCATTTTTCACTCCCTCCCACCCTGTGCATTACTTACACACGTTTGCAATTCATCAACTCTGATTTCCAACGTTTCCGCTCCCTGCTCTCTCTCCCTGTCTCTATCCAGATAGCTATGAAGAAAAAGATCACATGGAGAAGGGGAATGTTTTTTTCTTTTTTCTTTTTCCTGATGCTTGTATGAAATCATGATTATTTTTATTGACTCTTTGGGAATTTCCCATCATGCAACCCAATCCCACTCATTTTCCAGTCCCTCCATATCCACCCTCCATTCTTGTAGCCACCCCCCCCCAAATAAATAGTTACAGGTGGTAGCACATGCCTTTAATCCCAGCACTCGGGAGGCAGAGCCAGGTGGATCTCTGTGAGTTCGAGG
Organism: Peromyscus leucopus; assembly: GCF_004664715.2. Classification (NCBI taxonomy): domain Eukaryota; kingdom Metazoa; phylum Chordata; class Mammalia; order Rodentia; family Cricetidae; genus Peromyscus; species Peromyscus leucopus. Next base: position 103,205,970 of record NC_051064.1, read on the forward strand.
CCAGCCTGGGCTAGAGTGAGTCCTAGGACAGTTACAAAGCTACACAGAGAAACCCTGTCCTGGGGGGTGGGGGTGGGGGGTGGAATCTTGATAGGCAGTGGTGGTGCATGCCTATAATCTCAGCACTTGGGAGGCAGAGACAGTCAGATCTCAGTGAGTTCAAGGTCAGTCAGTCCACAAAGTGAGTTCCAGGACAGCCAGGACTTTTACACAGAGAAACCCAGTCTTGAAAAACCAAAAAAAAAAAAAAAAAAAAAAAAAAAAAAAAAAAAAAAAAAAAAAAAACTCATTATGGAAGCTGCTGGGTATCACGATGTGTCACACAGTATACCCCTTTGCCCCAACAGTTTTGCTTGCAAATGTTCATTGTGATGAGCCATTGGTCTGTTTTGAGGCCTCTGGCTTCTGCTACACCATCATAATTGGATCCTCATCCATACTCCTCTTGGATACACTGCTGTTGCCCTGTATCATGGAGATCCTGCAACTTTGGTTCTATAGGACTGGTCCCTTCACATTCTCCAGCCGCTCAGGGATGGGACAGATGTTGTGGTGGGGCCAACTCAAAGGCCTGGATCTGGGCCAAGGTGGTAGCTGAGTTGGTCAGTCTGCCGGCTCTCCCAGACCCAAGCCATCAGGGCCAGTTCTCCCACAGCTCTTGGAAGGGCAGCTCTCCCCAGCTCAGGCCAGGCATGGCTGGTAAGGGGAGGGGCTAGCTCAGTGCAGCCCTCAGACATCAGCATGGCCCCAGGCAGCAGCCCAGACCTTTGGTGGCATGGCCTTTGCTGGGAACACAGGCCAAGGACATCAATACAGATCGCTGCTATGGCAGGGCCATGGACTCAGACATGGCCCTTGGTGGCAGCATGGGCCAGGACACCACCATGGTTTCAAGTAGCAGTACAGGGTACTCACATCAGGCAATTTTAACCGCCGTTGCATCTCTGGTTCTGTCTCTCTTCATAGCACACAAACCACTCTGCTTCTCTTTCTTTCCCATCTCTCCACCCCACTCAGCTGTACCAGAGCGGGCGGGTGGGCTGTGGAATATTTTTAAATGCCCCAATTTCCTATATGCAAGGGTCTGAGTGAATGTGAGAAGTGGTCTTTATGTGGTTGCAGATTGGCTACTAGGAAACAAATAGGAAACTGTTTCCATGAATGAGTGTGTCTGTGTCCACAGGGTGTGTGTCTGTGTCCACGTATGTGTGCGTGTATATGTATGTGTACATGTGTATGTGTGTATGTGTCAATGTATATGCAAGTGTACATGTGTATGTGTGTGCACATGTGCATGCACAGGTGTGTTTATCCCTCCACTCCCCCTTCATTATGCTTTCTGAAGCGTTAATGTGATTTAGGTTGGCTGTACCAAAATGAGATCATTCCGACAGCCTCACTCCCTCAACCCAGAGCTCACTGAGTGGAGACTGAAATGCTCATCCCGTAAGAATCTTGGTTGCTTGTCTTTGTCAGGGAGGCTGCCAGAAAAAAAGTGAACAGCCAGCTCTGGCTCAGAGAGCAACGACTTTCCTTCCGTGAAAACGGCGTGTTTATTTATTTTTTTTTTACTCCTGAATGATTTTCATAGACAATCTGGACTGGCAAGAGATTAGTGCTCGCTTCTCTCTCTCAGACGTCCAGTTTGCAATGCTGAGGTGAGGCAGGTGATTTCCCTTCAGAGGCCTAATGTAGTGGAAAGAGAAGCCATTTTCAGTTTTATCCGCATTCAGCCACCGAGTCTCAAAGACTCAGTAGCTTTGCCCTGACTCGAAAGAAAAAAATTACCCAGGGTGCACAGCGAGAGTCCTTTCAGTGGAAAGCCATAGTGATTAAAAATGGCCTTTGGTATCAGATCCGCATAGACGGAGATAACAGTGGACTAGGCAGGTTGCTTGCTCAGTGTCCTCATTTGTATGGTGGGTGATGCGGTGATATGAGGCGCCTGTGTAGAATCTAGCACAAGGTGTGAGGTTGGGCTGGAAGGGCTGGCCCTAGAGGGGGCGCTCTAAGGAGGAAAGACACTCTGAATTGGGTAAGACAACAGCAGCTCTTGGCAGATGAGTTGGAAACCACATTGCTTTGCATTCAGACCACCTGCAACCTTTGTAGTTTCCTTTGTGAGTTCTCCTGAAAACAGTTTTAGGGATGATGCAGGCTTCCAATATAAAGAGGAAAAACTGATCAGCTCTTTGTTCAGAAGAGATGACTTGTGAGGACTTTTTTGAAGAAAAACAGTAAATGGATGATGTTGAGCGTGTTCGGTGTGTGCCGTCCTAGTTCCTCAATGACCTGGTAAGTTTCGTGGAAGATACAGTGAGACACCTTTGTTGTGATGATCCAGGTGGCTATGTGGGCTGCTCCTGCAGGACAGGCACACTCTCCCTTGTCCGCGGCCTGGCTCTTATCACAGGACTGCCCTGGAGGTATGCCTCCAGGGACCTCTTGGGCCCTGTCTCTATTTCATTCCACCCCCTCTCCTGTACACCTGCTTCCACGTCTTGCTTTCACACACAACTTCAAGCCACCATCTGGGCAGGTGCTGTGGCATCAGAGATCCCATACGCTATTCTCTCCCTTCTCTGTTGGCATAGAGAGTGCACCAGCATCTGCCCATGGGGACCCAGAGACAAGGAGGTCTGATAGAATGCCCGAAAAATGCTTACGAGCACTTTGTTTCCAGACTTCCCTTAGGACCCTTAAACTTTTATGTCCCTTCATTTCTCCCTTTCCTTGGAGAGGCTTTGCTATCCTTTGGCAATGAGGAGCTGGTTAGAAATAAACATGATTGCTTCTTACTCAATTGTGGTGCCCTCAGTAGCAGCCCTATGACCAGCTCGTCTTCTAATCTACTCACTACAGTGCAGCTAAGACTGTATTCGAGCTCAGAAATCTGATCACCAGCCCTCTTTGTGTAAAACCCTTTACTGGCTGTCACTGAAGTCAGTGTGGCTTGTTTTACGGGACTCTGGATCTGACCACAGCTTTAGTCTCCCCATTCTCTGCTTCTCACGGACCTCGTCCTCTCCATAAGCGTCCTTCAGCAATCCCTGCAGTCCAATGCAGAGCCACCTGTCGGTTTCTTGCACGACTCCAGGAAGGCAAAGGCCATGGGTTGTTAAGTCACTCTTATATATGAAGTTAGTCACTTTGCAGATTCTGAATGCCATCTGCTGAGTGACTTCATTCACTTATTCATTCTTCCCTAATAGTTTTGACAACTGAATAGGCTAAAACATATTGAAAGGACAGTTTAACTTAAAAAAAAAAATTAAATAAATAACCAGCCGGGCATTGGTGGCACACGCCTTTAATTCCAGCACTCGGGAGGCAGAGCCAGGTGGATTTCTGTGAGTTCGAGGCCAGCCTGGGCTACAAAGTGAGCTCCAGGAAAGGCACAAAGCTATACAGAGAAACCCTGTCTCAAAAAACCAAAAAACAAACAAACAAACAAACAAACAAAAACAATGAGATGAGAAATGGGAGCCTCAGGATATCGCAATGAGTCAGAGCTTACAGTGGGGTGGGAACACAGTATATAAATATGTATGTTATTACTTTGTGGTGATAAGAAAGAAGAAAAAGTAAATTCAACCAGATTATTTATTTAGTTCCTGTTGATGTGGGGTCTTCCTGTATATCATCCGAGGCTGGCCCAGAGCTTTTCTCTCCTAAGAGTTGCTTCAAGCTTGAATCCTCCTGTTTTAACTGTTGGAGTAGTGGGATTTTAGATGTGTGCCACCATACCTAGTTCAGATTCATTCTGGATTGATTATTCTTTCCTGACACTGATGTGTCTGGAAAACTATGAAATGATTTCTTATACAAATAACAACAGAAATCTCTTGCTGGGCACTGGGGGATGACTCATGGGATGAGGTACTTGCTGTGCAAGTGTGAGGACCTGATTTGGGGTTCCCCAGTACCCACATAAAAGAAGTGATGCGTGTGCCTGTTACCTCTGAACTAGGAAGTGGAGATAGGTAGATCCTGAGGCCTTGCTGGCTAGCCAGCTTAGTTGAATTGATGAGCTCTGTGCTCTGTGAGAGACCTTGTCTTAAAAAATAAGGTGCAGAGAAATTGAGGAAGACACCCCAGTATGAACCTCCAGTCTCCACATATACCTACAAAAGTGGGTGCATTCCCAACATGCATATAACATGTACCCACACATATACATACCTATTCCATCCCCACAAAAACTTCTCTTGGTAGTGTAGATGACTTCCAATATCTTCTAGTGTGGTTTTGTCAAAGGAAGAGAGTTTGTGAGAGAAAGTGAGTGGGCTAGGGTAGAGATAAATGCCTGTGTATAATTTGTGGAGAGCTTTAGACACCTAGAGTGACAGCCTGTGACGTGGGATGAGTACTTGAGGTCACAAATGTTGGGGCACTCCCCATCTTTGGCAATGTTTCTTGCGTGCATTCTGTGGGACTTGAAGATATCCTGTGGTGGAAGGATTCTCTGGCCAGATAAGCTCCCACATTCCATTTGAGTTTGCTCTTGGCAATGTTGGCTACACATCCCAGACCCAGAGAAGTCTGATAGCTAGAGGAGATGATTTAGCTTTAACAACTCCTTGTTCCTCGAACCTATTTAGTGGCAGAACTTTGACTGTATTTCTTCTGACTTTTGCCGTGCTGGATATTAAACTCAGGGTCTTGTGCATGCTAAGCAAGTATCCTATACCCTTGTCTAGAAAATGCTGCTTTAGGACTTCTCAACACAAATCTAAGCACATGCTAATATTTTCTTTATAGAAGAAAGTGGTAAAAGTCATCTGTCTATTTTGGTGGGAAGAAAGTGGAAATACAATCTCAAAACCCATAGTTATGGGTGGAGTGTTCAATAAAAGGAAGCCTGTGAGAGTGAGTCCTCCCTGGATGACTCTGGTGAGGACCTCACCTGTTTAGCAGGTGGTTTTGGATATGGTGGGGCTAGGTTGCTAGATCTGCTGTGTCTCATCCAGATAACAGTGGAAGCTTCCTAACATGCTTGGGCCTACTTTCCCAGCTGTGGGATATGGTTAATGATAGTGGTGATGACGAGGGTCTCCTTAGGGTTAAAATGTGATGACTCCATGCTAGCACGGAGAACCAGTCCTGCTTCAAACAAACAGCTTAATATAGGTTGGCTACGATTATTAGTATTGCTGATTAAACGATGCCAAAGAATTAATAAGCGTGGAAAGATCAGAGCCTTTTTTACTTAGAACAAAATCCAGAAATGTCTAATGGCCAAAGTATTCTTCTCATGGAGCCCTTCCAGCCTGAGGCTGGGATATGTTTAGAAGCTGAAGGGGTAATAGGTTCCAAGCTGGGGAGAACCTGTGGGTTTCCTATTAGTAGAGAGGACCACACTGGGTACTCCCTCAGTACTGCCAGGGAAGTCACGCTGTGCAAGTACCCTCTAATCAATGATTGTAATCAGCCTTGATGAATGAACCTAACATCTTCCTTTAAGTTGTTGCTTTCAAAGGTATTTGCCTAAGCCTGGTGGTACATGCCTACCATTTCAGCACTTGGGAGATACTGAGACAGTTCAAGATCATCCCTAGCTACATAGTCCATTTGAGGCTAGCCCAGGCTATGTGTGACTATCTCAACAATCAAAAAGCCAAGCAGATACTCGGCCTATGAAGGATTCCAAGTCAAGTAAGTTTACTAATGAATTAATGTGAGCTTTATTTGCGATACCGGCCCTTTTGTTGATCATCCTAAGTTCTTGATTTCCAGGCAATTGGGTAAAGAAATAGCATGCCTGGTATTGTCACTTTATAATCAGAGTTGCATGTGCATCTGTTAATACTTTTCTCCTCACTGTGACAACGTGCCTGACGTGACAAACTTGAGTGAGAAAGAGCTTATTTTGGCCTATCGTTCAGAACTTTCAGGTCATTATGGCAGGAAGGTTCTGCCTGTGGTGACGGGATTGTGAGGCAGTGGCTTCTTCTCCACAGGGCTCCAAACAGGAAGCAGAGAACACAGGCTGAAGCCAGAGGCTGGTAGAGCCTTCAAAGGCCCATTCCTTGCGCCATGCTTCCACCAGGCAGGCCTCCGTCCTCAAAGGCTTCCCTGCATCACAATCAGCAAGACCTACCACCTGTTGGAGACATTTCCTATTAAACCAGGGCGCGCTTCCTCCTTCCCTCTACAATCACCTCCTGCTTACAAATCATCTGCACAAGGTCCCAGAATGTGCTTTGAGTACAATGCTAGACGTTCCCCAGATCTTTGAAAATTACTTATGGAAATGAAGGAGATCTTTCTGCCTCAACCCTCTTATCCTCTTCATTGGACATTCTGTGCTGTGCACATTGTGAACGTGTAGTAGTCATGTTGGAGAGGGAGCAGAAGACTGAAAATACCCTGTCCTCAGATAGAGATACATGGAGAAGGACTAATTAGAAAACGATTAATAGTTCTCTGTGATGCTGCCCTTTCTATCTTTCCGTGTGCATAGCTGCTCTTGTTTTTAATCACAGGGCTGTCTCTTAACAGCACTGTGGTGTGATTAATAAATGACTCTCCTTATGAGTTTTGCTTTTTGGTTTAAGCAGCTGTCTGTGGCGTATCCCACGGGGAAGCAATCTTCATGAAACAGGTTTCTTGGGCATAAACTTTGGCAGACTCAAAGAAAACCCCAAGTTTTCTAACCCTGTCGTTTAGACTTCCTAAAATTACAATTGGCCAGTAGGTGTTTAGGGTACATACAAGTTGAGAAGGCACTCCGATTGGCTCTGGGCCCTTTGGCATGCATGAGGAATGAGCTGAGAGCTGTGGACAGGCCTTATGGCATGTATGTGAATGAAATGTGAGTCATAGACAGTGAAGCAACCTGGCTAATCTCCCCAGGCATCTTTGCTCAGAATCGGGTGGAGAAAGGTCGTAAGCATGGGTGGTCAGCTGGCATTCTCTAATGTGAATTAAACTTAGAGAAAATGGCCACCTCTTGTCATAAATAGAACTCCTTTTTGTGGTGATCGTATGTGTACATGAGGAAATTCATTTCAATAAGCTAGACCGTGTTAAACAAAGCCATATATTCAACAGCCATTTACTGAGTAAATTTTATATGCAACCATTTTCTAGGCCTAGCGGTATGAAGGTGACTATGGTTTGTGCCCCTAAGGAAAGATGGCACATCGTAAGGTCTCAGTGTGAGGGTCAGATCCAGTGAATTGGTGAGTGGCAGCTGCCTGGAGGCTTGTGTGGGGACTGATTCTGCCTCAGAGAGTGTGACCAGCACACTCTTCCACAAGGGTAGAAAAGGCGAGAATGGCAGATGTTTTCTTTTCTGTTACTGGTCTTCTGGGAGACAGGAGGGATATTGTGATTCAATATCAATACAACATGCTAGGTGGGGTAGGGAAGATCATGCAAAGTGCTGTGGAAACAGCTAATTCTGTGCGTAGAGCACAGAATGGGGAGCTTCTGAATTGGGATGTGGCACATTTATAGACATGTGTCTGATGTATTGGCCCAAGAGGCAGGCAGAGGAGACACAGACAGAAAGAGGTCAAGGACAGTAGTTCTGTGGACTAGGAGAACGTACAGCTTCCTTAAGGTCAGCCTGCAGGGCGGGCTTGAGTGTTGAATCCAAGAAGAACTTTGACACAGCACCATCTTGAAAGTATTTTTCTAGAAGGATGTCCCCAGTGGTACCCTTCCAGTCCTGACCTCTGGTCTCTTGTGTCCAAGGAGTTGATTAGACCAAGGTGGCATACATGGTGATCACATTAGCTGAACACACAAGTCTGGAAGGTGTGTGAACTCCCAGGTGGCTGCATCTGCAGGCAGTTGTTCCAACAGCTTGAATGATTACAAACAGCCTGAGCAGGGAAGAACACAATTTTGCTTTGGTTCAAGTGGTCAGTAGTGTAGAGGGACGCTTGGTCTGGAAGTGATGTACATGAAAAGGAACATATTTTTGTTGCAAACCTATTAATCAAAAGCGTGATGTGGTCACATTCAGAAAATAGCAAGGTTGAACAAAGAGTGTAATAGACAGAGGCACAATTGTCCTCTCTAGTCCATCATGGTTGTCTCATGGAAGAAACATTCACTGTGAAGAGCTATGAAGATAAAAAGTAAATGGCACGTGTTCAGAGGAGAATTAGGGTGCTGAGATGTTTGGGGGTTGCTGAAGCTGAAAAGAGAAAAACCACAAATCCTATCCTCAAATATTCATTCCTGAGCTAGTCTGTCTGTCTGTCTCTCCCTCTCTCTCTCCCTCTCTCTCTCCCTCTCTCCCTCCCTCCCTCCCCTCCCCCTCTCTCCCTCTCTCCCTCCCTCCCTCCCCTCCCCCCTCTCTCCCTCTCTCCCTCTCTCCCTCTCTCTCTCCCTCCCTCCCCCCCTCTCTCTCTCTCTCTCTCTCACACACACACACACACACACACACACACACACACACACACACACACACGCAGCGGGACAGTTAGACAATTGTAGAAAGCAAGTTTTCAATGTTATAGAAAGGATTTATGGATTACATAAAGGTTGGGCCCCAAAAGATCTTCCAATTCTGAGAATTTTTTCTCCATTCTGGCAAAAATAACATCCCAACACTGTACAGTTTGTTAAAGCCAGAGCACGGACATTTATACATTTGAATCTGGTCTTCAAGGTGTCTCTTGGCTGGAAAGCCTTCCTGGTAAGGCAGGCTTCTTGCCTCGCTGTAGTGACAATGGGGCCTTTCTGTCTCTCATCTGGACCTTCCTTGTTCTGTTCTCAGAGTCTCCACCCTCTCTAAAACAAAGACCTCCTCCTTCCTTGCTTCCTGGGCCAGTCACCCTAAGATACTGTGTACCATTGCCGCTGGGATGAACACACTTTCCAGTAAAAACAGCAGTAACCTGCAGGAGGCGGCACCAAAGTTTCTTTTCCCATCTCCCAGCTTTCGCTACCCTGTTATGACTGAGTGAAATGAGCTGCCCTCGGCGTCCTGAGAACCCAGGCCGCCCTGTGCTGGTTGGCATCCTCGGCCTTTCTCGGCTCTGCCGCCTGTGTTGTCTCTGGCCACCAGCCCCTGCCGGATGTTCTGGCAGCTTCAGTGCTGACTCTGACTTCTCACGCCGCCAGGTTGTTTTGTTGCTGTGTGAATGGGGTTCCCATCCTCATGACCCCACCCCCACCCCAGTCCAGGAGGAATCCACCCAGAAGGCTTTGGGGATGGGAGAGTAGCTGATAGACACACCATGGTCATCTGCAGAGGTGGGGTTGCTTAGTGGCCAGGGGCGGTTCTATTCTGTTAGCTGGCCAGCTCTCAGAGAGAGGGCGGGCAGAAGAACACACACACGCCAACCAGGGATCCAGGGCTTGCTCACAATTTCTTTCAAAACTTGCCTACTAATCACCTGTTTTCATTGCCAGGAATGCTTGACTGACTAATCACAACAAGACAAAAGCAGGAAGGAGGAGCATTCTGGGTTCTGCCCCCCAACAGTAATCCCTTCCTGCCATGCAGTCCATTTGGTGGTTTGGGTGCAGACAGAGCGGCTGGTCTTTTTCTTCTCTCACTGATGGCTGGCTAGCAGCCCTCCGTAAGAAGTTGGACTCTGTACCACGTCAATGGCCTCTCTCCAGGGCTTCCCACAGCTTTCTGCCTTACTCATTCCCCTTAGCCTTCCAGCCTGCTGTCCCTGGGAACTCTGTAAGGTCAGACTGCTGGAGTCCACACCTCTGGGTGTCAGGTTTGGCTTCCAGTGTCTTCTCACACAGGCCTGCCCCGGTGCCACTGGCCTAGGATGCCCCAGCCGACAGTTATCAGGGCTAACTCCTTCATTTTGGCAGGAAAGAGTCTGAAAACCAGAGATACAAGGTTGGTTGTTCAAGATTATGCAGGTAGTTGGTGACAAGCCCTAAACCCTTGCTTCTTAAGTCACAGTGAGGGGGCTTTGTTGTCTCTTACATTGAAACATTGCAGGACAAAGAAGAATAAAATGTCTCTGTAGACAGCCATAGTCCAAGGGAGGAGACAGCATTTATGTTGAGCATTTTGACTCACGTGTGGAAAATTCCAGCTAATAGAGGTAAGACTGAAATAACCTGAGAATGCAGGAGTGCTTGTCTAAGGGTTTGTTGAGGGGAGATGTAGAAGGTGCTGCCGTAATCTGTGGGGATGGAGCAGGTGAGTGGTCAGGGTGACTGACTGAATTCAAGTTTCCTTTGCTGGTTTGCAGAGCTGCCTTGGGTGGGTGGCTTACTTTCTTTGTGCCTCTAGAGGGGGGAATAGGGACAAGGGGGCCCACGGATGATGCTTGTGTCCTGGAGAGGGGAATCAGGAGAGAACAGCTTACCCGAGCTCTGTCATCTGGTTCCAGGCCTCTGTCTTGGTTTCTTAATGCCCCTTACCTGCTTGTCTGGAGTCTGGGGATTGAAGTCCAGCATTGGTCTTGGATACGCAGCTGCTGTGGCTGGGCAGATTGATTCTTCTGGGTGTGACTCTTACATGTGTTAAAGACTCTTTTCTTATGGGGACGCTTTTTCTTTTGGAAATGTGGTGTTTGTCCTGGGTCATTTAGCAGGGCCCTTTCTACACTACCATTCCTGTTCTCAGGGCATTGCTGTGTGACTTGTGTCCATTCCCCCCGCCCCCTCACTAGTCGTGTGGGAACTGGGATGCAGTCATTGGTCATCCTTCTGCAGCAAGCCTTGCTGGTCAGTAGATGGTCTCAGACTAGGGTACTGCAGGTTTCTGGGTCTTTCCCTTGACAGTGTGAAGATTAGCTACTATGCCATGCTCCTATACCTAGATCTAGAAAGGGAAAATGCTTTTCTCCTAGGGCTGACATGTCTTCCTATCTAAAAGAGACTCTTATTTTAAAAGTAAAGAACTGATTCCTCCCCAACCAGGTCCAGACCCGATGGTCTCTGAGCCATTATTAGGCGATGGTCCTGAAGAGAGAAGGAAGCTGAATTACAGTCAATCTGGATAGGCATGCTTTCTTGCCCCATTTAAATATGGCAGAGAGTGGCTGGGAGCATGAGTCTTGTGGGTGGGGTCAGGCTATCTCTGAGGGAGAGAAGAGGGACCATGTAGGAGCTCATCTTACCGTGCCCTATCCTTTCCTATTTAGTTTGAAAGCTTGGGGGGGATTTGGGGTGTATGGCAGACTGCAGTTGCTTGTCCATGGGAATATGTGAAGGGAAGAGAAGGTTGTGCACTTGACATTCCGGCCAAAGCAAAGCTGTTTTGGGGGTGGGATTCATAAGGTAAGGTTTGGATTGTAACTTTTATTCTTTTAATTAACATGGATGAACTATAAATTTCCATTTGTAAAATGTGAAATCACTTCCTAACGCAGGTCAGAGACATTCCTGTCATTCTAGAAAGTTCCCTTCCAGTACTTTCCACCTAGTTGGTTCCCTTACCACACACCTCTACCCATTCACGGTCTGACTTCTACCATACCTATTACACACAAGGATCTTTATTTGTTTTTGTTTGTTTTAAAGAAAACAACTGTTCATTGTTACTTATGTAAATGCTGGAAGGATGTGGTCCATTTAGGAACGGGCTTTAAATGCACAAATAAATGCCCAGTTGGGAACAGTCTTCAAGTCTTCAACATGATGAATCTTATCTCTGAAATGAGTCTAATGATACTTTCTACCACAGAGAAAGAAACGACAATAACCATTTCCCATGTGTATTGGCCACTTTTTTGAACAGTTCTAAATGTTCCCTTGTGACACTCCATGATCAGTACCGTTTTTCCTTTCATACATGGAGTGGAGCTGACATTCAAAGGGATAAAGGACACTTGACTGGGGCCATAGAGCCATCAATTCTGGTTTGTCATCAGGAGACTGTGTCTAGAGTGTCACCCAGGTAGGTCTGTGAGTGATGGACCCTTAAGTGATGAGCAGCTAGATGCAACTTCTTGTTAAAGGTACCATCTATCAAAGAGTATATTCATTTTTCTCAGTATCTTTTAGATATTAACATTTTTAAAAGCTGTAGTTCCTCTGAATGCTTAGCATCAGTGGGCATCTATAAATTAGACCTCGTGGTGCTGATATCAAACCTGGTGCCAGTAGCAGGAAGCCTGAAGAATATGTGTCATTAAAACTGATGACTTTTCTGGTAGTTTTTCCTCTCAAAGAAAAACATTGAGATTAACCTAAGATAAAATATTTGCTATTTAAAATCTGTAATACAGTAATTATTGAGACCCTAGTAATTGCTAATACTGTCTTTCACTTTCACATCTTCTGTTTGAGTGCCTAACAGGAGTCACACATATATTCGGCATTTGGTAAATATAACTATATTTCCAATACTTAACATCCTGCACAATATGCATTGGGTTAGTTAATTGTTGCTTTATAACAAATAATCTCCAAACCCAGCAGGTTGGAATAGTTGTATCTTCCACAATTTTTAAAGGACAGGAATTGGTAAGCTGTGTAACCCCGTGAAGTCAAGTTGATCTGCTGGTTCTACCATGTTTGAGGTTGACCTGTGGCTGGAAGTTCTGCTTCTGGGCTCACTTGGTGACTGCCATCAGGTGTGAGAGTTCTTCAACTCATGAGCATCTCCAAGCTCGTGCCTTCTCCAGAACTAGGACCACAGTGAGCGATGAAAGAGGCTAAAATGGAAGCCAACGTCCCTTGTAACTTAGTTTCAGAAGAGTTGCACTGTTGCTTTGCCATATGCTGATAGTTGTAGAGCTTGCCCCTGGCAGAATGGTAAAAGCAGGAAGGGACCACAAAAGGAGATGATGCATAGACATCAGGACCACCTTGACAGATAGTTACCCAGGGCATTATCAACCATACTTTACTGATGAGAAATGGATGTTCAGAGACATTCCCCAAATCATACATCCCAAAAGTGAGCAGGCTGGAATTTGAACACTGATCTGATGACCTACATTGTCAATGCTTTCTAAATGAAGACCCAAGACTGGGAAGTCTCAAGGATGAACAATGCACATTCCTAAGAGTACCCTAAACTACTGTTTGCTCATACATACTCAGTCTTTTCTAGTTCATGTGTTATCAAGATGTGAGTATAAATTTAAAAAAAATTCAACCTACTTAAAACACACATGAATTCAATATTCAAATTTACTTATTTATCTCTTTCTGTCTTATTCTGTTAGTGATTCAAAGTTGGTTTTGCCTAGGTCTTATTATGTTGTAAACACTAATACAGTGGTTCTCAACCTATGGGTCGAGATCCCTTTGGAGTTCAAATGCTAGGGGTCAAATGACCTTTTCACAGGGGTCACCTATCAGATATTGTGCATATCAAATATTTACATTACAATTCATAACACTAGAAAAATTACAGTTGTGAAGTAGCAATGAAGTAATTTTGTGATTGGGGCCATCACAGCATGAGGAACTGTATTAAAGGGTGGCACATTAGGAAGGTTGGGAACCTCTACACTAATCCATATTCGGATTGTATAAGAATGGAACTATCACGGAGGGAAAACTCTGTTCTTCTCTTCTGGGATAAGAGCAAAATGAAATCTCATTTACAAATGTTTTGAGGCCATTAGTAAACTATGAGAGTATAGCCAGCGTTGTTTTAGTCTTGAAGTGGTTGGTGAGTAGATGGTGTTTTCCCTGACCATATAAGCCACCCTGGCTTACCACATCCAGAAGAGGACATTTATATAGCTGCCTGTGCTGCAAGAGGACCTGACCACTGAGATAAATCTTCCTGTCATGACCTACATAAGGGAACTTCATTTTAGGGAAAGAATTTGGGGAGAGGGGGGTGTTATATGGTCTCTAGCTGGGTCATTAAAATGTAAACAGTTATCTACTTTTTAATGTCCATACCAAGCAAGTAAAAGTTACACATATTGCTGAAGTTCCTCCTCTTTTTTTTAATTTTTTTTTTTTTTTTTTTGACACAGTGTTTCTGTAGTTTTGGCGCCTGTCCTGGATCTCACTCTGTAGACCAGGGTGGCCTCGAACTCACAGAGATCTGCCTGGCTCTGTCTCCTAAGTGCTGGGATTAAAGGTGTGCACCGCCACTGCCCTGCGAAGTTCTTTCTCTTTGGAAACTTGGAACATATTATAGAAACTTCAAGATGTCCCCATCTTACTATTGTTCTCAAATTCTTTCTTAATTCTCAGGTGTGTCCTGGCTAGTTTAAGGGGATTCATTATTCATTCCAAACATTCTTTCCTTCAGCACTTACTTTGTGCTGTTTCTGTGCTAGAAGTAATAGGTATAAAATTCCCACAGTGGATAGGAGTAGAGAGGTGAAACAGGCAAACTCCTTGATTCAAGTTGCTCAGAGTTCACGGGAGACTCACCAGTGGCTACAGCCCTGACACATTTGGCTCTGTAAGAAGTCAGAGAGGAAGGAGTACTTGATTGGGGTTGGGGTGCAGGAAGACTTCCCAGGTGTGAAGAAGGCAGAACTACGACCAGAAGGGTTGGGGGAGGGTTCAGGGTGAAAGAAGCAGTCTGGAGGTGGGATGAGGGTGTGGCGGAGTGGTGGCAGAAGGCACAAGGATTCATTTGTGAGTCACACAGCCGAGAGACAGTCTGGCTTGTTTGGGAACACCAACTTGCCAGGCCCCTCACTGGCGATTTTCTTTCTACCTTCTATAATTTCGGCAACTGGAATGTTGTGCTTTTCTAGGGCTGTCACATTTCCAAAGACTGCATCATTGATTCCGGAAGACACTCCATAGCAAGGATAATAATATATTATTATTTATTCCCTTTGCTATGGCTAATAACACTTTAAAAGCACATTTTCTGCTCGATGATCATCATGACCCCTGGGAACAGGTCTATGGGGTGTCACATGGCTCTCCAAGAGACAGGTGTGGGAGTGTCTCCTATCAAACTAAGTTTTCAAGGCAAACCCACCAAATGCTAATCCCTACAGTGTTCTTGAGGTTTATGGCTGTCAAAAGTTCCAGGTCGCTAAGAAAATCTCCCTGTGAAATTGATTATGTAATGGTTTCCATCTGACCTGGAGGTTGAATGGGTCTTTAAGCAAATGAAAGAAACGGAGTGTGCTTTCTGAAGTAGGGTTTATATGAAGAGCAGGCTATTATTTGTCTATGTGCTGTTACACGTTACACCTGTGGCAAACTCAACAGCGGAGTGCTGAGGCTATATTTAGTTCTTAACAGATGAGAGGGCCTGGGAAGGCACAGTTAGATACATGCTATTTCCTCACAGTCCTCAACTAGGGAGTAGAAAGTCTGGGTTTTGACTCCTCCATTTTCTCCCTTACAGGAGGTCCCATCCTTATACAAGCCCGTATTGGAGTAGAGACAGCAGTCCTAGGTAGGCTCAACCCTGCTACCACTGAGTCCTGTAAATCTGGAAAAGCTGCCACATTCTTCATACATCCATTTCTCATCTGAAGCATGGATAGAAAAGGGTTCCTGGTCCTGTAGCTACACAGCCTGTGTGTGTGTGTGTGTGTGTGTGTGTGTGAGAGAGAGAGAGAGAGAGAGAGAGAGAGAGAGAGAGAGAGAGAGAGAGAGAGGGAGAGAGAGGAGAGAGGGGGGGAGGGAGGGAGGGAGAGAGGGAGAAAGGAGAAAAGGCATGACTGGAGAGTCTAGGTGAATACAATCACAAAGACTGGCTCTGTGGCCAGTCTGTTTCCTGAAGTAGTTGTGTTGTGTTCATCTGATACCTGTGCTAAGGATCAGGTAGCAGAAGAATGTAGAGAGCATCATCTTTGTAGATGGGCCCATTTGTTTCCCTGGCGCCAGCCACAATGGGTGTGGTTTTCATGACTGTCGCGGTGGACAGTCTACAGTGAGGAGAATGTTTCTGGAAGGACCAATGGACCGTGTGCTTAAGCAATAAACATCTCGGGGTGCAGTGTGGCTGCAAGGACTTTGTATTCAGAGGGCAGCGAGGTGTGAAACCTTGGACTTGTGCGGTACTTTGTGCTACCAAAGTGGCATCAGAGTTGGCCACTCAGAGCTCCCAACTTTGGTACCTGCATCTCCAGCTCTGCTTACACAAGGGTGAGGATCAGTAAGCATGAAGTGAGCATCAGTGGTCCATCTCCTAAAAGAGTATACAGAGACTGGGCTATTGGAGTCTGGAATGGATGCATTAAATTGGCCCATGATTGCTTGTATGACAGGTGAATAGGAAACAGGCCAATTCCTAAATTTTATCTCAAGTGTATTTTCTATAATATCACATAAAATGACCTTTTAAAATGTGTGTATGGATTTTTAACTTTCTTTCTTTTTTTCCTTTTTTTTTTTTTTTTTTTTTTTTTTAAACTATATGGTTCTCTTTTGGTCTTTGTTGAGTTCTAGGTGTCAGTATTTCTGGGGAAAAGGAAGCAGCACACTTTCTTTTTTAATCAATGAATGACATCAAAATAGTGACAATCTCTGGGTGCGACTCTCCAAAGAGGATTAAGGGATAGGAATGCTTCTGTAGGTTTGCAAGGGAAAGCAGTCTAATGGTGACAGTAACCAGGACATTCATTCATTCACACCCTCTCCTATCTCCTTTGTGGATCACATATTTGTGCAGTGGGTTTTCAGAAGCCTGATGTTTATTGACATCAGGTTCAGAATGACGGACCTAATGCGGAAATGTAGGGGCTTGAGAGGAAGGAGAAACATAAGAAAGGAGAAGCAGAAATGATCTCCTCCTCAACTATTTACTCACAGAAACAATTGCCCTGTGCATCACACTTCAGGATACTAAATTGTTAGAGTTAGCCAAGCAGCGGGAATGGAAACGGTAGTTACAAATGTAATCCACACACTGTAGTTCATTCGGATTGGCCAATAGATTAGAACTGACATATCCATATGGTCCAAACCTGTTCTCTGCCAAGTGGAGCACACCTTACTTGTACTCTCTTCATTTGGCCAAGATTGTAGCCCTTCAGATCTTTGACAGGGGTCCTGCAGTCCTTGTTTTTCCTCAGCTCCCAAAAGCTCTTGGCCATGAACCGTTAGAACTTTTGTGCAGTGCAGTGAAATATATTTGGAGCATACACAACACCGACAAAGCTTTACGGCATGGTTGTATTTCGTGTAAGAGAAGGGAAGGTTGTGAAGCTTCCTAGATAAACTCTCCTAATTGCTCAAGATAGAGATGGCGTATAACAACGTGCTAGCACAGCAGCATGCTGCATAACCACATGGTAGCTCAACAACACGTGAGCACAACAGCATGCTAGCTGGCCAAAACCGATGCTTGGGCAGTGTTACTAGATCATTAAGTTCTTGTAATGTGTTCCTGTTCTCCTTGGACACAGTGTTATTACTCAGATAATAACAAACTACAAACAAATCACCTGCATTTCCCCCCCCATTGTCTCTGTCAAGCAAGCTAATAGAACTTTGTGTTTAGAAATACATTTCAGATGCGAAACTTTAGGTCCAGGCTGACAACAGCTTAAGAAAATCGACTGTGTATCTTGGCCTCATTCAGAAAACGGTTAAACCTTAAGAGGGGCCCTACCTGTTGACCAAGTTGGAATTCAGAGTTGAGGGGAGGATGGAGCTTGGGTGAGGTTTGGACATGTTGAGTGAAGGGGAAGAAAAAGACAAAGTCCAGGGATGGCTAGCCATGAGTCTCTGAATGCACCCAGCATCTTCCTTGAAATTACAGGGTCAAGGACTATTAGAGCTGATACAATTCTGAGATGCTCATGGGTTTCTTTTCCTTTCCTTTTCCCGTGAAGGGTCTAAGGTTCAGAGGCCAGAAACAATGAGTGCTGAACATTTAACAGTCATTAAAGAGTCTTTCTGTTTGGAAAATGATGTTTAGATTCATACCCTTTTCATCTTATTTCTAGACACATAGTGAGTTCCCTTAATTATTTTTTTCAGTTTTTCGAGACAGAGTTTCTCCGTGTAGTTTTGGTGCCTGTCCTGGAACTCTCTCTGTAGACCAGGCTGGCCTTGAACTCACAGAGATCTGCCTGGCTCTGCCTCCCAAGAGTTGGGATTAAAGGCATTCGCCACCTGCCACCCGGCCCATCTTAATTTTTTAAAGTTTTTTTTTTAATTAATTAATTTTTTTCATTTATTTTACACCCCGACCACAGTTTCCCCTCCCTTCTCTCCTCCTGTTCCATACCCCCTACCCCACCTTTATTGTTTCCCTTTGCCCCACCCCACCCCCATCCATTCTTTCTCTGTTTCCATTCAGAAAGGCAGGCCAGGCAGGAACATGGGCCTGAACAAAGCATGGCATATCTAGTTGAGGTAGGACTTCAATTGAGCCTTGCTTTATATTAAGGCTGGGCAAGGCAACCCAGTATGGGAATAGGTTCCCAAAAGCCAGCTCAAGTGTTAGGGACAGGCCCTGATCCCACTGCTAGGAGTTGCACAAATAGAACAAGCTATACAACTGTCACATATATGTAGAGGGTCTAGGTTGGTCCCATGCAGGCTCCCTAGCTGTCAGTCCAGAGTCTGAACTCCTATGAGCTCAGGTTAGTTATTGCTGTGGGTTCCCTTGTGATGACCTTGACTCCAGTGTTATTCATAATAGCTAGAACCTGGAAACAACATGGATACCCCTCAGCCAAAGAATGGATAGTGAAAATGTGGCACATTTACACAATGGAGTATTACTCAGAGGGGGGGAAACCAGCAACATCATGAAATTTGCAGGCAAATGGATGGAACTAGATAAAAATCATCCTGAGTGAGGTAACATAGAGAAAGACAAACATGGTATGTACTCACTCATAAGTGGATATTAGCTGTAAAGTATTGGATAACCAGGCTACAATCACAACCTTAGTGAGGCTAGGTAACAAGAAGGGTCCAAAGAGGAATGCATGGATCTCCCTGGGAAGGAGAAATAGAAGAGATCTCCTGGGTACACTGTGGGCAGGGGAAGGGGGAGAATGGGAACATGAGGGATCAAGTTGGGCTGATTGGGGGTGGGGCAGAGGGGGAGAATAATCAGAGAGATGTCTTGATGGGGGGGGGCACATTTCTGGATTAAGAAGAAAATTGGTGCCAGAGAAACTCCCAGGAATCCACAAGGATGGCCCCAGCTAAGACTCCTAGCAATAGTGGAGAGGGTGCCTGAACTGGCCTTCTCCTGTAATCAGATTGGTGAATACCCTAATTGTCATCAGAGAGCCTTTATCCAGTAACTGATGGAAACAAACACAGAGATCCGCAGCCAAGCATTGGTCCGAGCTCCAGAGGGGTCAAGGTTACCATCTTAATTTTGTATGGTGCTGGGTATTGTTTCTGGTCAGGAAACAAAACCCGGGGATGTGGAAATGACATATTTGTGCCTTTACTTTTGGCCTCCCAGTTCTGGATGTTTTCTACTATTCACTAAACTCCTCATAGACCACTGGCAGTCTTAGAATTCATAATGTTCTCTCCCTCTTCCAAAATGAATGCACAGTGTCCTAGCTAGGTGGCAACTACTTGGATTCTTACATTTCCAATATGTGTTCTCTTGCCCCAAACAGCCAATCCCAGTGTCCTGGAGTAGGTTCCATATTGCTTTGTGTCACTCAGTATCATCTACTATATTGTTAACAGACGACTACAAATAAATGACTAACACATTATTTCTGAAGTTCTTTTGATAGCAGGTAATGTTTAAGTGTTTGGATGTCTACTTCCCTTGTGCTTTGCACAGATTGCAGTGAGTTCTCTGGAAAGATGATCCATGAACCTTGAAGTGATGTGGTTTCTGTTCTGCTGCTTGGACTCCATGCAATGGGAGGCTTTCTCCTGGGAATGTGCTGAGTACTCCTTTCCTCTGAATGACTTCCTTAATTGTTAGGCACTAAAGATCACTTCCAGCAGTGGCCCCTTCTACTTTAAATTGCCTTGTCAAGCTTAAAGTGTCCCGTTTGTCATCTAAACCAGGAGCTGGGTTCTGTTTCCCAGTCATGTGATCAGGATAGGATGGTGATGCTGGGGAAGCATCAGAATTGACTGACAGGATGCTGAGGAAAAACTGACTAGTCTACGGGCTCCCAATGAGCCAGCGTGAAATTTCTTATAAACAGAAGCGGGGCTAGCCACTGGGAATGTGAGAGGTGTACCCATGCATTTCGTTTACCCTCTCTCCAGGATGGCTGCTCCCAGCAAGGCTCCTCAAGTCTCAATCCAGATGCACAACAAAGAGACCAGAGTTCGATTTCTGATTCTGTTAATTATTCACTAAGTTTAGGTAAATCCCTTAATCTCTTTGAGTTTAATAATAATGAGCCCCGAGAGCCACTAAATGAGTGGAATGAAGTAAAAGTTGTGGGAATGCTTTGTAAACTCTATAAGGTCATAAAACATGAGTTGTTATTATTAACAGTGTTTTACTGTAGACTTTTCCTACAGCTCCTTCAGTTGTTGTAACTTTTTGTCACTCAGCACTAACAATTGGCTCTATCTTCTGGTCCTTCACATACTCACCTGTGATGTTAAATCTTCCCCTAGATAGATCTATTCACTATAATAATATTGTAATTTAAGTATTTTGAAATTGATTTTTCATTATCTAAAAAAGTGCTCTTTGGTATAAAGGATATGCATGGCACCTGCAAATTTTAAATCACAAGATTGTATTTTATTCAACACTTAACTGGGTGTCTCTGAAATTATTGACACCATAAGGGTCCTGAAGATACCCAGACAAATGTCAGCTCCTGGGACGCTTCCTGTTCTGGTTTACTGGCAGAGGGCAGAAGTGAATAAACAGTGGAGGGGATGTCTTAGGTTTTCTACTGCTGTGAAGAGACACCATGACCATAGCAACTCTTATAAGGAAAACATTTCATTGGAGTGGATTGCTTATAGTTTGAGGTTCAGTCCCCTATCATCATGGTAGGGAGCATGGCAGCGTGCAAGCAGATGTGGTGCTGGCTACATCTTGATCCGAAGGCAACAGCAGGTAGACTGACTGTTTCATTGGGCGAAGCAGAGGAAACCTCAAAGCCTACCTCCACAGTGGCAGACTTCCTCTAACAAGAACATACTTACAGACATACCATCCCAACCAAGCCACACCTCCTAATAGTGCCACTCCCTTTGGGGATTATTTTCTTTCAAACCACCACAAGGAGTACTTTTATTCTCATTGGGGCTATATTCTGAGAGTGTTCTGGTTCTAGAATAAGTCTGTATTTGTACGTTTACTGAATTTCCTTGGATTTGTTTGCTTTTCCTTTCTCTTTCCCCATCTCAAATGTAAGCTCTATGACCCTTCAAGCTACACCTTGAATAAGTGTCTATTTCAATTCCTAATCTGATGCCAGGTTTCCAATGGAACATCAGCTTCAGGAAGCCAGAGGTTTTAGTGTCTCTTGTTCACCAAGGTATCCCCAGAACAATATCTGATACATATGGGGTCCTAATACTTGTCAAATGAACTGTCGCATTGTGTTAGATAAAAAAAACAAAAAACAAAACACATTATCCGAACTCAGAATCCTTGGAAACCCCATGGACAGACACAAGCAAAGCACTTTTTTGTTGTCAGGGAAAACCTTGTGTGTGGTGGGTTGGGAGACTCTGCTCCGTACAGAAAGGCAGATAGGGAGTAAGGAGGGAGACAGAAAAGGAAGAGAAGGAAGAGGAGAAAGTCGGGTTAACTGGAGAAAAGGAGCAACCAGGATGGAGTAACCGGTCAGAGACCGAGGCAGAGACAGACAGCCGGAAGGAGAAGGGAGGAGGCAGGAGGGAGACAGGAAGTGAGCCCAAGAGGTGACCGAGAGGGCCAGGAACTCATCCTAGATCTTGCTGTTTGATTCTCCCTTCCAGGACCCTTTACCCATCTTAAGACTTTATGATTGGCCACCCCAAGAGGACACATGTGTCTTGTAGCCCTAGAACAGGCCAATGAAGCTAATTAATCTCCAGAAAGTGTATGCTGCTGTATGGGAGCAGTACATGAAGTACTTTCGCCATGCACTGACAAGCAGTCACATGTGACTCATGCCCACTGTATAAAGGTTGCTTTACACAGCTTGACAGTTTTTCAGATTTGGGGAGGTGGACTCAATGGCCTCAGTACACCCCCAACTGGTATGTTCATTTTGCCTCCTAACTGAGTCTCTTATCTTGGATTTACCTATTTTCTCCAAAAAAAAAAAAAAAAAAAAAAATCAAAAAAAAAAAATCAAAAAAAAAAAATCCACATTCAGAAGTTATGGGGTGTTTTGATTGGCTGCAACTTGTATGCACATATCCAGGGGTATACTAACTCAGAGGCACAGACTATTCCCCTAATGCAAATCCGGTAGAATCTTCCAGCATAAGTTTCCTTTTGTATCCTTCTTTCCTCTCTTTATGTCTCAAAGGTAATGTTAAAATGCCCACTCTACAGATTAGGTAGGGCTGTGAAAGGCTGTTCACGGGACCTGGCATCCACCCTAGTTGGTTGAAGCTGAAAGCCAAGGTTTTTCTCAGCGATGCTGTAGCTCCGTTACCAGATGTATAATTGGGCACGTGGCTGGACAAAGCCGCTTTCGTCTGCCGGGAGCCTGCTGGTACCAGAAGCTCTTTCTCTTGGTCCAAGTGTCAATCTAAGAGGAGGGGTGGGAGGACCATCTCATGGTGAAAGAAAGGAAGAGCACTCAAATACCAGAACAGAGTCCATATGGTGGAGCTTTTTGTTTTCCTTCAAGGGACTGTGCTAATTCTTCCCCCTAGAGATAGAACAGTGATGGCCTGTCAGCAGCTCGTCAGGGTCTGGGGGAAGTGTGGAGGGATGGGCTCAGCGAGCCCACTGTGCCTGAAGTGCCCTTTGCCAGGCAAGTTCGCTTGTTCATTGTTCCGTGTCCATGCTTAGCACTCAGTCTGATTGGGTTTGAAGAAAGGTATTTCCAGGAGGCCATCTTTACTATGTGGGGAAAAAAAAGTTGACTTCAATGGGTGCCTTAATTTTCTTTGACTGGGTATCTGGTAGCCACGTGTCAGAGTGTGGCATGCACATGGGAATCTCAGAGATAAATCAGTTCTGTCTCCATACCATAGATGAAAAAAAACCGAGGCTCCTGTTGCTTCTATTCTGTACCCCTTTGCTGATTTTTCTTAATTTTTGATGAAACTATAGCAAACGATGATAGAAATTATGTATAATTCCACATTGAAGTGGAAACCACTACTGATGTTTGTATTTTACACCTATGTGAAAAATTTTCAATTCATGTTCTCTTTCCCTCTATCTCCCTAAATATGGTGCGCACCCGTGCACACACATACACACACACACAGAGCACACACACATTTCTATCTACCTGTTGCTGTTTTTCTGAGGTAGAGACTTACTATATAGGAGCTGGCCACACACTCACCATCCATCAGCCTCCACCTGTCCAGTTATTTTCCCAACAAGAACTAGTGACAGCTAATGTTTAAATGTCTCTTTGCTAATGCATGCTCTGACGGCTAACTCATTTATTCTAACAAAGCTCTATGAAATAGCACTGTCATCCTTGTCCCCACTTTATAGATGAGGATACTGAGAGCCTATTTTCTCCCAAATTAGCCCAATTTAGTTCACTGAAACTGGCACTGTTAGTTATTATTTGGTCTCCCATTTTTTTCTTCCTTAAGAGAACCCTGATTGTTGGGGTCAACAATGCACTTTGCTGAAAAACTTTTCCCAGATTCCCTTGCCACTGAATAGTCATGCCTCATTGTGTAATCAATGAGACAAAGTAAGACATGCCTAGACACTCCCTGTCTTTTCTTGATAATGGTTTTGTGGAACCTTATGTGTTTCTGTTTTGTAAGTTGAAGTTGGGGTGGGCTCCACGTTACTTTTTCTTTCCTACTCACTCCTTGAGTCATTCATCTGAAATGTAGTTGGATTTGTTAGTACTATCTATTGTTTTTATTTCATCCCATCCTCACTGGTTTTGTTTATGGATACTTTTGGGTCTGTTATGTGTAAAATTGTAATATGGTTTTAAGAGAAAACTGGATGTCCCTCCTTAGCATCCCTTACCTCATTTACACCCTCCCATCCTTATACCTCAGCCCCACTCACCTTGATCAGCCCTGTTCATTTTAGGTCAGTCTCCTTTGTTAAGGCTTAGACTCCCATCTAAGATACTTTCCTGTTGCTGTTGTAAGACACCATGATTGAGGCAGCTTAGAAAAGGGAGGGTTCGTTTTGGGCGTACATTTCCAGAGGAATGACGAGAGTCAATTACCATCATGGCAGGGGAGAGTGGCAGCAGGCAGGCATGTTGACAGGGACAGCTGAGAGATGACATACTGAACCACAAACTGCTAGCAGAGAGAGCAGCCTGCTCCACAGTGACACACTTCCTCTAGCAAAGCCACACCTTTGAAGCCTTCTGCCGAAGTGCCATCAGCTGTGGATTAAGTATTCTAATGATCAAGACTATATAAGATATAATATATGTGTGTATATATACATGCCATACTTTCCATATGTATTTGGAACATAGGAGATATATATATATGTGTATGTATGTATATATATATGTATACACACACACACACACACACATATATATGGAAACACACATACATGTAGAGGTTATTTATACACTTACATGTTTTTTCTTATATAACAGTTATAGAAAATTTCATACTTGCAGGTTTGGTGTAGATCATTAAGAGGAATGGAATCCTATTGAGAACAAAGAGAAGATGTGAAGAAGGCTACTTCTACAAATGGCTTTATGACGTAACTGTGAGAAGGGTCTACAAATGTTTGATATGCCAGGCATGGGGAGGTTTTTCCAGACATAGATAGAAAAGAGAACAAGTGGGTAGTGAAATGTCAGCCAGTAGGGGCCAGTCCAGGAGTATCAGGCCAGAGGAGCTCCACAGCAGAGGCCATGATTACCCACCTGAAGAATGTGACCCTTCGGGGATAGTATGACAAGAAGGTGGTTATCGAATAGAAGGCAGAGCCCTAGAGTGTAGTGTTGTGAGCATTTCCTAGTGTGGGGGGTTCATAGAGAATTTGAGGACTTCCTAATGATTTGTTTTATATTAATACCACGTGCCCATGTTAGAAGAAATCAGGCCCCCGATAAATGCGAGAACTTTCTCACAGTTAGGGAAGTGGCAGAGTCTGGTATGGCAGTACCCTTGACTCACACTCTTTTGACCTCTCCTTCAGGACTTTGACCCTGAGAGCTCAAGAGTGGGAGGTAGCCCTGTGCTTCTCAGACGTGATCATTGTCAACTTTTACCAGCTTGTCTGGACTGCTCAGTTCACTGAATCTCAAATACTCAAATTCATCAAGACTGATAGAAAATTTCAAATGGCCTGTTATGGATTGAATCCTGTCCCTCTCCCTGCCACACCTAAGGATATGACTGTTTTTGGAAGTAGATCCTTTAAAGGAGAAATTCATTAAGATGAGGTCATTAGATAGGGCTCCCGTCCAGTGTGACTGACATCCATAGGAAAAGAGAAGACTAGGGTGTGTGCTTATAGAACAAGGGCCCTGTGAACTTGCTACAGAGATTCCATAAGAATCCATATTCTTATTCCATAAGGGACACTTCAGGAGAAACCATTCCTGTGAGCCATTTTTCTTTCAAACTTAGAGCCTCCAGACTGTAAGAAAGTGAATTTCTGTCATTTAAGACACAATTTGGCTCTCTGGAGGCGGAGGCTTCAGTAAGGTGAGGTAGGCTGTGAATTGTATAGTCCTCTGATCTCTCAGTTTTAACCCCAAATCTGGTTCCAGGTTTTTATTAATAAGACCATTTAGCAACTCATGTTACATTGTCTGTCCTTGAATGAGAGAGTGGGCTTACAGATTAGAGGCATTTCTGTTTTATAGATCTCTTAAGGACAGTAATTTAAACTTAAAACATAACTTTACCACTAGTATTTGGCTCTTTATTTTTTTCTCTTTGTTTTGTCCTATTTTGTTTTTTATTTTGATTTTATTTTATCTTATTTTTTAGGTGCTTGTTTGTTTTCTAATGAGAGAGAGAAAAGAAGAGTGTGGGATTTAGGTGGATGGGGAGGTATGGAAGATCTGGGAGGAGTTAGGAGAGGGTAAACCATAATCAGAATATACTGTATTGAAAAGAAAAAAAAAACTATTTTCAGTGGAAAAAAAAAAAAAAAAAGACACAATTTGGTGGTGCCTTGTCAACACAGTTCTAGCAAACCAACCAGCCAACCCATGACTTCACTCCCTCTCTCAGGATTCTGGTGCCTTTACCCTGTCCTAATAGTGTGGTGTGGCTTTTCAGTGCTTTTATTCCTAAGAGTCCTTGCTGGACCCTACTGCATGTTCCCACCACAGCCATGTGATTCAAAGGCAGTGGCGTGAGCCCATCCCAGAGCTGAGGAAACACCAAGGGCAGCTCAAGGCTGTAAGGTGCCCATTCCCTGCTAGGTAAGTTTTGCGCCTCTCTGGGTGCAATGCAGTGGTTGAGCTAGCAACCTCTGAGGCCATCTTCCTTCTCCTCAGCTCTCTACACTGTGGGAAGAGATCGCCTTCTGGTTTTCAATGCACACCTGAGGGGTTATAGGTATTTTTTTAGATTCAGATCTTCTTATCCTTTTAAATTTTCTAAAATGTTTTACCTTGCATGTTATTAACAAGATTAATAAATAAGGCAACCAGACCGAGTTGTTTTTCCTCCTTGTGCTTGTATTATATGTGAAGGAAGCTAATCATTTAGCCAATGCATATGGCAGAGCAACAGAAAACATGCACTCGTGTTAACAGACACAGTGTGTGTAGGCTTCAAATAATGCAACATGCAGGGAGGCTGATGATGGCAAAAGCCATCCCCAGTGTCTACCCAATGTGTCGTCTGGGTCCCAGCAGAGTTTATGTGCTGACAAGACTCACACCATCATAGAAAGAGCCACCTTGTCTCTGTCTTATCTGTCCTTGCAAAGAAAGAGATGGACATATAGGAGTCTGCTAGAGGCAGACTCAGAAATGGCAGATGTAGCCAAATAATCTCATAAGAAAAGGAGCAAGTTCAAGGTCAAGTATAGCTTAGTTCTCCCAGTGACAAGCATAGCAAGTCATTTAACTCACTAATAATTAAAACAAGATAGTGTATTTGAGGTTACTGGGGCAGAATAGTTTAGTGGGTATCATAATCACTGTCAGCTTTAAGCTAAACATGCCCAAACTTGGCCATTTATGGTGCCTTTCCATTATCTAGATTCCTGTGGCCATTTCCTGTAGAATGGTTTGCAAGGACAGGTGAAACCCAACTCCCATATAACATAGAGAAGAACTGAACTTGGCAATGGCCTTGCTCCAGGGCCCCTTTCTAGGACTTGGTGAAAAGCTATCCACCCCTGTTAGCCCTGCAGCGAGAGCTGCTTGCTCTTACATGCCCACATGCAAAGATAGGATTCTGATAAGCTTTAGCTTGAGATTGATGATGGGCCAACACTCCTCCCATGTCCTCTTTTGTTGATGGTAAAGATCCCTTTGGAAACATCTGGTTTCACCTCCAAAGCATACAGGCTGTCATTCTCTTGCTGTCTCTTTGTCTCTGTCTCTGTCTCTGTCTCTGTCTCTGTCTCTGTCTCTCTCTCTCTCTCTCTCTCTCTCTCTCTCTCTCTCTCTCTCTCTCTGTGTGTGTGTGTGTGTGTTTGTAGAAGACATGTTATGTAAACCTCAGAGTGACCTTTCCAAGAATCTCATGCAGCTCACGACTGTTCAGGCGTTCCCCTGAATTTCTCTTAAATGCATATCCAGCTGTGTTCATTCCCTTAAGCCCCTGTGCCTGCTCAAGGTTAAACCTGCAGTCAGCTCTTTAAGTGTCCAGAGGGTAATTACCCAGATGCACCTGGGTGGGGTTTAACCCATTGCACCCCACCCTTTCCACCAGAGTCATGGGGGAGAATCATGTGTAAGAGACGCACAGTTAGTGAAAATCACACCCCATCCCTGGAGGTCATTTGATCTTGTCAAACATGCTTTTACAGAACATATGTGCTTTAGTTTTATTTTAGGGCCTGGAACAACAGATTCCATTTTGTTCACCTCTGACGCATGTGTACAAAACAGGAAACCTTCATTTGGTTGCACATGAAACTTTTTTAGTTTTGGTCAAAAGAAAAGCCACACGTTTTCCTCAAATCAAAATGAAAGCGACTTGGCTTGTTCCTTTATCGAGAACAACGGACAAGAGAGTTGTTGTAAACTCTGTTCAAGGAAGACGAGGAGGAAAGCAGAAGGACTGGCCTGGAAAGGAGAGCTCTGTGGATGCTTGTGGGCTAGCATTTGAGAGCAGAGTTGGCTAAAAGAGAGATGCACACCTGCTTAGCTCGTGACCAGCTCTCTCCGTAATTCTTCTCTCCGATACTCCTGGGTCTCATTGTGTGAGTTTCAGGTAAGACTCCTTGGGTTCTGAGTATGTGTTGCTATCACTAGCAGTACAGTACAGTGGCAGCACCCTGCATGGGACCTGGCAGTGTCCTTGGAGGAGGAGGCGCATGCACTCCAGTCACAGACTCTTGACTCCTCTACAGCCTCAGGCAGGTTGCCAATGTCTTCTGGGCCTCAGTTTCCCTTTCTGTAACAGGGCCATTGATACTCACCTTGGACAAATGAAGCCAACTATGCTAAGTCTTTGGCACATCCTTAAGTATAAGATATTCAGTGGTAACTGCTCTTTTATGACAAGCCTTGCCACAACCCAAGTATGTGACTAGAGATGTGCCATGCTGTGTAGGTGACTGGCCTTTGGTTCTCATGGGAAAATGTGAAACTTTGCGATCAGTCCCTTTGTGACCCTTACTTCTCTCTCTCTCTCTCTCTCTCTCTCTCTCTCTCTCTCTCTCTCTCTCTCTCTCTTCTTTCCTTTTTTGTTGTTTTTTGTTTTGTTTTGTTTTTTGAGACAGGATTTCTCTGTGTAGCTTTGAGCCTTTCCTGAAACTCACTCTGTAGCCCAGGCTGGCCTCAAACTCACAGAGATCCACCTGGCTCTGCCTCCCGAGTGCTGGGATTAAAGGTGTGTGCCACCACCGCCTGGTGACCCTTGGTTCTTTACCTATGGGTTGTGACCCCCACAGGGTTGTACTTCAGATATCCTGTATATCAGATATTTACATTTCAATTCATAACAGTAGCAAAATTATAGTTATGAAGTAGCAACAAAAGAATTTTATGGTTGGGGTCACCACAGTGTGAAGAACTGTATTAAAGGGTCACAGCATTGGGAAGGTTGAGAACCACTGCTCTAGGAGAAAATACTCGTGTACTCTGTGTTTAGTAGTGTGTAGTATTGCTAAGGTTCTTGTCAAGATGTTTCGAGACTTGAAACACTTCTCATTCACTGATTTTAACAAGGACCTGGGCAGGTTACAGACAGTGTGAGCGGCAGACAAGTAATTCTCATTCTTCTACCAAGGCCAGAGAAAGAAAACAGTTGAGCTGTCCCCCGGAGTTATTTCTGAATTGAAGACCCCCAAATCAGAATTTGTTCTGCTGAGTAGCTGATCCTCCCACTGTCCCTAAGTTCTTGATTGGTAATGTTCTGTAAGGCACGATAGTGCCCTGGCTTCCAGGGCAGTTTGATTGATATTGTCGTATCAGAGTACCTCTGTGAAGGCGATTAGGAGCGCTAATCTCGGCTAGATTTCCTGGGACTGTGCAGCCAAGAGTTCTCAGGTATAGAAGCCATTCTTGGGTCTTTTGCCACAAAAATTCTTATCTCTCTTACTGAAACAAGCTTCCTATGAAGGGCTGGAACACTTTTTTTTTTTTTTTTAATAAATGAGAGAAAAAAGATGAGGTCCCAGCTGGAAGCAGGACATGGAAACCCTGTCTCGTTTAAGACTGTCATCTTTTATAGGACGTTGTAGTTTTCTTGGGTAAACGGCAGTTCACCATCAGATTATATAGGTTAAATTCAAGTGTACAAATAATGTACTAAAATGTTTCATAGTCTAGTGATAACTAGTATTAATATTTTGCTGTAATAACAGCATATTTCACATTTCATATTTATTTTATATGAATGTGCATTCATCAAAATGCCCTTAATTTCCCTATACTGTTTAATAACCTATCTTCAGTAGCAAAGCATGCTAGCGATCGTGCACAGTCAGTAGCATGGGGCTCGGATTGTACCCCGACCCAGATACGTTCACCCTGCTTTCCTCTCGTGCTCCAGGCTGCTTGCTGGGGAAAGCCAGTCCTCGCTCCTGCCGCCTGATGCATTCCGTTTGCAGGAAAGGCTGCACATGGCCCGCACAGCTCCAGGTGCCGTGGAGCCCTGCAATTCCATTCTCAGGGGGACTCGCATTCTGTCCTCAAAGCCCGGGTTTCTTCCAGCAGGCCAGGTCTCAGATGAAGAGTGCGCTGCTAGGAACTGAGTTCTCCTGAGGGGCTAGCTAACACAAGCCAGATGTGCAGGAACTCAGGCCATGAAGGGTCAAGGTGAGGTAGGAGAGAGGGAAGCTCTCTGAGTCATGGTAGGCCTTGTATCAATTGTTCTATCCTGCCTCCTGTCCCTTTTCCCTCCTGCTTTCTACCTGAGCTCATCCCCCCTTGCCTGCCCTTAAAGCTCCCTCCCTCCCTCCCTCCCTCCCTCCCTCCCTCCCTCCCTCCCTCCTTCCCTCCGTTCCTCCCCTCTTTTCATCTTCTCTCTCCCTTCCTCCCCAAACTGAGCTGAGTGATAGCCACCACATATGAAGGCCAACTCAGTCACTTTTAGTTAGTGTGGCTCCCATTAATTATACCTGCAACTACATTGGAAGTAGTGTGTGGATGTTGTCTTCAGTGGTCCTTTGGTAAAGGACATCTCAAAACCCATGCCTCTTCTTAGTGCCCCCCCCAAGAAGATCTAGAAGACACAAACAAGTCATGGTAGCTGTTTTACCCTCTCTGTGACCTCCAGGCTGCAAGTAGGGGGTTGGGGGTGGACTCAGACAGAGCTCAGTCCATCTAGCCTCATCCCCCTGCTGCCTTTCAAGTGTGGGAGGTTTGAAGTCTACACACATTTTCCCAGGGCGAGGCGCTGTACACATCTGGGTCGGCTTTGTTCCCGTTTTCTTTTTTCAAGTTAATCAGCGTGAGTAACTGCTACATGAAACCGAGGAGAAAATGGAATAAATATGTTGGAAGTGCTTGAAATTGATCGGCACTTGTTGATCGTCCTCGGTCTCACTTCCTGGCCTTATTTTAAAACATTCAAAGGGTTTGAACAACCCTTAAGAGTTCTTTGGCATGCTGAAAAAAAATAGTCTTTTATCTAATGTGGAAGAACTTTGATCTACGTGCTTTCTGGTCTGAAAGTGTAGGAGAGGGAGGACAGGAGCTGGTGTTGGGGTGTGGGGTCCCCCAGAGCTGAGCAGTCTTCCAAAGATTATCTTTCCCTTTTTCTTTTTCTTTGAGGTGGTCAGTCTACTGCTATATGGACTGGACTAGTTTCAAACTTCTGGGCTCAAGTAATCCCCCTGTGGCAGCTTCCCAAGTTGGTGATACTTAGAGGGATATATCTCCTCACCTGGGAGCTCGCCTCATTAGACTATTGAGCTATTGCTAACGCAGTGCACTGAATCTAGTCTGCAGTGCCCTGGTCTCCTTTGGTTCCTTGAGGCAGAAACACTATCCTAGGCAGGTGTTCTCTGCCCTGCTGTTCCTGCTGGATCCTTCTGAGCTCTGATGGATGACAGGTGGGCGGAGGACCTCATCAGCTGGGTAGAGGACCAATAGAGAACTGCCCCAGATACCCACACAGGAAGAACTGGGGCTCAGTGATGGGTGTTTGCCCACCATGAATGAGATCTTAGGTGCTAGAGCCAAACAAAATAAACCCAATGAGCAAATACTAGAAATGCCAGCCAAAGGAGCGAGAAGATGATGTAGATACTGATACAATGCTGTTGTCAGGGAGAACTCACTGCTATCTTCACAGGAAGGGCTCCTCGGCTAACTTAGAGATGGTCAGGTCCTGTGAAGGCAAAAATGGTGCAGGAAGGCCGTGCGTAGGGTTTCCTGGAGATAATCACGTGAGGGAGGCCGAGGGCTAGAATTTTGGACTGAGAATTCTGAGCTGCTTCTCGAAATGTGGCCTTGGAATCCTATCCCTTCAACTCAGATGTGTGAACACTAGCCCCACCCTGGGACAGTCTCCTGGCCTTGCTTCCTACTGGCTGCTTGTATCTTCGATTTCGTCCTTCCTCTGGGTGGCCAAGAGAGGACTGTGACTCTCAGGGTACCTGGCACAGTGTAATCTGTGGAGGACTGTCAAGAACAGGTGTGGAAGCAGACTTGCTGGCTTGTCATTCAGAAGATGGGGACCTTCATTCAGGGTGGTCTATGTTCCACCACATCTCCCTTACTTAACTCTAGACTAGATGTTTCTAGATTTTTGTGTAAGAGGGAAGGAAGACTCCCAGGGATCCAAGGGGTAGCTTGTTCCTTATGTGTACTGGTGACTTCAGGAGATCTTCAGGGAAAGAAGTCACCGGAGAGCATGTTGATCCCCACTTTATCATGATGCTTCCAAGCTTGTGAACTCCATTTTTAACCCAGGAAGCTTGTAGCATAAACTCTAGATTGATGAGGCCTGGGTTTGAACCTACCCTTCTTGCATTCACAGGCCTCATTTTTCTATCTGTAAAACAGAGATAACAGCTGCTGTCTCTAAGGCTAGTTTTTGTGGGCTCTGGGTATACAGTGATACCATACCTACTATAAAATCACTAATACTGAATGAATTGAAAGTTTAAGTATATAAGGGTTATACTGAGAGAAATGGAGAAGACACCCAGGCCATGAGAATGAGATTAGGTTTTCTTGTGTTCATTCAACATACATTTCTTTAAACAAACAAACCCCAATTTTTTATTTTATGTGTATGTATCTGAGTGTATGTCTGTCTCTTACATGGGTGTAAGAACTCACAAAGGTCAGAAGCATCAGATCTCCTGGAATTGGAGTTACACAAGGTTGTGAGCTGCCTGCCATATGGGTGTTGGGAACTGAACTCAGGTCCTCTGTAAGCATGAGAAGCATCCTTAGCTGCTGAGCCCTCTCTTTACACCCTCAGCCAAGATTTCTTGAGAACCCAGTGTGTGGGATGTGTATTGGTGCTGTGGGGGTGATGAGGACCAGGACACAGTCTTGACATCCACCCCAGGAGTTCTTAGTCTCTGGTGACGGACAAAGTTCATCTTAATTCAAAGAGAAGATGGACCTAAAAGGCAGGGTTTACAGAGTGCCTTGGGGCCCAGAGATCTACCGGCATATGGGAGAAAGGCAGCCCTGATCTGACCTAGACTTGGATGAGAAGCAGTTTGCCGAGAGGAGTTAGCAGTTTGGAAAGGATGGATGACACTCACAATGTAAAGAGATGTGAAGGCAATGGCCTGGTGCTGGCCTAGGTAGGGGTGAAGCAGGCCTGGGGAGGCAGCAGCTGGACCGTAAACAGCTGAAATATATAGTTGGACAGGCTCTTTTCAGTCACAGGGAGGCTGGGAGCTCCTTAAGGGTTAATGAGGAGTTCATTAACTTAAGGGTTAATACACTCTCATCCCATACTTGGGGCCCTTCGATCTGTCCTTCAGCTGCTCTGCTGTCAGTCCTGGGAGGCAGGATATCCTTCATCATGATTGGGATTAACCAAACAAATTAACCTTGGTGTAAGGGAGAATCCCTTTGGATAAGAAATAGGTAGATTCCTCTGTGTCCCGTAGTGACAGTCAGCTTTGCTGGGCTCTACTTGGCTGGGTCATTTTGTTTTTCTACCCCACTCCAAAAACTGTTGCATTTCTTTAAAAAAAAAAAAAAAGAAGAAGAAGAAGTGGAAGGAAAAAAAAACCCTCCCTGCATCTTCGGGAATGCGGTGTGGTTTTATTTCTGGGAAGGAGTGAAGCAAACTGAGCTGCTCAGGTTTTCTCTTGCTTGATAGAGGACAGAGTGTATAAGCGCAGTTGCGAAACTCTCTCTCCAAACGAATCTTAAAGGAAAAGCGGCCTGAGCATAGACGATGCAACTTGCCTGCTGCCTTGCCAACTCTTCCTCTGGTCTTCGCATGCTTTTCCAAGGAGGCGGTACACGGCCAGCATTTTAAGCAAGGGTTCCAAGTGTAAGCCCCGTCCGTCCTCAACCTCAGCGACAAAGACAGTCCCGAAAGGAGGGGGACGACTTGGAGGGGTAGATGTGCATCTGGGAGTGAATGGCCTGTCTCTTGGCACTGCCTTTCCCCGTGGTGGTGACAGGTCTTGTTGATTCAATGCGTTCATTGAGCAACTACTCAGCCACCAGCTACGGGCTCCCCCGGGGTGGCTTATTTTGGACTGTGACTCTGTGTTTGGCCTGCTGCCTCCGAGCTTCTTAGCTGGGCTCACGCTGGTCGCGGCACTTGGCCATTCTGTCATCACCTCTCTTCCTGTGAGGCTGATCTGGAGCCCTCCATAAACTATCTGTCCCAGCTGTTTGGAGAGGAGCAAGGGAAGATGCTCATAGAAGCTAAGGTGGATGGAAGGCTTTGCTGGTTCTGGCTGACACTTTTGAATGGCTCTTCGTGGTATGCGAGTACTCTGTTGTCTGCCATCCAGGGCATTGTCCTAGCACTCCATTGCCCATGAGTGCCAGCTTTGCCTGGAGTCTCTGCTAGCCATGCAGACACAGGTACAGGGGGAAGGCTTGTCAAACTTCTGGGAATAAACACTGTGCCAGTGTCGGGAGCTGTAGATTCGGTGGCAAAAGCCCTGGCCATGTTCTGAAGTGCTGTTAGTGTTTTCAAACAGGTGTTCTGAGACTGGGCATGATGGTACACCATGAAATCTGTAATCCCAGCATGTGGGATGTGGAGGAATACCAGGAGTTCAAGGCCAGCCTAGGCCAGATAGCCAGACTCTATGTAAAATAATTAGAAGTGTTTGGTAGCCTGTAATGTATACATGCACACACATCAGCAGGCGCAAATAAGTAGAACCTTAAAAATGTAGAAATAGGAATAACAATAGGTGACGAGGAAGGGTGGTGTCCACACATGGGACATGAAAGAAAAAAGGAGACTTGAGAGAGGCTGCCAGGATAGATCAGGGTGGCAGAGGATGAGGACATGAGTAGGAAGAAGACTAGCTAAAATAGTCTTTATTTGGAAATATCATATTGATATCTAACTCATTATATTCTAATTAAACTTTTAAAATTATATAAAAAAGTATTTTGATATATGGTTAAAATGATCAGACTTTAGTAACTCTTCTTTCCTTTTCAGTACAGCTAAGTAACCAGAACCCTGAAATAAACTTGAGGATGGTAAGACCCAGAGGGGAAACTGTTTTATTAACAAGGACTTTTCAGTTGAGACAAATGATGAGCGAGGTTTCAGGGCTAGCCACACAAGTGTGAGGACTCCAACTCCAAGAGTGTTGAGGTGATTTTGCTGGTGTGTTGTGTGGCTTGAGCTCCTGGGATGAGATGTTGTCAAGAGGGGAGAGAAAGCAGTATGTCCATGACTGGGTGCTGAGTTCAAACTTAGCACTCTAAAGTCAGAGTGAGGGAAGAGAGGGAGGGGGAGAAAGGAGAGCGGAGAGAGAGAGGGAGAGAAGCTGAGAACTCTGAAATCTCTTTGTAGATAGTTCAAGTTCCTTTGCATGACTCTTAAGGCTTTTTAAAGTACAGTCAACTTATTTTTTTTCTAGATTGTTCCATTGCCCTGGCCAAGTACCAAATGTGTTGTTCACACAGGACCTTCAAAACCTTCTTCTCTGCTTGGCAAAGGGCAATTCCTCCCAACATGGTCAGTTTAGAAATGATTGATAAAACCAATCTTTAGGAGAAAAGTTGGCTGAAATCTGCCCCGTTCCTGCACTCTTGCTCCTCATCTGCTCTAGGTGGAGTTGATCTCTTTCCAGGGTGGCTTCTGTGCAGCACGTTTGACGAGGACTTGTGGGGATGGGGAACCCAGCTGGGTGGAGGGTGCTAAGCGTCACAGGGGGACAGTGTCTTCAGAGTAAGTTGTTCCCAGTAGAGAACTAGACCAAAATAGTTTCCCCTCCTTTACTAGATACAATGGGTATGGCTCTTTCATCTGGTCCCCATGTGGACATCTTTCTTTTAAAACAATGTAGAGGAAATAGAGTGTCTGAGGGTTGAGTGGTCTGCCCAAGTCCACATTAAACGGACAAGTGACAAAGTCAGAATTTAAATCCCACTCTGGTTCTGACACCACATTTCTGAGCCACAGGCCATATGGCTGGGAGCAGAGATGTAGTTCCTGCTACACAACATCCACTCGGGGGCAGAATCAAGGGCATCACTGTAGTTGATGTACAGTGTGGAATGGATGGCACAGGGTAAGGGGGTGGGATATGTGTGAAGGGTGTTTCATTACTGGCATGTGGTACTCACAGAACTGAAGATGCTCAATACCTTGTAATGTGCTAGTCAGTGGGTCGGTCATACCCAGGGAAGGATTTTGCCTTAACAGTATTGCCTGTTAGAAAACAGTATGGGACCTTTTTCTATGAGAATATGTCTTTCTGGGAAGCTAATTTTGTTCTGGGCATCTGTCCTCCGGGGGACATTCTAGAATGGTTGAGTTGTTTGTTCATTTTTAATAATTTATTTATCTGTATTTTATGTACATCAGTGTTTTGGCTGCGTGTCTGTCTGTGTGAGAGTGTCAGATCCTTTGGAATAGGAGTTATAGACTGTTGTGAGCTGCCATGTGGGCGCTGGGAACTGAACCCAGATTATTTGGAAGAGCAGCCAGTGCTCTTAACCACTGAGCCATCTCTCCAGGACAGTTGAGTTGTTTTTATCTCCAGTTCATTTCTAACCTTCAGAACCTGCCCTTTATTCTGCTGCCAAGGCTTACAACTGAGAAGCACCCCCCCCCCACACACCTAGTTTTTCTTCCCCTGATTGCAGAGATGTTCAAGGGAGAGGTCCTCAGAACCTCGCTTTCGGAAGGAACAATAGCTTCAACCTGATCCCTGTGATCCGGCCACTGTTGTGGTGAGAAGGGGAGAAGAAGAGCGTTTGTGGGGCCCTGACACTTTTGTGGGTGCAGAACCAGCTGGTATATACTTAAAAAAGGTTTGAAAGGGGTAGGAGGAGGGGACGTGTAGGGATTGAGAGAAAGTAAAGTCATGTAGTAATTGGAGAGAGGAGACGGCAAACCCCCAGTGAAGCCAGGAAGAAAAGACCCAGTGCTTCACAAACGCAGGACGGAAGGGGTTTCATGTTTAATGTAAATACACCTGCCATTTGTTCTCCAGAGCGCCAGGTCCAGACTTTGAGATAAAATAGTGTTTTGAACATTGTGCCAGTGGAATTTGCCTTTCTGCGCCCGGGAACTGCTGTTCACTTTGTTCCCAGCAGAACCTAGAGAAAGGAGAAGCACCTTGACTGATTTCAGAGGTCTCACCGCAGCCAGCTCTGCACCCGCCCGGTCTCAGCATGGCACCCTCAGCACACAGGCACCCTCGTGACCCATCCTGATCATTTCATTCTGCTGCTTCCGTGCTCGCCACTGCATGAGAGACGTTTCTCTTACAAAAGCCCCTGCTGATTTTTGCCTCAATCTCATCAATCTAGCCGATGCTCAGCTCCAGCCACTGGGTCTGATTTCAGCCCCGGACTGTCTGTCAGTGCGCTGGCCACCTCAGAGCCTGTGCTGGTCCCATGCCTGCAGGCCTTCTCCTGTCCCTTCAGCACATAATTAATAGTCTACATTATTTCTTTAGGGTGTGTTCCCTGAATCTAGCCCATCAGCAAGAGATATTAAGCCCCTCCTATACTGTTCTTGGTGCCCAGTGTCCTCCCTTTGTGGCTCTTGACCCTGATTATAGCTATGAATTTGTATGCTTACTTGATTGATTTCTCCATCTTCTACTAGGCTGTAGGTTCGTTGGGGCTAAGCTGGCGTTGTGGCGCTCTGGTATTGGCACGAACCTGACACTTGGAAGGTACCACCAGTGTTTGCTCAGAAGAGCTGAAGGATGTATTTCAAGTAAAAAGCCTAAGCAAATAGGAAGAAAAGCAACACTACCTTAGAAT
This sequence comes from Peromyscus leucopus, assembly GCF_004664715.2. Classification (NCBI taxonomy): domain Eukaryota; kingdom Metazoa; phylum Chordata; class Mammalia; order Rodentia; family Cricetidae; genus Peromyscus; species Peromyscus leucopus. Next base: position 103,243,874 of record NC_051064.1, read on the forward strand.
TCTACAGCTAGAGAAACTCCACTTTTGATGTTTTTTTTTAGTGTATGCTTTTTCATTTTTGTTCATTCTATAAAAATAACATGGCTTTTCATTTAATGATATTGTAAACAGGATTAAATTTCCACCAATTGTACTTAACTTCCTATCATCTTTTTAAACCAATCCTTTTTTTTTATGAAATGCTTCAACATGATCATGTGATATGTTATTTCATGGAAATTGATGCAGAAATAACACCATGTCAACTTAGCCAATCAACATCTTACCTTTCCCCAAATGCTACAAAATCAAGATTGACTGTGCAGGCCAATGGAACCACGTGGCAAAGGATCTGTAGACCTCTGGGGAGAGCTCTGGCCACAGGAAGTGGCTGTGGCTGGCAGTGGGGAATGGGGTGGCCTGTTAAAGTTGCTACCTGCTCCTGATAGAAGCAGGCATCTTCTGTGGATTGCCATCGTGGCACAGTGAAATGGGCAAGAAAAATGGTTGCCCTTCTAGATAATCTAGAGGATTATCTAGAACCCTCTTGGGCTTGTTACAGGATACTGATGGAGAGTGTTTCTCTCCTTACTTGGTGCTGAGGCAGTAAGGAGGAGCCAACCTGGAACCCACAGTTGCTGCAGAAGAGGGAGTCATCAGTCAAGCAAGTACACAAATTCATAGTTATAGCCTTTAGTAGACAGCACAACACAGGGACCCTGTGATGCAGATCCCCACAGTACCTTCTGTTGGACTGACCAGGAGTGACTTGGGTATGTGTGACTTGGTTTACCACAAAGACACTGAAGAAGGGCTAAGAGGGGTAGCCACAAGGGGGCACTAAACCAGAGCTAGGGATACCAAGTAGGGGTGATTCTTTGTCACCTTTTCGTGCTGTCTGCTGAAGAAAGGTCCAGATGATGGCCGGCTGCTTGTATTCCGCCACCATACACTGTGTGCTTACTGTACTCGGGACGCCTTATGCTGTAGAATCTTGGAGCAAGGAGACCGTTACCACTTTTATCCCTGATTTTTACACTAAGCCCTTGAGACACGACGAAGGTGGAAAACAGAATTTGAACGCAGGTCTGTGCGAGCCCAAATCCTGTGCTTTCTTAACTGCGATTGATGAGGAATCTCAGTAGGTTCTTAAGAACGAATGCTCTCCTCTCCAGAGCGTTTGTGACCCAACAGTACGAGCAGAAACAAGGGGAGCTCTGTGTTCCCACTTGGGGAAAGTTAATATTTCACTGCTCTCGAGAATTTAGGAGCTTGGTAAAAACTCACTATTAAACAGGGATTTTCTTGAATTCCTTTTGTTTAAAGATTTTCTTGTGAAACACTCTATGTACTGTGCCTCCCTCTGAGACGTCAGTGGTGCCAGACCGTTAGGGAGTTTGTGTAAATAGAGAGACGGCCAAATGCTGCCCACACAAGTCGTGAGGCATGAGGCTGAGTGTGTGAAAGAGTTTCACAGGCAGCCAGGGCTCGGGGAGTGTCCTGGGACCTCACCTGCTTCCCCAGATCTGTGCACAGGGCTGTTCAGGTCAAAGGAGAAAGAGCCAAAAACGTCTCTAACTGTTCACTGGAAAAAGAGAAGTTTGATAAGGAACTACAACCATTTAGGCTTGAAAGGTCAATATTAATGATTGTTAATGTATATCTGGATGTCTTTTTTTTTTTTTAAACTGACATTTCTTACAAAAAACAGGAATATCTAGAGAGTAAATAACGGGACAAGAATGCTTTGAACCATCTTTGAAATGATGGTTCAGTGCCTGGGGTCAACGTGTAGAGCTGGTTTTCTTCATGCATTAAAAAAAAATTAAAAACCTATTTTTGTATTTAACATTGTTTTGGGAAAGGCTGCATTATGTTGACACATTGAGAAAAAAAAATCCGTTTTGTTTTTCTGCAGCTAATAGGAGCTTAGCATTGTGACTAAGGAGCAAAGAAAGCCGGTGTGGGTGAATGCCCTCTTTCTTTAGCTACAGAATTTAATAGCTGCCACTGAGAGCATTTTCTATTAATCAACAAAGAAAGAAAGAAAGAAATTTATTTTGTCCTTGACATTTATGCCAAAAACCAGCCTAGAGAGTATGTTTTATAGCCAGTGCTGGATTGCCCTAAAGGTAGTATTTTCCTATGTACAGTATTCACTGAATAGATTCATTACGTTAGATAAGCAATCTATTAGGTGCTCTTTTCAGCATTTTCCCAAAGATGAAGTTGCCTAGAGATGGAGGAGTATCGAAGGTAAGCACATTTGTGCTCCCTGACTCTGTGACCTTGAGTGACCAGTACTGAGTCTGTTTCTTGATCCAACAGCGATCTCCCGTGCCCGCGTGATCATGCTGTCACAATGGCTAATGTATCTAAACATTTAACATAGCCCTGGACAATTATGAAGTAGTTACTAAGTATTTGTGATACATAAATGATATAATAACTTACAACTCGCCCCAGAGAATGCTTTCTTTATGATCTGGGGATCATAGGAATGCACAGAAAATGAGATGATTCGATCATCTAGAACAACCACTAAATGTGAGTTTAGCAGAGGCAAAATAGGATATGGCTTAAGATGCTGCAAGCTGAGGTTGTTAGAGAGGCGTTCCTATTTTATTAAATGTGACAGGAAAACTGTGGCCTCTTACCTTTATCTTTTTGTAAAAATCAGTACATGCTACACAATGTCAAGCACTCTGGAAGCTCTCAAAGAAATTCACGATCTAGGCCCTGACCTGATGGAATTTTAGTGTGTTTGCAAGACGAAATAGACAAGAATTAAGTATTAAAATAATAGCCACTAAATAAGGGGAGCAGGAGGAAGAGCTGGCAGATCCCAGGTTGCAGCATTGGCAGTTGGGAGGGTCTATGGGCCCCATGACAGAGCACTGGAAAGCCTCCTGCTGGCCTGGGACAAGGCAAGAAGGAAGCTGGCTTTGATGGGAACGAACAAGGCAAAGGGGAGAAGTGGTTGGCAAGAGCAGCTCATTAACATCCAAGGCTCCCTTTGAACCTAAAGTGTCTGTCTGTCTGTCTGGACTGATCAAGCTTGTCCATCATGCCCTGGTCCACCACCATGATTCATTACCCTGCCTCTCTTATCATCGTATCACCAGTAAGACAAGAGACAGGCACAGATAGGAGGAAGTACTTTGCTTCTTGCTACTATGCCAAACATAGTTTACATACCACCACTGATGACCTGTCAGCCCACCTCTCCTGGACACTTAATCATTTCCCTGGAATCCACTGCAATAATTTCCCTATGCATTACTATATGCTTCAGAGTGTCTGTTCTTCCTTCCTTCCTTCCACCAACGGACATTCTCACGGAGTTCCAAGGTGGCCCAGGCTGCACATTCTCTCTCAAAGCCCAAGTCCTCTGGCGTGAATGCAGCTCCTCCATGCCCTGTCAATGGGTGCTTAGCATAAGGCCGGGTGTTTGCTGTATGTCTGGCACTATTCTATGTTTTTTCCACGTATAAATTCAGTTACTTCTCCAGAGGAAAGAAACAGTAGGAACAAGGGCAGACCTTATGAGTGTACCAACTTATTAGATAATTCATCTTCAGTTCCTCTTACAAATATTTATTGAGGACTATTTTATGCCAGGCACCAGGACTCAGTCCTGGCAGAATTCCTGAGTAGACAATCAAAGATTGAAGTAATTCAGTAATCATAACCAAGCTGCCAGGATGGATATTTTATCAGCGTCCAACATTCTGAATTGACTATTCAACATACTTTGTGTCCATGAGAGCCGTACTGTATTCAACTTTAACATGCATGAGGATCTCTTGGGAATCATGGAAAAATGCATATTCTGAGTTGGCAGTTCTGTGGTAGAGCTGGGGAGTCTGGGTTTTTAACATGTCTGCTGGGGATGGTGATGCTGTCTACCCACGTGAGCGTTTGGAGTATCCAGGTGCAGGAGAACTGGCTGAGGCAAAGGCAACCTGGAGGCAACGGCGGAAGAGATGGTTCCTTACACACCACAGAGGCAGCAGGCCTCCGCTTAGCACGGTCCTCGCAGTCACCCTCACCATCACGTGCATTTGGCAACTGGCTCCCAGTGGCACTCCCAGCATGCCTTAAAGGAGCAGTGCCAGCTGTCCTCTTTAGAACGTGATTTAGAAGGTATGGCAGAGACAAGTGGTGGACCAGAGGCCAGGGCTCATTTGTTGACTGTGAGCTTAGGGAAGTCATGGGGGCTTTCTGTGTCTGGGTTTCCCCCACCAGTAAGACAAGACTGGTGGAACTCTGTCTCTTGTGGTGGTAGCAGATGAGGGTGGTGTGCAGAGGCTCTGCGGAAAACCAAAGGCGAACTACAAAGGAAGCTGCTGCGAGGAGAGGGCGCTGAGTTCTTGTGAGCTGAGTTATTCTTGTATGTCTTCCCGAAGGGGAGTGTGATCACAGCCTATTCTGTATTCCTGGGATGGGAAGACTTTCTAGGGAAGCTAGCTGTAGACCCTTCTAGAACAAGTCAGCTCAGCTCCAGATTCCCCCAGCCGCTGTTTGATAGCTGGACAACAATGATGGCTGTTCCCTCTCTGCTGAACCTGTTACGAATGAGGGGTGACCCAGCTGGGGCTGAGGCTCAGTGGCAAAGCATTTGGGATGCCCTGGGTTTAAACACCAACACTTCAGTAATGATAATAATTTGTTGTTATTATAGAAATCTGTTGAAAAGGCTAAGTAGAGAGGGGGTAATACCTATTGAGCATTTTGTGCAAGGTATTTTATGCAATCGTCATAACACTCTCAGGAGGAAGACATTGTTCTTGTTTTATAAATGATGCATCTAAAGCTCAGGCAGGTTCACCTGCCCAGATTTTCATTCTGTTTCTCTTAACAGAAGGAAAGCCCTTTCAACTTCACAGCTCCTGAATTGCGCTTGCTTCATTCACTCTTGTAGATCTGTGAAGTTAGTAGCCTCGGGTACATGGTTAGCAGCTCATGGTGTACATGTTATTCTAGGGCCAGATACCAGTTTAGGATAAAGCCCAGAGTTTCTTGATGATACCTATCTCTTTGCAAGAGAAGAAAGTGCTTCCAACGTCTTTGAATTTTGCATGTGCAGACTTTCATAAAGAGCTCTACAGCTCGACTTCCCTAGGATAAGAGAAGACCTGCAGGCCGGAGACCTAGGTTTTTTTCATTCTTAGTGTTGATGGGAATGGTAAGGAGGGGCTTTTGTTAACTAATTTCATGGGCTCAGCAGTATGGGAAGCCCTTTGCACAGAACATCCAGGCAATCCTCACAGCCCTTGAGTCTCTGGTTTTATTGCCTGCATTTCAGATTAGAGGAAGCTGGATTCTTAGAGAGCATAGGTCCGGAACCTCCCAACGGGCCAGATGGACTTTGGTTTTGTTCTCCTATCCCTGCCACTTACATTTGCTCCTATGGAGTCCCACAGCCAGTAGACTGACCACTTTGATGGCCATCTGGTCCTAGAAATTAGCAGCAGCCTGCAGAGGAAAAGAACTACTCAAACTAATAACAATAATAATGAAAGTGATTGCCAACTTCCTCTGCTGTGTGGAAGGCTTCCTTGGCCAAGACCTGTCACATCTCATCATGTCACAGGGTATGTGAGATCACGGGGCTCAAAAAACCCTGGGCAACTGATGGGATAACACAGATTGGACATGACACCTGCCCTTCGGAATCCCAGCATGCCACAACAGCCTCACTTTGCTCAGAGCACATTTAATTTATAGGCAGTGCTGAGATCCCCCAAAGTCTCACTGTGACATCTAGAAAATATCACAACCCTACTAGCTTGGATGAGTTAAATGCTGGTATGGCAGTGCCCCGTCTCAGGGCTGTGGGGTAATCAAACCAATGCTGCCAGATCCACAGTCACAGAGTTCTGGGGTGTTCAGTCTAAGCCATCCTCCTGCGTCCCTTTCCTACTGTCGCTTCTTACAGTTTATCAACAAGTTCTGTCACTTTGCCTTGAAATTTCCCTTCGACCCACTGCTCACTGTCCAAGCCAGGCTTCTCTCACGCCTCCATGATTGAAGTGGCTTGTTGCTGTCCTCCTGCTAGGCAGCCTCTGTGGTGAGATCCTTCATTCCCTCCCCTCACATTCTCCTGGGGATTTCCTCTGCACTTCGGGTCTATCTATAGCTCTTCCCTTATAAGTCATTGCTGATCTGGTCTCTGTCCACTTCCCTGCCTTCACAGACGCCTCTTGTGCTCTGGGTCATGGAGCACCAACCATAGTGACCTTCTTTCTATTCCTTGATTCACCGAAGCCACCGGCCCAAGGACCTTTCTTTGCTTCTGACAGTCAGATCATCACACGGCTGGAAATACCTCGTCATTTATGGAGGTCCCCATCTTCTCCATGGGAAGTCACCACATAACCTTCTAACACATTATCCTATTTTAATTTTTTCACTTAAAATTCTTTCATACAATATATTTTGATCATGTTTTCCCCTCTTTCAACTCTTCTCAGATCCTTCCCATTCCTGCCCACCTGACTTTATGTTCTTTCTCTTGCTCAGATTTTCATTTTTATGTTTTTAAATTTTCTTTCTGCATTCATCAATGCCTGATTTTCATGTTTGTTTGTTTATAGCTCATGTCTTTGCACTAGAAAATCAAGTTGATGACTCTGGTCATGGTACCTCTGTTGCCTAGCAAAGTGCATACATGAAGCACTCAGTGGACGTGGATTGAATAACAGAATGAATGCTCTCGTGACCATAAGTTATTTTAAAGTAAAAAGAAGTATGTACAAGTGTCTTAGAGCCACCATGGCCAAGGCAGCTTATCAAAGGAAACATTTAATCAAGGACTTGCTTAGAATTTTAGAGGGTTAGTCCAGATCGTCATGGTGGGAAGCTTGGTGGCAGACAGGCATGGTGGTGGAGCAGGAGACACAGAGAGAGTGAGATTGGGCCTGATGTGGGCTTTTGAGACTTTAAGGCCCACCCCCAGTGACACTCCTTTTCAACAAGGCCATACTTCCTAATCCTTCCTGATCAGTCTACTAACAAGGAACCAAACCTTGAAATTTATGAGCCTTCGGGGCCATTCTCATTCACACAGCACAAGAGATGACTTTCAACGTGTATCTTTCCCCTAAGCCTTGAGAATCTCTGTTCATGGGTAGGCCTAGCAAGAAGAGGCGGGTGGACGAATGAGCCTTTGTTCGGAGTGATAGGGTGTGATGAAGGGCTGGCTCCTTGAGCTCACTGTTCCCAAAGACTTTATTCAATTATTGAAGAGGAGCCTACTCTGTGCTGTTCTGTGTGCTGAACTCAGAGCCCACAACTAACCATAGGAGGTGCAGGCTCTACTTGGAGCTGTAGTTGGACAAGGAAGACTGGCATGGAGCACACGAAATTTGAAGTAGAACAAGCAAATACCTTTAACAAGGAGAACCATGCAGATGTTTAGCTGCAGGGTCATTTGGAGCATTGGTGTTTACCTCCTAGTCTAATGGTTTAGATGTAGTTAGAGTATGTCCCCAAAGGCTTGTATGCTGGAAGCTGGTCCTCTGTGTGGTGGTGCTGACAACTGATGGGAACTTTTAAGAGGCAGAGCTTATGAGAAGATAAAATTGCGGTGTGGATGGACATGTGTGCGTGTTTATCCTTGGAAGGGATTAATGTAGTTATTTCAGGACCCTTGTTAGGGCCCACAATAGTTGGTTGTTATTTAAAGCAACAACACAAAATCAGTACACTTAGCTCCTGAGTGTTTCTGGCTTCCTATATCACCACACAACCTCTATTTCATAAACTCCTACTTTATAATGTTTTCTGCTGTGGAGTCCTCCATCAGAGGCTGAATTGATAGAGATACCTAAACTTGAACTCAATTAACCTTCAGTTCCCAAACTGTAGATTCAGCTGACCTCTTTTCTTTATAGAATACCTCACCTTAAATATCTTCTTATTGTAACAGAAATTGGAGTAACAATATGATGGGTGACATTTAAACAAAATCTGATGGATCCCTGACTACACACATTTCCTCATGGGTTTCTTAAAATTGACTCGAGAAGGGTACACATCTGTATAGCATGGATCAGAAAAGGGTATAGATTATTTGGGTATTCTGCTACCAGAAGACACCCTTTCCTCTTTCCTTAAGTTTGTGTGTACCAATGGATTAGAAAGCCATTGCTCAGTGCAGAAAAGGCTATTTTTCACATTCACACCACTGGTCCTGGGGGAGGGGGGTGAGGCCCACTTCTCTATGACTTCCCAGCCCATACTCTTATAGACAACTTAGGTGTCCCTAATCTGTAATCTTGAGGAATTTATAGTTAGGACATTCTGTCCTGTGGCTTTTATTGCCTCAGTCATGTGTCCTTTCATAGTTTTGAAGTGTTAAAAAGTTGGCTGATGCCTTTTCCAGCCCGAACAAAAATGTTGCAATATCTGTAGTTCTTTGAAATCTGGCAAATGAGAAACTGAAATGCAGTTGGCACCCTTCTGCCAGCTGGCCTGATGATGTGCCACTCTGAAGTCGAGAGAGTGGTTTTGAACCTCGAGGTCACCTCTAAGTACCTACATCCCTGCCCTAATACCGTCGGAACTCTTTGTAAAATGGCCAATGCAGCTTTATAGAGGGGTTGGGGAAATGTTCATGAAAATGATCTGAGAGTACTTGGCGATCACAAGCTTTGTGAAACTCCTAGGTAGAAATAATTACTGATTTTGGAGGATGGATTTACTTAGGAAAACTCCAGCTGCGATGAGGGTGGGCCCTTTTCCTGTTGCTCCTGGCGTGGTCTCTTCAAGTCACATTTGCAGCAGTCTGGGTGGTTTGTCTGCTTAGAGCCATCCAGAAAAGCTGGTGGGAAAAGCCAAGAGGCCATTGGCACTTAGCTTCTGGGGTTGGCACCAGTCATGGTGAGAGACATTGCTTTTATTAGCAACTGAGTCATTTTATAGCAGGCGTGCCGTCTATGCAGACACAAGATGTGAATGTGGTTCTTTGGGTGTGTGGAGTGAGTGGCTGTACCTGCATCAACAGTGGTCCCACGGTGTAGACACAGCACACCTTTCACGAATGTGGTGCTAGGCTTTTATACTTCTTCTAGAGAGACCTATTGGCAGTACTGTGGTCTCATGGTGTAGTGTTTGAATTCTACGATAACCTTGTGATCTTATGGCTAACGTCCTTGTTCTCATCTTCAAAATAGAAATCTTAATGGTGTTGGGGGAGAGGGAAGAAGACTGTCCTTTTACCCTCTGAAGGTTTGTGGAACCAACTAACAGCACATTAACTGAAGGGAAGATACATAGATTTATTACAGGCACGCAGCAATACATGAAAGAAAAGTGAGTGCCTCGGACCCAGTGAGATTTAGAAGCTGATATGCTCTCTTCACAGGGAGAGGGGAAAGTAAATGGTTTAGGGGACAGATGAATGGGCCCTCAGAAGAAGAGATGACAGCTTGTGACAAAGTCTGTCTGGGCCTGGGGACAATCCCCAGTCTCTGTAGGAAGTCAGGCAAATAAGGGGAGCATAGAGAAGTCGCTGCCTGCATCTCTTAGTCCCTAAGTGCCCTCAGCATATTTTGGGGTGTCGTTTCCTCAACTCCTCCAGCATCTACCTCACTGGGCTCTTTTAAGGAGCACCCGTTTAATATGGATAAGCTCTCAGGATGGTGCTGGACACTCAGTGTGCACTTGTGACCAGCTCCTTCTGTTGTCGCTGGCCTGCAGCTGGACCTCAGCTTCTACACCTCACCTCAGACTCAGAGACCTTTAAAGAATTCCTTGGGGTAAACCTCATTTGAGCCCCAAATCTGCATCCTGCCGTGGACTGTCCCTTACTAAATTCCAACAAGGAAAGGTCACGGTGCGCCCTCAGATTGACCCCTGTCAGAGGTCAGGCTCATAAAAGTCAGAGGGAGGGGTTTGGAAATTTGGCACAGCTGGGGCATCCCAGATAAAAGGGTTGATTTTAAAGACTGTTACAGTTTATAACAGCAGAGGCATGAATAGGTAGATGATACTTCCTGTCTCAGAGATGGGGGCGGGACTTTTTCTTTTTCTAGACTTCCCCTGCCCTGGTATCTTGGCTCTTTCTCTTTGTTTAGGGGGATACTTACTTCCTTTGTCTGTCTATAAGCACCAAGCCTTGGACATCTATATTCTTGGATAACTGAGATTGGTGAGACAAAGTCACAGGTGCTGCCCTTGGGAAATAAAGCAAATTGAGCAATAGATGTGCATGTGTGAGCAAGTTGTCCCAGGCCAGCTCCCATCCATCCTCAAAACGCACTTCAACTCCCAGCTCCTCCAGGAAGCCTGTCTGGACTTTCTGCCTGCTGAGTTCGTGAAGTGAGGCTGGTTACACAGGAAACTGTGAGCTTCTGTGGGGGGGCATAGACCATGGACTCAACCAAGGGTATATTACAGAATTCTCTTCTATGTCTGTACCTCCCAGTACTTGGGTACATAGTACATGCTTGTTGATTGAACTGGCAAATGAAAGGAAATGTGAAAGGAACATCAAACACCGAGTGCCTCTTGGAAAGCAGTTGTGATGCCCGTATGCTGGAGTGGTAGCTCACTTTCCAGGGCTTTGTTGTTCGGTGTGCTTTCTCTCTTTCAGCAGCTCATTTGGTCCTCCTGTCTAGGATCTTGGAACTGACACTGGAGTTCTAACCTAGAGGTCTAGCTCAGGACTCAGGACCATGACAACTGTGCTGTCACTACAGGGAGTGTTTAGACAGAGCTATAGGCTTTTGCTAGGACGTTGTCTTTGGTCCTTTAGAGGCAGAGGTTCCAGTATTATTATTATTTTTTGGCTTTTTGGTAAGCTAACCAAAATCTTTATCCATTTACCTGTTATCATATCCTTTTTTTCTAGGCTCAAGATATACATCTTCCCAGTGACAGCTCATGGGCCAATGAAAGCAAGGAATAGAGAGATTCTTTCCAAGTATAAGTACTTCTTAGCCTGAAGGTCTACAAAGCCTTTGCAAAGCTCTTTGTAAATGCACTCTCTTGGAAGCCCGTTCTTGCTGTCTTTGAGTCTATTGACATGTATACAACATTTAGGCTGAGGCTATGCAATAGTTTCCTGTCACAGTTGGCCAGGCTGCTAGCTGCATCCAGTGATGGACACCCTGTTTTGGGAACATAGAGCCTTACAGCATTTTGAACACAGGTATGATGCTAAAAGCTTCATTCATGCCAGTATGGAGATGCCTTAGAGTGTTGTAAGCCAATCACTTCGTGGGTATTACTAATTTAACCTATGAAATGCTATCTTACAATGTGTATATGTGCATGTATTTTGTGTGTGTTTATGTGGATGTGGATGTGCATGGAGGCCGGAGACTAGCATCAGTATCTTCCTCAATTGCCCGTCACCTTTGTTTTTGGGTCAGGGTCTCTCACTGAAACTGGAATTCATCAGTTTGTCTAGACTGGCAGTGGAGCAAGTCCTAGGGGTCTTCTTTCTGTTTTCCCCTAGTTGTGGGGTTAGACACTCAAGCTGCTACATCTGCTCTTTTATTTGGGGCTGGAAACCAGCTCTTATGTCTTCATGTTCTTGTGGCAAGTGCTTTATCAACTAAGCAATCTTCAGATCCCCCCAAAACTTCTTTTTAATATCCCTTATCAACTTATGCTCATTAATGACTCCTTTAAATGTAGACTCAGACAGCGGCATTTGATGTACTTGAAGTTATAACTGCAATTAATGAGGCAATTCCCCGTAATTTATCTGGTAATCATGAGAGGTTTGTTTCCAGGGTAACTTACAGCCAATAGGGGTTGATTACAGGATCTGGGAGAGATGAGGTACCATCCAGCAGATCTGGCTTGGTCTACCATTCAGCTTCCAGGACCATGAGGTATCCAGAAGGGGCAAGCATGTACGCACCTCGAGTTTTAAGGGGCTCCCTCTCAGCCATACCCCAGGGGCAGGTCATCGGCAGGTGTGGCAGTTACCTGCTGTCACACTAGGGGCAGTGTTTCCAGGTCAAAGCTGGAACAGCTACGCACTACATGAAGTCTCATCCTTTTTATTCTAAGTAACCATCCCTCACATGTGAATTCTTAATTAGGTTACTTGAGATGTTAGTAAGGCCCCCTGGAATGTTGATTCCCTGTTTAAGCTATGCAAATGGTAACCAAATATTACATAGCTTATGTACTGTCTAAGCAAATGTAGCTTAGAAATATATATGGCATTTAGCTATCAGCAGCAGAAGACTCTGAAATAAATCACAGGCAACATATGTTCAGATGTTTTATAGAGAAAGGCTCTGAGACCTTTACTATCCATTTTTGCCTGAGAAATTTTTGTGGGCACTTAGGTATGTAGACACATAAGCTACATATACAAATTAAGTGATTACTAATAATAAACTATAAAGATATGTTTTCTGAAACAGATCTTTTGTATATTTAATTTTACCAGGTTTTAAGTCCAAAGCAAATTTGCATACAAATGACATGAATGTGCTTGTTAATTTTTACATGGAGGATTCCATTTTAGCTATTTGACACTGCAGTTTGTAGAGCATCCTCAACATTTTTTTCCAGTTGATTAGCGTTTTGCTTTTACAATTGTCACTGTGGAGAATGCCACTCTGCATAACTATATAGTATGAAATGGCAGAAGTGTATTTATGGCCATTTGTATAATTGTTGGAAATTCTGCCCTAATCCCATGCCAAAATTCATTTACTGATTATTTTTAATGGAAGCTTAAGTCAGCAACTTAAAGCTCGCTTTTTAAAAATCAAACATCCAAATACAATATAACCCAAAGACATACTAATCAGGTGCTTACATGCTGAAGAATGACAGTCGGAAAACACTGGAAGTCTGTTTTCCATAATGAAATCATTATGTTTCTGTAAGAGAAGAGAACTTTATGTGTTCTGTGAAAGCATTGCAATTCATAACACGCAGTGGTCTTTGGACTGAGGTGTTTTGGTGGCAGTGGGTGCTGGTGCTGTGTGGTGTGGCGGCATGCACATCCTAAGCACATATACTGTGTGTTCAGAACCAAGGCTGCAATGGAATTTAGGAGGCAACATGGCAAACATGGCCAGAAAAACTCTGGATTTGTTACATGGTTGATTTTAAATTATTATTTTTTTGGGGGGGTCATCTACTGACAGATTTCCCACAGCCCCCACGTTTGTTTAACAAGGATCATGCTACACACTCTGAGATGGAATGAGTTCAGGTTCCACCTTCATCTGTGGCTGTGAGCAAGTGACCACTTCTCAAAATCTCGTTCCTTACCATAATGCCAACCTCGCAGGCTTGCAGTGAGGGGCAATTCGGTATTTATAAGCACTTAGCTCAGGACCTGGCGCCAAGCCACAGATATGTAGAGTTCACGTAATCAACCTCAGTTCTGGTCACGTTCTGAGATACTCGGCAGGTGTCTGCAGGATGGGTGAAGGAGACGTTACCCGGCACAGGACAGAGGTGGAAGTGTGCCAAGGAAGGTTCTTAGCAGGCCTCTGGGGGCCATGCTAGGCAAGAACAGTGGCAGAGGGTTGATGGATTTGACTTCTCCAATATCCACAATCCAAAGTGGTGCGGTGCTTGGCAGAGGAAGAGGACAGAAGAGAGGACAGGCCTCTGTAGGAATGTCCCAGTCTCCTTCCCTTCAGCCTGTCTTTCAAGCTCCACAGAATGATTTGGTGCTGTGAAATGTGAGGCCCACATGTTAGCAAGTCACCCCAAGACAGGTTCCCTAGTGTCCCAGAATCTCTATTGTTGTTAAAGCCAGGAAGGAATGAACTTTCAAGTGGCATTTCCTATAAGGGAGGGACTGTAGCAAGCATGAATGGCCTCCTCTGAGTCTCGCAGAGTCCTCAAGTTAGCATCATCTCCTGTTATTTTTGTCTGTTTTACAAAGAAGAACAGTCCAGGGAGGGCCCATGACTCCCTTAGCTAGCTTTGGACATATGTCTATCCAGCTGACTGTAGTTGTGATGGAGAGCCTGTATATGCTGTTTCCCCAGTTCCTTTCTGTATCCTCATTCTACCTCTGGGTATCTGTTCCTCAGTTTAAGCAACAGCTTAAAGACCGAGCCCTATAGGTGGGTGGATGAGGGACCCCAGAGAGCTAGTGCATGGGCTGGTGAGAACACTGGCCCTTCTTTGTTCTTCTGTTCATCAGTCCTTTGTCCCTGCTGTAACTGTCAGGAGTCCAAGAAGATCCCCTTTCCCCATCTTATTGTAAGACCTGAGTTTGAGAGCAGGGACCTGGCCAGCCCTCATTAACTTTTGCTGAAAGTTACAAGAACTCACCCTCACTTAATTTTCCCTAAATTAAACACTGCAGATGGATAAGATGGTGAAGAGTGGCCATTGATCCTGAGAAAGACTCAACCGTCTGGTGTGGTATCTAATGGAATTGTAGGGGCAGGGTAGAATATGTGCTTTTCATAGCCTGTGGGACCTCAGCCCATGATATTGTCTTTGAGAATAATTCCTATTTTCTTATCTATAAAGCAGGGCTAATAGGACTGACCTCATTGCTCATGGCAGTCAGTGAGATTCTCTAAGTTAAGTGCTTAGGGATAGGCAGGACTTAATGTTTCCCAGAAATGAGCCTTAATACAAGAGGTGGGTTTCACACTTATTCCGATATTTGACATAAGTATTCAATAAGTTGTGAATATCATTGTTCTATTCTCTTTGAAACCAAAGTTTTACCTTTAATACAAGTTAAGAGGCTATATAAAGATCTTGCCTTTCAGGCTGAGGGAGGTAGCTCAAAGATACAGCACAGGACTAGTGTGCCTAAGACCCTGGCTTCAGTTCACAGCCCTGCTAAAGACAAATCTTGAATTTTCATGGGCAAAGATTATATAACATTATCGAGTCCCAGCTACTATAAAATGTGCTACATGTTTGATTTAATTACAGTTGTGGAAAACGCTATTGTGCCTATATGTTGAATGATACTATTGGGTCTCTGGGAAGTTCAGTGAGAAAACTAAGGTCATGGTGGAGTTGGTATCTGATCTAGGGCGAAGGCCAGAGCCCCTGTCACCACTCAGAAGTGCCATGTCAATGAGAGCGTTGCATGTCCAGAGTCCAAGTGACTCCTTATCTCTTCTTGAACTGAGCACACCAGACCTCAAACAAGCTTAGTTCTTGAGTGTTTGATGTGGGGTCAGTGTGACCTGTAGACAATGATCCACAGTAGTGAGAAAGTGGGAAGAGGGAGAGCAGGGAAACCTGGGGCCCCAGGACTTGGGAATCAGGTCTTGTCTCTGCCTTACCCTCATTTAATTACTGCTTTGTGGCTTCTAGATTCCTGGGGAGCAAGGTGGTGGCTAGGAGTTCTGTTGGAGGGAGCAGGCAGCCTTGATGGGGCTCAACAAGAAGGATCCATTGGTGAGATACGAGAGGCCCCAGGCAGTGGCTCTGGGACCATGGGGACTTAGAACTTCTAGGGAGGCCCCAGCTCTGAGGTAGACCCCGCAGCCCTGCTCTGCACCTGCTGTGAGCCTTCAACTTGTTGGGGACCAGTTTGTTCTGTTAAATGCAGTGCTGGTGAAACTAACCTTCTATGCTTTCTATATGGAGTCAAAAGGGTCCCAGGCCTGTGCAGTCCTCATGACAGCATCTGACCCCTGCAGCAAGCACGTGACAAACGTTCGGTGTCACCACTGGCCCAAAGAGCACATTCTACCTTGAACTTTACTCATTTCCCAAATGGATTTTATAGGATGATTTTGACAGATAAAGCTGTTTACTGAGTTCTTACCCTGGCTTTGATTTATAAGGACTGCTGGGAAGAATCAAAATCAACACATTTATATTTCACAGAAAGAAAATATTTGGGTTGGCTTTGGCAAGGTTTCCTTCCTTCTTATAAAAGTTTGTTTTAATTTTTTCTCCTGCTTTTAAGATATCAGGGTCTTGAGGGACAGCCAGCCCATGTCTAATGTCTGGGCCTGAGAAGATCTTTAAGAGGGAGGCCTACCCACTGAAATTGAACTTTCAGACGGAGCCTGCCATAGATTTTCTGAGGATTTAGACGACATAAAGGGGAGTTAACCCATCTCACATTGTAAATTATCTTTTCAAAGGGAAGAGGAGGGAGCCAGAGAACAGTTTGTCATGATTCTTTTACATTTTGACTCGGCAAGAATTTACCAATCTGCACTTATCTACAGCTCTTTTGGTTTGGGAGAAGTTGGGGTGGAAGGTGGAGAACTTTTATGGACACTTTTAAAAAAGCAATCTGCTTGATGTTTGTTGAAATATAAAATGGCATTTCCCCTGAGGAACGAAAATTAGTGCCTTGTCCCTGAGTAGCAGTATTAAAATCCCATCATCTGTCTATGGGAGAAAAATTTATGTAAAAAATAAACAAACAACAAACTTAGTACTACATGCCCAGGAGGTCACTTTCCTCTTTCAGTTGGGGGCGAATACTAATAAAACTAACGAACTAGTAAAATCAGTGAGAATTTTTGCTATTAATCAAGCCCAACAAAACAGTTGAATAGTTGGACCCCCTAACCTTGAAGTTCTGGAGACTGAATGAATAACCAGGAAGGACAAACTCCATCCGACTGCCTCTTCTTAGAAATCAGTGATGGTGCTGATGCTGATGAAGGGGAGCCGGGAAGAGGAAACTTTCATGCAGCATCTTGGTCAGCCACTTTTGGTACCTTTTCCATTTATCATAACAGTGAACACAAGCTCGAAGTAGGTATTTTTTCAGCCTCATTCTACTAGATATCTAAGCATTTGCCCAGCTTCACAGAGGTATAAGCCACATATCCCGCATGTAGATTCTGATCTCCAAAGCATGATGCTGTAGTTTCCAAGGAAGAAAGTAAATATGGAAGGGAATTGCTAGACTACTGTATAATGTCTGTTGGAGCTGAGATGTCCTGAGTACTTGGGGAAGAAGTATGGAAGAGGCTCACTTCTGCCTAGGATGCTGGGCTCATTCTCATCGAGGAGGGTCCACTTAAGCTGCACCTGGGAGGCCAGTGGCACAAGTTTTCTCCTTGGAAGGAAAAGAAATCAAGGCTTGGCCTCTGAGGGTGTAGCTGGTGGGAAGTTATGGCTCTTGGGAGGCCCACTGAAGTGGTCAGGTTAGGCACAGACGAGGGAGAGAAAATCAAGTGTCTCCAACGGAAGCACAGGCATGGTCAAGAGCAGCTTCCTTGTGTTCACTTACTGTGGGTTATTTTCTTTTCCTACATTCTGTGGTTAGGTTACCGAGAGCAGGCCTCTTCTCAGGGTTATATACGGTGTCTCCATGCTTGGTCGCTGAGAAAAGAAACCAAGACTGTATTTAATCATCGACTGTACAGTGTCAGAAAGGGTCCTGACACTCTGTCTTGTCTCTGCCCGGTGGCAGTAATTTATAGCTTGAACAGCAGCTGGGCCAGGAAGGAGCCTTGAAAGCAGTCAGATTTGCTGGTTAACTCTGGTTAACCCAGAGGTCAAAGCAGTTTCTGTCTAGCACATTAGATAATGTTGGAAATGGTTGATATGTTGCAGGTAGCCTTATGGGAACATCCACACTTGTGATAAAAAGAGTTATTTATGAGGTAGTCGTGATCTCAAATGTAAAAGAAAAAAAAATCGGCTCTGTAAGTCTGCTCTGGTAACAAGCCCTGGTTGGATATCACTGGCTTTTCTGAAATGGTGCAAGGGAGACTTGCCAGGAATGAACCAGGAAAACCAATAAGGCAAAGACGTGGCTCCCAGTAAGTGACCACTGATTCAAGGTTTCTGCCTTCTGCCTTCTGACTGGTTTGTCTTTGCTGTCATGAGTTACTATAGACAACATAACACATTGGTCACTCCCAAAACTCTCTGCACCAGGTGAAGAGATGGTTTAGCCATTAAAGGCTAGGCTCACAAACTAAAATGTCAAAACTCTTGTCACAAAATATCACTAAGCTATTCATTTTCTGTGTTGACTTATCCTAACAAAAAAAAAAAAAGCGTTCCAAAGAGAAGAAGCAAGCATTGTTGACTCCTGACATTCTAAATTCTTCCCACCCAGGCTATAGACAGACCAATCCTTATTGTAGTCAACAACAACAAAAATAAAAATTAAAAAAATATATATACTTTGGGGGCAACAGTAGCTTTAAAAAGCTACATCTTTTCTTTAAAACTCTGGAAGGCTAGTATTCTCTCAGACACATGACTAATTTAAGAACTATTGGGTGGGGGGGTGGTCCTGGAGAGATGGCTCCATGGCGTGTGCTAGTTTTCCAGAGGAACTGAATTCAGTTCCCAGCATCTACATCAGATGGTTCACAACCACCTGTAATTCTTGTTCCAGAGTATCCATTGCTTCAACTCTCCAAGGGCACCTGAAATCACGTGCACACTCCTTCCTTACTCCTTACAGGGAAACATACACACACATAATTAGAAAACAAACAAATAGAAGCTGCCTTTTTAAAAAGGGAGCTCTTTTTCAACCCACTGACAAAGGAAATGCAGAACTGAAATAGGAGGAAGGGAATTGTTAGATGCCTGTCCTTGATTCTTCCTTGTCTGCCACTGTACATTCAAACCATGCACCACACAAGAGCTGGTCCTAACAGCATCATTCCTAGCCAAAAAAGCTGAAGTAGATGATATAACCCTTTTGAGCCCCTAGGATGATAAGCATTTGCTTTAGCTCCCTACAAGGCTATCATGAGAAGCAAAAGAAATCGATGTCTTAATAGTTCTCTGAATACTTGTGAAGAACCACCCAGGTGCTAAGTGGTGAACGTAGACTTTGATTTAAACCTCTCCTCCTTATCCCCTCTAGTGAGGGTAGTGCCCATGTTTGTTGAATGACTGGGCAGTCAGCCAGCATACCTCTTTATCTCATCCATGGCCTAGTTTTTGGTACATGCCCAGGATATTTTTTGCTTGAACTTTTGGGTTGATAGTTTTCAGAGCTGGGAGCAGTGATGTGGTCTCTCAGTTAGAAGCTGTCTGATCATCAACTAAAGAAAAAAAAAAATGGGTCAAGATGGTATGAATTTTCTGCTTCTCAAGGACCAGGGCCAGGCCACACTCATTTCTGTTTCTTAGTCACTGAGACTTCCTGTGATGTGAACTTGGCAATGAGTAAGGACCATTTCCAGATAGACTTTTCAATGATGCTAGGCCTTTCCTCTTGTGCCATCCCAGAACTGTTTCCTACTTGCTCTTCTGAACTGGACTTTCAACTGTGACAGGCTTTTCTCAGCCTTCTCCAGCACTGTGCTAGGTGCACTCATCTAACAATGTTCTTACCTCTCTAATTGCCCTCTGGATAGCCTGGCCACTCTTCTCGGGTCTACAGATGTCACTGGAGATAACAAGAAAGCCCTAAGAACTAAATGGCCAATGTTCCTTACACAGGTGTGATAACCCTGCCTCATCCTTTAGTGAAAGCTACTGGAGATAACCACATTGGGTTTCCTGGCTCCAAGTGATTGTGGCCACACCTACGGCAAGATAGCGGGCACCTTGGTAGGACTGTTGAACAGCTGCCTTAGGCTGTTCTCCCAAAAGGGGGCTATCTGAGTTACAAGCAAGGTATATGTCAGGAGAAAGTATTCTTGTGTGTGTGTGTGTGTGTGTGTGTGTGTGTGTGTGTGTGTGTGTGTGTGTGTGTGTGCATGAGAGAGAGAGAGACAGAAAGAGAGACAGAGAGACAGAGAGAGAGCTGTATGTGCATGAAGAGATGAGTTGTCATTCCCTGTGGTACCATTCACCTTTTGGAGACTGAGTTCTTATTTTGGAGACTGAGTCTTTCACTGACCTACAACTCACCATGTGGCTGCTCTGGGTGGTCTGTGACTCTCTGGTTCTGAGATTTCAAGCACATGCCACTATTCCTGCTGGGTTTTTTTTTTTTTTTTTTGCGGGGCGGGGGGGGGGGGGGCTTGGATTTGGGGGATCAAACTTACAACCTTCTAAGTCCTTTCCTGACTAAAGTGTTCTCCTAGTCTCTTCTAGCATGGTCCTTACTGTTCTTATGACTTGAATTATAAGTGAGGGAACTAGTAAGTGTGGAAGTCTGTTAGTTGCTCACTCTACCTTGTTGGTGGTACCTGTCATCCTATAGCCTGTTTGATTCTGCAAGGAAGACAGGAGCAAACAGGCAGAAGCCTCAGGCTAGTCCACTGCAGTGCTCTGATTTTCCCTAGTGCCCACTACCTCTGGAGCCCTGGGTGCTGTTGGACGGCCTCGGATTCATGCCCAGGGCTTTGCACGGGGTGTTGGCTCTGAACATAGATTGTGAAATCTCCGGTTAGCCCACAGTGTTAACCAGTCTTTCTCTAAGCGAGCTCCAGCTGTTTTGTTTCTGCTGTATTTTTAGTTCAGTTTAGTTTTTAAAATCTAGGATTTTATTAAGAAAATAATTCTGTTTTTTTTTTATTTGTTTGTTGTTTTTGTTTTGTTTTCCATTTCTAGATCAGGACTTCTAAATGTTTTTCCACTCACAGTCTCTTCTTACCTGGGAAGTTTTTATATGTCCTTGGATATATAGATATATAAACTATGAATACAAATCAAACTGATGGTAAAATAATTTAAATAAATCATAAGTGTAAAGCCATACTTTAGGGAATACATACCATTTTACCATTTTAAAAGAAATGCAAATTTGCAACCAATGAGAATGGGTGTACTTGATTACATTTACATAAAGAATTAAAATCTTGGCTGAACAGGACATGGAGCATTTTCAGTGTGTTACAGAACTACCCAAAAGTGTGATTTATAATTGTCAATGTTGAGAATGCCACTTCCTAGAAATATACAGGATGAAATTGTAGAAGCGCATTTAGGGCTATTTCAGCAACTGATAGAAATTCTGCCCCAGTCTCATGCAAAAATTCATTAAATATTTTTTTGATGAAGCTTGGGTAAGCACATCAAACAGCAATTTTAAAAATCAAACCTACTAGCAATGCAGTCCAAAGATTGACCAGTTTGATACTTGCACACTAGGGGATGGCAGTGGGAAAATTAAGTTTGATTTCTGTAGTGAAGTTACTCTGTTTCTGTGAACAGAAGATTTTGTCTATACAGTGAACACACCACAGGCCATACGCTCTTATGGTCTTGAATCTGAGGCAGGTGTTTTCGGGATGGTCAGTTGGCGCTGGGTAGCTCGATCGCCTCGGAGTGCAAAGTGCACACACATTGTACTTAGAAGCAAGCTGCGCTGGGTTCACTGCACAACATGGACGAAGACTTCCAGAAGCACCTTAGGTTCTCAATTAGTGTTTGGTCGTGGCACATTCAGCGGCCCCATGGAGTTTTGACCCACAGTTTAAGAAATTATGTCCTAAATAGCCCTGGGCCACTGAAGGAAAAAGAGTCAGGTTGACTTCGATGATGTCTGAACAATCCGTAAGGAGCTGTCAAGTTATTGCTGGCCCCACTTGCCTTGCCTTGTGCCTGTCAATGGTTTCCTTCAGATGAGCACCATCTGAAGAACTTTTCAATTCCTGGTGCCCAGGTCCCCTTCAACCCCATTAAGTCAGATATTGGGGGAGGGGAGTGTGCTAGTATCGGTGTCAGCACTGTTTGGGGATCTTAGAGGTTGCAGAATGACTGGGATTATAGTTTAGACCCCTTCTCTATGAAGATGAGGCCTCAGATAGCTAGTCACTGAGGAACTGAAATCCTTCCCCCAACTCAGAGAAAGGAAACTCAGATAAATGAGTTATATTTTAATTAAATTATATGAAATATAACATGTAATTAAATGTCCAAACATTTCAGAGACAGCACTTTGGCTTGAATGTTCCCATCAAAATCCACATTGATATTTAATCCCCACTGTGAGATATTAAAATTGGTACCAGGTGGTACCGGTAAGGGGTGACTAAGTCACAAAAGCAGAGCCATTTGGGTGGTTTAGCCTAAGAATGGGTCTGTTACAAATTCCAATTTAGCTCCATCCTTTTTGCCATATGTGATACCCTGAGATGCCTAGGGACCTCGCAGTGTATTGACCAGCAAGACTGTCACCCAAATCTACCCCTTGATTTCCCAGATTTCAGAACTGAAGATAAAACTTTATTCTTTACAAATGACCTAGTCCATGATATTGTCATAGTCGCAGGAAATGGATTAGAACATTTATACGAAGCACATATATTTAGAGAAAATGAAAGCGATAAAAACTGCCAGTCAGCTTCTAGGGTGCATTGGCAGTCAGGTGCACACGGACTTGATCGCTGATTCTAAGGCTCCTCTGGTGTGACCTACAGCTGGGAGGGTATAGCTTTCTGAACTGCATATTTGAAAACAGAGGTGGAGGGTGAGAAGTTATGACAGTGCTGGCTTCTGTCCCCTGCCTGAGTGTTTTGAGGATCCAGCTCCTTTTTCTAAGTCTGTCCCTGCACAGGCCTGTTGAATCCCTGAGGTTTAAAGAATTTGGACTCCCCATGTGCTTTCTAGATTCCCTTGGGTGGTGTAGTAGATTTCTGCCCTGACAAACTTATAGAGTGAAAGAAAGAATAAAAGAGAGAGAGAGAGAGAGAGAGAGAGAGAGAGAGAGAGAGAGAGAGAGAAAGAAAGAAAGAAAGAAAGAAAGAAAGAAAGAAAGAAAGAAAGAAAGAAAGAAAGAAAGAAAGAAAGAAAAGGAAAGAAAAAAGGAAGGCAGACAGACAGGGAGGAAGGGAGGGAGGGAGGGAGGGAGGGCAAGCAAGCTCAGAGATGGACCCGAACGCCCAGCCTACTGAAGTGTCTGAAGGACACTTCTGATACACACAGTTTTCTAAGAGTCAAAATGATGGTTTTCTGGTTCTGCAGTGATTCACAAGCCCCACAGGAAAACAGGAATTCATTCATTCAGTTATTTAAGTGACTGTGTGCCAGGCTAAGAACAGAAGTATCAGGTTATAACATTTTCTTCCATTAAAAAAAGAGAAGAAGAAAAAAAAATGATTCTGTGGCTTGGGCAGGGATGGTACAAATTAAGCCCAGAACATTTTGCTGTGCCAGAAAGTATGCAAACATAATCAGTAATGTCTAGAAGATATAGGAGCGAGATTAAAAATAGCAAATCTTGAGCAATTTGTGTGATAAAGTATATAAGAACACATTGAATAAAATAGGGATCCATAAGTCTATTTTGTGGTGATAGATGAATAGATGGATGGATGGATGGATGGATGGATGGATGGATGGATGGATAGATAGATAGATAGATAGATAGATAGATAGGTTAGATTAGATTAGATCATGGATATATAGTAGATAGATGATAGATACAAAGATGAATAGATAGATTAAATATGGTTAGATAGATAGATAGATAGATAGATAGATAGATAGATAGATAGATAGATGAGTATTACAAATAGGTAGTTAGATGGTGGATAGATGACTGGTACCAAGATGTGTTGATGGAAGACAGATGATTGAGTGGCAATAGATACTAGATAGGAAGATAGATAGTTAGATGGATAGTTAGAAAGATAGTTGAGGGGGACTGCATCTTCATCATAATGTCATGGAAACGTATTTATGGAAGTTGTGGGCTTGGAAAGAGATTTTCTGCAAGAATTACCAATGGCTATTAAATCTAGAGTAAGTGGGTTTAACAATGAGCAGGATAAATGGATTTATAGTATCTCCTCGCATTGCTCATGGTTTGTGATGAAGAAAATGGTAACTAAGATAGTGGAGAAAATGGATAAGACCATGGCCAAGTAATCAGGTCAGTATCACCAAAAGGCAGATGGATGTCATGAGGCATCCAGATGTCCAGATGCAGGAATGTGGTAAGCCGAAGAGAGTGCAGCGTCACTTGCTTAGCATTCTGGCTGGGAATGAATAACCTGCATGTAATCACAGGAAATACCAGGTCAGTGCAAGCAAGGAACATTCTGTGTAATTACTGACCTACATTCATCACAGGCAATGCCATGGAAATCAAAGGCCAGGGAACTGTTCCAAGTTAAAATAGACTAGAGCTACATGACCAATATATGCAGTCAGTGATCCTGGGCTGGGTTTTATGCTGGAGGGGGGAAAATGCAATGAAAGACATTACTGAAAAAATTGGAATATGGCCATGACAATAGATGTATACCAATATTAATTATACGTATATACTATAAAACATGGCACATATTAGTGCTGAAGCATTGAGGGGTGTGATGAATACAACTTAACTCTTCACTAGTTTAAGAAGTAAATGTCTGCACAGACGAGGCAGCAGCTGTGGTGAAAATCCACACTGACAAATTTGGTTAACAAGGACTTCTCCGGACTGTTCTTGCAACTGTCCCATGCATTTGAAAGAATTTCAGTGTAAGTGGGTTTTTTGTTTGATTCAGGTACCAGCGTAAGCACAGCTTAGCAATCTGCCTTCACTTAGCTCTCCTAACATCGGGCAACTCCTGAGAGGGTCTGGTCATTGGTTTTCTTGTCTTTCTAGTGGTGATAGCCCTGGAGCTTTTTACAGGGATGCATGTGTGACAGGCTTTCTGCAAAGAACTGTAGACAGAGTCAATGATACTTCCCTCTCACTGTGTCCACACCTCGCAGACTTTGTGGGGGTCTCCAGGCTCCAGCCCCTTCCCTAAACAGTTGATTAAGCTTACAAAGGGTAAGGTTCTGCTACTTCCTCTGCCCACAGCTTTAGTAGCAGCTGTCTGGTGTACACCACGCTATGGCCTTTCTAGTGTTTTCTAAAGATGTATTTTTATTTATGTGTGCACCTGTCTGTCTGTGTCACCCTTGTGCAAGTGCCTATGGAGACCAGAAAGGGGCATCAGATCCCCTGGAGCTAGAGTTATGGGTAATTGTGAGCCACTCGCTTCAACGTGGTGGGAGAAACTAAACACCTAGCTATACTCTGAAGAGCAGTGAGCGCTCTTTTTTTTTTTTAATTTAAAATTGTTTTTTTCATTTACATACCAACCACAGTTCCCCCTACCTTCCCTTCTCCCTCTTCCCCCTCCACCTCCCCCACACCCTCCATCCATTCCTCGTAGGGGTAAGGCCTCCTTTGGAGAGTCAACACAGGCTGGCATAGTAAGTTGGGGTAGGACCAGATGAGGGATGGGAACATGAAGGATCAAAATGCTGGAGTTGGGGGAGGGACAGAGAGGGAGAGCAATGAAAGAGGAATCTTGACCGAGGGAGCCATTATGGGGCTAGGCAGTGAGTGCTCTCAACTGCTGAGCCATCTCTCCAGCCCCTTCGTAGCATTTTCTGTGACATGCATTGTGACAAAAACTTTACATCTATATGTACATTTAATCCTTACCCAAACCCTGTTAGGAAAGTATATCTGTCCTCAGTCTTGGCAAGGGCGGAGGCAACAGGGATGGCTGGTTCCAGAATTCCATAGATGCTAAAATTGTGAACTACCATTGACATAAAATATTATAGTGTTTGCAAATAACCTATATTCCTATTCCCATGAACTTGAAATCATATCTAGATGACTTATAATGTCTAACACAATGTAAATGATATGAGAACAATTATTATGCAGGGGACAATGACAAGAAATAAGTCTATACATATTTATTGCAGACTCTTTTTTTTTTTTCATCAGCATTTCTAATCCTGAATTGTTTGAATCTGTGGTTACAGATCCCATGTAAATGGAGGGCGGACTATATGAATATGTTTACAGAGATGGGAACTGAGTGAGATGACTCAAGAGGGGATTCAGATACAGGCAGTCTACTCCAAGTTTGTGCTCTGAAACAAGAACCTTGGGCACCCAGCATCCTCCTGGCCCAGCCTAGAACAGACCTGCTAAGTGTCTATACAATGAATAACACAAGGGAGTGTTTCAGGACATGATAGCGCTTTGGAACTGGATGGAGCTGGCTGAGCACTCACTTCAGCCCACCTTCTGTAGCTACTGTCTGCTTTTCTGAGCCCCAGGTCCATGTTTATACAATTAATCCTCGCAGAGAGGAGAGAGGGGCCCCGATTCTCCTCTGTTGTCATTTAGTCTTGTCTATGCTCCCGAGCATTTCTCTGTACATGGTGATCATGTTGCTTTTATTGTGAGTGTTATGTGCCAGTATATTTTTAAAGATTGATCTACTTTAAATTTTTGTGCATGAGTGTTTTCATGTATGTATATGGACCATGTCTCTACCTGGTCTCTATAGAAGGAAGGCCCTTGGAGAGGACCGTTGCTAACTCATATCACACTTTCATGAGATAGAAAAAGATGCCCTCTCTGGCCAGATGCAGTATTGCAGGAATGATGGCTGGTAAGTAGATATCTTTGGATATCTTTGGAGGGCACAGTCTTCTGCTAGAGGCACAGCTTGGGACACAAGGCCACACTGCCCCAACTATTCCTTGCCACTGTGTACTTTGTATAGTCCACTGAAGCAACTCTACCCATCAGCCATTTGGGAAATGTTTGTAGAGTAGCTAAGTGACAGGTGATACTTCCTGTATTCCCATCTTGGACCCCTGCAGTGCCACCACTGAGCCAGGGACCTTTCCTTAGGCTGTTTTGAGGGCTGTGGAATAGTCTCTGAGCAGCTTGATGGATGACAAAAGGTGAGCCAGGGAACAGGCGCTCAAACCTAGGACAAAGTAGGTGGGTTTAGCAGGCTCAAACCTAAGCGTGGACCCCTGGGTTCTGTAGCCTTCACTCTGAAAATAGCCATTGATGCGGACACCTCTTTGACCTCCCCGTGTGGTCCCTAAGCTTCCCCAGAGGCCTCACTCTCTAGCCCAAGAAGCTTACCTGTTACATGCTGGCTTTAGCCACAGCACAGACACTGGGTGACAGCACCACTTCTACAGACTGGGTTTAGAGCCACGTGTCTAAGTGGCCCTCAGATGAGCTGGCCACAGAGAGAGAACCATGGCTGTGTCATCTGATCATAGGTAACCTCATTGCTACTTTTCTTTTACTTGTCATTTATGATAATCCTTTTCCAGTTAAAATAATTTTCCCTGAAGATTACTAAGTGCTAAGTATTTGTTACAGAAGAGGTATTAAAGAATATAATAACCTTTCTCAGCCATAATTATTATAGATACTTAAGTCTAAACTTTCAGTCTTTCTGTACACACACACACACACACACACACACACACACACACACACACACACACGGAAGCCTCACTTCCCTTTGCTCATTGTATTTTGGAACAGCTTGGAAGGTTCAAGATTGTGTCAATTTGTGGAAATGATCAAGAGATCTGCAAACAGAAAGTGTTATTCAGCTGCTAGGGAGAGAGGTGGTATTATGCTCTGAGTTCCATAGGTATGTGCTTCTAGCCTGTCACTCCTGAAATAAGCTTGCTGTAGTGAGAGTCTTCTTCTGATGCCAAATGTACAATCCACAAAGGACCCACATCCCAAGACATTGGCTGAACCCAGCGCATTATGTTCTGTCTTTATGATGAAATACAGATTTCCTATTAAAAGGAAAATCTCTTCCTTTCAGAAGGTTGCAAAAGATGATACTTACAAAAAGGGGGGGTGGGGGTGGGAGGCAGAATCCAGCTGGTTAAATTTAGGGCGCTGAAAGAGGTCCAGTTGGCAGATAGTCCCTGGCCCCGGGCCCACAGCATTTTCATTTGATTGTGCACTGGATACATTTTCATTCATTTTAAGCCCATGCCTTTCAGGATTTTGTTCCTTGGAGTCAAGCAAACTAGTATCAATAGCTCTCTTGGCCCTCATCAAATGGCTTGATTTACTTAAGTGGTCTATTTTGCTATTCCTGTAAGGAGGGATGTATATTTGCTGGTGCATTTCTGAGAATTTTTGTGCAAAGGAATGCTGGGATTCTGACCGTTTCTCTCCTTGGTAGCCTTTCTGAAGCTGGCAGATGTTGGATGAAGTGGTGAGCGGTGAGCGCTGAGCCCTGAGTAGAAGCCACACAGGAGACCTGGCTCCACACCTACTTCTGACGCTGACATAATGGGTACAGCCGTGGCCAAGTTTCCTAGCTGCCCGGGCCCTTCTTCTCCTCACTTGAAAAACAGGGCTAATCATTTCTCCTCCACCTCTCTCCTGGAGATGCTGGATAAGTAATGACCTAATCGGCAGCTTCTAATGTCAGCTGCACATTGATATCATCTGGGGAGGTGGTGACAATACCTATGACTAGTCCCCAGTCTGACCAACACCACAGTCCATGGGCACAGAACCTGGACATGAATGCACACAAGCATGCACACATGCACACATATGCGCGCGCGCACACACACACACACACACACACACACACACACTCATGCACACACACACACACACACTCATGCACACATGCCTTATGATATTATGTTGTATGAGGAGGGCTGGAAGTTGTTGAACGTCACAGGATATTTTGATGGGAGGCTTGAGAATTCAGTCATGAGAAAAGATTAAAACTGCCCATTTTGCATGGTCCTTTCCATTATTTATACAGTGTC
This sequence comes from Peromyscus leucopus, assembly GCF_004664715.2. NCBI lineage: Eukaryota > Metazoa > Chordata > Mammalia > Rodentia > Cricetidae > Peromyscus > Peromyscus leucopus. The sequence goes on from NC_051064.1 coordinate 103,272,230, forward strand.
ACCGAGGAGCAGCAAGGCAATGAACTTCACATTTTTAGGTGGAAACCTAGAAACACGCTCATATTTCCCAGTACACTGAGTATCTGAGAACGCCCCACCCTATGTGTTTCCGTGGGATAATGCTTTCCCTCTCTATGATCCACTCACTTTAGTTCACTATTTTCCTTCTTGGTACAACTGTGTTTTAGATTAGTTTACGTCACTGTTCTCCTTTCTGTGCTGCTAGAGAGCCTTAGGATTGACTTCATACTTTGCTAATGAAGTCTGACCTGTAGTTTGAAAGGATTGAACTAGTGGTGGTGTCTTTTTGAGAAATACCCTCACCAGAACGTAATCGACTACTTATCCCTCACATCTCCAGGAGTCTGCTGACACATACGGGAGACACTGCCACCTCCAGAACATCTCCACTTGGTCACTCTCCTATGTCTTTACTTGCTGTGACAAACACAAGCAGCAAGGCTTTCTAGGTTCCAACCCGTCTTTCCTCCCAATATGTTCTTACTGCCCCAATCGTAGATCTTATACACGGTCTCTTCTTTCTCGCATAGGATTTCTATAACACACTTGATGCACACTGTAATTGAACTATATACAGTGGATTAAAGACATTCCTTAGCAAAAGTACAGGAAGTTGTAGCTCCTCTAACACTATAGCAGTAACACCCTGCCAGTGTTTACTCTACATCCTTGGCTTTGCAGAGATGGGAAAGAGATCTCTCCCGTGTTCTGACCAGCTCCTCCTCTTCTAGGATGTCTGGACATCTCTGGGATATTGTGCTATGAGAAGAAGGTTTTTATGAGCTGTAAGCTAGTCCCAGCTTCTCTGTTTGTCCAGCACTGGCTGGCAGTTGCTTCCGTCACTGGGATGTGGCTTTAGGCACGTGCTCAAAGCTCCCGGTTTGCTCTTCGGACACAATGTGTAACAGTCAAACTGATCCTTCTGCGCTGATTCCTTCTGCCTGAATCATTGCTATGAGGCTGAGAAGGTTTGGGGAAACTCGGCCAGGAAGAGAGTGTGTTCCTGGTGTAACTATGGAGAGTTCCTTCTGTGTTTCCTTCAATTTCTGTTTATCCTTTTTAGGGGGTCCTGCTTCATCTGTGGTATGCTCTCTTCAACTTTGACACTGGCACAAAACCAAATATATATTCAGCTTTCTAGAAAAGGTTTTCCTTCATTGACCAATGAAAATTAAATGTATTTGTGATATATAGCATAATGTTTTTATAGGTGTACACATTGCAAAATAGCTAAATCAAATCTTCCATATAATATTTGATGATACCCTTGGGATTTTGTTATTTTTATTTAATTTCTAAGCAATCTTGTAAGAAACATGATTATAATTTCCACTATTTAGATGGTAGAGCAGAGGCTTGGATTAGCAAGGGTTTTTCCATGGCTACTGAACATCTGAGATTTGAACCTGGGTCTTCTAATTCCGAGTTAGGCTCCTCTCTTGGGCACAGACTGTGTATATCTATAACAGTCTTGATGATCCTTGCTTCCCCAAGAGTCAGGATATCTTGGCAAAGAGGATGCCCTATGCCAGGCATGAGCCTGTCAAGGATTAACATGGGGCTACCATCACATACCCTCCCACCCAAGAAATTATCTGGGCTTTGCCAGACCAGTCAAATCCTAAAGCTGTACCCTTGGCACTTAGGCTTGCCTAAGGCTACCATGATTGACCAACATACTAAATCTCCCCTAGTGGTGGAGACAGAGTCAGGCTGGGCAAAGAGTCCTGTGGAAAAAATAGATCTACCTCTCCCGACTTATGCTCCTTGGGGATTGAGAGTATCCTCTCCCAGACGGCTGTCTCGGTTCCATGACGATAGGCATCCTGAGTAAATACTCTGATAGACTAAACACACGCTGCCCATGTTGGCTGGGGAGCAGCAGCCAGGGAATGGGGCCCAATGTAGTCCCTGGTGCAGGAGCCTAGCCTGTTAGTCATCGTTGTCCCAGCAGGCTGGCCTGCACAGAGGTATTTCGCTTGGGGCTTGTACACTACCCTCTATGCTAATATGAGCATTCTGAGAAATATGATTTCTATTCTGACCTCCATGCCCTGTTGTTACAGAGAACGCAGACATAAAGCAATTCTTGAAATGGCAGAAAGAAATTGCATCTAATGGGGGGTACCTCTGCCAAGGAAAACATGCTTTAGCTTTAAAGCATTCCCACACAAACAGGGACATTTGAAAACTACTCCTGGATCTGCCTTGGAGTCTGAACGCTTTTCCATGTCCTTTAATGACCTGTACCACATGCACCAGCCAGCTCTGTGCAGACCCCCCACAGACTGTAGCAGAGGTAGGGTGGCAGATGGGAGGTGACAGCTGAGACCTGTGTGAACTGGTCTCATCTAGAGAAGCATCCAGGGGCCTGGGCAGGAAGATTTACAGTGGGAGCAGATACCATATACTATAATGTCCCACTACCATCTGTCACACAGGAGAATGTGAGCCCCAGTTGGGTCTTGAACTCTTGGCCCTTCTGTTAGGTGATACCAGTGGCTAAGCAGCATGCCATCCACCCTTCAGAGGTTTGCATTAGGAGATACACAATCTGTCTTCTAAATGCTTGTGAACAGATTCTGCTTAGAGATAATAAAACCATGCTGGTAACAATTGCAGTCATTATGTGTGTTTATAATGTGCCAGGAGTAAGTACTTTCCCTAAATTATCTCCTTCTGCCCCTCCCAGGAATACTGCAAGATGGGTTCTGTTATCTCCACTGGACAGGGAAAGTGGGAACACAGAATCTTAGATAATTTGTGAAAGCTCACACAAGCTACAATTAAGTCTCTCAGCCTGAACAAGATGACCCATTGAGATAACCATGAAAACAAAACAGGAAAGCATGATTTTATAATTATACTTACTTTAATCTCACCCTTTATATATTTTATTTATGTAAAATTTGTACAATATGTGCTATAATGCGACAGACTATAGTGTGTGGTTTCTGAATAAGTAAATACACACATAAAAGAAGCTTGTGGTCAAATATTTCTTATTGATAATACAAATTTGGGGAGTACTTTGAAGTTCAGTTTAAAGGAAAATCCATTTTCCTAATGAGTAGCTAATATTAATAATACTGTAGGAATTATTACTAGGAAATGTGATTACTTTAGTGTGTGTAAGACCCTTGAAGGTCTGCTTGTTCACCACCAGCTACCTGAACCAGGCTTCAATATAGTAGATGGTTAATAAGGTTTGGAACCTAGATGGACATAGAGTCCTGTAAGCAGAATGTGTTTTCCCCAAGTTCATATGTGGAAACCCTAACAACCCAATCCTAATATGACAGTATTAGGTCATGGAGGAGTTTGGAGGTGACAGGGGACTGTGGAACCCTTACGTATCGGATTAGCCCATAAAGATGTCTCAGAAAGCCCCCTTGACCCTTTTCTCATCTTTCTGTGACTAAAAGTGTAGTTTCACCAGACCCTGACCACACCTGAATAGTGTACTTCCTAGCCTCTAGATTGTGAGAAGTGAGTTCCTGTTGTCCATAAGCCACAGAATCTGTCACAGTAGACAGTGAATAGGTTATCACCGTTTTGTTATTTGTGATGTATCCAATGACACTGCATGGTATGTTTAATGGTCATCCTTCATCAACAGTACAGTGTTCAGTATGCTGGAAGGAACGGGCATGAATGCACACTGTCTTCCTCTTACCCAAGGAAGTGTCTCTAACTGAGAGTGGGACCCAGTGCTTTCTTCAAGGAAAGACTGGGACTCAGGAGCCTGGAAGGGAGAGAGAACTGTAAAAATAAATAAAATCAGGTCTAAATGTGGTATCACAAAGGAGTTTTTCCTGATTATCTGCTCATGGAAGGACGCTCTTCCATTTACATACTCCACCTCTGAGTGTGGTTCTATCAAAGAGGCAGGTTTTGAGCCTGGCTGTGGGTAAATTAGGAGGAGAAAAGTTACCAGAGTAGAAATGTTTGTTACTCAAACCCAAACTTGTTTTATTCTTCTGCTCATTTAAAAATATAGAAACCGAGGCTTTGGGTGTCTGTATGTCTTGCCTGAACTCACACAGTGGGTGTTCAGACAAGGCTGCTGTTCCTCCTTAGCCACACCCCTGCCCTGAGCTGGACATCACTCTCAAGATGTCTGTAATCTTAGCTGATGTTGAAATTCTTCCAGGAGCTAAGGGCATGGAGATTCACTCTCTCAGTGACCAGCCTGGTTCTCCTGAATTTGTACCAATTCCAGAAGTGCTTAAGTTTTTCAAAATGGCTAAGCTGGGGATTTATGGCCCATTGGGTTTTGATTTTGTTTTGTTGTTGCTGTTTTCTTTTTTAACATACCTAGTTAGTTCAGCCAATGCCTAATATGTATAGATTAAGGAAAAGAAAATTAGTTTCGTGGGCTGGGCAGAACTAGAACATTTCACTTTTCATTAGACAATGTATGTAAACTTGTACCTATTTCCCAAGTTGGTCCAGTTGTTTTCTCCTTTGTTCTATAAATGCCCTGAAGATCTCTCTCTTCCTTAGCATTTGAGTTTCTCAGAATCCCAGCCATTTCCAAACTTGACTGTATATCAGAATCCCATGTTGATTGAGACACTGAATACCCTTGACAGCCTCTGATATTCAGATGAGCCTGACCTCAACTTCCATCTTCAGCAATCTCTGCATATGAATATGAGAGCAGTCAGATTTCTGGAATCAGTGGGCTAGACCCCTTCGAAGGAGAGAGGGATATGTGTAAGGCAAATCTGCAAGGGTCAAACTATTTCAAAATAGTGAAGGAAGCAAAAATTGGCATTAAAAGTTCATTTTACTCTTGGGTCCACAGGGCATCACCAGTATTATAGCAAAGCATGATAAAATATATTGAAAAGCTTTCATGGGATGGTCTCCCTAAATTTACTAGAAAGTTCTAATGTCTCCAAAATAACATGTCAAATAAGTCTCTAAACTTCGCATCCTTTGTGAGAAGAGCTTTCTTCTAGGCATGTGGCTGAACTTTCTCTTCAGAAACCAGGGGAACTGAGTGAAGGCCAGTATGATTCATTGTCTTTGGTCATTAGCCATAGAACCATCATGGCTTACTTTCCCAGAGGTTGCAGAGAAGCAAGCAGGAGAGGGCCAGTTAATTTACCGAGTTCCTTTGCCCTGCTCCTATTTATCATCTGGGCTTTCACAGAGTGTAGGAGGTGGCTGCTGAGTCCTTTGTATTTCACTGCAAATCTTTTTTTAGCATGGCTATGTGACAAACATTGCTCCAGGCAGGCTGCACCATTGAACCAGACCAAGTCCTTATGAGCCGACATTCTTGTGGTAAAGACAGACAATAAACAAGTAAATGAAATACTAATAAAGAACATGTCAGTTCGTGATAAGTGATGTGAAGAACGTACCGAGTCATGGAGGGGACTTGTAGAGAACTCACCTCAGAGGTGAGAACAATTTGGACAGGCTCTTAGCTGGCGAGACAAGTGCCACCTGAAGAGGAGAGGGCGGGGGATTGAAAAGAAGAGAACATGAGCACAAGTGTTGGCCAGAGAGCCAAGAGAGTGATGATGTTCGCTATGCTTGGCACAGTCACTCCAGGGTCCTGGGAGCAGTCTAAGCTATTTTCTACTGAGAATTTTTTTTCCTCAAAATCATACTTCATCCACCTTCTAGTTCCTGCTTCTATATGGGCAGGCCCTATAAAACCTCCATCTGCCCTGGGAATGATGTCCAAAGACTCTGAGGAGAGACAAACATGCTGTGTTTGAAGGCACTAAAGAAATAAAAGTAGAGCTGTGGTCAACATGCTGTGTGGTCACTCATTTGCATTACTTTCTTGAGTACGATGTGCTCTTGTGAAGCAGATAATTCTCTGTCCTAATGGAGCTTTTAGTCTGGAGGTCACAAAGAGAACAAATGCATGTAAAGTGCTAGGTGGCCATGGGGGACATGAAACAAGTGAGGGGGGAGTGGTGTGGGGAGATACAGAGTCTGAGGGGGGATCCTGTATAGTTGCTCTAGTTCTTGTGAGAACTCAGATCTGGAGGCTGATGCATAAGAAGAACATTCCAGACAGTAGAAAGCAGAACTACTACTGGAGGGCTCAGGTTTCAGTCTAAGAGTAATAAGCATACTCTTGACAGCCAATGCTTTAAAAGTCTAGGTGAACAAAATGCACTGGGTATCTAAGACCTCAGAGCTGACTTCGGGTTGGCCATAGAATGATCCAGTAGAACCAGAACAATGCAGAAGAGAGAGCCACCATAGGAACAATAGGTGGAATAGGGAAAGTCCACCTCTCTGTGAGTCATAGAAATGATGAGCTTTGCTGGGCTGGAGTCCTCCTTGGAACACAGGACTAGGGATGAGGTTCCAAAGCCCAATTTGCCTAAGTCATGGACAGCCTAGAAGGCAGGCCAGAGAAAGTTGATATTGATAAATATGAACTCTCAGGTTCCATAAATCCAGTAGTAATCCAAATTTTCTCGGGATGGTCCAAAATGTCTCTCTGGTTGGAGAGAACAGTGATAAAGAGTGGCAGAGGATTTGTCATGGAGCCAGACTGTGTATTTCCTCTGAAGTGCTTCATGGAGGGGTGATTGTAAAGATCTGAGCTCCTGTCCAAAGCTACATCGCATGGTGTATAACTACACAGCTTTTGCTTGAATGATATTCTATTTGGATAAAGGATGAGAACAGTGAAATTTTGGGGGTTTAATCTTTAACTCTGAATTGGGAGAATGAAAATGACATAAGGAAACTGTGATTTAGAAATGTTGATAGAGTGAGTGTTGGGAAGACATTCACCCATCTATCCATCCATCCATTTGTCCATCCATCATTTCATCCAACTGTTTATTGAAGCTCCAAGGTGCTACTTACATGCTATATGACCTTAGCAACATTTTTTTGGTTACCTAGAATCTGTTAATAATGACAACACCTGCCACAACATAGTTATGGTTGTGATAATATGTGCTCATGCTCAAGCCAGTGTTTGGGACTTAGATGCTTAGTAAATGGGAACTCCTATTGAGTTTTGGTAAGTAGGGGCACTATAAGCAGAAAACTGTTAGCATGCACTACAGATGTGCCTCAATGAGGTCTTCAGGGTGAAGGTAGGTCTATATGGGAAAGAGTAGGGTTTTTTTTTTTAAGAGTGTTTACTAATATTCTTTCAAAATTTTATTAGCATGCAAAGAATTAAATTTCGTTATTTTTTTAAAATAAAATTCATCTTTGTTGTTTTTCTTATCTCCCCTTCTCCCATCCCCCTCCCTTCCTTGCATCCCTCCACTCCTACTAGCTTTCTGTGTACCTCCATGTCACATGTAACCTTCGGTCTCTTCTCCCTTCTCAACACCTCTTGTTCTCCTCTCATGGTCTCCCATCTACTACAGTCTAGAGGGGAAGGGATAATTTGGGGTCTTGATATTATGGGTGGGACTTGCAACCTGAAGAATAAGGTTGACTCAAAAGTAATAAAGTTTTAAACACAGAGACTGGGAGATTAGATTCTCTCCCTAAAATAGAGGGATATAGAAGGAAGAGTACTGGGGAATAAATCTTGGTTTAAGTTGAAACTGTGGTAGTTGCCAAGTGGAAATAGCCCTCAGGTTTCATGAGTGAGATCTGGGCTAAGCACACAGCTTAATATAATCATGACCACTATGGTGTAGTAGAGTATAAATTTTGTTGCCATAAAGATTCCAGACAGAAGTGACTTATATGAGGTGAGAACATAGGCTATAGAAAGGGCTTTTTAGACTCCTATCATGTTGCTCCACCTTACTAAATGTAAGTGAAGACAGGATGGTTTGTCACTATGTCTATATCTCACCCAGAGAAGAAGGAAATGGAGTAAAGAGAGATCACACTTGTCCCTTTCAAGACCAGACGTGGTCATATGATCTCACTTAGCTGCAAGAGAGGCTGGCCAGGGGTCTCCATTCTACGTTATAATTATGTTATTTTGGAAGAAGAGAGCTGATATTCAAGCCTTCCAGTGGTCTTAGCCACCACAGAGTTGAGTAAAAGTCTGAGGCTGGGTGAAGCATGGGCAAAAACACTGCCACAGAGCTGGGATGGCTCAGTTGGTAAAGCAAATTTGAGAACATAAAAAGCCAGGCAAGGTTGTAGGTCCTTGTAATCCCAGTTCTGGGGAAACTGGAGACATGTGGATCCCTGGGGCTTGCTCTCCAGAGAGAGACCTTATCTCAAAACAACAACAACAACAACGACAACAACAACAACAACAAAATATAGAATAAAACCAAGGTTGACATCTGGCCTTTTCATACAGAACATGAATTATAAATAAGCACAGAATGGAACAGAGATGACTGGAGTCAGGTCAGACTGTTAAGGCAGAGTAGGGGCCCAGGGAGCGAAGTCAAACACAGAAAACACAGTTAGAGCAGGCTGATGATGGCTGTGCACCAGAGATATGGACAGATGGAGCAGAACCCAGAGTCCAAAAGACTCTACTCTGGTGACTAGAGACACATAAGGGAGCAGGCACAGACTAGCTTGCAGAAGCCACGGGTGTGGGACAAGCAGAGGTGGTGAGCCAGGTCACAGTGGAAAGGGTTAGCAGACAGAGGACCTGGGAAGAAGGCAGAACCCCAGGGCTGCGGAGTAAGTGAAATTCAGTTCACATGTCTGAAAGGATTTAATGACACTAATTTACTTTTTTTTTCTTAATTGGAAAGAAGCTTTTAAAACAAAACAAAACAAAACCCTCTTAAGTAAAAGGAGTGGATCCTTCTTGGGAGTTAGCTAATGTGTGCATAAATTTTTTCTTTGGCAGTTTTTTTTTTTTTTTAAAATTCTCTCTCAGATAATCTTATCTCAATTTAGAATCAGAAATCTTATTTATAGCTTTTCTGGAGAGAATTATTTCGAGGGGGCAGATTCTTTGCCCTTTGGACTTACTTTCTTTTTAAAAGCAGATAAGTTATCCCTCCTTTTTTTTTTCTTAGGAAAGACAGTTGAAATATTAATTTAAAAACAATGATTGTATGCTGAAAGGGGACATAAATCAAAGCAGGCAGGATCCATTCAGCTGCCTCCTGTTTTATGGGCTTTTTTCCCTTTGTCTTGTGGAAGGGCTCTGGAAGCTCCAACTTCGTCTTCCCATGAGGATGAGATGGGAACTTATCAGCTTGCACCCCGACTCTACCCCTGGCGCTGACCTAGGTGAGGGCTTGGCGCTCAAGGCCTGGGGAAGCCTGCCAGCACACTTGGTTACTGGAATCATTGCAGGAACCATGGCACAGATGTAATACACATAGGCTCGTGCTGGACTTCGCCAACTTCCTCGGGGCAGCCTTAGATCTTGCAGTTGCCTTAGCTCATCCAAGATGAATGGGCACTGGGACTCTAAGCTAGTCAATGACTAAGCCTGGCTTTGAAGGGCATCTGACTCTGTAGCCTGTGTCTGTGTGCTTAGCCTGTGATTATCCCTACAAAGCTCTGGCCATGGAGCACTGTTTGGAGAGAAAGAGGAAGTGCTGTCCCAGGGTACCCCATGATTTCCTTCTGCTCTGCAGCCTGACCCCATGGCTTGCATTGGCCATGGTGTCCTGCGCTGGTACCTGGCCAGGGCACTGCAGCTTGGGGTTTGAGGGAAAGGTGGGCCTCTTTAAGCCTCTTCTCACATCTCATCTGAGGAAAGGGCATTGCCATTCTGTACCTGCCTGCAGACTGCCCAGGATGAGTTCCTGTATGGGCATGGAGTCCTTGCAGGGTATTTGGATCTTCTCAGTGGGTTTACAACCAGCATCCAAAACACACGTCTTTTATTCCTGAGGCACTCAGGGAATCACTGATAGAGACTCAGAGCTCTGCCCTCAGGAAGCTGAAAAGAAAAGTGAGCACAACCAGGGGTGGCCAGAACAGCAGCCCCGATTCCTCTTGGAGCTCCAGAATCTAATTTATACAGCAATAAGACTGAATGAGTTAACTTAAGTGAAGGGTTTGTTACGGTTCCCAATGTGGTAAGCTTCAGTAAGAGGGAGTTGTTATTTACTATCTGATGAGCCTAAGGTGGCAGCCTGGCTCCAACCCCAATCATCTTCAGTCTTACTCACATAGAGCACCTGAGGGGTTCTGCCTAGTTTTCTTTTATTTATCTTGTGAATTGTTCATAATGCCCCTGATGCTGTGTGTGTGTGTGTGTGTGTGTGTGTGTGTGTGTGTGTGTGTGTGTGTGTGTAAAAGGCTTGTGGAACCAACTCTTTTGAAAATCACATTGTTAAAACTTATTTTCAAATGTCGTAAAGCGATAGATGGCCGTGGTGAAAGAACTCAATGCTGATAGATGAGCATCAGGTAAGAAGTAGATCTTCTTTCTCTTCCCCCAGTTCTCAGTTCCATTTTTTTAAATGGCAAAATCATGCTTGGATACCCTTTCAAAACTTAAACATGATGCCTACATAGATGTAGCGGACTTGCAAACATTGTCTCACGGGTGTTCTAAGAACATGGAATGTGGTTTTTATTAAGCTTCGTTCTTGTTGGGGTAAGCCAGTGGAAGCAGGAAGGAGTCCTGGACCCAGGCCCTGGCCTCTGAACCCCTGACAGGGTCTGGTGTCTATTAAAGGAGGCTGTGACTCGTGGGTCTGTAGGAAGCCCCACCCTGGTGATCCGCAGTGAAAAGTGTAGCTAATGTCCCCTGCCACTCCAGTTCTGTATGGTTTTCTGAAAAGACATGGGTTGACCTGCGCACGGGACTGTCTTGTAGTTTTGTTACTCCAGGACTTTGTATATGGAATTCTCCTGTCCCTCACAAATTCTTCACGTTGCAAGCAGGTGTGGCTTCCTCCCTAACAGTTCATACTTCAGTTTCTAGAATATCAGCCTAGTGTAGGGATGTAGATCCACGATGCCAGTGAGTTCCACCCCCTGCCACCTCACATTTTTCCCAAAGGCACAGAAAATGAGAATCTCTACCCATCCTTACATCCCATTCTGCTCTAGGCCCCCTGGGGGTCAAATGGCTGCTGGGCAAGAATTGGGCAGCACACTGATTGCAGGTCTTCACTATATGAGTTTGTCTGTCAGTCCGACCATTCATCTGGTCATTCCTTCTCATTTGAGTGCAGTGTTTTGTGACTTACTCTCATGGATGGCCAATCCTTACTGGCCTTCCATCATAGGGCTTTGCAGAACACCTTAGACATTCTCAGGGCTGTATTGAATTCTGTTGCAGCACTATTTCCAGTTTTCTTTGCTTGTTTTCTCACTGATTGACATAGATTACTTACGGTTATGGTTATGGTTGGAAACCACCCCATATTCCCTGCATGTATTTTCTTTCCTCTTCCATGCAAATTCCTTTGCTTATCAGTGAGCGTGCAAGCAAGCAGCCATCAGCCAGTTAAGAACTTGGCCCTTCTCGTGGGTCTCCCCTTCGCTATTTAGGCCCCTCTTACACCTGTAAGTTTTCCTTGATGGTTCTTCCGGCAGAGCCCTGGAGTTATAGTTTTAGGAGAAGGAACAGCAATAAGAGTAGGAAAATGTTCACATTGCCCAGGACACATTTTTTTTTCTTTAAGTGCATTCTCTGAGTCCCAAGGGAAAGAAACACATTTTCAGAAAGAATTGGTATATCTTCTAAACCCAAATCTAGTAGCTCCCACAATTTAATGTTTTACTTCTTACATAGAAAAGGTTGGGATACACGTAGCAGTGTGGGGCTCTCCAGGGCATCTGTGAAATCTTTGAGCCACTCTTGGCTTTCTGTTTCATCTACATCTAGTACAGTTTCCACTCTCAGGATTACAAAAGTTGCATCTATCATGTGAGCATTTCAGGCATGGAAGAGTAGAGTGATAAAGGGCACATGAGGCATGTGGCACCTCCCCACCTGCCTTTGTAGCGAGATCTATGGAACCCCAGATAGAATTTCCTTTATAGCTTAATGGCCAGAGGGTGGGCACATGGCCACATTGGCTACACCTAGGCACAGTGTCACCCGGAATACAACTGAGGTGTGGCTAATAAATAATAAAATACAAGCCAATACAGAGTAGCTAGCTTCTCTGTCTCATGTGATTTGACCCGTAGTTTGGATTTCTTGTTTCCCTGAGAGCTCACACATCTGGAACAGAACATGCTGCTCAGGGCAGAATATAAAATAGCTTGAGTTTATCTCCATACCTCCCATCATCTGAGTTCCAGCCTCCTCCCTCCTAAGGTTCTTGTAATTAATTCTTGATTCTGAGTGAACAGGAACCCCAGCATTGGGCCAGAATTTAGAAACATACCATACTAAGTGCTCACAGTCTCTCATGCCCAGCCATTCCTTCAAAGCTTCCCTGTTCCAAGTGCCATCTTTGCTGGTTGTGATTCCCTAGGCAGGAGGTGGGAAGTCCTAGCTGACCTCCTGCCCCAGTTTCTGTCATCATCGTCTTTCTCTGTCCAGTCTGTCCCTTAGCTGGGATTAACCCCCTTCCTTGAATCCATCATGTCCTCAAGCAAAACGTCCTCATCTCCCTACCTCGTTCAGAGACCTGCCCCTGGCACAGAAAATCGCATTTGAGATGACAGTCAAAAAGAGCTTGCCCAGGAAGGCTCCTTCCAAGGCTACAAAGTCCCATCATGCTCTGCTTGATGGTACTGATGCTAGCCTGTCTTCACCCACTAGACCTAGAGGCCAGGAAAGTGAGTTTCCCACTGACCTCTTCCACCCAAAAGAAGCCTTGCCATTCCTTGTTGGACACATGAGGACAGAGGTCCCAGAAAACATTTCTCTGGCGGGGATAATTTTAGGGGATGGAGGCTAGGCACACTGTAATGAAGATATCCCCTGCCTTCCTCAGAGTGCAAAGCCTGCCCGCAGTCACTGTTATATTAAACTTCTCAATAGCAGCCACTCTGTGGTCACAGCCATCAAGGGAGAAGGACCTAGTTTGTGCAGCTGAAGGGTCTCTTGAGACACTGCCAGTCACTTGAATAAAACGCCGGGCTTTGTCTAATGGTTTATTTTCACATAGGAATAGGTCCTTGGCGCTAATCCTATTTGAGTCCTGCGCTCTGTGGAGCAGAAAGATGAGCCGGAGACCTCAGGTTTCATTTGTTGTTGAAGTTTGACCAGACATTTGGTGTAAGTGTGTGTCATGCATGACTTTGCTTAAGTAATTAACATTCCTGTCAAGGCTCTGTAAAGGGTCCTATGTTACAGGGTCCCTCCAAAGGCCGGTTTAAACCTTTGAACTCTTAGCCTGTCTCTTATTGCCAATTGCAATATGCTTAAGTTTCTTTAAAAAAAAAATACAAAAAAAAAAAAAAGAATTTGTTTTTCTGGGAGAAATATTTATTATTAAGAGAACTAACCTTAGAAAGTAAGGTGATTTAAAAATAAAAAGAGTAAATACAGAATGATATGTAAGAATAATTGGGCAAGGAAATGTCTAAAAATACTTTTTAACTTAAGAGAAGGGAAGAATGTGGGTAAACATGACAATAGTCTTCAAATATTTAGGCAACTGACATGAGGGTAAACAAATCAACTTACCAAAGACTGAAGTGGCGTTTTCCTTCTCTTCTCTCTCTTTTCCTTCCTCTCTTTTTGTTACCCACCTTCCATTTCCTGTGGCCTCCTTTCTTTCATTCCTCTTTTTTTCTTAACTTCTGCTCAGCGCTGTTAAGAGCATAAGGTCGATATATGTCGTAGACGAACCTCACTCACTAAGAGACATCCTCTTGAATGACTGAATGAAGGCGTGGATGGTATCACATAGTGTTGTGCCAAGTGGTGGGAATGTGGAGGATGAGAGGCCGAGTCTAGAGGAGACAAGTCAGGAGTCTGTCCGGCCGTTTGTGGAGGAGATGGGATTACAGCAGATGAATGCACAGGAGCTTGAGAAGGTGGACAGCATCTGCTGTTGGGAGGCGGTGGCCGTCAGAAAAGTCCTCTTGGAGTTCGTGGTGATTTAGCTGCATCTCAAGTCGTAATCAGGCATCAGTCAGATGAGGGGGTGGGGAAAGTGCCTTGAGTGGGACCAGATACGCAGAAAAGCCTGGAAACTGGTGTCAAGATGCAGGATGTGACCCCCAAACTCTCTCTGCTCTGCCTGTGGGAAAGCTTGGGGCAGGAGGGAGGGGACATGATGCTAGGGGACCTCTGAGGTGGGATGCATGACAATAGGTTTTACCTGGAAGGTTAGGACACTGGATGGGCTTTAAACAGGAGGGTGACTTTGGGAGGTGTGTGAACAGTGGCTTTGAAGGGGAAGAGAAAACACTCTTCAGTAGATTAGATGAAATGGCTGAGAGGATCAGACCGAAGCTGAAACTTGGGTAGTTATGGTAGAGACTGGGTTTGAAGAGAGCTGAGATGTGGACTTAGTTGACTAGATAGAAGATGCTGCCATGTCCATTGGACTGTGGATTTTTTTAGTAACTGATACAATGTGCTATCTTCATATCCTACATCAGTATCTAGTACCTACCATGCTTTAATTTTTTAGTACTGATTGCTTAATGAGTGTTTATTTAATGAGTTATATAATTGTAGTAACCTACACATCATATCTTGTGGGAGCACTAGTTGTCCAATATCTGTTTCTCTTTTAGAAAAAGAACTCTGACTTGAAGCTTATTACGTTGCTTTCCAGCTTTTGAGAAATGCATTTCCCAGTGTCCTCATAGAAATGTGGTGTCACTGTGTGACTTAGTTGTTAACTGGAAGTTCAAGAAAGTCTCCTGCTGTCCCAGGCCCCCTTCCTGCTATCTGGAATGCAAATGCTGGCATTTCTGTGGTAGAGTGGGGGAGCAGAACCCGAGAAAGTCTCCCTTCTGACTGTGAAGCTGCCTATTGGTCCTAGATTGATTTGGGCAAGAAACACACTTCTATTGAAGCTACTTCTTTAAAGTTTAATATTCTGGAAAAGTGTAGCTAAGGCTAATACAAAAAGAAATACCTAGAAATTGCCTTTATATACACAATCTCCTTTGATATTAATGATAGTCCTGTGTACCGTTAAATCATCCATATCAGACAGGGGAAAAGGCTGAGACTCAGAAGAACCATTTGATTTCCTTACCCTAAGTACCACTTGAGTCTCCTGACAGTTCAGCCCTCTTTTCTGCCGGCTGACAACAAATGCCTGCTACACTGAGTCACCTGAACCAGGCTGTGTTCACATACTCGCTTTGAGTTGAGTTTCATGGTTCCTGTTTAACATCTTATGGCTTCCTTGGGATAAGTAAACCAGTTCCATCTGTTGTCTCTACACACACACACACACGCCCCTCCATGTCCATTAACCACCTGTGTCTAAAAAATGGAGTAGTCCTATGATTGTTGTGCTTGTACTTCAAATACATAAATTATGCTTGTGACACCATTCTGCAATTTAATAATTATTTACATGGCATTTGTGTTATCTTAGTAAGTATAGGTAACATAGAGATGATTTAAAGAGGAAGGATAGTCATAGGCCATTTGCAAATATGTCACACTTTCTGTAAGGGACTTGCACATCTTTGGCTTACAGTATCCACAAAGGCTCCCTAGGATGCTGAAGACAAGTTGTACGTGTATAAATAGACAGTTGGGCATTGTGGTAATCCTGACATTTGAAGGATAAGGCAGGAGGATTATAAATTTGAGGCCAGTCTGGACTGCCTAGGAGTTCAAGGCAGACTCAAGCAACCCAGCGAGACCCTTTCTTAGACAAAATAAACAACCTAACACAGCAGTCCTAACCTGGTTGGCTTCATCTGGTACTTGTGAAAATCTTACGGAACTCTCAGGCTATACCAAATGTAGGAGAAGTAAAGCCATCACACCCTGCCCCATAGGAGCTTGTGTTGACTTTTCAGAGTTCGGAAGAATTTCTTTACCTTCTAATTACAAGATGATGGTGTGCTAAAGCAAGCACAAATTCATTGGGCTACTCAGAGCAAGCCCACATGCCCTCAGCGATGGTGCCCTCCAATCATAATCGTGTGGTGTCATTAACAGCTGTGATATGATTTGGGTTTTTGTTCTGTCTGTTAACTGGCACATCTCACCTGTTGTTTCTAAGTACCTTGCTATGGCCTTGTGGCATGACCTAAAGCTTTGGCAACTGTTTGAACCTTAAGGAGCTCATCAGTTGAAAATGAAAGGGGCTTGTTAAAGGGTTCACTCAGAGATTAACTTTCTCTGTGCCTTTATGCAATAGGTACAAGCAACAGACAGTTCTAGCATTTACCACTTCTGCTTTTCAAACACTTTTAAATGTGTGACATATAACAATGACTTTATTCTTTCAACTCTACAAAATAGGAGTACATGTATTTTATGGACAAAGCTACTGAAGTTTGAAGTTACAATCTTTACTTGAATTTAGCACAGTGTGTAGGAGTTTTGGGCTCAAATCCATCCAGCTCTATATGGCTCTAAAGCTCCCCATTGAGCTCCCCTGCCTCCTTGGGTAGTTTCTGGTCTGTATACTCACAGCATGTTCCTACTGAACCTTACAGCAGGATCAGACCACCTAGCTCTCTAGCATTCACTCATGGAAAGAGTGGTGAGCACTGGTAAATTATTATGAATGGTGGTTCCATGGCAAATGTTAGTAGTGATTGTAGCAAGATTTCTTGACTTACTATTAATTATGAAAGCCTGGCCTTAGCTTAGGCTTTTTTCCAACCAGCTCTTAAAACTTAATTAACCCACGTTTTAAATCTACGTTCTGCCAGGTGGCTCGGTTACCTCTCCTCATATGGCAAGTATGACTTGCTTTGAGTCTGCTGGCAAAATTCATACACCTAGATTCTTCCTCCTCTTCCCCTCTTCCCTGGAAATCCTACCTATCCTCTCCTGCCTAACTATTGGCTGTTAAGCTCTTTATTAAATCAATGATGGTAATATATCTTCACACAGTGAATAACCAACAAGTAATTTCTTACATTTAGTATTTTCTTGATATCACATTTGCTTGAGGAAATGGCCTATTTTGTTAACTTGAGAAAACCAACTGCAATTTGTGTTATTTTCTTGGTAAAAGAAAAAAACTCAACCTTCAATTTCCAAAAATCAAACAATGGAAGTTGCTTTCAGAGCCTCTGAGGACCAGACATGCCCGGAGAGGCTTTTACTCCCCTTTGCGGTTTTCAGCTCATTCAGTGTAGTCCCTAACACTTCACTCCCTGGGTCCTGGGGCACAGGTTTGATGAGATCAGTACAAATGAGGGACAGTCCCTTTTAGGAGACTATTGGGTTTCAGAGTAGTTGACCCCATAGCAAACTGATCTTGAGATCTTGAAGCACAGTTGAGTGACGGCAATTGAGGCAACCATGCTACAGAGGGTTTGGAGTCAGATTTAGAGTTGAACTTGTTATCTCTTATTGTGAGACCTTGGGCAAGTCATCAAACTTTTCACAACCTCTTTAATATGGGATATGAGTGTCATTGACTGGTCTGCTGGAGTTTGAATGCAGTACCCACCATCAAATGCTGGACAACTGTCACAACCCTTATCTTTCTGTTCTCTGTACTCTACCATGCAGTGTCTCAGGTGTGATTAAAACTAGTGATCTCCTTCCTAAGTTGTCAGACAGGCAGATGGGCATGAAATGAACAGCAATCAGAGATGCTGCCCCACTGGTTCAGTTACCCGGAACTGTCAGAGCAACAGCTAGAATCCCCTTTGTTAAATGTAAATCTGTGCATGTCGAGTCTATACCACCAGGTCTGTGCATGCTGCCCTCAGAAGTGGCAGGGCATACTCAGCTTGGCATATTGCCTTAGCCATCACCATGGCTTTTAATGATAACAGCCTGTTTGATGCTGAAGTTTCAAATTTGCATAGGGTTAAGAAGATGCCAAGGTCTATATAATTCTTACTGGCCAATCTCAGAGAGGGAGTATGGCTACATCAGGTCTCTACCAGCCAGCTAGGCTGAGGTGAAGTTTTAGATTCGAAGAAAATAAAAGCTGAATAAGTTTCTTAGGGTGTTATGTCTCCTGCAAAAGGTGACATTTGTCTCCAGGCTCAGCCAAGCAGGTCTAATCTAGAGCCTTCGGATTCTTTTTGACATTGTTTGCCGTTTTGGCATGGCCTGGTTTTTGTTTTCTGTTTTCTTTTGTTCTTGTTACTGTTGTTTGGTTGCCCCTGAAAACATCTCAGTAGAGAAATTCAGTGATGTTGCTTTGAGTTCCTCAAGTTTTCTCTTTCATTTCTTGCATTACATATGGCAGGCTAATCTTAACTGGAAAGTGACCAGACATTGAACAGTGAGGCTGAAGATTCTAACCACAGGTCAGTTTCACGGGCCAGATGCTACTGCCTGCCAGAGCCCTTCACATCTGTTTTCTAATGACCTTTATTCTCCAAAATTATATGGTTGCTCTCTCCTTGGATTAGGTTACGCCTCATCTGATTGGGTTCTCTAGATCTCTGTGAGATGTTACTTAGCTATATCAGGTTTTAGATTTTCTAAAATTAGATCTTAGGGGGACTTGCTGTTTAGGAGATGCTCAGCCTAAATGAATTGCTCTAATTAAAGGGCTTGGAATGGTGCTGGGTGCACAGTAAGCACCCAGCAAACGTAGCCATTCCAGTGGTGATGATTATCCTGGCCTTTTGTGAAACTTGGTAGGTCAGCTCTATCCAACTATGGAAATGAGTATTAGACGTTCCCATTCCTTCTTGAGAAATGCTGTCACCAGAAGCCAGGCTGACAAGAGATGGTAGGTGACACACTGAAGACACTATCTTACAGGGGAAAATGGGTAGGGTCCCTTGTACCTCCTATTAGTCATCCATCCCCTGGATCTTCATCTGCTTTATTGTACTCACTCACTATTTCCAGTATTCCATTCAGTACCCAGCATGTGGGAGACTTTCTGTTAGCACTGAGCTGACCTAAAGTGACCTTCCCAGCCTTCAATCTGCAGTTTATTACTTATGACACATTACCACTAGAATCAGTGATAAAGTCAGCTTCATCTTGGCTCCTTCATTCATGATTGTAAAGGGTAGTGAGACTGTAGGATGTGATGAGCCTTTGTGACGTTTGGGTACCTATAAACTGGCAGTGTGCTACAACATTTTATGTACTGTCCTTGTTTTCTGTCTATTGTTGTGATAAAGACCACAACCAAAAGCAACTTGGTCAGAAAAGAGTTTATTTGGCTTTCATGTCCCAATTGAAGCCCATCATTGAAGGAAGCCGCAGCTGGAAGGAAAGAGGGCAGGAACCTGGAAGCAGGAGCTGAAGCAGAGACTGCAGAGGAACGCTGTTTACTAGCTTGCTCTCCATAGCTGGCTTGGGGTTGCTTTTTGGACACAACCAAAGATCACCTGCCATGGGCTAGCAGTGGGATGGGCCCTTCCACATCACCCATGAAATTACTCCACCCCAGATTTGCCTACCAATCAATCTGATGGAAGCACTTTCCCAGTTGGGATTCTGTCTTCCCAAATGACCCTGGCTTCTATCAACTTGATTTTAGAAAAGTAACCAGCACCTGTGCAGGCGTTCACATGAAAACAGAGTACAGAGCTCCACAAGGTATCCCGGAAAATAAATTAGATGGAAGTAAGTTTAAGTAGCATCTCTTAGAAATGATGCCTAAGTTTCTGATGGTTTCATGTTGTACTTTATGGGCTTCAGAAATCAGTAGGGTTCTCAGGGAGACTCCCTTTCCCCTCCTCTTCTCTCCCCATTGCTCTGTGTGTGTGTGTGTGTGTGTGTGTGTGTGTGTGTGTGTGTATACACACACCCGCATGCACGTGCACATGAGTACATGCATAGTTTAACATCTGTTTATAATTTACAGGTAGATGGCAAGAATATTTTCTATCATATCAAGAGAAGTAAAAGTAGTTATTATATCTGACCTTGTGATTTGCTTTGGGATAGGGATATTTAAGACAGAGATTCACAGTGTAATCCAAACTGGTCTTGAACTTGTGAACCTCCTGCCTCAGCTTCCTGAGTACTGAGATTGTAGGCATGCACGGCTACACATACCTGGCTTCCAGTAATTCACTTTGTGGAATCTGTTCTGGAGAAATGTTTGAGAATTTAGATAACAATTTGTGAATGATAAAGTTATTAGTAGTGTGCTATTTATGGTGCCAGAAAATGAAATAAGTGCAATCTCAGCTATTTGAAAGTGCATAGAGAAGTAGAGGAAATAACCCCAAATGATTGTGTATTTCTAGATGGTGAGATAACAAAATATTCTTATCCTCTTGTTGACAGTTAAGGGATTTGGGAATGGGCAACAAGTATTTTCATATGAGAAACTACATTTAAAATCTTAAACTTTACTTAAAGTAGATTTGTTCTACTGACTTATAGAACATCAGCACTAATTTCTTTGTTGCACAGAAAATGTCATGCCAGAAGTGAGAGGAATCAGTGTATTCTCTCCCAAAGTGTGTTGACATACCTACTTGTCCAGTGCTTGGCAGGAAGACCTGTTCTGAACAGTCCTAACTATGGACCCATTGAGATACGTGCTGGGATTCTTATCTGTGGCCCTGTGGTTTTTGTGGAAAAAGAGATAATTTCTTTGCAATTCATGTTTTCTTTTCCTTTCTAGTATTCAAGAGAAGATTCGACCTGTCTCTCATGGTCGAATCTTCTCTTGAATACTAGAATGTCACCTGGAATATGTGGGATGTCATTAATGTCTCTTTAATGCCTGGGTGCTATTACTAACAAGGTGATTTCTGATCTGTTCATCCTCAGGGTCTTCCTGAGCTACAAACTCATACAACCAGTTGTCAGCTAGATAGTTTTCTCCGGGGATCCTTAACAGCCATCTAAAACTCCCGACTAGTCCAAACTTGACTTTTGTGTCCCTCCTGCCCCCAAACCAACTGTCCTTCCTATGCCGCGTGCCTCTGTAGACAGCTTGATGGTTGCCGTTGTCTGAGCCAGGAATCCGCTCCTACATCCCTCTCCTGGAACATGTAGTTGTATTGACTCCCCTCTTCCATGGACATGGTTTAGTTTGGAGCCCATCTATTCTCCCTAACCTCTGTTTCTAATTTTTCCCAGGCTCTCTATTGTTGCTACTAATTTCTCCCATTCCCATAAAAACATGTTCCTGATTGAAATGGCAGGCCTGCCTGTCCTCTGTGTCGCAGCTCCTATCTGGATGCCCACTGTCCTCGAAGGACACCAAAGTCCCTTTCATCTCCTCCTACTGACTCCTGCAGTCTCAGTGTCTCCCCATTCCTTAAATCACGCTAAAGTACTCTCTTTATTTCCATGAGATATTCTGCTTCTTTTATGACCCTATAGTGACACATCTTTGTCTAAAATGTTCCTCTTTTCATCTTCCTTTCTCATCTCATTCATCATTTATCTGGACCATCTTATTTCATACTTTAGATCGTGATTCATCTGTTACTTCCTCAGTGGATGTTTCTTGAACTTCCATGTCTAGGTTGAATAGTTTTTAACTATCAACTTGACATATTCTAGAATCACTAAGTATCAACAGGGCACTTGCCTGGATCAGACTGGCCCATGGGCAGTCCAGGGACTGTCTTGGTGGCTGAGACGGGAAGACTCAGTTTGAATGGAGTGGTCCCTTTCCTAGGCTAGGCCTGAGGGTATCAAAGTAAAGAAAGCCAGCTGAGCACAGCAGTGCTCAAGCAGGTATCATGGGTACAGTTGTTTCTTTCTGCCCTTGACTGTGGATGTGGTCTGACAAACTGTCTCAAACCCCTGCCTCCAAGACCTTCCTGGAATGATGCCTGAGCCTGGAATTGTAAACCAAATAAATCCTCTGTCCCCTGTTGCCTTTGTTCAGTGTGTTTTAATCCCAGTGACAGAAATGAAATGGAAACAAACATCCCTCCTCTCTGCTTCCCCGACCTCCATCCTACCTCATATTGCCTGGGCTGGTTTTCTGCACCTGAAGACCTTGTACTCCAGTAGGACAGAACCCTTCACAGTTCATGTTTCTAGAATCTAAAACAGTAAGAGATAGTTGTAGGTACTTAGTAAATAATGATGGAAAGGAATTTTTGTTTCTTTAGGTTACATTAATTTGTCAGGAAAATAAGTTTGTAATAAGTAGTAATTGATGAATAATAATAATGAGTTATATTGTGGATTTAGTCCTTCCTGGGACTGTAGTTGGACTTTTTCATCAGGACTGCCAGATCACAAATAATGACATGGAGACTTATTATTCTGAAAGCTCAGCTGATAGCTTAGCCTTGTTTCTAACTAGCTCTTATAACTTAACCCATTTCTATTAATTTACATTCTGTCTTGTAGCTTTATTACATCTTCATAGTGGTCATCATGCTCACTCTGCACCTCATGGCATCTCCACCATTCTTTTTCCCAGCCTCCTCTGTGCCTGAAAATCTTGCCTAGCTATTGGCTGTTCTGCTCTTTGTTAAAACAATTAGAGAGACATATCTTCACAGTGTACAAAAAGATTATTCTACAACATGGGACCAAACACTGGATGTGACTCTTTCTTGGAAAGTTCTCCAACCTCACCTCCCAATTGATCCCAGCTGGTCCCTCCTCTAATCTCTAGGCTCTGCCTGAATGTGCCAAAATTCTAAGGTCAGTCACATTTAAAAATCTAAAACACTAATAAAAACAAGCAGGCCTGCCATGCAAGATTATGATCAGAAAAGGGGAGTGACCAAGTAAGAATAACAGCTAACATTCACTGAGAAGTTCTTGTGTGGAAGCATCTTCTAACATCTTCACATGAACAAGTTTGTCCCAACAATGTTATAAGTTGAATATAATCTTTCTCATCATCCACATGAGAAATCGGAGGTTCGGAGATGTGGTCAGCTTCTGGACTCAACAGACAGTGGAAAACCAGCTTGGGGATCCAGTCTAGTTCCACATACCCACTGCCTCATTTGATGGGCTATAAAGAACATTTAACTCTAGCCAACAAGGCTATTGAGTTGTCCTCCTCTTCCCCCTCCTGCTCTTTTCCCCTCCTCCTCTTTCCCCCTCTTCTTCCTCCCTTCCTAAGACACTGTCTTCCAATTGCTCTAGGATCCAGTCTAGTCTGATCTCACCCTTATTTCTAGAGTAGATGTTTATATTCTTCATGAAAGGCAGTCCAGTGATTTAAAAAGTGGCCTCCAAATTCAGAACCCGCGCTTAAACCACAGCTCTGCCACTAACTTCGTATTTGACTTCAGGCAGGTTATTTCCCACACCTTCCCATCTACACAGTGTAGACAACGACACTACTACATGACCACAGGCTGCTGCATGGGGCTAACATGTGTGACACACTCAAAACAACACTTGGCTGGAAACAAGCACCTTTGGCACCTGTGTTTTGCAATTCAAGATAATCCTATTAATATTTACTCAATGCAGCATTGTGGCATTTTAAGTTCCAGGTAACTAATAAAGGTGCTGTAGAAACCTACCAGTATTTTCAACTCATACAGACTTTAAATATGTATCCTATATAAAATATCACACAGGAAGATAGAAATAAATCACCCGCAAAACCTCACTTGAAAGCTGCTCATGAATCACGTAAAGGTGAGGCCAAGTTTAAAGATTGCTGTACAGATTGGGTTAAAGCCTTCCTTGTAAGTTCCTAATGAGGGGCTCTGGAAAGGCTGGTCCTGCAGTGTGTGTGGTCACTGGAATCAGGCGCTTTATCTACCTGAAACATGTGAGTAGGAGGAACTGATTCAGGCTCAGAGCAAGTCAGCAGATGATGAAGCCTTTGTTCTCAGATTCAGCCAGAGGCTGGGAGGAAACACACCCTGGCTTCTCCATCCCCAGCATCCATGGTTTTCTCTCCCACTTTTGCCGTTTGTTTTGCTTATAATTTTCTAGCCCATGTATTAGTAGAACCTAACCATGTGTCTCAAGGACCCAGGTTACAAGGCATTTCCTTCTTGAAGTTGGTTCTGAGTCCCTCAGCTGCCTACATCTTCCATCTTTGGGCTATGTTGACCTCTCATGTTGATCTTGGACCTTGTTAGTGTATTTACAGGGTGTTTGCCCTGACTCTCGCTCCCAAACACTACCTATTTCCCAACCCATTCTTTCATTTGGACCCTTAAGACAGTTTTGTGAGGCCAGTGTTCTCATATCCACTTTCTTGACAAGTAACCAAGGCTCAAGTGAAGTATGCCGCAAGGCACAAAGCCACACCAGAGGGGCTGGAGAGATGGCTTAGCAGGTAAGAGTACTGGCTGCTAATCCAGAGGACCTGGGTTCATTTCCCAGTACCCACATGGTGGCTCACAACCTTCTGTAAGTCCAGTCCCAGGGGATCCAATGCCCTCTTCTGACCTACTCAGGCACTGTATGTGGGGTGTACAAATAGACATTTAGGCAAAATGTGTGTGTGTATGTGTGTGTGTGTGTGTGTGTGTGTGTGTGTGTGAACATGTATTCTATTTTAAATAAATATTTACATACACACACATATAAATGAAATCTAATAGGAAAATTAAAAAAAAATCAAAGCCAAGGCCAATTCCAATTCTGGAGCCTTCTGCCCTTCACCCCAGGCTTCCTCTCTGAAGTCAAGTGCCATGTGCTGCTCTATCTTGTGTCTCTATCTAGTGTCTAGATACTTGGTTCAATGTGTTTTTATTGACCCAGCAAAATGGCATGACTCAGACACCAGCATTAAAATAATGTAGAGATGTCTGAAGAAGGAGTGCTTCCTTAATATGATAGGATGTGATAGAGCTCACAACCCCAGATGCCAGCAAGGGTGGGCAGCAACAGAAGAACAAGGCAGAAGGTTGAACCTGAGCCACTGAGGGGTGATGGAACCTCTCTCTAATGGCTAAGCTCACGCTGTCCAGTGGGAGTGACCACCAGCTAACTACTTGTTGTCCGTTGCTGTGCTGGGATATAAGCTTTGTATTACGGCTTTTTTTTTTTCTTTCTTCAAGGAAAACAGAAAATTTGGACTTACTTGTACTGTTTCTCCATCGTCAAGGTTGGCAGCTATTTTAGTTAAAAAAAAAAAAAGAAAAAAAGACTGCAAAGTGAAAAACCATGTGGTTTGTGTGGTTACCGTGTGTCACCTTGAAAAGCTGCATGCCAAACTGAAATGCAGCCCAAAGGTCCATACTTTCAAGGCAGGAAAGCCAGTGCTATGGAGAGGTAAAGCTGCTTTTCCTCCTCCTGCTCCTCATTAGCCAGGATATAGGTGTCACTGGCCAGGAGGCTGGCCTAACTTGGCAGCTATCCCTGGGACACCTTCTGGCCCCATTTGCCCCATTTGCTTGCCCATCCTGCCAGAGATGCCTGACCTGTGCCCTCCCCGCAGAGTTCCCTGTTCTGGACCCTGCTCTCTAATTCAGATGGCCAGCTTCACTGCGATGAGTTAAGATGCACAGATGGCAGAAAGCCAATGTAGCCTTGGGCTGTCCAGTATATTTATGTCTTTGCTGCCTTGGGAAGCTCTAACCCTGACAAGGTGGTATCTGTGAGAGTGAAGTTCTGCCTTGGGGCCTCTGGCCAGGTCCTGGGGGAAGTTAGAGGCTAGGGAAGACTTTATCAAAGATCTTCAGGAGCAGAACCGTGATGACCTACTGGGAATTCTCTTCTTAGCTTCGTGATTTAGTTACTACAAATAAATAACAATAACGGCTGGTGAGTGTTGGGGGATATTTGATCCCACTGTGTGGAATGTGTTGATGTTTTACCTTGCCTGCCTAGGCACTTTCTGACTAGTTTAATAAAGAGTTGAATGGCCAATAGCTAGGCAAAAGAGGATAGATGGGACTTCTAGAGAGAGAGATAGGAACTCAAGGAGAAATCTGAGAAGTAGGGAATTTGCCAAGGAGACACTGAAGAAGTCGGATATACAGTATGGAGGAGAGGTAACAGCCATGTGGCAAAACATAGACTAATATAAATGGGTTAATTTAAGTGATAAGAGGTAGTTGGATACAAGCCTAAGCTAAGGCCAAGCTTTCATAGTTATAGGAAGTCTTTGTGTCATTATTTAGGAGCTGGTGGTCTAAAGAAAGTCTGGCAACAGGTGACCACTATATGCTTGTATCAGAGTATCATGTCTCTGGTATTGGGCCCATGGTAGCTTGAGGTGTGATTTAAGAACTATCAGTTCTGTTATTGCCATCAATCTTTCCAAAGGATGTTTCGGGCACTACATGGATGAATATTTTTTTAAATTTCAAAGTTTTTTTGTTTGTTTAACTTTTATACAGCACTTGTGTGTTTCATTAACTCATAATTTTATGAGTTACATTGCTTGATAGCCAGATTCATTTAAATAAAAACAGTGAATCAACTTAGGAGAGAATAATAAAGAAATCTTAGTTCCAGAAATAAAAATCATCAAGTGTCAGCAGCTGATATTTGGGGAGCATTTAGATGGCTGAAGATTCTCTGAGCAGGGGCTGAAGATGAATTAACGTGGAACTAAGTTCTCCTTGGCCCATCTGCCTTTGGGCACATATCTTTTTCACTTAGTCCGAGTCTCACTATCAGAAAAAAATGAAAATATTAAAAACCAGTTTTGTTGTGCTGTGGTGAAAGTCTTTTGAGAAACTATAAATGAAAAAGTGAGTTCTGAGTGGTCAGGAAATACTGTTGAATGTGAACATTACTGGAGTCTCCCTGGAAGTTTTATTGAACATGCATGTTTCTTGTGGACAGTAAGTGATCCTCCCCTAGAATAGGTTAGAAATACGAGCTGCTGTTTTCTCCTTCCTCTTTCTCCATTTACCAGATAATAGAGGGGCAGCACCCTGGATGGAGAGTGTGAATATTTGGCTTCTGGTTTGAGTCTGTGCTACCTCCAAAGAGACAAACCATGCCTCAGTGTGCTCCAGTTTTTATAAGCTGGAAAGTGAGTTTGAACTAATAGATTTTCCTTGGGTTTCCCAGCATTCTCTTTGCTCCAGTGCTATTTCCCCATCCGTGTAACATATGGAAGCTCCCAAGGCACATGTTTAATGTCACTTAGCTCCGTAGGTCAACTACTCTAGGGTCACCCAACCTACTGGTTCACTTTCAAGCCTTCATGTGGCAAAGCAAATGGATGCTGAAACTAAAGGACTAGCAGAAAAGAAAAAGAAAAATGGAAGATACTAGAACAGGAAATCTGGAGCTTCCTCAGCTAGAGACAGCTCCCACATGAATAAAGGTTGTTTCTATTTTTTAGCAGTGCCGAGCAGCTCACAGTGGAATCGCACCAACATTAGACTGGAGATGGAGACATGACTAGTTGCATCTGTTTCTTCCTCTAATAGAAGCAGTAATGGCTCTGGATTCTTCAAGCCAATCTTCAGTGTCTGACAAAATGAATTAATAGGTGAGGTGGCATGGTTACCTGGTAGATAGCTCTAGGGAGCCAGCTTTTTTCAGGTCAGCTCTTTCAGTCCAGCGGCTGTCCAGAAATGTTTTTCTCATGCTGGAAGTATAAAACAGAAAAAATGGGATAGTGAAATTGCTGAACACACACGAAGTGGTGCCATAGTGTCCCCACCCTGTGCCAAAGCAAATTTCTGAGCCTTATGTAATTTCTCCTTGGCTGTGAGGTCTCATGATCTTGTCTGAGGTCGATGCAGTGGGCTCTGCCTTAGCCATATCCTGCCTAGCCCTCCCTTGGTGGGTGACATCTTGTAGGCATTAGGGACCCATGATTGTGATTGATGAGAGCAAATTGTATCACTTCAGCTCACATCCAGTGTCCAGTCATCTTCCCAAATTCATGCTGGGGGGATTGCTAAAACAGATAGTGTTTATTGGCAGCCGAGTAAGTCACAAACTTGCAAAGGCACATTCGTTCATTTGGAAAATATTTGTGATCATTCCCTGGGCCAAGAGCACTATGGGGAATTTTTTAAAAATGTATTTTATATGGTTTAAAAAAATATATGGTAGGGCTTTTGCTCTTGAGGAATTTACAGCTCTCTGGTGCATCAGGGCGGGGGAGGGACAGGTTTGCAAGTTGAAGAATCAGACAATACAGCAGTAGCAGGGGTGTCAGGAGATAATGCCATGGAGAAGGCACATGGTAGGTGACAGTGCCTAATCTTCCCCCATTCCTGATGGAGAAATGAAAGGCAGAAAGGAGGGGAGACCAGCCTGGAGTGGGAAGACGGGAGGCTTGGATCTGAGGCCCTTTGTAAACTGTCTCTGCAATGCTTAGTCGTGACATTTAGGCGTTGAGGAAATTGTAGATGTTAGAGGAGGAGATGTAAGCCCTTAGAATTAAGGAAGGAAGGGAGGGAGGGAGGGAGGGAGGGAGGGAGGGAGGAGAAGGAAGGAAGGAAGGAAGGAAGGAAGGAAGGAAGGAAGGAAGGAAGGAAGGAAGGAAGAGGGGGAGAGGAAGGGAGAAAGAGGGAAGGAAGGAAGGAAGAGGGGGGAGAGAGGAAGGAAGGAAGGAAAAAAGAAAGGAAGGAAGAGAAAAGAGAAAGGAAGAAAGGATAGGAAATGCCAGTATTACTTCAGGATAGAACCCATGAGATGCAACAACTTGGCTGAGGAAATGAAATGCATGTATCTTGCCACGGAATGGCCATATCCTGAGATTAACTGTATGTATATGCTGTTAGGTTTGGATATGGACTGTTCTTCACAGCCTCATGTTTTGAGCACTTGGCCCCCTGCACATGAAACTAGTTTGAAGAAGTATTGAGTGATGATAACTTGTCCTGGTTCCTACCTGCTTACTCTGCTTCCTAGTCTGAGCCATGTGAGCAGGCACTCAACACACCGCCACTGCCATGAACTGGGCCACTCCACCATACTGTCCTACTCTACTGGTTCATGTTCCTCTGAAATGATGAGCTAAAATAAAGTATTTTTCACTTAAACAGTTTTTGTTGGGCATTTTGGTCATAATGTCATAAAATGACTGTTATTAAGCTATGGTACTGTAAAATGGTCATCCGCTTCCACTATTTGAGAGAAATTTCTAGGATATGGAGAATATAGATCCTGTATCATCAGTGTCATCTTTTGTCATCTTTTTTCAACCATTTGGTTTATTGCTCATTATTCCTAAAGGGAGAGGCGTACAAGGCACAAAGGGAGTAAGCTGCCACTCAGCATCTTTTAAGAAGCTCTCTTTTCTGTCTTTCCTCATCATTAAACTGGACATCATTAAACTGACCATATGGAATTTTTCACTACATGAGACACTGTAATGGCATCCTCAGCTATCTCTTGGGGTGCTTCATCTTGCTCTATCAGTCAGCTTTGTGTCACTATCACAAATACTGAGGCAACTACCTCCATACAGAAAAGTGAAATAAGCTCTCAGTTTTCATGGTCCAAGTCCAGTACCATGACTACCATTTGCTTGCATCACAGGTGTGGGCCCTGGGTGATAATTGCAATATTGTACGTAGAAGCAAGTGTCCACATCTTGAGCAGGAACCAGAGACTGGGAAGCAGAAGTCTCATGGTCACCTTTTAGGGCATACCCCACTGACCTAAGGACATTCCACTAGACTTTGCCTCTTAAAATTCCACAGCACCTTCCCCTTCCATCACCCTTGGGATCACACCATTACTTGGACTTTTAGAGTACACTCAAAAGTATGCCCCAAAGTGATCTCCATTGTCATAATTAATCACTATGTGGTTCTGTTGTGCCTTTCCCTGCTTCTGATGCTACTCTACTGTTTAAATCTGCTCTTTTGCCCTCAGATCTTAAGAGTGCTAATGTTCAGACTTGCAAGATACTGCCATTGTCATTGATGATTGCTCTGTTCAACTTTCATATATTCAGCACCTTAGGAATTGTCAATCGCTGCACCTTCATGTTATAGATGAGAACACTGAAATCGGGAGGTGCTCCTTGTCCATCTATGGTGGGTGAATACAGATGTGGAGGTGCTCTTTGTCCATCTGTGGTGGGTGAATACAGATGTGGAGGTGCTCTTTGTGCATCTGTGGTGGGTGCATACAGATATGGAGATGCTCCTTGTCCATCTGTGGTGGGTGTATACAGGTATGGAGGTGGTCTTTGTCCATCTGTGGTGGGTGCATACAGGTATGAACATGTTCCTTGTTCATCTGTGGTAGGTAAATACAGATATAGAGGTGCTGTTTATCTATCTGTGGTGGGTCCATACATATATGGAGGTGCTCCTTGTCCATCTGTGGGGGTACACACTAGAGCTCTTCTGGTTAGTAGCTTGCTAAAATTAGATACCTCGAATCTTGACTTAATCTTTTAATTTTGCATATAGAGAGAGGATATGGAAAATAAACAGTCAATCTGTCATTTATAGAAAATTTTATCAGTTAGATATTTATTGAATGAGGTTTCAGGAAACTGTTTGTGAAGAGTTTCCCTTATTGGCAAAGTATTTCCTGTAATAAGTCATGTTGATGGAGGTAGTGACAGAATAAGGTGATACTAATGTAGACAGTGACTGTGTTGGATGGGTAGTTTTGGTTTCAAGAATAGTTGTGCTTTTATTGGGCACCAACTGTGTACCAGGTCATTTCTATACTTTTCTGCTGAAAGTTCAATATGACAAGGATAACATTAACCTTACAGATTATTGTGTCTGTAGTTTCCAAACCCAATGGCTGGTAAATAGTAGGTACTCTGTAGATAACTACAAAATGTTATAATGTTGATGGAACATTGGACTTTATCACTAAAAGTTGGTTTTTATTGTATGATCTAGATATTTTTCTTGTTGTTATATGAGCCAGAAAAAAAAGTACATAGAGTACATTTGCATTAGTTCCTTTAGCATTGTGGGTGGTAGGTGGGAATCAAAAGATCTGGACAACCATGTATATCAGTCAGGATTACCCAGAAACCTATGGATGTGTGTATGTAGTTGTGTTTGTGCATGGGTGTGTGCATATGTGTGTGTATGTGTGTGTGTGTGTGTGTGTGTGTGTGTGTGTGTGTGTGTGTGTAGGTTTTTGGTTCACATAGCTATGGGAGCTGGCAACTCTGAAATATTCATTCTCTGGCATCAGGCCAGAGACCAGGGAAGAGCAGTTTGAATTAAAATGAGTCTGCTGGCCAATGCCCCTCTTTCTTCTAGGGTGGCTAGTCCTTTGTTCTACTCAAGCCTTGAACCTATTGGATAAGGACCACCTACATGGTGGAACTGGTCTTCTCAACCTAAAATCCATCCATTTCTATCTAATCCAAAAACATGCTCACAAGAACTTTTGAGCACTGTGGGCCAGCCACATTGACATGGAAAATTAGCTACCACATGACACCTGAAAATTATATTGGTAAATTTTAGTGGATGATGATTCTGGGATTGTAGCATGAATTCTAATTGGTCTTAATAAAAACCTAGAGTCAGGGTGAAAGCTAAAAGATCAGAGAAGCAGAGCAGCCAGCCACTGGAAAGACTTCTTACCTCTACCAAATCCTCAGCCTGAAACGGCCCAGCTCCTGTCTCCACCCCACCTTATTACTTCCTCTCTCTGCCCAGCCATATCACTTCCTGTTTCCTCCTCCCAAGTGCTGGGATTAAAGGTGTGTGCCACCATTGCCTAGCCTCTAGTGGCTTGCCCCACACTCTCATCTCCAGGCAAGTTTAATTTGTTAGAGCACAAATAAAATATTACCACATGGGGTATTTAATCAAATAATTGTTCTAAGAGAAAAAAAAGAAATGGTATGTTGAAAAGAGTTCAGTGGGACATTTCAATGAAGGTTTTCTTTCAATGGAGGACAATGTTGAAGAATGAGTAAGGGCAGAGAGGTGTACAAGGACTAGCAGCTGTCCTGAAGGATTAGGCGATAGAGTGAGGTGGTTGGAACCTAGTGGAACTAGAGCCATAGAAGAACATTCTAATAGATGATAGAACCATAAAGAAATGAGCCTCCCACTAAATTCTTAGAGCAGGATGGAGGGAGAAGGAAGGGGAGTAGAATATAGAATGTGATGTATCCTTTCCAGCCTCTTGTTGGTGCCCACCATTGGGCAAACACAACCAATGCCAGTATCTGTGGAGCTGTGGGTGATTTGCTCCTAAAGATCAACCTCATGGGAACAGAATGGGAAAAATAATGACCTAATCAGCTGGAAATGGTTAATTAAAAAAAAAAATGAAGGCCAGTGTAAACTGAATGTGGTTGTTAGGGAGTGAAGTAGGTAGACCCAACACAATGTGAATGAAATTGAAGATAGCATGCATCCTAACAAGAGGAAGTAGAATGAAATTGAAGATAGCATGTATCCTAACAAGAGGAAGTAGAAAAGGTTCTAAAACGCAAGCTCCCTTACAAAGTAAACCATGCACACACTCAGAGCAGCTGTGCCTACATATAGGAGAATCTAGGGACAAAAATCTGCATGTGGAACACTAAAATGGCTGCTTGAAGCAGAGGACAGAGGACAGGAACGGGGAATGGGGTGGCATTTCATGGACCATAAAGCAGATGATAAATGTGCCATGAACAGAGGCAAGTGATTAGCTCAACTACCTGCCACGAAAACCTAGCTTTTGAAACATAAGGATAAAACTTGGTCAGAGCTGAGTTTTCCATCATGTGAATGAGGGGGTCTTAAACCTGAAGGATTTGAGGACACTCCTCTGGCTTATGGAGAATATGAGAGATCCCATGAGGAAATGAGAAATCTAGGGATGGGGAGTTCTTAATATGAGCCTTCCTGGGGAGCCTGCGGCCAGCCCTGTACTTACTGAGATACTTGACTCATGGCAGTGTTTAAGACCCACACCAGTTTCCTGCTCTTGCCTAATGGCAAGGGTAAAGCTCTAGATATTCATGTCCAACCTTCAGAGATTGAGGACTTTGAGAGGAGTACCAATGACCTAATAATAACTAAGACTGGTCAAAGTCCCTAAGTGATATCATCTTGGGTCCTGGGAATGGTCAGAAAGGGACTCTGTCATCATCTCCTGGTCACTTCAGCTGGAATTAGAATTACAGGCTTATGCCATCAAGCCCAGCAGATAATGGGAATTAATTGGAGGGAAAAAATAGATACTTGTTTGAGTCATATAAATAATCCAGATTGGAAAAATCTAAACTGTTGTAGTATAAATTATCATGATACTATCACTGCTTGAGCATGTCTATGTAAAACTAATAACTCCAAGATTCTAAGCTTTCTGACCACTGACATGACTCCACATGTGCAAAGTCTTAACACTTAACCTCAAGTGACATATTACGGCTGAAATGCAGGTGCTCCAAAAATATTAGGTGAAATTGCCTCCAGGTCTACGTAAAACAGACAGATTTCCTGTTTTCACCTGTATTCTATTCCATAATAGCAGAGGTGAAATCCACCCCCACCTTTTGTTCGCTTGCTCTGATGGAGGCAGAGTCTGATGGTTCATGGCCATTGTGGCATTTCATCCTGGTGATTTCCTTGTATTTTGCAGTCATAGAGACCAAAGTCAATCAGTTTAAGCAGATCACTCTAGAGTGGTGCCGAATGATGACCCAGGTCCACCAGCCGGTGTATTAACCCGTTCTTTGTCACCTTGACATGATCCCCGAGATAAACAACTTCCTTGGAGAGAAGTTCATTTTGGTCATGGTTTCAGAGACTTTGCTCCAATGTCAATTGGTTTCACTATATTTAGGTTTATAGCTCATGGCGCGGAATGTGGAGCAGAGCAGAGCTGCCCATCTTGTGGAGGCTGGGAAACAGAAGGTCATAAGTGGGGTCCCAATATCTCCTTCAAAGGCCCATCCCTGGTGGCATCACTCCATTTCACTAGGTCTCACCTCCTAAAGGTTCCCATAATAATAGCATCACAGGCTAGTGAGGAAATGTTTAGCATGGGCCCTCTGGAACACTGAAGACCAGGCCTGATTGGCAGCCTGCCTCCAACAGCTTCTCACAGATGATTTACTACACTACAGTTCTGATGCCTTCAGTGTCCTGAGAGAAGGGGTGTGGTGTGTGTGTGTGTGTGTGTGTGTGTGTGTGTGTGTGTGTGTGTGTGTGTGTATGTAAGTTTAGAGAAGGTTGAGGTTTCCCAGGAAAGGCTAAGTGGCATCTCCCTATGGCCAAATTGTTTTCTTTCCTTGCTTGGAGAGGGATCCTGGGCCATATTCTGAAAAGAACACTTGGTGAGAAGGGAGTTACAGCATTCACATGCACCGGAGGTGGACTGTGCTAGAGAGTTGACACCGTTTCTTTTCTTTTCTTTTCTTTTTTTTTCTTTTGGTTTTTCGAGACAGGGTTTCTCTGTGTAGCTTTGCGCCTCCTGGAACTCGCTTTGTAGACCAGGCTGGCCTCGAACTCAAAGAGATCCGCCTGCCTCTACCTCTCGAGTGCTGGGATTAAAGGCGTGCGCCACCACTGCCCGGCGATGCCATTTCTTAAAGGCCAATTATTCTTTGTCTAGACTCAGAGCCTCTCCTGGTCCACAGGAATGGAAAGACATGATGCCAGGCATGGGCTGATTCCAGCCATCAGGGTTAGGCTTGTCTTGGAGAGCAAAGGTCCTCCGCATAGAAGGGGGGGGGAGCTCCTTGGCCATAGGAGACTCATGCTGAGTTCCCCGCTCCAGTGCACCTAGCTGCCAGTTCCATTCAGGTCACACACTCCTGTCCTCCCTTCCTTTGAAAGCTGTGCCCTGAACAAAAGCAGACTTTGCCTGCTGCGGTCTAAGTATTTGGATCCCACTGCCACCCTTTGGATTTTCTCTTTGTAAAGAGATCTTGTCATAGTAGCAACTAAAACTAAACTATAAAATCAACAATTAAAATGTGAAACAAATAGCAATACCAGTAACCAGTGGTAACCACCCTTTTAGTTGCTTGTCATGGGTCATCCCCACTGATGCTCTGCAGAACCTAAATCATGGCCCTCCATTGGCCAATGAAGAAGATGAAGCTCGGAAAGGTTGAGCAAACTCAAGGTCACACAGCTAGAACAGTGGGGAGCAGGGAACAGAACCCTACTCTGTTTCCCTTCAAAGCTGCAGATTCCTTCTACTTGACCACATTGCCTATAAAACGGGGACGGTAACAGCAGTTGTGAGGCTGGCTTTGCAGGCCTGCGGCGAGGATCAAATGAGACAGTAATTGGGAAAGCACTTTAGAAATTGCAAAGCACTATATAAATATATGGTATTATTCTAATGTATCACTGGCCTACAAAAACACTACTCAAGCATTGCATTTAAGAGAAGGCACACCAGCCCATTATTCAATAAGATAACACCACATGTGAGCCTTTTATCATTGAAAGAATGTTTATGAAGTCCACAAAACCCAAGCCATTAGGAAGGTTTTGTTTTCTGGGTAGGCTCAGCAAACTTGGAGCGAGCTCAAGAAGTCTTTAAACAGTCAGGAAGTTAAAATGAAGAGAAGCGTTTAGTGTCAGAGAATTAAATGCTCTTTCATGGACTCTGGGAGTTGAAAATATACAACTTTTGATAAGTTAGACGGTTCCTGGGAGAGTCTTTCAAGTGGTGAATGGGGATCCCGTTGGCACTAACAGGAGGTATAACACTGATGTCAAATGACGACAGCAGTTTTCAGCACAGGAAAGTGGGAGCATTGGCTGTCTGATCAGACTTCTGGATTTTTGGAACCTGAGTAAATGGCTTCATCTTTCTGTGCCCTGGTTTTTTTTTTATTGGCAAATAGGAATAAAAATAGCATCTCCCTGGTAAGGCATTTGTAACAATCCACTGAGTCATTAGAACTGAGCCTGGCATATCACAAGGCTCTGGTCAAAGTTTTTCATACTCTGGTTATGCTTTACACAACAGGCAAAATATTCCTGAATGACACAAGAATTGAAGGGTAGTGCCCAACTCAGCTGAAATAATTCAGGGCCTTGCATGCGCAATGCAAGGGCTCCAAGCTCACGATGCATTTGCTGTGTGACTTTTCCTGGGGACATGTGAACAACTGTGGGCTCGCTTCAGATAGGGAACCAGCAGCAGACCAAAGCGAGGATTCCACCACAGCCCAACTTGGTGAAGCCTTGAATTTACTGGGGTTGCTTCCAAGAGCACTGGCAAAGTGTTGGAGAGTCTCCCCACTCCCTCAGCCCACCCCCACTCCCCCATGCCCCGTAACTGTTTTCTGATTCTATTACCTTGAGTTCCCGCTCTCTACAACGTGGGATGTTGTTTGCTGTTGAGCCTCATGAGCCTCCCTCCAGGAGGCAAAGCTTCCATTTGGAGGCCATCTCTCCCTGACAGCATTGTCTTCTCATCTTAGCAATAGAAGACTTGGTCACAGGTAGAGACATCACCAGAGACTGTGTGATGATGTGAATTGTTCTCAAAATTTTCTCCTTCCTTAACCTTTCCCCCAGACTCCTAAAACTCAGTGACTAATTGCAGGTCCTCCATCCATGGATGTGCTACTGAAAATAAGGAGGATGTCCAGTGTCCAACACACTGCCACTCTACCAAGAGACAGGCTGCAAGGGGAGAGAGGCCCCTCGAAGCAATGCCTAGGACTGCTGAGCCTGGCTTTCCACACCTTCCAGGGCTCTGGAACTCATCAATGATTACTCCACCTGATGGAAGTGCTTTGCATCAGCTTTTAAAGAAATAATCAGTGTGGCAGAGGGATGGCATTGCGCAATCCATCAGGATCCTGTCTGCAGCTGGGCTGATGTGGATGACATCACCTGCTCTGTAGTAGTAAAGCTTTCCTTAGTGTTTCCTCTCTGTTGCTCTGGAGAACAAATTCGAGTCCTTTAGGACCCATAGATTACAAGTGTGGCTTCCAAAGTCTCACAGATTCGGGTCCAAATCTGTCATTAAGTGACTGTGTGATTTTCAATGGAAGTTAATTTCTCAGAACCACAGTGTCCATACTTACTAAATGATGCTTCCTTGCTACCTGCTGTAATGATCAAATAAGAAAGATGCAAATATGTGGCACCTGTAGCTCATAGAACCTAAGTACCAGAAAGTAATTCTCTTCCTTTTGCTTAGTAAAGTGCATGTAACCCTTCCTAAACAGATTTCACCCTTCCTGTATACATGGGTATGCGCATTTGCCTGTGTGTTCATGCCCTATAGTTTACAGAGACCACATTAGAGCATGTCATTTTCTGTTTTGGCACAGAAATGAGATCATTTATGCCATATTGCCTAACTTAATTAATGTTTGGGACAATATGAATGAAGGTGGCAGAGTGGCAGATAAAGAGAGTGTTGGTAATGTTTTCTTACAAGGCACCACCAAATTTCCTTGGGAATCACAGATTTGGAAATGGTCATTCATTAACAGAGATTTGGGCCTGCATCATGACTTCCCTAAATTAAATATTGTTCATTTAAACCCCAGCCAGACCCTGGCCAGTCACATTTAGTGGCTAACCATTTGTCCATCCTTGGAGATGTGCCTCATGGAAGAGGATTAAATTATATGCATAGTGATTGCTTTGGGGGCTCAGACAGAATTGTGCCCAGCTAATTCCATCTGGGGTCCTAGTCCTGTAAATATGTGTGTGGAAGCCTCTGTTGGCTTCATGTTGACTTCTTTGTGTCAAACATAAGGTTCTATAGGAGTTCCTATGCAGGGAGCCCTTGGTGGGTCACACAGCCTTGAAAAAAATTGGCTCAGGAATACACAAGAATGCACTATCTCCTGGAATGGCATTTAAGATCTTGCCTCAATATGCATTTTTCTTGTGATGTTTCTTTTGGTTCCTTCCCATGTGTTGGATAACTGAAAATGAATAGATACAAAATAAGAAGTCTCTGGTTTGTACAGTAATCCTATTTATCTGGCAGTGTTGGCTCTTTAAGTCTTTACGTAAGTGGATTTTCCAACAAACTAGAAATGCCAGACAGTCTGTTGTTGAATGGAAATCGTTTTTGGTGGATTGCACACAGGTCTCTGTCTTCCCGGGCAGGCCCTTTCTCATAATACTGCATGTTCACCACTGAGTTCCTGAAGGTGTTGCCTGATAGGACCCGCCAGGGTCTAGTGAAGTCTGGAGCACCCTTCTGAGTAGGCCTGTCAAAACCTAAGACATCCTGGCTTTGCCACTATTCTGTCAGAAACTTGTTTACCTAGCTGCCATGTTTGAGCCCAGGAACTCACCCCAATGTCAAGAGCAACCTATGAGTTAGTACTACTTGTGAGCTTTTTTTTAAAGGAGATTTTATAAGGCATTCAATAGGATCCATTCAATAATTTTTTTTTTTTCCTGCCTTGCACTGAAGTAAACGTGGACTGCTTTTCTACACTACCCCTGCCCTTAGGATGCTGAATGTCTAGTTGGGGGTAATGTGTAGATAAAGTGAAGTTAGAAAATAGTGGGAAGGGTACTACTGTGTTCTTCATATCTCAGAGAAGAGCATGCTATCTGCTTAGAAGGATAACAGAGAGAAAAAGAAGACTCCGTTCTTTTTATCTCTTCCTGTGGGTCTTTCTGCAGTTCTCTTGTTTCTGCCCAGACTAAACATGTATTCAGCACCAACTGTATTCTTTCACAAGGAGGAGTCAGGTCTGATGCTTCTTCTCATTTGAACATCAGAGAAGGAAGTTGTGGAGGAGCTGAGGGAAGGAAATCTGTATCCCAGGGAAGAGAATGAGAAAGGGCAGTGTGGCCAGAAGATGAGCTGTAACTCAACCTGGCTGGAGAGTGGGTCAGGCTGCAGAAACCCTTCAGGCTCTGCTGGTGACTTAATGTTTCTCATGTGTTAGAGATGCCCTAGCATGTTCTCCCCAGGGGCAGCTTAGGGACATGCAGTCCTTACAGTGGGTGAATTGTGGCACCCAAAGCAGTCAGCCACAGAGGAACCCCAAAGTATACATGGAAAATGTAATTTCGGCTTCTCTCTCCACCCTTCTCTCCACCCTTCCATTTTTGGGATCCTATCTCAGTTACCCAGAATCCATCAACAGCCTTTCTAAGGTGTCTGCCTCTCTTCTTTCCCTTAAATTTATAGCAGTATCAAGAAGTCAAAACATGTAGTAAGTCCTAGAAGCTACCGGACTAAGGAATAACTGGTAGCTGCCACAGCCATAGTTTCCCTGTGGAATGATGTCACTGATATATATTTATTAACAGTTAAACTATGGCTCATGCCATATTGGTTCTTTAGTCACACCCTGAGGGTTAAATATGACCATGAATGTGGGTCAGGCCTATTCTCATGCCTGGTCCATGAGCACTGCATCTCACTGTTCTAACTACGCTCATGCAAATCTGTCAGTGCCACCTGCTAACCAATCACACTGCTTCTTCGGTCTGTGTGCTCAGCTTCTCACCTCTAGACTGCAGACCCTTGACCTTGGCGACTCGGTGTCATACTGTCTTTGAACTGAGGTTATTTCTACAGGTTGCTCTGAGCACTAAGGTGGAGACACATACATTTTCAGAAAGCAGAAATCTAGCTTTTAATTTCTCACTGCATCCGAGCTGGGAAAAAACCCAAGGGTAGGGTTCACAGAAAGCTTCAGTAGAGTAGCATTCTCTTTGCATTCTCAGTACTCCCTGGTCCCATTTGGCTACAGCCACTAGCACTGGCTTCAGTTAGCTATTTACATTCCCCTATTTTTATATAAATTGTTCTATATTAGCATATATTTCACACTGTGACCCAGTGTTTTTCAGATCCTTTAAGCCAGGCTATTTGTGCATTAGTCAATGTCAACAGAAGTAAAATCTCAAATTGAGTGCAGACTGCAACCCTGCTCCGTTGCCCACTCTGCCATGCTGAAATGGATCCCTTGTTCGAAGACCTGCTGTGAAATACATTCTATTTACATTAAGGAGACCTCTGTATATTTAAGGCATAATTGTTTCAGGGCCTCCATTAATTTTTGAACTGTGAGACCTAGACTGTCTTCTCTTGTATCTTTTCTGAAGCAGTGGAAGTTAGAAGCTTCAAATAATAATAATAATATCAACAAATTGGTCCTCATTAAAGCAAGCTGGCGACGGTTTTCTGGTAGTGTGCTTTACAAACAATGAGGGAATCTTATTGTAAATCCCCTCCAGAACCCCATTTTCTCAGTGGCCAGGCGGGGACAGTCCAAGATAAAAGGTAGTCTGTATTTGTATGGAAAAATACAAAACTTGTTTTACTTCCGTAATTGATGAAGTGTTTATTCTGCCTTACAAACTTAGAGTTGGAGGTTCTCAGAGTTCATCTAATGGAGCCCCTATCTGGAATAATAGCCACCTCCTTGGGTCTCTGACAAACGGGCACTTCAAGCCATGTGAAGCTTACTCCCATGAGATTTGTGTGATCATACATAATGTAAAATGACCATTTTAGCTATTCAGTGTACATAGTTTAATGGCATTAAATACATTTTACAGCTCTGTACAACCATTGTCACTGCCCATCCTCCACACTTTTTCATTGGCTAAAACTAAATTCTGTATTGGTTTAAAAACTGCCAGCCCTACCCGCACATCTCCTAGTGACCAGCACCCTCCCATATCCCCAGGTGACAAGTCCCAACCAATATAT
Source organism: Peromyscus leucopus (assembly GCF_004664715.2). Taxonomy (NCBI): domain Eukaryota; kingdom Metazoa; phylum Chordata; class Mammalia; order Rodentia; family Cricetidae; genus Peromyscus; species Peromyscus leucopus. Next base: position 103,312,569 of record NC_051064.1, read on the forward strand.
CTTCTGATAGCCAGTCCCCCACCACATCCCCGGATGACCAGTCCCCACCACCATATCCCGTTGTGACCAGTCCCATGCCATCTCCCCTGTGACTAATTCCCCCTGCCATATCCCCTAGTGACCAGTCCATAGTGCCACCTCTCCTGGTGACCAGTCCCTTCCACCACATATTCTGGTGACCAACCCCACATACACACATCCCCTAGTGGCCATTCCCCACATCTGGTTACAGCCTGGTGATCAGTCCCTCCACTACATGTCCTGGTGACAAGTAGTATGCCTTTAAAATATTAATTTTTATTTATACATATATTTATGTGTCTGTGTGTTTGCCTTGTTTTGGGGGAATCCTGCAGAGGCTAGAAGAGAGCATCATGTCTCCTAGAGCTTGAGTGTGAGTGGATACTGGGGACCAAACTCCAGTCCTCTAGAGGAGCAACAAGTGCTTTTAACCACTGAGCCATCTCCCCAGCCCCAAGTCTACTTGTTGATGTAATACATTTGCCTGTTTGTGTACCTCAGATAATTGAGTCATACCATACTTGTCCTTCTGTGACTGACTGGCTCATTTTCATTAGTGCACTGTCTATATGGTTCATTCTTGTTGGATCATGTTCTAGACTCTCATTTCTTTTTGAGGCTGCATAAAACCATACTATAGGAATACAGCCATCTTCTTTATTCATTTATCCATCAACAAACATTTAGGCTGCACCCACCCTTTGTCTATCATAAATGTCTCTGTGAACATCGATATGCATGTTTGAGTTCTTGTTTTTCAGTTTTTCTAAAAGTATATTCCCCAAAATTAATGATAGAAATAAAATGGTTGATTCATATGGAAACTATGGCTTTCAGTTTTGAATGGACCTGTTTTACTACTGTTTGTCAAGGCACTTCCACCATTCTAATAATTGCTAGCTTTGTTCTAGATGCACTTTCTACAGCCCTACCAAAGTGTGTCTCCGGGTTTTAAAAATGATTTTCTCGAAATAGTATCATATAGTTGTAAAAGTATACACTTTGGTTTTGAAACTTGGCTGCGCTTTATATTAGTTATTTGAGTCAAATATTTTATCTTTCCAAGTCTCAGAGATGTTTTATCTGTTTATGTAAAGTGTGAGTAACAAAGAAAATACTAACTATATAATTAGAAAAATGGAATGAAAATTAATATAAGATATTTTATTTAGTGTCTCAAAATAATAGGCTCTTGATGATTGTTTTGGGATTCTGGGGTCATTGGTTGGTCCATTGTTTTGGGACATTCTTGATTGTTGGGTTGTCTTCTATTGGGTGAATTAAAATCGATGGGGCCAATGAGATAGCTCAGTGGGTGAAGGTGCTTGCCTCTCAGGGATGCAAGTCTGATGACCTGAACTTGACCCCCAGAACCCACATAAAAATGGAAGGTGAGAACTGGTTCTGCAAAGCTGTCCTTTGACCTACACATGTGCAAGATGGCAAACCTCTCACCCCACTGCATCATGCATAGTCACACATATTAGTAATATATGTATATTAGTAATAATAATTTTTAAAAATGACTTTGATGTAACTTCGATAGTGGATAATGGTTTTCAATTCATCAGTCTTAATTTTGGACTTTTCTGAGTCGCAAAATAAATAGCAGCTCCTTACACATGTCATCTGTCTGATATCAGCCCTCAGTCATTCATTAGTCTTCTTTTGCTTTGGTCAATGTTTCACTTATCCCAGGGTGGCCTAGAACTCTCTATTTAGCTGAGGATGACTTGCCCTCTTGATCCTTCTACCTCCTCTCCAAGTGCTAAGAGTACATACAGGCATGTACCATCCTACCCAGCATATGCTGTTCTAGGGATCAAACATGGGTTCTTATGTGTGCTAGACAAGCACCATTGCCAGCTGAGTGATTAATGTGTCTGCCCAATATTTCATGAAATGGTAGTATCTAGAGGTCGTCATGGTGTCAGCCATTCTGGACTGCAGTGGGCCATGAGATTGAGTAACCAGAAATCCTACTGTCCCCATTCTGTTGGCCTTCTTCCTTGTCAGAGGCACCAACAGGAAAAATAGATGTGTGGATGTCAGTGAGACTTTTTAACAGACTCAGGGCCCATCATGCCCTGCCTTTTATTCCTTTCCAACCTCTCTTTTTTCTTATGGCTAAGATTCTGCATGGCTCGCACACTTGCCTTTATTCAACTTGTAGCCTTTCACATTTTCTCTATTTTGTTTGCTATCTTTTGTTATCTCCTCAAGTGGGGCCAAGACTACCTGCTCCTGTGGACCTTCCTCATGTCCACTGATGCCAAGTGGACACAAAGACTCCTCTTTTGAAATAAAATTTGGTTGTAATTTTGGCACAGAACTGTCACGAGCCCCATGGTAGGGGCTGTCTGTAGTCTGAGCCTTTCCCAATGTTGAATGAACACCTAGAGACTTGCCCGGGAAGAGAGGCTGGGTGGGAGGGTATTTTGGCTGTAACTTTAAGGAGCAATTTGAACCTGAGTCTTCAAACATGAAAGTCCAGGGAGGGTCTTGTTCTACCCCACCTGGTCCTGTAATTCACGGACTCTCCTATGCCAAGTCAAATTGCAAGTTTCCACATTTGCCCTCAGGAGGGAAAATGGAGCACTTTGGAAATACCAGGGTTACCCCTAAAAGCTCCCAAGACTTCAGCTTGCTTTTAGTTACATGTCTAACTCACCTAAATGTTTTTTTTCTTTATGAGCTCTTTGACATCCGTGAAATGTTTCAATTTTACTATGAACCTTTTTACCCTTAAAATTAAAATCTCCAACCTGTTTTTTTTTTCCTGAGGAGGGAAGTTGTAACTTTGTCAAAAATGATGTGTTCCAGTGGCCTCTCTTCCCTCACCTTAGCCGAGTGTTTGAAAATACACTTCCCTGACTGTTAGCCTCTCAGGCATATCACATGTTGACAGAGGGAAAGGAAAAAGTCAGATTCTCTTCCTGACTTTAAAAACAAAAGAGAAATAAAGGAGGGGCTCACTGTCTTGGCATTTTTTATACGAAGCACTGTTAGCATTGAGAGACAGGTGAAAAGCGTGCCCCTTAGTTTTTTTATTATTTATTTTTTTTTTCTGTAAAGGATTGTTGGACTCTCTTACAGTTGACATGGCGGGTCTTTGTCGCAAGGGCTTTTGCAACTTCTACTTTAACCACCAAGAATGAGATTTATCTAGAGTTCATAGCCATTTGAGATATTGAACATGCAGAACACTGACCTTCAGGCCTTACTTGGCAAAGTGGTAACTAATTTACCAGTTTGCCACATGCTTATATGGAATGAAGTCACATTCCCTTGGGATGAGCCCCCCAACACAGACATTACAACAATCTCCCCAAAGCATGGAGGTTATACTCTAAGACCCCTACCTAATGAGCTGACATGAGCTGAATGATGGCTGTCTTGTGACATCGTGCTTCCATAACAGTGGTATAGGGTTGCCTGAACACAGGTTCTGAAATACGGCAATGGTCGGTCTGATAATCGAGATGGCTACTGAGAGTAAAGAATTGGTAGTCTGTAGACAGCAAAGATATTCTCAACAACCAAGGTGGAAGGGGTGAGCTCTCTGAGTCTCCTCATGCTAAATATGGTGTGCAGTTAAAAACTTAACAATTGGTCACTTTTAGAATTTTTCATTTAGTATTTTCAGATCATGGTTGACCTAAGTAGTGTAGACCTCAAAGGACAAATTACTGTATCTGATGGTGTCGACAAGCAGCCAATAACCGGGCAAAGCAAGAGGCAGGTCTTCTTCACCAGGGGACTCGCTTCTTCTGGCGAAGAAGCTGAGGCTGGCCTGCTTGTGTGAACACATGGCTTTCGGTCTGGCTCTTGGGGGGAAATTGGAAAACATCAGGACTAAATAATTTGAGTTTCTTTCAGTTGAAGAGTAATGTGTAGGAGTATGTTTGCAACAATGAAGCCTGCTATTACCTCTTCAAGGTGTTGCCAGTCAGCACCTCCACAGGGTCGTTGAGAGGTGATGGCCCATCTCCTTCCCTGCGCTTTTCACCTGGCTAACTGTGCCACTCGCGGTTTAGACTTCGGTGTGGAAGACACGCTATGACAATAGGAAGTGAGAACAACCGCTGATGTCTGTTTGCTGTGACCAAGTTTCCTGGCTTAGACTTTGACATTGTAACTTTCAGAGAGAATCCTTTTGATAATTTTTCCCTGTTTGTTTTGCAATCTTGAAAGAAAAAGCCCACGTCCCACTTATACATAAAATGGCGAGCGTGACGCAAACTTCAGTGCAGTAGACTGATTATAACACACACCTCTGTCAGGACATTTGTGCTGAAAGAGAGGAACCACACAAGCTCACCCTAATAGAAAGCATTAGTTGGGATAATGTCACCAGAAACCTCCCAGTTCAGGGAAAGAACCATGGGTTCAGGTCTCAGTGACATTTGTCAGAGCACTCTATAACCCTGGCTTTGTCATCCCTGATGGAAACATTATAGTTTTGCTTTACAAGCTAGAGTAGATGTAGGAACTGTATTAATCTGAATGTTTTACTAATTCGTTTAATGACGTCCTTGCCTTCTCTTCTCCTTCCTCATCCCCCTGTACATTATACCGTGCCTGCTTTTTATATCTGTGAGCCATTGGGGTGGGACCTGTGTTTCTCTCCTGTACCATCTCAAGTTCACCAAATAGTACATAGAAAGATAAAAATTCAGACACCAAGTGAACATCCAGTAGTTCCCCCAGTTCCCCCAGCTTCCTGGTGTGGGAGACCGTATGTCAGTTTTGCATTTCTGCTTATCCTTCAAAACTCAGGGCAAAAGCTAACATCCCTTGCCAACCTTGTCGGCCATGGCTGTTTCTTTCCTACATGCTCTGGTGAGGTATTCTCTAGTGTCCTATAACACATTGGCACAGAGGCACCAAGAACTCCTTTTATTGTCTCCCCATCTTACACATGTAAAGTATATAACATTTTTATAAACTTTAAAAACGTACAATGAAAAGTAAATCTTCTGCACCTGGCCTGTTAACTGTCCCCCTTTCAGATGTAGACATTGCTCTTAATTTTTGGATATCTCCCTTTATACCTATTTCATGAGGATGTAGATTTATATGTGTAAGAATGGAGACACATGTTACACGTGTGTGTATTTAACTCAAAAACCCAACCATACATAGCTTGGTTTTATAATTATTTTTTCTAGGCATGCTTTTTGTTTTTTTACCTAATGGTATATTTTTGTGATTATTTCAAACCAAGACATACAGACCTGCCCCTTGTTCTGTTGAGGCCTTTGGATGGCTTCAATTTATTCAGCAGGTCTTGCTGTTGGAGAGACAGGTGATTCCCACCCCTTTTCCCTTCCAGACAGCATCCTGCAGCCCTGTCAAGTGTCACTTCATCCGTGTTAGAGTGCACCCGCAGGCTGCATACCGGGAAGGGAAGTTGCTGCTCACACAGCAAGGCCTTTTACATTTCCATAGAAAGCGCTAAGTTCAACCGATTTATACTCCTCCCATGAACCAGTGTTTATTTCTTCATAGCCTTCTCAGGGCAGTGCATCATCAAACAAGGGAAGTGCATCATCAAACCAGTTTTATATTTCCAATCTGACTTGTGAGTGTTTGTGGGCCTATATGCACACATATGTTCATGTGCCTGCAGAAGTATTGGATCCCAGGGGCTAGTTATAAGTGGTTGTGAGCCAAACATGTATGTGCTGGGACTTGGACTCCAGTCCTCAAATAGATTAGCAAGTGCTCTTAACCACTGAGCCATCTCTCTGACTCTTCATATGGAAGTTCTAATATTTTGTATTTTTTTAATCAATGAGTGCGCATGTCTGTGCATGTCTGAGGCCATTTCATCTTCTTTCCTGCAGGCTGTCAGTCCATTCCCTTTGCCGTTCCTTACCTACAATCTACCAGCTCATTCCCATCGCCCACTTGTCTGTTGCTCCCTCTCATCTCTTCCAAAACCTTTGCCGCTCCTTACCTACAATCCACCAGCTCGTTCTCTCTGCCCACTTGTCTGCTGCGCTCTCCAATTTCCTTCTGCATGTTGCTGTGTAGAAAATCCTGTGCTCTGTGCTCTTGCAGTTAGTCCCCTGCCCTCTGAGTTTCCAGAATGCTTTTCTCCTAATTCACCGTATGCCGTGTTCAGGTTTTGTTTTGTCCTGCAGGATCCTTTTAATGTCCTCTCATTTATCACCTTTCTTTCTATGGTGTTTGGATAGTGTGTCAAACTTAATTTCTCCCCACATCCTGACTGTACATCTGCTTGATGGTAACAGGTTGACAATGGTGAAGACAGGCCATAGGTCTTGTAGGGAAAGTCTAAGCAAGTGGGTTTCTCCCAGTGGAACTCTGGTTGTGAAGTGAGGGACAGATAGAGACACTCCTAAGGGGTTCTACCACCCACAGGAAATGCCCCCAACATTCTGGTCCTCTCTCACTGCAAATAGATGAGCATGTTCCAGAAGGGGAGGACATACTTCTGTCAGCATAGGAACTATTGAAGTCACTCTCTTATCCGCAGGAGATCAAGTTGCCCATCTTGTAGGTGATACACATGAGCAAACAGGCTTCCTCATCCATCAAGCACACAGTAGCTCTGGCCGTTCCCGTTCACGGCTGTTGAATAACAAGGTCCCTGAAATGCTGCTTGTGACAACTCTGTGGCAGGAAGAGCCCTCCCTTTTCAAAAACAAGTCACTCTTCGGCACATCTGAAGCATGGCCTTGCATGTTTGTTAAAAGTTCCCAAGCCTCCAGCTCCAGACCTAATGTGCATAACGGCCATGGTACAGCTAACTGCCTTTCATTTCCAGTGCAAATAGCGATTTGCTTTTTGTTAGACCTCAAAATAGCCTTGGCAGATGCCTGGCCAATGGAAATGAAGAGTCAAACATCGATTACATGGGGAACAACCATCTTTCATCTCATGAGGATGTGACGTAAAGCCTGATGACCAAGGAAATGGCCACGCCACTAAGTTTGACTAGATATTGCTGGTGGCTGAGTTCTATATTCGTACAAATGGGAAGATCCCTCTTCCCACATCATTGTTTGAAAGAGAGCCTGCCTTTGCCTCAACGCGTGGTCTTCCTGGACTGGGGTGACTTCCTGTCTCCAGATTTTCTCTCTAGCACTTGACATCCTCAGGCTTTTACTTTAGAACCTCAAACTTAGCTCAGAGCATGTGCGAGCATCTTAAGCTGTTTTTTTGTTTGTTTGTTTGCCTTAAAGTGGAAAGACTAAGAGTTTTTTAACTATAACGCCCAGTTCTATCCTGCCCTTTTCAATGTGCTCACCTATTCTCAGGGTTTCTAGCTTTAGTCTATTTCCAAGCTTACTGAGCCTTATTGCCTTTATCTGTAAGTGATGGTTGCCCTTAACTGTATCCACCCTCAATCCCGCTTAGTTGCCCCTTGACAAAGACCCTCCTCATGTTCCTGCAGCCTTTAATGAGACAACCTGCCCCAGCATGATTTCCTCACCATGCTGGATTCAAATCCCTCTGAAACCACCAGCCCAAATGTAAAAACAACGTAATTGTGTCCCGGCTGGACATGAAGAAAGCCAGACTCGGGCACAGACTTTGCCAAAGGTCAGTGTCACAGCCAACCACACTACCTTGGAGAAATAAATGCTATGCTTGTCTGTAATGTCTCCCAGAGGCTGGCCAGGCATGTGGAGTGTACGGGATCATATCACTGTGCTTTTGGGACACATTTGCTGGCTGGTGACTTATTCCCAGCCTCAAGAAGCATATCATCTTGGTGACAAAACAGAACACTCAAAAACCTTCTGGTCACCTTACAAGTGCAAAGTGTCTCACTGGAGCAGGAGACAGAATGCTGTGCTGTTGCAAAGGATGCCCTGTGAGGGCTTCTGGCCTCACCTCGGGCTCTGCTTAATGTTTCCCTGTGTTTTATTCTCATTATTGATCTCCCCAGGCTTTCAATAAAGACACAGTACAGGAAACCCAGTCCAGACTGATGAAACTTTGAAACTGGAACAATCTGAGGCAAATTAAGAATCTGAAAATTACCAGCTAGCCTGATACAACATGCCCAGGCTGATGCAGCTGGAGGGGAGCATTTACATCCTGCAGGGGGATGGCCACCCTCTTGAATTTACCTCTCAGATTAAAATGGGTTTGCACTAATTCTAGGAACCCTCAATGCCATTCACTTAAATGTGATTTTCAGGGGCGGCCAGAAGATACAAATTACACTTTCAGTGTATTTTTTCACCCCTGCTCCCACCACCCCTTTTTAATTTCTCACACTTCGGAAAGTTCAGAGAATTGAATTGAGAGTATAGAGCTTAAGGGAAGCAAACAACAAAGAAAGAAACAGCCCTTAATTCTGAAGGGGCGGGAGAGCTCACGGCCAGTGCTGGAAGCAGCCGGGCTGAGGCAGGGCTGGGGAAGGGGAGGGCATGGCTATGTTCTGTGACAGCTGGTGACATGTCAGGGGACCTCAGGCAAGCTTTCTGCCTAGCTCTGGGTTTCTTCACATCTAATCAGATCGTGATAATCTTAGGCCTTGGGCCTTCCCACATGGAGCCACGAGTTAATAATGCCTGTTCTGTGAACTGACTTTCTTGAAAGGAAAAGTAAGACCTAAATACAAGGTACTTGTCTCACTCGAAGGTGCTTGGGATCTTAATAGCTGTCTCAATTGCATCCAAAGTGGACTTCTCTCTGGAAGTGCTTAAAGTGGCTAGGAGTCAAGGCTGAAAGGGGGTTTGTGTCTCTCGCCTTCTGGGCCTTAAGTAGGATTAGGCTTGCTTTTAGGGTATGCCCAATTTGCCTGTCTAACAAAGGGCTCCACAAACAAATTGAGAGCCTGTGTAACTCAGAAAATGGTTAAGACAGTTCTGCTTTGCTCTTGAGATGGTCAGCCTAAAATCTATGTGTCAAAACTAATGGCCAAACAATTAGGAGGTCTTCAAATTGAGAATAGCATTTGGCTTTGAAAGACTCTCTAGAAGTACCAGTTTGTTTCTTGGTTAATAACCATTAATCTATCTCAACACTGAAGGAACTACCCAAATAATCTTCCAATTCCCTTTCCCTCTGATTTTGAAATCACTTCGAAGTTCTCAATTCACTTGTTTATTTTCTTATTCATTCACTTAGAATACAAATCAATATTTGAGCTTGTCACAAGAGCAGCTCATAAATGACCAGTGCTGGACTATGAAATATGTCAGACTCACCCAGTGAGATTCAAGGGTTGAGAAAGCACAGTCCAGTTATCTCTATTGGTTGACACACTCCCCACCTGGGGTTGGGAGTTGCTGAGTTGAACACCCTGCGGCTGTGTCTGTGGTTAGTAAAAGTCCTTATCCACAGTCATCAGAGCTACTTTGCTCAAGGCTGACTCATCTGACCCATCTCCAGAGAGTCCCAAGAACAGTCTGTGATCATTACAATTAGGCCCAGTTAACAAGTGAGGCACTAGGGATCTGAAGCAACTCTTCCCCGGGTCACGGCCAGGTTGTGGCAGAGCCAGAATGTGAACACGTTCAACTTAGAACCCAATCCCTTGCCTCCTGCTGCAGTCACCTCACAGCGACACTCCCTTGAGCTGTCTGAAGTCAGGGAGGGCCCAGAGGATGCCAGAGTCCTGATCCTTGCTCCCAAGATATTCGCAGTCTAATCAGGATGAAGGGGGGAGCACTCGCGGATGACCAGAGAGATGTAAAAGTGAGAGAAGCGTGTAAAATGGAAAGGTTGGGCACTTCCAGTGTTGGTTTTGTCTGTTCAGTAGTAAACTGAACATCACTGAATCACCATGTTTATTGTTTTTCCTATTGAATTGTATGGTTGCTCCGTTGTGAGTTAAGCTGCATGAAGTAGAACTGTTCTGTTTGAGGCTCTAACATGAGAGAGATTTTATTGATGTCACGATGACATTTGTTCACGGAGGTGGAAGTTTATGTTTTGAGATATTTGGGGTTAGAGAAATGACTCAGTAGATAAAGTGCTTGCCATGAATGAATGAGGACTAGAGTTTGGATCCCCAGAACCCATGTCAAAAAACCATGTCTCACTTGTAATCCTGGCTTTCAGGAGGAAACCAGGGACTCTGGGCAAGCCAGCTAGCTAGATGGTCTGAGTCAGCCAGCTTTGTGTTAGGCTGTGTTTACCTTGCTTCGGTAAGGAAAGCCGACAGTTATTTAGGGGGCCACCCAATGTCAAACTCTGACTTACACATCCACATGCATATATTCCTACACATTTGCAATACGTACAAACCCACATATATACATCATTGCATGCCATGCATACAAACACATGTGTTTATAATTTTACCATATGTAATCTCAGTACCTGGGAGCCTGAGGTAGGAAGATAGTGACCTCAAGGTCATCCTCTACTACCTTGCAGTGCCCCATCTCCAAAATCAACACCAACAAAATGTTGTAGTGCTTGTGGCTCAGAATGCTAACCCACCAATTTAAGTCTTCATGGTAAGACCCCCAGCACCACCCCCTCCAAAAACCCCCACTTTTCTGTATTGTGTTCTATCACTGATCTCTACACAGGTAGACGAGAGCAGAAATCATTGGCCTTTTCATAGTATCATGCTGAATGAGCAATGGCTTTTCTGTCTCTTAGTGACTAAGTAGAAATGAAAAGGTAGAAGGGAGTGAAAGCTGAGAACCGGCTGCACTAGTGTTAATGTGTTAGGACAGCCTTCCAACCCCAGCAAGTGCTAACGTTGCTAGGGAGATGAAAGCACATAGGACTCCATGCTGGTTGAAAATCTACCAAGGGTAGATAACCTGGGACAGACTCTGTTTCTAACAGAAGGCTCTCTCAAGGGCCCAAGCTGTGCAGGTAAAGACAGATCTGTGCTAGGGACAGAGACGCCACTGATGACTGCCCTTCCTCTGGCAACAAGGGTCTCTGTGGGAGGTGTTAGCTTCACTGGGTCTTTGCAGTTGTTCACTCCTTGCACACCTTCAGAGAGGACATCCGGAAGATGGAGAGTGTACCATTCTAAAGATTGAAGTTGCCCTAAACCACAGGAGACTAGGAAGCAGCACTTTGGGTTGGGACTCGCTCTTCTGAGATTCTGCTCACCGTTCCCTGCCACTGCCCCTCATGGCATTATTACATTCTGTTTAAATTCTTTATTTTCCTATGTCCACTTCAGACCATGAGCTCTGTGAGGCAAACACTGCCTTGAGTTTGTTCACTACTGCTGAGCTTGTCTGGGTCAGAGCTTAGTAAATATTTGTTGAATGACTAGATGGATGGATAGGCATTGGATCAATGAGCAAGGGAACTTAGAGGCATTAAACTCTGGGTGGAAAAAAAAGTCTTTTCATTCCTTCTGATCATTCATTTTCCAAACAGCTACTATATGTACTGTGGCTTTAGGGAACAGTCAGTACAATTTAATTCCATCCCTTGTGTATAGGACTTAACCAAGGCTTCATTTATTTAGTAAGACTCAAGAATTAATTCTCAGGCAGTGTTGGAACAGCAGTCCTAAAGACTGCCTTCTTGAATCTCTTACTTTTGTTTGAATGGCCAGTGGCCTGGCTTTGTGTACTTTTACTATAAGATGGGCTACAGCATACGAAATGGGGCTGTATGTGGGCTGGGCAAAGCAGAAAAAGGAGATGGATAACACCATGGACAAAGACACAGAAAGATGGGGGAAAAGGAGGTGTGGCCAGGGGGCGCCTTCTAGAGGAAGAACATGGAATGGAAAGTCACAAGATGACAGAAACCGAGCATTCCCTTTCCCCCAGTGGGGTCTATATTCTTCCTTTGTGCTGTCTTATCACCCTGTATCTATCTTATTACATGTTTAATCTTAGGACCAAATCCTATTTTTAAACGCCGTAACATATCCAATTGATTGACTTGTTACCACTGCATCCAACTCTTTGCCTTTAAATCCCATTTCCCTTTGACTGAAATAACTAACTAATGTAGCATAGAAACCTGCAAGTGTGTTTATAACCATTTTATTTGTATGAGATAGAAATGAAAAAACCCTGGATGCCAGAGGTGAATGGGTAAACGATGTATATAACCTCATGCTCGGATTATGACTCATCAGTGAAAGAGAACAGACCATTGACACAGGCAACAGATTGGATGGATCTGAAGAGCACTGTGCTAAGTGAAACAAAGCTAGTCTGAAAGGATCACATGCTGCCCAAATTTACTTCTGTACTATTCTTGAAGCAACAGAGCCATAGAGATAGAGGAGAGGAGTGTTTGCGGAGGACAGGCGTGGGGACAGGGAGTGGCAGTCGCCCACTCTGGCTCCTTCTACCCTGACAGTTCCTTTGGCTATAGGACAGACTGCTATGGCTCATCTGATGTAAAGCACTCCAACCCCCAGACCAGGGAGCCTGGGAACAGAAGTATGCCAGCCAGCTGGCGTGGCAATATGGGCAAGGAGCAAAAGCTGAGAGAACGGTGGGACTAAGACAGACTTTGACAGCATTTACATGAACTATTTCCAAAGCTTTATCTTACTGCTGTAGCTTAAGCTGCCAGGAATCCAGGATTCCTTTTACAGCATCAGCTCCATAGAAAGTAAGCTCTATGTGACTCTGTGTTTCCAACCTGAGTTTGAATTGCTGATCGTATTTAATTTGGGGCACATAACGAAAGTATGGATTCCCAGTACTATAAACAATGAAACTGTTCCCCAGGTGTCCCTGGACACTAATTACTGCTCACTTCTTGGGCAATGGCAAAGGTAATTTGAGTTTTAAAGCTCATTACTTAATTAGGCTGATTCGGAGGAGTGTTTCTCAGCCTGAAAAGTCAGATTCTTTCTTTCAGATGTTCAGCATCTTAGAGAAAGTAATAACCAAAACAGATATTTTAAAATATAAATCGTAACTGCGTGAGACATATTGTCTGTAAGACTGTTTTTTTTTACTATTTCTTTGAGTGTGTGTGTGTGTGTGTGTGTGAGCATGTGTACATGTGCCACTTGTGTGACGGTATCCATGGAGGCCAGAAGAGGGCACTGAACCCCCTGGAGCTCGAGTGACAGGCAATTGTGCACCACCCAGTGAGCATGTTGGGAACCAAACTCAGGTGTGCTGCAAGAACTGTTAACCACTGGGTGGATCTTCCAGCCCTGAAAAGTGATACTTTTAAAAGGTAACTTCAGTGTCATTTTAAAAAAGAGAGGCTGAATATTTTACATGAAGTCAGTGATTCTCCCTCCACAGATAATAGAAGATATTCAAAACACACATGCGCACGTACACGTACACACACACACACACACACACACACACACACACACACACACACACACACAAAGGAAAGTTAGTCAGGGTGCAGTGGACACTCAATGTGTATTAACACTTCCTGGTATATGCCCCTGCACAAGATGCCCATCCTTGGGCAGAAGTTAGAGAAGTACCACCTCCCTCTGGATTCATGATAAGTGATTGTCTACTTGAGTCCATCTTTCTTTGGGGTATTGTGTAACATGCTGTTAGATATACTGATCATCTGACTTCAGTTCCCCTTAAATAATCTAGACTCAGGGTGAAGGAGCAGACCAGGACCCTGGGCAGGGTGTGTGCATAGGTCTCTTTTCCTTCCCATATGTTCTAGGACAGGGAAGCCAGTCTGTGGAGTAGCCCAAGTGTTTCTGCAGTGTGTGGTAAGCAGACAGACTGGAAGTGATCTTTGCAAGGCTTCCGTGGGCACACATTAGGCCCTGGCAAAAAGGGCAAGGACATGTGTCATCTCTAGCCATTTGGTGGATGCCCAACAGTAAATAAGGAAATAGCACAAGTGATTATTTCTGAAAAAGTAAAATCCAGAGATAAGATGGGTCTCATAGCCTTTGGTACTAGGCAGCCCAGGCCACTGGGAGGCTTGTGGAGTCAGGCACTGTGCTCCAGGTCTTCTACTTTATTAAAGTTCAGCTTGCTTTCCAATTCAGACCAGACATTTTTAGTGGCTACTTAAAGTACCCTATCTTGAGAAGACTGTAGCGCAGATGCCACTTTTAATGTGCAAAAAGAGTCATAATGGATTCATGATGTTTGCAAGCTATTGAAGATGGGGTGACATCATACATGCCGTACCTGATGACCTTGGTCCCCCTCAGATCCTACCCAGGACTAATGTAATACCATATGCGTGTTGTTTGTACATAGCCCAAGAGAAAGTTACAACAACCCTATTTAAAATATGTTAGTAAAATGACGCCATGGCTTGACTTTTCAGAAACAACAAAACCCTCCTATGTGTAGCAAGTCTACTACTGAAAAGTTTTTAAATCTTCGTAGCACATTATGTCCTTCAGATGGCTGATTTGCATATTTGCTTTAAATCATGGTGGCTTTGAAAATAACTGTATAAATGTGGTCACCACAAATGACTCTGAGCATTCCAATGCTGAGCTTTCCTTTGCCTTGACTTGAAGAGCCAGTATCGAGAGTCATAGAGTCATTAGGCTCAGTGGATGAAAGCAGCGAGCGGGACAATGTTGTCCATTTTGCCCCCCATAGGACTTTTGAATGCATTAGTCCAAGGCTGGTCTTCTGGCAAGACTATTTTGATAAAATGTGGTTGTCTCTGCCGGGTTTTCTGTTCTTTGCCTTTTAACCCTCAGGGTGGAATGTTAAAGGTCGAGCCTACAGCTTGGCTGGCTTGGGGGATTCTGAGATGTGGGTCGCTGCTGGCCACTGGACCTGCCTCCTGTACACTGAGCCATAGTACCTTGACAGTCTGTCCCTGAAGGAAAACCCTGAGGATGGAATACTTCTACCAGCCCAGAAGTGACGTTATTGACTAATGCCCTGCCCCCCCCCCTTCTTTCTCGTTCCAGAAACAGAGTTATCAGTGCCTACCTCATCCTGGAACATTTCAAGTGAAATCGACAAAGGTACATGGAGGGGAAGCGCCAGCAGGGGAGGGAGGAGGAGGCTCACCCATAAGCCTTGGCCTGCTCTTCCTTCAAATGAACCTCTGTCCACATCATTAAGAGGAGGAGGCTGAAAGAAACCCCCAGCTCACATTGTGATGACTTCACATTTAATTATTTGGAATTATTTCTGAAGAAGTCTTTTTCCCCCTTTTCTTTTTCTCTTCTTCCTCTAACATGTTCCACATGGGTAAAATGCTTCAAGATGTGAAGCGGGGCCATTCCTGACCTTCCTGGTCTGCGTCTAGTGCATCTCGTTTGGGGGATTTGACCCAGCCTAAGCCAGGACTGATGAGAGCCCTTGGCTGGGTGACCTTTCTGGACAAGCATTTGATGTGCTTGCGGGGTTCAGGGCCCAGCATTCGGGATGCTTGTAATTGCCGGTGTGTGCAGACAGCAGCCTCCTGTGTGCACGTGGGAAGCACGTTCCCACCGTGGAGTTGTGGCTTTGCATTAATCAAGGCCTGCCGTGTGCTTTGGTTAGTCTGAGGAGCTCCGATGGCCTGGGCATGACAAGGCCCAGGTGTTGGGCTCTGTCTGCCTTGAGCCCCCTTTCTATTTAGTCCCCTTTGTCTTGTCTCTGTGTCTCTAACTGGATTCCTGGTTCTTCTAGTAGTTCCGGTTTCTCAATCTGGCTTGTCCTTCTGTTTTTTTGTTTTTGTTTCTTTGCTAATATCCACCCTCCACCTTCTGCAAGGAGCTAATTCTTTCTCTTTCAAGACTGAACATAAGCTCTATGGCATTCACAGGCTTCTTCAGTCCCTTGTAGGAAGTACCCTCTCTCTCCTTGAAACTTCCATTTCCTCATTCATTCAGTCATTCACCCAGTGATACATTGCTTAAATTCTTATTACTTTCTTCTCTGGGTACTATTCGTAGAATTAGGATCCAGAAACTGATTTCTTTTGTGTATAGTATTCTCTTAACTTAGTACCTTAAACACCCATCTTCTCCTGAGGCTGGGAGAGAGATTTCTACAAGTCTATCTTGTTATTTGGTGGTGGTAGGGCATGGATTCTTGTCTGTGTTAAATCCCCAAATAAATGTGAAATAAAATGATGAATCCACCATACAATGCAAGACAATGTTTTGATACTTCAAGTGTACAAATACTTGTCTCCAACAACTTACGGAGTTTCCTCTTTAGCTTAGGTGTGGTTCTGAGTTCCGGGACTGCAGTGGTAAAAGGAGTTTGATCCCTTTCTTATCACTGTGATAAAATATCTGAAGGGAAGGAGGGGCTTTATCCAGGCTCACAGTTTGTGAGGGTGTCATCGATCGTGGTGGGGAAGGCATGGCAGAGTTCCTGGTGGCTCACAGCTGCGGCAGTGGGATTGGGAGGCTGGTTGCAGACCCGGGGACAGAGAAGTCAGGCTAGAACTTGGACTGGGCAATAACCCATAAGGCCACTCCTCAGAGAGACCCACTACTTCTAGCTATATCCTGCCTCCTAAAAGTTCTACAGCCTCCCTCAAACAGTGCCACCAGCTAGGAACCAAGTATTCAAACACATGAACCTGTTTAAACCATTAACAGCTCAAAAGTCACCTCCAAAGTTTCCTTTTGCGATCAGCTCTCCTGTCACTAAAGTCCTCACTGGGAAAGTTTTTCCTGATCTAGGAGAGATTGCATCATAGAAGAGCACAGTAGATGTCACAGTTTGACTGGTGGGACTTTATTAGGCATTTCAGAATGCTAGCGGGGGTGGGGGGGAGCGCGCTCATAATTTTTTCTAGCATTGAATTCAATCTAGATTTTTTTAAAAATGGTATTATCCATGATTCCTCTTCATATCAGGTACCAACACAAGATTTAGGAGGCAGGAGATTTCTAATGTATGTTTATGGGATATTTTTAATGGGAAGAGGAGATAAAGACTACCAGACATTTGCTTAGTGCCTGTCCTGTGGCAGCTGCTGTGGTAGATGCTTTCGATGTGTGAACTCACTGTGCAAGCTCCTTGTGGCACCAACAGACTCATCACATCATGATCTACTACATGCGGATCATCAGCCTCCCACTCCCCATAACAAGAAGCCTGTATGGGCGAGACAGGCACAAGGCTGCTGGGCGAGAACTCAGCTGCCCGGCTTGCAATCTCCTCACCAGCACTGTTTGCATTGATAGTTGCCTTTTGAGAAGTAAATGGTATCAAAGTGAGCCTGTGGGTAGTGGACAGAAGAAAACCCACCCCGGGTCTTTCATTTGTTCAGAAGAGCCTTCCAGAAAATGTGGGAGCTTTCTAGTGATTCTTACGTCATGTTTTGCTATATGATTAATGGAGACTAGTCTATAATTCCCACTTAGAATTAGAAAGAGAGCTGCTTAAGTAATCCACTTATTTATTCATTGCTTAAATCTTTATTGATTTCTGGGTAGCATTTGAAAACTTAGGATCCATAGACGAGTCAGGAAAGGGATCCTGTTCCCTGTTCCATGAACTTGGAGCTTTCATTGCACATAGTGATACTCAAATATATAATTAAAGCCTTTGGGTTGCTTTCAGAGATGGAGCTATGGCAGGTGGAGCATATTCCCTAAGCCCATAGGCAAGCTGGTGGAGATAAAAATAAAATCCACTGCCAGGCTGGCACACAGAGGAATGACTGGGTTTTAGAAATTAAGATGGTACTCGGTGCTTTAGTGAAGATCAGTGATGAGGAGATAAGCTGAAGGTCCTATGGGCATCTGGGAAGTACGTGTGATTCTTAGGGTGGTGCCAGGACCCCAGCCATAGTCTCCAGGCCTTTCTGCCCAGCAAGCCAGCTGAGTACACTTTCTCCCTGCAGCCACAGGAAGAAGTAACGAAAGAAAAACCCCTGTTGGGTACACTACAATGCCTTCCTTCTCACCCATTCATTCCACCTGGCCTTCATAGCCTCACCTTGAAAGCTGCTACTGACGGGTCATGAGGATGGTTTCTGAAAATGGCTGCTTCAGAAGGAAATACCATCTAAAGTGAACTGGTGTTCAGGGGCTCACCTTAAGACCAACATAGAGTTGGAGTAAATGTGTTGAGAGCCCTGTGCTATTCACAGGCTCAATGACAGGAGGCCTCAGAGGTTCTTCACAGAAGCCAGATGTTTCTTTTGGAGAAAATGACTGGCAATGGTACCTGTAGGGAGCAGAAAGGAAGGGGTCCTATGGCTGCAAGAAGTTGTAAGGCCCACCTCCAACTCTAAATAGTTCTCGGTGGTCACAAATGGGTTTGGGGATATTGTTTAATGGAGATCTGGCTTTCTCTCCCAGCTTGGAACTTTATACATTATAGAGACACTGGTTCTGACTAGTGTGAGCTCTTGACTTGACCGTGAGTCCTGGCTTCCTTTTGTCTAAGGCTGTTTTCTTGGCCAAGCAGAACACCCGTGGCTTGTCTGTCTTGGCAGAGCTGGGATGGCTTACGTGCACACTACAATGTACAGACCTTGACTTGGCACCTTAACCCATCAAGAGCCATGGCAAGTCCCTAGCTTAGAGGTAGTTGCTACCTCTTGTGTCTTGATTCATCCTTGACACACAGGTAGTCTGTGTTAATTGTATCAGGTGACCTGTAGCTTGGAGATCCATTATCAGCTAGACCAAATGAGGAGGCAGAGTCATTGTATTGTGCTCCTAATTATATAAATTTGAAACAATGGCAGGGGTTAAAGGTGACAAGGTACCTTGACACTTAGCATGCTGACAGTCTTCTGGAACTTGGGTCTTGGAGAGCTTACTCCATTTTGTCTTCTGTCTTCAAAACTGGCATCTAACTGAAGGACTTTCTCATCAAATCCCAGGGATTGCCATGTTGTGTTTAAGATTCCCAGGTTGAACAGTTTGAGTCTTCATCAACATCTACTCATGTTTACACATGAGTGTAACCATAGAACCATATAGGCCAGCAGTGGAACCATAGAACAAACCAGAGAATCTTAGCTTGGGGATAATGGATGGTCCATGCACAGCAGCTTAGCGATCCACCACTGTGTTTTTATTTTGAACTTCACCTTGCCCTGCGCCCTGTGCTAGCTCTGCACTGACCGTACTGGCTTCCTTCACCACCTCTGGAAAGCCAAGCTCTTTGCTGTTGGAGGGCAGCTTGCACTACCCTTCCTCTCCCAGGGGTCTGCTTGCATTTGCTCTTTTTCTGTTCATCTGAATGGTTTTTAAGGCAACCCTTCTTAAAGAAACATGCTACTGGCCTAGAAGCAGCTTTCTCTGAGACTTTTGCTGGTCCTTCCTATTCAACAAACCCATTCAGTTTTGCAAACAGACTCTCCAAACGGAGGCCTGTGGAATTCTGTCAGAAAACCGAGGGATTAATGGCCCTCGTGGCCCATCTTAATCCTTTAAAGCTGCTCACAGGAGAGGATTGCCATTAGGCACCCTTGCTTGTCCCTGCAGTTTTACTCCCTCACACCAGAGCTCCTGGTCTGCAGCTCTTAAGGACACTCAGCTGAGAGGAGGGAGGCCAGTAGGATGCTCAGGAGGTGGCCAACTTCCAAAAAAAAAAAAAAAAAAAAAAAAAAACCAGCCCTCAGCAGAAAGAGCGGTCCAACAGCTTGGTAGTGTGTGTGCAGGCATGCCTGTTTATCACTTACAGTTGAAAGAGATTTTTGCCTTCTTCCTGCCATGAGTCTCCGGTACCGTACTCCTTTGGTACCGTTTTCAGTCATTTCTAGCCAAGACAAGTCACATTTTTGACCAATAAATAATCACAACCCACAGAGAACAGGTTTCTTGACTGTGGCAGGGTTTCTCATTGTCTGCAGGTTCCATGGATGGTTCAAGCCTGCTTCTTTCTGAGTAGCTTGGGAGTTTGGCCTTAAACTCCATCTGGAAAGCTGTAGAGCAGGATTGTGCTTATAGGGGTCACAGGCAGCCATGCATTTGTGGTCTTGGTCGATCTAAATAAAGGCCTATGGGGCTTTGAGGTGCAGAGGCCCCTTGGTGAAGGGCATGGGAAGGACAGCCACCTGGATCCTGCCTTAGCTCCTCTGTTCCTCTCTTCTACCTTGGCTATGCTACCATAGCGCCAAGCTTTTCGCTGTCCCCACCCTATTTCAGGCCTTTGCCACGCTTTGCTGTTTTCTCTGGTGAGAATCTGCCCCATACCCCCCACTCTCACCCAGCCTTTGCTGTCAATAAAGGCCCAGGTCAGGCATCACTAGTTCCTATAGAGCTTTCTTGACTTCACCTTCTACATTGGTGTTCCCAAGTGCTCCTTGTCTCTTGCTAGGTCATGCCTTTATCCCTGTATGTTCTTCTTCTCTTGGTCCTTCATCTCTCAGGAGAGAGTCTCTGTTGAACATCTTCATTTCAAGTAAAGCTCTCATGGATTCCCCCTTCTAGGGGCAGAGCCAGGCAGGAAGCTCACTGTACAAGTGGCTTTGGGAGGGCTCGGAGTTCCACACTTCAAGCCTCTGGACCAGGAATCACACTTTTGAGTCCTGGTAGCTCAGTAGTTGGAATGATTAAGTGGATGTGTTAAGTCAGAACGAGGAAGCAAAAGGTATTAGTGTAGCCCCCAGAAACTGGAAGAAGTAAGAAATGGGTTCTACCTCATACTCCAGAGGAAGCTCCCTCCTGCTAGACTCTGGACATCTAACTCCAAAACCAGGATAGATTATATTTTCATTGTTTTGAGCCTTCAAGCTGAGGATAATTTGTCACGGTAACGTCAGGCGAATAATAAACAGACTCAGGCGAATTGCCCAAAGTCACCAGAATGAACCCGAAGTTCAAATCCAATCTGCTAATAACAGATTATATTGTCTCAAATCAAATACAATTTTATGATACAAATTCCTTAGATTTGTTTAATGGAAGAGATGTCCTGAGTGAATACTGCAGGTAAGATGGATGCTGGAGACCGAAGATCAAGAAGCAATCATGAACAAGACAAAAGCAGTTTTATCTTTGGATGGTGTTAGTGGTTGGAGTATGAAATACCCCATAGGCTCTTGGGTTGCCAGCTGGTGGCACCGTTTTGGAAGATTGTGGACCCTTTAAAAGGTGGAGCCAAACTGGAGGACTAAATAGATCACCAGCAGCCTTGTGGGCGGTACATCATTTCTCACCCAGGTCTCTCTTTCCTGATTGACACGTGTCTCCACCCCTGCTGTGCCTTTTCCTCCCATCTCTCCAAGGGGCCTCCAACAACCATGAGCCTAGATAAATCCTTCCTCTCCGAAGGAAGCACTTCATTCTGATACCATAGAGATGAGGAAGTAATGAACACAGACATCCTTCAGTTCAGTGGGAGAAACTTTAAACAATTACTTTCACCTTCATAGTTGTACTCAAAATCATTGCAACCTGACAGTGATAGGTTTTACAAAGGAGGAGTATAAAATCACAAGATTTTATTCTGGAAACAAACAAACAATTCTTGCATGCTCCTTGGTAGGCCCAACTAAAAGCCAGCGGAGGGTAGGGTCAACCGTGTATCCTCTCTGGTCTATTCCTGTGAGTTTGAATGCTCCAAACTGCGCCTCGGCCCCCAGGAGCTTGTGGACGTTGGTCCACCATGAAGCAAATCTCTGAGGATAGAGACCCACAAAAGAAGGCAGTAATGCTCGCCCATGTGCGAGCTCTGCAACCCATTACAGACATCATCAAGAGGCAGCGGGGTGTGGGAGGATTTCTTCAGACAAGGTTGAAAACTTTGGCATTCCTGCGCCAGGCCAGATTTCCTGGAGGGCTGTGAGGAACTCCCTAATTACCCTTCATGCTGGCCAGTGTTGTTTCAGAACAGCTCTCGCCAAGAGCTCGTGCTTCAATATCACTCTGCCTGGTCGTATTGCATAAGGTGCTCACGTGCTCGGAGAAACTGCCCACAGCCTTGTTGTCTGCGCAGAGGAGGACGTTCAGGCCCCCGTGTGTCTCAGGGGATCTTGGCTCTGCTTCCAGTTGTCGCAAGGAAGGCTGATTCAGTCTCACCGTTTTTTTTTTCAAATGAGTACATTTTTACGGGCCCTAAGTGACACCTGACCACCTTTGGCCTCTGGAATATGCTAGTGAAGAGTTCAGACCGACTTGTAAGGATGTCTTGTCGGTGACCTTTGATTATCTTCTGGACTTGGAAGGAGGGGTTCTTCTAAAGTACCTTTTCCAGTACTTTAGCATCAACATCACTCCCCAAAATTATATCCACTCATTCACTCAGTAGTTACATGTACTAACTATATGTCAGGACCACACAGAGGTAAAACAGTTGGTGAAAACATCAAAGTCCCCACTCTGGCGGCAGGGGAGGGGGGGTTGTTAGTGAATCCTAGATGCTATACTAACACTTTCTGAATGGTTCCTGCTCACTCTCATCAAAATCCTAGGTAGACACTGCCGTGTCCATTTGTTTGTTTGTTTGTTTTTCGAGACAGGGTTTCTCTCTATAGTTTTTGTTCCTGTCCTGGATCTTGCTGTGTAGACCAGGCTGGCCTCGAACTCACAGAGCTTTGCCTAGCTCTGCCTCCCGAGTGCTGGGATTAAAGGCGTGTGCCACCACTGCCGGGCTTGCTGTGTCCATTTTATGGATAGGAAAACAAGTCAGAGCAAAGTAACTCAGCTAATAAAAAGCAAAGCCAGGATGTTGTGCCTCGGTACCCACTGTAAGCTATTTCTATTATATTCTGGTTCATTAGATTTATTACAGGAGTTTTGTGACTTAGTATATTTATTACTTTGTATATTATGTTAGTCTGGTCCTAAGAAATTTGTGTGATTTTTTTTTTTAAGCAGGAAAAGAATGTAGACTGAACCCTGCTCAGAATAACAGCTTGTCTTCTGCTAGTGTGGTCAACTACCTCTTTTACAGTTTTAAGTAGTTCAGATCTTGTTCTTAAAGACTCTACAGACCAAATTTGGCATCTTCTTGTTTTTCCTATTTTCCCCCTTATTCCACATGTGTCTGTTGTTACCTTGCATGCTCCTTACTGTGCTAATACCACCAGAGGTAGTGCCAGCCACTTATCCTCTCTGGTCCATTTCCCTGTGATAGTAAGCACTGGATAACAAAATTAATAACATGCATTCCTCTCTAAGATGCTAAAAGTCAACTAAGAGAAAGAAACTAAGTAAAGTGGGTACATGCCTTAGTTTGGGTTTCTATTGCTGTGAAAAGACACCATGACCATAGCAACTCTATACAAAGGACACATTTAGTTGTGGTGGCAGCTTACTGTTTCAGAGGTTCAGTCCATTATCATCATGACAGGGACCATGGTGACGTGCAGGCAGACATGGTACTGGAGAGGTAGCTGTGAGTCCTACATCTTTCAGGCAACAGGAAGTTGACTAAGACCCTGGGCTATATTTGCAGCATAGAAAACCACAAAGCCCGCCCTCACAGTGAAACTCTTCCTCCAACAAGGCCATACCCATTCCAACAAAGCCACACCTCCTAATAATGTCACTTTCTATTAAATTATGGGGGGCAATTACATTCAAACTACCACATTCCACTCCCTGGCATCTACAAGATTGTAACAATATCATAATGCAAAACTCATTTAGTCCAACTTCAAAAGTCTTCATAGTCTATCACAGTCGCAACAATGATTTAAAGCCCAAAGTTCAAAGTCTCTTCTGAAATTCATGCAATCTCTTAACTGTAATCACCTGTGAAAATCAAAATAAAAAAAGCAGATCACATACTTCCAATATATAATAGCACAAGATATGCATTACCATTCCAAAATACAGGGAAAGGAGCATAGTGAGAACATACTGGACCAAAGCAAGATCAAAAACAAGCTGGGCGAAGTCCAAACTCTGCATCTCCATGTCTCATGTTAAAACACTCTTCAGATCTCCAACTCCTTTCAACTTTGTTGACTGAAAAACACTTCTTTCTCTTGGGCTGATTCCACTCCCTGTTAGCAGCTCTCCTCCGCAGGTATCTCAGGACCCTGGCATACCTAACATATTGGGTTCTCCAAGGCAATTCAGGTTTCACTTCACAGCTTCATGCAATGGCCTCTCTATTAGGCCTCCATTCAGGGACACACTTCCTCAAACAAGGCCATAACCACCCCCAACAAAGCCACACCCCCTAATACTGCCACTCCCTATGAGATTATGGGTACCAATTATATTCAAACTTCCACAGCACATGATAGGTAAGGGGGTGATGGACTTCATACAACTCAATGGGGATGGCAACTCTGGAGCTAAGTAGTATAGGATGGAGAAGAAATATGAGACAAAGGAACACATCTGGCCATGCTCCGCTTCTCTTCTCCTCTGCCCAAATGTAAGCCAAAATTGCATGTCCATTTTCTCACACAATTCTTCCTGGATTTTTTTCAAACAATATTTTCTTATTCAGAACTAGGTTTCTGCTCTTGTCATTCTACGAGACATAATTGCCATCCCAGAATGTGAAAAGGAAGAATGTGCGCAATCTTTTAGTTAGAAGAGGCTTGTAAGAAATATTTACATCATCAAACAGCATGTATTGCTCTTATGTTTTAACCACAGAATCAGCTTTGTTACTGGCATTGATTATAGCAACATAATAATAAAATATAGCAATAATCCTAATAATTATAGGGTAGCTTTCACACAGTGGGCAATGTAAATAGTACCTTATGCAAATAATCTATTTCTACTTGTTACCAGGAAGCTAGAGCTTAGAGAGACTAAATATCTTAGTTTTATTTTTGCTGCTATGATAAAATACTCTAACTAAAAGCAGTTTAGGGGAGAGGGGCTTTATTTTAGCTCACAATTCCAGGTTACAGTCCATTACTAGAGGGAAGTCACAACATCAGGAGCTTGAAACATCACATTCATAGTAAAGAACAGAGAATAAGAAAACACACACCCTCAGTCGCCTGCTTGCAGTCAGCTCAGTTTCTTGGCTCATACAATTCAGAATCCTCTGCCTAGGGAATTGTGCTGCCCACAGGTGGATTTGGTCTTCTCACATCAGTTAACTTAAAACATTCTATAGACCTCTTCACAGACCAATCCAATATAAACAATCCATCATTGGGACTCTTTTTCCCACGTGATAAGTTGTGCCAAGTTGATTATAGAACAGGAACAGTGTATTTTGTTCCACTGCTTTTGGGTCTGTGGTTAGGCAGATCATAGATAAGGGAGGGCATAGTGGAGCCAAGCATCTCCCTTCAGAAGGGCAGGGACTGGGGTCCTACTACCCACTCAAGGCCATACCTCGGTGACCTAAGATCAACCCTTTAGGTCATGCTCCTTAGAGATTTCATCATCTCTGAGTAACACCACGGGCTGGGACCAAGCCTTTAATGCATGACCTTTGGAGGACATTTAAAATCTAGACCAGAGCTGGGGACATTCTTGGGCTAATTTTGCAGTTTTCTTCC
Organism: Peromyscus leucopus; assembly: GCF_004664715.2. Taxonomy (NCBI): domain Eukaryota; kingdom Metazoa; phylum Chordata; class Mammalia; order Rodentia; family Cricetidae; genus Peromyscus; species Peromyscus leucopus. The sequence goes on from NC_051064.1 coordinate 103,337,826, forward strand.
ACTTTTAAAAATTGTATACCTTGGGAATTCTTGGCATGTCCTTGACATGAGTTTAATGGAAACAGACTCATAAATCCTCCCTTTTCCATCATTTTATGAAAAAGATTTATTATAAAACTCTTACTGAGATTATTACAAATTATCATTAAATCATTTCATGCATTGTTTTCCTGTCATAGGTATAAGACTGTCTGGAGGGCACTGCTTTGGGAATGTCTTTTCTAATAAAAATTGACTTGGTTTTGGACAATAGGAGCAGTGTTTCAAGCAAAGTCTGAGCTGTCTGGGAAGAGAAAGAAAATATACCAGAGTTGTCACCGGACTCTGAAAGTCAGAGGGATGGGGGTACTTAGCTCCACTATCCTGATGACATTCCATGCTGAAGGTGGGTCCCTGTAGACTGCTCCCTCAGCGTCAGCTCCTGGGGCAGGCAGCCAACATCCTGAAGCAGCTGCCATTTTCCTTGGGTGATTCATGTGTGAAAGTGTCTCCCCCAGAAGAATGTGGGCCATCATGCTCTTCCCAGAGCACGGCTCTTATCATCCCAGAAGTGTTTGCTCATGTAAATGCATCCCAGTTGGAAAGTTTAAAGATGTGAAGGATGGTTGTCCCATCCTAATACGTAACCCTCTTAGTCTATAGTATCTCATATTTGGCTACATTAGTTTTAGTTAACAGAACTGGGCCTTACATGTGAGCTTATGTAAGTTTTCATATTACATCACAGATAAATTTAGAATGGCCATGAATCTCTGTCTCACAATCCAAATGGTTTAGCTCAGTGTTCCTATCATCCATTATGAAGCCTTGAATTTGGGCATAAGGCTCTATCCATGTATGTGGTGCTGGTGATATGGGTATTATCCAGATCATTGCTATCTAATTCTTCTCTACTCTTGAATTTTCCCCCTTGTTAGATAAGAGACGACAGTACGAAATCAACTTCCAGGAACATTCAAAAGGAGTTCTTTTTTTTTTTCCCTTTCCTCCTGTCTTCTTTTCCCAGGAAAAATAGACATGCTTCTTCACTCATATTTCTATTATGCAAAATATGTTGTTTCTGAGTGAGACTTGGGTAGGGAGTGATATTTTTACAGCAGGTAGAAATGTCATCAAAATGTGAATATGAGCTTGATGTTTCTTAGGCATCATTTAGCCCAGTCTGCCCTGTGTTTAACAGACATGACCCAGAAAGACGAATGAACCACACAACCAGTATTTTGTGGCAGAAGTAGGAGCATATCAGTCCTAACTGCACAGATTCTCAGGGGTAGGGACCAAACCCATCAGGTTTCAGGGGAGACTATCAAGGCAGCATTAGCTTGGCCACAGTCTGCAAGATGAATCACTAAACGGTCTTATTAATAAAAAACCCAGAGCCAGATTGGGGCAAATTCTGAAAGATCAGAGAAGCAGAACAAACCACAGCCAACCTCACCTCAACAACTCCTCATCCAATCCTGTTTCCATGAATCCTCAGACTGAAAGCTTCTGAGTCCTCATCGGAATGGATCTCAGCTGAACTGGGCTAAAAGCCTCTATCTAGTTCCTGGTCCTCAGGCCTTATATACCTTTCTGCTTCTGCCATTACTTCCTGGGATTAAAAGTGTGTGTCCTTCCCAAGCAAAGACATGAGATCTCACGTGCTAGGATTAAAAGTGTGTGCCACCATGCCTGGCTCTGTTCCCACTGTAGCCTTGAACTCACAGAGATCCAGACTAACTCTGCCTCCCAAGTGAGGATTAAAGGCTTATGTGCCACCATTTTCTGGCCTCTATGTCTAATCTAGTGGCTGTTCTGTTCTCTGAACCCCAGATAAGTTTATTAGGGTATACAATATATCAACCACAACAGTCCTTTGGAAACCTCAAGGTGAAATTCTCAGTTATCTGCCATTGTTCTTTGCTCTCGATTTTAAAAATAAGGATGAAAAAAAAATCAAATGGGTTTTATTTGAAAACCTTACACTGTACAGTGCTATCATTTATCCATAGTAAAATTTTGCTGTTTTTAGTTAGGGGGGAAGTTATATGTGCCCATGAGTATGGGTGCCCTTGGAAGCCAGAGGTGTTTGGTATACCTAGAGCAGAAGTCACAAGCAGTTGTGAGCTGCAAGAAATGAGTATGTGAAATAGAATCTGGGTCCTCTGGAAGAGCAGCAAGTGCTCTGAACTGCTCATCTATCTCTCCAGTCCTCATCTTTCCATAGTTTAAAATTTATACTTTCAATGGAACATAGAAAGTTCAAAATCATAGTAAGGGAAAATGGAAAAGTGGTTTCCATGAGCTGAAAGGAAGGGAAAGAGGAAAATATTTTCTGAGTGAGGGGTTTTAGTTTAAGAGTATGAAAAATGTCTAGATGTGGCTGGTGTAGAGTACTGTGATGACCATAGAGTACTGTGATGACCATAGAGTACTGTGATGACCATAGAGTACTGTGATGCTGGTAGAGTACTGTGATGACTGTAGAGTGCCATGATACTGCAGAGTACTGTGCTGCTGTAGAGTACTGTGATGACTGTAGAGTACTATGATACTGCAGAGTACTGTAATACTGTAGAGTACTGTGATGCCACAGAGTGCTGTTGCCACAGAGTACCATGATGTTCCAGAGTGTTGTGATGCCACAGAGTGCAGTTGTGGCAGAGTACTGTTGCAGCAGAGTGCTGTGGCTGCACAGTGCTGTGAAGACACATAGTGCTTTTGCCACAGAGTTCTGTTGCTGCAGCATGATGCTGTAGAGTGCTGTGATGTAACAGAGTGCTTTGATGCAGCATAGTGTTGCAATGACCTCAGAGTCCTACAATGCTGTAGAGTGCTGTGATACCTGAAGAGTACTGTGATGCCACAGTGTTGATACCCACAGTTCTGTGATGGCCACAGAGTACCGTGATGCCACAGAGTACTGTGAGTGTACTTGATGCCACAGAACTGTTTTCTTTCGATGGTTGTATTGATCACAGTAAGAAGAGCGTACAGTTTCCTTCACGGAATTTGGAATCTCCAGTGCCCTTTCCACCTACCTCCCCATTAAGGCCCCGGGTGCCCTGAAATAGACTAATAACAAAGCTGATTTTTTTTAGTTGTGTGTGTGTGTGTGTGTTTGTGTGTGTCTGTGTGTGTGTGTTTTCCAAAATGATCTCACACTTGTTATTGCAAAATATGGAGAAAAGCATAGCTGGCCCCCTTAGTACCATTTTACAAGTGAATAAACTCAGCCTCAAAGTTATACAGCTGTAGTGAATACGGTTGCTACTAGAACCCAAGAATGGCATTATCAAAGTCAAACCAGACCCAGTGTAAACATTGTAAATCAATGCCTAATGTTTTTACTTGTTAACCTGGACACAGCCAGGGCATTTGGAAAGACTTTTTAGAATTTCCAACTCTGACTTGATTTGAATATTTTGAACACAAATTAATTTTATCACCTCATTATCTAAACACAGGTTAACTGGGGTTTTAGTACATGGTCAGGACCATGGCAAGAACTTCCTAGACTTTATCATTTACGAGGAACCGTCTAGGTGCCCTCGCTCTGGCAACCCATTTATCAGAACAAATTACTTACCTTTTACTTAGAAGACATATTTCCATTAATCGAGGGTAGGAGTGTCAGCACTGGGGGACACAGGAGGCACAGTTCCCTATTGTCACCTCCTTGCCTGGGGAGTTTCCCTCAACTTTAAAGGACCTTGAGTCAGCTCAAATCAGGATTTGTGGCTTTAATGCAGAAAAGAATTTCACGTCCATCCAGCATATGAATCAGAGAAGGAGTTGAAGAAAAGTGGTTATTATCAATGTAAGCATAGAGGTCAAGAGAAAGATACTCAAAAGAAAAGACACAACAACCTATGAACATAAATACATATGTTTAAAAGAAGAGAGGCATAAGACATACCCAAATGTGGGCACAGGTTCCCAAAGGGACCTTCGCAGCTCATTGTTTGTTTGTTTTGTTTGTTTGTTTTATAGTAATTGTATAGGATTTGGGTGGGATTTGAAGTTATTATATTTAAGAGATTCCTAGGAAACTCAGTTGAGGTCACCTGGTAGTTCCTGAGGGACACCTAATCGGATTTCAACGGATCAGTTAAAAGTCTAGCCTGCAGGGAACCAGGGAGGTATCAGTTTATGTGAGATCCTCAGGTGATATCTAGGGAAAGAATGAGGTTCTCCTCAGGGTCCTGTACATTCCAGCCTTAAGCCTGAGTTATTGCTCCTTTAACATTAAGTATCTCTGTACAAAAGGGACAGTAGCTCTGTGTAGGCAGCAAATGTGAATTCTGTTGGAATTCTTGCTTTTCAGCTGATGAGAGGCTCCAATCATACTCTGGGGTGAAAGATTCTCTTCCCTTCTCTCGTCTCCATGGTTTTTCCCATTCCTCTAGCCTGCCTCAGCATGTGCTAACCACCCTCTATGTGCTTAACATACTTCATGCCATATAACCCACACACCAGTCTCAGGCAGCAGAGCCTACGAGAGCTTAACATCCAAAAGCATTTGCCTGTCCGAGGAGACAAGTGAAGTGATCAGGATTTGAACCCAGGTCTCCCCACTGCTCGATGCTGCTTCAGTTGCACAGCGTGTGTCTTTTGATCCACTGTCAACTCTCAGAATTGATGATGTCATCTGCATGGCTGGAGTAGTGTCCAGGGAGGGACACTGGTTGGCTCATAGTTTACTTCTTGAGGGACTTCTAAATTTCACCCAGAAATTCTGGCTAGAAATTTGATTCAGTTGCTGAAAGCGCTGAAATACAGCTTTCATGTTCATGCGCAATTTGCCTTTTCGTTTTCTTTTATTATCCTGAGACTTACTGTAAATCACCCTCTCCCATCAGTCCTGGGGGTTCTGATTATGTTCCTGGGGTCCTGCTAAGAGCAAGGGCAGTAAATTACTGCCACTTTGTTTGAAAATTTTTTTAGCCACAGTACATTAGCTGCTTTTGTTTGCTTTTCCACTGGTGGTGTGCACACTTCTGTTTCAGAATTTGTGTTTCTTCAATGTCTCATTTGTGAATAGTGTAGGATGGAATGATTGGAGAAAAAAAATATGAAAGTGGGTGTCCTGTTTGTCGTCTGTAAGATCTTAAAGCTTCTGTCATGAAAAATGAATTATGGAGTCTTTCTCTCTCTTTCCCGTGGGTACACACACACACACACACACACACACACACACACACACACACACACACACTTAGTCTCCTGTTTTCTCCCAAGCTTTCCATTTACTTCCTTTCCCCCCAAGCACTTGATAAATGACCAGTGTGATGCTTGCTGTGGAGCAAATAGGAAGAAATACATTCTCTAGGCTTCCCTGGGTATTTTTGTTTATTTGGAAGATTCATATATCAGAAGGTCATGGGATGTCTTTTATTGTAAGTTTCTGTTCCAAATTTCCTGACATTGTTAGCAAATAAATAAATAAATAAATAAATAAATAAATAAATATCTTTAACAGACAAAAAGGAGACTGATTAAAAACTAGACCCTAAAAGATTGTCAAAATTTCAACAGTAGCTGCATTCTCTTGGATCAGTAGCACTGACCCTGAGGCACTGGACTTTCTGTAAGCATCTTGGTTTGCTGACCCTACTGGGCCATCCCTAAATACAGTGACTTCAAACGTGATGCTCAAGGCCTCAGTGGCTTTTGGTAGTTGGTATCTAGTTCCGTGGAGACACGTGTTTATATCTTTTGATTAAGGTGGAGAGAAAGGAGGCCCTAGCCAGTGTGAGTGCCAGGGATTTCGCTGCAGACCTTGCCTGAGCCTGCGTGACTATGATTGCTCATAAATCCCACAGACACCAAGAAGCTGCAATGCTGTGCAGAGCCCTGAGGAGTTTGAAAATTGACTATTTTTCCTGAAATTACCCCCATTTCTAAAGTGGCTTTGGAAAATAATCCAGTGTGTTTGAGGAGCAAGCTAGAGTTAGAGAGTTTTCAGTCCTTACCAATAGACCACATTAAAATCTGAATATGTCTTATTGGACTCTATACTCAATATCGTTCAGGGAGGCTGCCCACCTATAATACCCCCTACCATCTGGTGGCTGCCCCTTTGAGTCACTGTGGGAAGCTCCCAGCAGCTGTAATTGTATTTCATAATTTTGTCCCACTGGTGAAAGTTATTGGCCAGACTGAGGGCCCCTGGCCCAGGAGAGATCAATCGGATGATCTTTTCTGGAAATGTGGACTTCATTCTCCACTACAGCTTGTTAGTATTTGTGACTTGTATGTATTGATTGGGGGGGGGGTGATCATTTCCCATGTGTTCAGAGAAGTAAAAAAGCTGACCTACAAGAAGAGATGGAAGCAGATTCATGGAAAATCAGATGTCAGACTGGAGAGAGGGTCCTGTCAGAGAACCTTTCTAGTTCTGAGTTCCTTTCTCCTGAGGCCCAGGCAGAGTCATTGCCAGGGTTCTACCAGAGCCTCATGAGTCCTTGAGTCTCCATCACTTCATCTGCTCCTCACCTTCTTGTCAGTCTGTTAGTTCCTGTCAGGTTCTATCACAGGTCTTAGGGCCGGTTGTCTTCTGTCTCCAGTACATAATAGCATATAAAGATGTTCATATGAACTCTGTGGTACCCTAGAAGGCTGAAGTTGAGAACAAGCTTCAGGTAGCTTAGTTTTATCCTCTCATGGTGTAGCTGAGGAAACTAAAGACAATGGGTGTAAAGAAAGGACTCTGGGTCAGGCAGGCTTCCTGGGAGCTACTAGAACATTCTGACTGTGTGGGCTCCTCACTTTCACTTCCCATCTAGTATAACATATTTCTTGAATATCTACAATTCTAGAAAATTAACTTCACTTTAAAGTCTAAAATGGGCACTGTGCATCAGGGACCTATTGTTAAGTAACAACATACTATCTATTAATGTTGTCTCCCTTGGCTCTTCTGGGCATTGGCCAATGTCAGTTGAATGCTTCTTGCTCAGAGTCTCTCCTGTGGCTGCTGCTCCAATCACCATGGAGGTTTCACTATTCAGTGTCTGGTGACTGGGCTAAAGGACTGTCAGCTAGGGCCTGGGGCAGCCGGGGCTCCCAAAACCTGCCCTTTCTGAGGTGGATTCCAGGTATCTGATAGCTGAAGGCCCCCAAAATGACTACCCTAACTCTCTTCTAACCTGACCCCTGAATTCACTTGCCTAGAGTCACTTTGGCTTCGAGGGTACAAGAAAAAAGAGCAGGGATGCCTTGTTTGATGGAAAGAATGTCAGTGAATTTGCCTGCTTTCCACTTCCCACATATGGGTAATAGGAAGGAAACAAATACCATTCACGCTGCATGGAGCTCTTGTTTTAAGTTGGAAGCTCTCCCTCATTTCCAGACAACTGCTAGTTTCAGGCTTTAGTAACAGTGCCATACACTACAGTTGACTCACTTTGTGTGGTTTGAATGAAAATGGTCCTCACAGGGTCACAGGGAGTGGAACCATTAGTAGGGATGGCCTTGTTGGAGTAGGTGTGGCCTTGTTGGAGAAAGTATGTCACTAGAGATAGGCTTTGAAGTCTCAAATGCTCAAGCTAGTCCCAGTGTCTGGTTTCTCTTCCTGCTGCCCACCAATCCAAATGTAGAACTCTCAGCTACCTCTTTAGGACCATGTCTGTCTGTATGCTGCCATGCTTCCTACCATGATGATAATGGACTACACCTCTGAACTGTAAGCCAGCCCCAATTAAATGTTTTCCTTGATAAGACTTGCCGTGGTCATGGTGTCTTCACAGCAGTAGAAACCTAAAGACATGCTTCTTTTATCCACTCACTCACAGAGTTCTAACTGCAACATCAGTGGCTGAGTCTGGACAAGTGGGTTGGGGCAAGGTCTCATTTATCATACAGCTTTATGCCAAGAATTGCTCAGTCTGCAGAAGTAGACAGAAAATACACTTGGGTCCTGCTAAGAAAGAATGAAAGAAGCTTCCAGAACCATAACCTAAGGAAATATTGCAAAGGGGGAAGAGAAGGTTTAATTAAGCGTAAAGATGTGCATTAAAATGTGTATGAAGACTGGAGAGATGGCTCAGTGGTTAAGAACATTTACTACTTTTCCAGAGAACCTGAGACCAACTCTCAGCTCCCGTGTCGGGCGCTTCACAACTGCCAGTGTGTACAATTCTATGATGATCAGATACCTCTGACCTCTGAGGGCACTTCAACTCCCATGCACAACTTAGACACAGACACAGACACATACCCCAAAATTAAAAATAAAGCCTTTTACATCTTTAAAACTTAACAGTAAGACAGGGATCTAACCACTCAGCTAGTGAGGACCTTTTGTTGCTAGTGAGGGTGCTCCACTTCAGGGATCTGTGTTTACCTCCCCTGTATTTATGTGGTCATGTGTATGGAGGAAGAAGTAAGGTCAGGACACCAGCAAATGCCTCTTCATCCATCTGTCTAGCATAAGGAAACTGAGCAAGCTTCTGCTATATGTGACGCACACTTGAAAGTACAAGTTTGTCCTTAAGCAGCTGAAAATGGTGAAGAAGAATGTTCCCAGTTTATGGTCATCCTGGTCAGCTGAGCTTCCTGGAGTCCTGGTCAGCTGAGCTTCCTGGAGCCCTGGTCAGCCTTGTGTTTTGGCCAGAGGAGTGCATTTATCATCTCTTCCAGTCTTTCATTTGCCTTGGCCAGACCTATTTGCCCCCCTTCCTGCCTTCCTACACCTTCATCTATAGCCTTCCCTCAAGCAAGAGTGGTTCTTGATTCCCAGCTGCTCCCACCCACTCTGGACTGTCACACCTCTGGGCCTTCATGTGGCCATTCTTTATCCCGTGGACAACATCTCACCTCCCACTCCAAGCAGAGTGAACAAATGGAAAGGTACCAGAGGACCGGGCTGGGAGCTTCTGCAATCACATCTCCAAAGACAGATTCCCTGTTTAAATGTGGTGTGTGAGCAAGGTGGTTATTGAGACCAGGTTGTAAACATGTCTCAGGGCTGGCTCCTCAGGTAGTTGGATGCAAGTTGTTAGTTGTCATACAAACTTCGCTGTGGCACAGGTTTGATATTTATCCAGCAGGGGTTTGTCATGTGAAAGACCTGCCATGGTGGCAATCCTCCATGAAGAAGAACTTCTCATCAAAAATGCCACTGGTGTTTCAGGGAAACAGTGGAGAGGTTGCTATAGGCTAGGGCAGAGGTGGCCACGTCTGTCCTCCATCTTGTGTGCCTTGTTTTCCCTAACAACTGCGCAGTTCTTGACCCTTTACAGCCCCCAGCTGGCTCCACCCTCTTCTCCTAGGCTGGACATGCCCACTCTTTGAGCACAAAATGGTCCTTTCCATTCCCCCTTATCCTCATCATTTGTATGGTTTTACTTTTTTTACTTAATTCAGTTCTCTCATCCTTTGCCTGGTATTATAGGGATTCTCAACCTTCCTAATGCTGCACCCCTTTAGTACAGTTCTTCATGTTGTGGTGACCCCAACCATAAATTTTCACTGCTACTTTATAAGTGTAATTTTGCTACTGTTATAAACCATAATGTAAATGGCTGTGCTCCCCAGTGGTCTTAGGTGACTCCTGTGAAAGGGTCATTTGAGCCCCCAATGGGATCACAAACTACAGGCTGAGAACGACTGTTTTATGATTACTCAGTAACCTTGCCTGTATCAATCTCCTTCTCTCCCAACTCCTTCAGCATCCAACTTCTTGACGTCCCACTGGTACCTCAGCTCACCCTGACTTGTTCTTTCCTATCAGCTCTCTGGAGTCCTTCTCCCCTCCTTCTTCCTGGAGCTGAAGGATATAGCCCATATCACCTCCCTTATGGAAACTCCATAGTTGCTAAAGGTGGCCTTCTTTGAAGACCCTTTTGGCATTCCTGACCTGTAAAATGGGTCGTTTCTCCCATCAAGGGCTTTGGCCACCCTGCGTGACTCAGACCACACTCTGTCATTTTGGTGAGTATACTGGTTTGGCTCTAGCCAGGGTAAGGACTATTGAACACAGGCTCTTAACTCAACATGTTCATCTGCTTATGGGACATTTTTACCCAGCTGCCCTTAGCAATCTTGTGTTAGTCTGACTAAGCTACTATAATGAGAAAGGCCTGATTAGACCTCTAAAGTTTACAGTTTTCTGCATTCAATTGATCCCCCCCCCTTGCCGCTGTGTAATTAGTGCTGTGGTTTGCTTGTTTGATGTGCGCATGAGTGTGCACGTGTGTATGAATGCACTTGCCTTGTCAGGCTCCTGTGGAAGCCAAAGGCTGACATAGATGTCTTTCTCGGATGCTTTCCCACCTTACAGTTTGAGATGGTCTCTCACCGGGTGGAGCTTGCTATTCCAGCCACACTAGCTAGCCACTAAATCCCAAGATCCTTGGATTCCTAACCCCAGCACTGGGGTTTCAGACACAGGTGACCATGCCCAGTCCTTTCTGTGGGTTCTGACGATCTTATGCAAACCCTCATGCTTACACAGCAATCATTCGAGCCGCTGAGCCAGCTCCCCAGCCGCTCTCCTAGTTTTTATCTCCAGATTGCCCAATGTTTGCTTTGGGTTTTTGGCAAAAGCTCTAGAGCAGATAATGTCAGATTGTTGAAGAAGTTGCTTCAAAATTTTAGGGCAAAACCACCCCATTGATAAAAGAGACCATCCATGTGACATACACTTAGCGACCTGAGCTGTGGCCAAGTCAGCAGATTTGTTCAGAATATGAAGCAAGTTGAGAAGGAGGGTGGGAGAACTGGTCTGTGTGCTCTTCCACAGCCCCACAAGTTCACATTCTGGGAAAACCTGAAGGTAGATTGTCAATCTCCGTGGAATCTGGTTGGAATATTGACTGACACCAGAGGGATTCAGGCCCTGTTCAATCAAGATAGGACTGGAAAACTGAGATGCTCTAACCACACGGTCCCCAGAGGAATAGAAATTCATTGGCCAGAATGACACAGTTTTGTTTTGAAAACCACCCAGGCTCCACTTGGGAGTCGTGAGCTGCTTGAGAATGCATTATGATGGGGTAGGCTGCTGCCTCAGACTGACCAGGGCAACAAAACAACAGACGGTCTTTGAGCAAGGCCCTGGATATGTCCTGGTTGTACCTTGCTCAGGGTTCCTGGCGAGAAAGCACAGCTGTGACCTTCGCATGGCACAGACCCAGTCACAGGCTCACACAGAGAGGACTACACACCAAGCCGATGCCGAAGCATGCCTCCTGTTCAAGGTACTCAGAGCACAGGCCTGACTTACGATGTGTTCTGTTTACATTGGCCTAGAGCCCAAACCAGAAATGTATTTCAGGCCTGGCCTTCTAGATGCTATCTCCAGGCATTTAGAGGTTCGTTACACACAGCCTCTCATCCTGTCCTGCTCCAGTTAAGGTCTGTCAGCATTTTTCAAAGGTTTATAATTCAACCATAAGGGAGGAGATTGCCACATTCAGAGCTCAGCTTGCCATGTAGGACCTATACCTAGGAATCTAAAACTTTGATCCCCTCCCATTTTTAAGTTGGACTCTTACCGGGGGATAGTGAACCATAAGACTAGCTCGTGGTTTTGTTATTTTTAGTTTGGTGTCTGAAAGACTAAGGAAAACTAGGAGTCATAAGGTTCCTGGGGTATGCGCATATTTTAAGGTCCATTTTAAAGTTAGACAGGTGGGAAAGGTCAGAGACAAGGCTGTCAACATCTCTCCAAAACAAGGGGAGCAATTCTCAAGCCCATAGCCTGTGTTCAAATTTACAGTTGAGAGTTTAATTATGTATCAAAATGAAAATATCAGTTAACTATGAGAGTTAACTATGTTTCTGCTTGTATGTTCTGAATATTCCTATTATTTCAAATTTAAATGAAATACCACACCTCATAAACATGAAGTAACAAGACAGTGCCCCTACCTACATATAAAAATGCTCAATGGTGCTGAACAGATGTCTCAGTGGTTAAAATGCTTGCCAAGCATGGGTAAGGGCCAGAGATCAATCCCCAGAATCCACATAAATTGCAGAGGAGGTATGGTGCCTCGCTTGTAACTCTAGCCTCAGAAGGCAGAGATAGGTCATCCTGAAGCAAGCTGGCTAGTGGGACTACCCATATTGATGAGCTCCGGTTGTGATCGAGAGACCCTGCATCAATGAATAAGCCGGAAGAGCAATTGAGGAAGAGTCTCCAGATCAACCTCAGGCCTCCATGTGTACTCAAACACACATGCATGTGCACCCAATGCAAACATGCTTACACAAGCATGCATGGATACCACACACATATACACATGAAAAAAAGGAAAAATGAGAGAGAGAGAGACAGAGACAGAGACAGAGAGAGACAGAGACAGAGACAGAGAGAGAAACTCAATTGGATATTATAGCACCAAGGTCTACTGTCTGTTCGGGTTGCTGTAAGTCTCCTTCACCACTGGGTGACTTATGAACGACAGACATTCATTTGTCACAGTTCTGTGATCTGGAAGGCTATGATCAAGACACAACCACCTCTAGTTCTAGTGAAGTTCCTCATCCCAGCATGCATGTACCTGACTTCTGTGTCTTCTTACAGTGGGTGAGGCAGGGGATCCCTTTCTTACGATGAGGATACAAATCTCATCCATGAGGGCTGTGCTCATGTGCCCTGACCACCCCTAAGGCCTCACCCCCTGATGCCATCACACAGAGATAGGATTTCAACGCGTGAATTTTAGTGGGTAGCGGGGAGGAAGTAAACACTGAAGACGAAGGCTACAGTCTGGGGTGGGAAGGCTTCCTCGGGAGACCCTTGGACTAGTTAACAGGGGATAGAGTTCCTGGCGGCAAGAGAGTATAAAGCAGAGGTGGGGTGGGAAAGTTGACAACACAGACATGAGGTTCCTGATAGGAGGAGTTCCCATCACTGCCACCAGGAAAAACTTCTGAAACCGGGGAATCTTGTCTAAAGCAGGACAGGAACCCCCACACATCACAGGGCCGGGCTGAAGATAAAGCACAGTCGCATGCCTGAAGAGCCTGAGGAAATTAGCATGAGCCCCACGGCCCTCCTCCTCACGCCTCTATGGATCCTAACTAGACACAAAACATTCTATTGCAATTCTGCACAGACCTTCACTACAATAGCAAGAGGAAAAAGTAATTTCCTGAGTGCTGAAGAGTCCATTTCCATACAGCTGCCTACTTGTGAAAATAACCTACTCCTGAAAGCAGTTCTCTAGGTAGCCATACTTTCTTATGCCCCTTTGAGTTGTCTGAATTTGCTGGGCTCGGAAGGAGGCATAAGAACCATCTCTCCCACCACCGAGATATATAGGATCTGGGCGTATGTTTTAAAAAACGTTGTGTGTTTTTCTGTTTTCTGATGTGTGTTCCCTCCCGGCCTCGTTGACCATGTGTTGACTTTGGTCCAGTGGACAGACACACTTTCACTCCAAGAGACACTCCAAGATCCTCAGCCCCAGCAGCCTTTGATCCATCATACTTGTGGTCCCAAGCAAATGTGAGTGGCCAGGCAGAGCATCCCCATCTGTCTTCAGTGATCTGTCCTCTGGGCACCAGCAGCTTTGCTCAGCCAGAGATGCTCAGCTGCATCTTACCCACTCTGTACCTTGGTGGAGACATCTCACACAGAGAGTCCAGGTCAGAGTCCTGCTGGGAACCTGCTTTCACTCTGTTGTGGGACCCTAGGCACCGTGTTTGCCTTAGCCCTGGATTTTTTTTTTTTTCTTTTCTCATTTGAACTATAGAGATCATAGTGGAAAATTCTTCTAGAGATTGTTGTGGAATCAAGTAATTTCAAGGCTTAGCAGAAAGCAAGGCTAGAATCTCTGGTTGGAAAATAGTGACTGTTTTTACTGTGTACTCCTTCCTATTTTAACCTACTGAAGAGAATTGTATGGGACCATTTTGCTCCTTTTGAGACTGTACCTCGGTCAATTCAATTATAATCTCTGGGGGTAGAACACACCTGCCATTTTTTTTTTTTAAAAAATGTTTTTAATGTTTATTTCACTCAACCCTCACAGTTCTCTGGTGAATAGTCATCGGCCCATTTTACAGCTGAACAAGTAGAGGCTGAGAGTGAGTGACAGGAAGGAAGAGGTGGTACTTGGGTATGGAACCAAGTTCTCCGCCTCCAAGGCCTTGTTTCAACAGTTCTTTATGAATAGTGCCGTCCCCCAACCCCAGTGTGCCTGTCTTTCCTCCTGCCTTTCTCTTTGGCACTTCCTGCTCGGCCTGCCCAGACCTGTGTTCCATTTCCCAGGTAACTGGCCATAGGTATTCGGAAGTTCCCAGCTCTGTCCTCTGACATTTATTAAACGCAGCTTGTGGCTCCAACTCTTGCGCTTTGCATTGGGTTTGTTAAGATAAAAACTGTTTTCTGAGAGAGTGAGTCAGGAGCATCTATGGTGGAGTGTGGGGAGAGCGGCTGCAGGTTGAGAGTGTGAACAGAGCGCATAAGCTCAGCCGGTGCACTGACCTAACCGTGTTTGGCAGCCGCCCTCAGTGTCTAGCTGAGCATTCTATTTCATGCTGGGAACCCCTCCCTCCTCTACAGAAGAGTCTTTGGCTGGGACCTCTTCTTACACTGAGGCTGGTCCTGATGGTGACCTGCGCCCAAGCCATGGCTGCGTTGCCATGGCAAAGAGCTGGGAAACATTTCATATCTCAGTCTCTCTCACCTGTCAGAATGTGAGCGTAGTAACTCTTGGCCTTGCCTCCCTGTGGAGAGGCGGGCGGGCACTTGAAAATGAAGCCATAAATGCTGGGAGGGATTTGTGGACCTGTGGATGTGACGTCTTGTCAAGCAGCTGGTAATAAATGGAGTGTCTCCAGAGCTAGTTTGCCTGAAAGTCCCTGGAGCTTTCCATTTACTTAATCAACCCACGTTTATTAAATACCTGTGAAATTCTCAGGCACACGGGCAGGGCCAGGAGGAGGACAGAACGGGAAGGAAGGAAGTGGAGCCTCGACTCCCAGAGAGCCCATAAAGCCCCTCCTTTTTCTGGCACCTCACTTTTTAGGTTGATTAAGTCCCAGGGAAAGGGCCTTGGCTGCCCGCTCAAGTCCTCCATCTAGTCGCAGAGGAAGAAGCTACTGTTGGCTCATTTTTTCGCAGGGCCAGTGGGGATTCCTGGCCTGGATGGTCTCAAGAGGTACAAGAACACTGATTCCTGGTAATAGTCATGGACAGAATAGGGAAAATTGTCTGAGATGGCTGGAAATGGGGCCTCCAATGGTTGCCGGTGTCCAGAGTGGCTTTGCCACTATCTGGCTGTGTGACTTTGAGCAATTACTTAGCCTTCTGTCCCTTAGCTTCTTTATGTCTAAACTAAGGGTAATTATTGTGTCTGGCTCTTAGAACTATTTCAAGTTTAAATAACTCCATGTGTATAATGCTCCAAACAGTGAGTGATGCCTTATAGATGTTTAAAAAAAAAACTAAAAGGTTGTCACTTTCTACAGGTAATGGGAACCAGTGGCACTAAAAAGACATTGGCACGTTCTTTCCTACATTATCAAACAAACAAACAAACAAAAAAGAGCTATAAAAAAAAAATCCCAACCCCAAACTTTTGCCTAGATACAACAGTCATTTGGGATGGATTGTCCCACGACTTTTCAGCTGCTGGTGTAGAGCAGGGCCTCTTGACCTTTCCCTACCCACAGTCCTTTTTACCCAAGAAACTTTGGTATGACCCTATGTATATTAGTAGGTAGAATATGGGTACAAGTTAGACATTGACTGATAATAAACTGTAAAGAAATTTATTTTAAGACAATTGTGTAAATACATTTGCTAATTAGCAAGATTCAGAAAAAGAATTCAATCTTGGCTAGATATTTGATGCTGCAGGATGTAGAGTATCTTCAACAGTTCACAGTTGATTGAGATTTTGATGCAATGATTGTCAGTGCTAATGATGCTGCTTTAATTAAATATATAGTACAAAATGGCAGAATTCTGTTTAGTGACATTTTAGAAAGTGCTGGAAATTTTGTCATGGTCCCATGCCAAAACTCACTGAACAATTTTTTTTAAGTTTTTTTTTTTTAAACAAAACTCAAGTCAAGAACTCAAACAACATTTTTTTATGAATAGTGTGGTGATTTGAATGACAATGGCCACCATAGGCTCTTATATTTGAGCTGCCTAGTCATCAGGAAGTGAAACTATTTGAAAGGATTAGAAGGATTAGGGTGTGGCCTTATTAGAGAAGGTGTGGCCTTGTTGAAAGAAGTGTGTTGCTGGGGTGGACATTGAGATTTCAAAATCCCATGCTAGGGTTCCTGTTCCCTCCAGTCTGTCTCTTTCTCTGACTCTCAGCAGATCGGGATATAGCTCTCAGTGACTGTTTCAGTGTCCTGAGTGCCACCATACCCCTGTAATGATGATAATAGGCTAACCTTTTGAAACTGTAAGCAAGCCCACAATTAAATTCTTTCTTTTATGAGTTGCCTTGGTCATGGTGTCTCTTCACAGCAATAGAACAGTTACTAAGACAGATAATATTTATTTTAATATAATACTTTTATTCTTTGAGGATGTCATACATATACACAATGTATAGTCATCATATTCACCCCTCCCTGTTTCTCCCTCCACCTCCTCTGGAATCCCCACCCTGACACAGCCCTTCAAACTTCATGTCCCTTCCTTTCTTCTTTTCTTCCTTCCTCCCTTCCTTCCTTTCTTACTTTTCTTTCTTTCTTTCCTTTCTTCCTTCCTTCTTTCCTGCCTTCCTCTTTCCCTCCAGCTTTCCTTCCTTCCTTCCCTTTTTAGGTAACCCACTGAGTACTAGTTTTGCCTGCATATGAATGGGTATGAGGCCATCCACTGGTGCTTGGTCAACCTAGGAGAGACCACACTCATAAAGAAAACTGACTCTCCCTCCCTTAGCAGCCATCAGCTGTCAACAGCTCTTCAGCCAGCAGTAGGAACCCATAAGCCATTTCCTACTGCATGCTGGAATGTTGACTGGGTTGGTCTTGTGCAGGTCTTATGGAAGCAGCCACAGAAATTGTGAGTTCATAAGTACAATGGTCCTGTCCTGTCTAGAAGATACTGTTTCATTCCATCCCTCTCAGAACTTTGGCTCTTAATAACTTTCTGCCCCTAAACTTTGCAGGAGGATGTTTGATACAGAGAGATGAGAGGGTAGGAAAGAAAAGCAGGTTTGGAGAGAGTTAAACTTCATATATAAATATGGATACATACACACACAGTAGCTTTAGATTGGAATTTCTTTACACAGGGGATAATGCTCATCCCAGAAGCCACACGTTCCCAAGCACAGAGCCCAGTGCTGGGTGTGGGATACCTTCCCTTGAGTTGTTGGTGAGAGGTGATTTCAAAGACAACCCCCCTCCAAACAGCCCTGACTAATGTCATTGCTCTTGGGTACCCACCAGAACTTGATGGTAAGATGCTATTAATTACTAACGATGCCACACACTTCAGTGATAGGACTTGAGGAAATCACGCTGGGTACTGACCTAGCTTCTTCCCTGCGGGCTGGCTCTCATATTACTGGAAGGCACTGTGTAGGATGCTGGGGAGATGAGTCTTCAATACTTATACCCGACTGTGAACCTTGAAAAGGACAATAATATCCAAGATATATTCATGTGTGCACCAGGAGTAGCATGAGTAATATGGAGATAACCAATCACTTTTTGCTTGTATTTGAGACACATTCCACAGGAAAAAACACATGCCTGTTACTTTAACTCTGGCTCAGAACCTTTAGCTAGAGAGCTCATGGGCACTAGGAGTGAGCCTACTATTCATTATTTTGCTAAATGGACATAGTATCAAATGACCTTCTAAATATGTATCTCTATCCCCTCAGACTAGTGCAGCTCTTGGTCCTTACCAGTGTCTTTGTGCAGAGGACAACAGTTAGTAAAGACTCACAGCTGCTCACAGTGAAGAGAGCAGGTGACCGTAGGCAACTCAGTCATCAATGGGACACCTACATCACAGCAAGTTTTCAGAACAGCATTCGAACATAAAACAGCCCAAAGACATGCTAAATTGGTCCTTGCATGCTGAGGAATGACACTAAGAAAATATTAAAAGTCTTCGTTTTACGTAATTAAACTGTTTGTTTCAATAAGAACAGAACACTTTGCACATAGACTGAAAGCTCTACAGTCCGCACACTGACAGTTTTGGATTGAGCCACGGTTTTCAGGTGGTGCTCCCTGGCGTGATGTGGTGTGCTAGCACGCCCAGTGCAGAGTGCACATGCTGTGTGCCCAGAAACAAGGTGCAGAGAGGTTACACAATGCGGCCTGACAAGGGCTGCCGGAAATACCTCAGATCCGTTTCATGTTTGATTTTGAATTAACTTTTGGTCGTTACATGCTCGGAAACCTTTTACTGTCGCCAGCTTTTTTTATGACCTCTGCATGCAGCTACCTGATGTCATAGGTCATGCATGTTCTTGCAGCCACCTCCCTGCCCTCTGACTGAGGGGGCTCAAGGCTAAACCAGTGTCCTGAGAACCTGCCAAGAGACCTTCCCAGAAGACGAGGGTGTGCAGGCAAGGAAAGGCAGCCAGGAAGTGTGATGAGACACTGGGCCCAAGTCCCAATCCTAGCTGTTATTAGTTATGACCTGTGTCTTTCCATCCTCGAACCTCAGTTTACCATAGCTGAAAACGCAGAGCCGCAGCTTTAGCACGTAATGAGACAGTAGTAGCAGACCCTTCCACTGTCTTCTGCACGGTTAGGAAAAAGCCAACTGCACTCAAGAATGGCTTCCACAAGGCAGCAGGGATGCTTCAATAAATCTTGACTCTGGAGTCCAAACCTTTCATGTTCCATGTGACGAAATGGGATGTCTGTGTAAATCATGCCTCCTGAGCACCAAGGTTCTGGTACTGGACAGCCGGTCTCCCAGAAACTGCTTGCGCTCCAGGCTGAGCTCACCACTTCTGGAAGGAGCCAGAGAACTGGTTAGCCACTTGAGTGTTCTCAGGATTGGAGTACATGAACTTGCTACTTAAGGAAACAGGGAGACCAGTTTTAGTTGCCAGTAGTAAAATGTGAAGTTGCAAACAGAAAGTAGAATTTTGAAAACATTGAGCCAACACCTTGTACTTGATCCTCTCTCATTGGAAGTGACAGAAATGTAGATGGTATTTAAAATGTATCCAGTGAGCCAGATGTGGTTGTCAGGCCTTTAATCCCAGTCCTTAGGAGGCAGTGACAAAGAAAGGTAGATCTCTGGGAGTTCAAGGCCAGCCTGGTATACATAGTGGGTTCTAGGCTAGCTAGGGTTACACAGGGAGAGTATGTAGCCTGTCTTTAAAGGGGAGATGTCGGTGTGGCCATGTGTGGAAGATGTATCTAGCTCAGCGAATCAGTGTTTTCTTTTTTTTTTTTTTTTTTTTTTTTTTTTTTTGAAATTTTCTTGTCTTTGCTTTTTGAACTCTTGTAGCCACTGCTCGAATCACAGAGACCACCTGCTCGCTCCGATCTATAAGCTCCCCCACCGCCCGCGAATCAGTGTTTTCTATGTGGACACTCTTAAAAAACCATGTGTGGGTTGAAGATCCATTGAATGTAGGAGACCAATCAATCCTTTTTCATGTAACAGGTTAGGAAGGTTCATTGCCATGGTTTTGTTATTCATACTGCAACTAGAGAAAGTACCTGTTGCCTGATTTTGGTGTAATGTCAAAGATGTTCTGACTTATGTGAAGCCAGACTGTCCTTACCCCAAACAGTGTATCTCAACAGAGTAAATGCTAAAAAAAAAAAAAAAAAAAAAAAAAAAAAAAAAAAAAAGAAAAGGCAGCCCTGATCTTAAATAATAATCTTAAATAATACATTAACAGCAAGATATAATGATGACACTCTTCACTATTGTGTGTATCTTTAGAATATAGTTCTTTTTCATTAAAACATTTACATTAATTACCGAGTTCTTTTAGTTTTCAACAAATTGCAAAAATAAAAAAAAAAAAATCTCCTTGGAGCCCTCAATATTCTGATCAGTATATAAAGGAGAACAAGAGGCTTGAGATTTCTTTATTTATTATTTTTATTTCATTTTTCTTTTATACATAAATGCATTCTATGACCAAGTCTATCTGTCACTCCCATACACCCCCTAACTCCTGTGTGTGAGAACTTCTGCCCTAGAGCTTCATTTGTTTTAAATATCAATTTCTGTTTATTGTCTTGTGGTCCTGAACAGCCCTCTTACCTCTCTGTGCCTTGCGTGTCTCATGAGTAGGATGCTCATAACCACCCCTGTCAGGACAGCAAGTGCTAGGTAGGTGTTCGCCATTAGAGACGCATCATCATCATCGTCATCACCCAGGTTTGCTCACACAGAGAGGTGGAGTCAATGGAACTGGAATTTTCTTCTTTCTCAAGGCCAGTTATACCCACCTTCTACTCCCCTGCCCATCTCAGCATTGGCAGTCTTGGGAAGAAGGGGAAAGAGTGAGACATGTCCCATTGCCCGTACATGCACTGTCAGGGACACAGACTCCAGCCACCAAAGTGCAAGAAGCCAGGGACAGGTGTAGGAGCCAAATGGTGGTGTTGTCTGCTATTCAAGTTCAGCAGTGGCTGTGTGTCTGTCCTACGAAACATACACTGTCCCAAGAAGACGACACCCCAAGGGCCCAGATAAAAGAGAAGAAAATAAAATCCCTGAGAGTGGTATTCCAGTGACACCTTAATCCTCGTGGCTCTTAGTGGAAGAACCAGCCCTTGATCCTATGAGCTGATCAACTTCTTTTCCAGCCACTTGCGGAGGAAGAGCCTGCAGTGGTCCCTCAAGCTTTGCATGCATAGCCCAGACTTAGGTCCCCTAGCATGACACATGAAGCCACAGAGCATTCCGGAAGAGAGTAGACCCCAGGCAGGGGCTGGCTCAGAAAGAAGACGGAGGACTGGTGAGATGGCTCAGTGGGTAGAGGCATCTACTGTCAAACCAGGTGACCCCGAGTTTGACGCATGGAACCCACATGCTGAGGCAGGCTCCATTTCACACACACACACACAAACACACACACACACACACACACACACACACACACACACACACACACAAAGTAAACGAGTAAACGTGAGAAAGATAGAGGAGCGCAGACATGCCTTATCATCTTATAACTGTCAGAATGCTTTTGTGTCACTTAGTTGAAATGCCATCTTGACACTTCCGTCCTTGGCTGAACTCAGCTGCTGAGTGTTTGTCTGCTTTGTGCCTCAGGTGAGTAGCTACCTAGTCACAGACCAAACTGTGTCTTATCCTTTGAGCAAGGCTCTGGTCAGTGAGCATTGAGATGCATTGGGGTCCTTTTTGTGTCTCTGGAGAAATACTGACCTCAAGATGTCCTGTGGCCCTCTGGTGCTTTCAGAGGGAGGTGATCTGCTGGAGATATATCTGTGACTAGATAGCATGCAGAGCAGTCAGGCATAGGCTTGGCCTCCCAGGAAAATTGAAACTCCAGGCTCAGCCTGGACCCTTTCCCAGACAGTTCTCCTGGAGCTGAGGAAGGGCTTGGCCAACCAGGAGTGTGTGTGTCCAGCCTCAGTGGGCTCTGCTCTCCAGGCAGGTCATGGAGTGGAGGGGCTAAGGGTGGGGGCTAGGGGACTATGACTTAGACCCAGTATGGCCCCAGGCCTTAGGCAAGTCATTTGACCTCTGTGAAACCTAGATATTTCTCTAGTAAGGGAGAGACCATGTTCCTTCCTTGAAGAGATCGTGGGAGGGTGAACACAGCCAAAAATTCTCGACATACAGACTTCAATCTGTGACTGCTGCCATTGGACTTCAGGCAGTGTTTGCTGAGCCTGAGGCTTGAAGGCCATGACTGCTGATATGTTGGGAAGCCATCTGTGCGAACAAGGGCTAGTGAGCTAACATCTGGTTCAGAATTCCCTCTTCTTCAATGGGGCACTGTGATTGACGTGCCTTTCCTACCTACCCAGATGTTACAGTGATGGAGGAGATAGAGGATGGAAAGTTCTGTGTAACCTAGAAAGCCTCTCCCAGAAGTCACTATCGTAAAACCCGCAATGGCACTATTAAATAACATTTCAGTTCTTGGGTTTCAGCAAACCCTGACTTAAGTACTGCACATGTATCACTCAATTTCATTTTAATCTTCTTCTAACAGCTTTGCCAGGTGGCACCTATTTACTGTTTTTTAGTTAGTTATAACAAGGTACAAAAAGCTTAAGTAGCTTGCCCTAGGTTATACAGATAAGCATGGGAGCAGGCAGAACACCTGAATATTCAAACCCAGCCAATCAGATTCCAGAACCTAATAGAGTATTAGTTGCTAGGCTTATAAGGACATGGTATGATTGCTTTTCCAAGTTTCTGTCTATAAAGAGTATATAATAATCATCTGAGGTTGTTAAGCTATGGTACTCCACAGAGCTGTTCATTAGTCCTTCCTACCTCCTGGGCATGTATCAAACATCTTAGGAACATATGTGTCTATACTGGGGCACAGGTATGGATGGATCGACAGATACATAGCTCATAAACAGGGTACAGAAACATGCTCCAAGATAGAGATCAGAATATGCAGGTTAAAACCAAAGTTTAGCACAATCGCTGTTGGACAGAGTACCACCAGCTTGGGATGAAAAGTCTGATTAGAGTAACAGCGAATGGTGAACTTTGTCCTACTACAAATGTGACGAATGTCATTTACTTGGACAACGTGGTCCTGTGAGGCTGCAGAGACTAACAGCACACCCTACTCCAGTCTTCCTGGGCAAACTGAAAAAGAAATAATCATTTCTTTTTATGAGTCTCTTTTATAGGCTTTTGGGTAATTAAATTATCCAGTTAAATATCTCAAGAAACAAAAAGTTATTTCCCAATAAAATTTCATTAAATTCAACAAATTTACTGTATTCTGTGGTGTCCAATATAGTAGCTACTGACCACATGTAGTAATTTAAATTTACAAATTCAGCTAGAGGCGCAGGCATCAAGGCACAACCAAGGTATGTGGAGAGGCAGCTGGAATCTCGGGTGAGGGCCTAAGGATTCTCTCCACTCCCTTTTTCTTTGACCCCGACCTTAGGATCTCTTGTGGGTAGTCATAGTTGCTCTGATGAAGATGGTGGTGACTGTTTCTATTCAGAGCACAGAATTCTACAAGGACTAAGGAAGGACAGACAGCAGAGAGGATGTCGGTCAGGGGAAAAGTGAAACCGAAGAAAATTTCATATAGACAAATAGCTGTCTTCAGATATTGAACTTAATTTTTAAAAATAACTTACTTGTTTAACTGAATTTCACAACTAACATTTATTGTTTTCTAAACACTATTGAAGAGCAAACTTAAAACTGATTTCATTAAAATTTTTAATGTAGCAAATCTCAAAAGAAGCCAGATGCAAATGAAATCACATGATAATTCTACTTATATAAAAGTCTGGCATCAGCAAAATTGCTTCTATGCTGATAGAAATCAGAACAGTGGTTGCCTGGGGGAGGGGTGGGAGGCAAGGTTTGGGAGCTGGGACCAACTACAAAGGATTCGGGAGCAGTTTCGGAGGCACTGATCTACCTGGATAGGACACTGGTTCCACAGGTGCATGCATTTGTCAGTACGTGTGGGACCTTTGAGTTGAGTACGTGACACAAAAGCAAATTACATCTCAGTTAAAATGACACGCTGAATTGATATGTGATAGACAGGTTAGATAGGTAGGTGACAGCTGAAGGATGGATGGATCGGTGGGTGGATGGGTGGATGGGTGGGTGGATGGATGGATGGATGGATGGATGGATGGATGGATGGATGGATGACACAACCCAACTTGTTCTGGCTCACATGAATGATATTATGAAAGTGTCCACTGTCCCTTTTTCTGGTAGTGATCTGTTGTTCTCCATGAACCTCATGCTGTCATTTGGAAGCTTTGGGGTACACTTCCTGATCTTGTGTGGTGTGGAAATAATTGGGTTGCTCTTGCTTTTTCCTGTGTTTTGATTCTTTCTTATCCAAGGTGGACAAATGGGAAGGCTGTTTGTCAGAAGTTGAGAATGGTGTCATTTAGGGGTGAAAGATTCTAGTAAACTGCAATTTTATTGCTCCTTTGTCTCCATCACCTCCTCTTCTTTGCTGTATTATTATTTGCAACAAGAAACATGTATTAATTTTATAATCTGTTTATCATCTGAAGTTCAAAAAGGTATCTTTCCTTGACTGAAAGAGCATGGCTACCCATGAGCGCAATTCATGTGAATACTTGGGTCTTACTCTGACCAGTCAACACTCTTCTGTCCCGGCATCAGGGGTGTGTATTAGTGGGGTGTGTTAGTAGCCATGGGATCTTAGTAAGTGCTGCTACCTCTTTCCTTGTCTATTTCCATATACTGATCTATCTCACTGTGATGCCAGGGGCACACTGTAATACCCTGGGTTTGTTCAGGGGTCTTCTTCAGCTGTGCATCCCTCTCACTGCCTCTCTTCTCTTGTCCACAGATTCTTACTTAACCCTTGATGAACCAATGAATAACATCACAACGTCCCTGGGGCAGACTGCTGAACTGCACTGCAAAGTGTCTGGCAATCCACCTCCCACTATCCGCTGGTTCAAGAATGATGCACCTGTGGTCCAGGAACCTCGTAGAATTTCCTTCCGGGCAACTAACTATGGCTCTCGGCTGCGGATTAGAAACCTTGACACCACAGACACTGGTTACTTCCAGTGTGTGGCATCAAATGGCAAGAAAGTGGTTTCTACTACTGGAGTCCTGTTTGTCAAGTTTGGTAAGCAGCCTTCAACGGGTTTGGCCATAGGCCATCAGTCCATTGTGTCAGGACAACCAGAGTCCATAAGAGCACGTATTGAGCCCCACAGCCAGAGTATTTAATGTATAAATAAGTAATCCACAGCCCAGTAGGGAATTCCCATGGTCAGGGTGACCCAGTTCCAAAAGAGCAGAGGAGGAATAGAGGAGACTGCTTCTCTCTGACCTCACTTCGCCCACTCCAAACCCTTGTGCCCCTGTAGCTCTCAACATGGGGACCCCACCCCTAGGTGTGGGGAACGTGAATGAATGCCTGCCCACATGCAGTCACTGAGCCTCCTAGAGGGGCAGGAGATACTCTGTGAATAGTGCTTTGCATTTGTCTGAGCGTTTTTCAGCCCCTGTGCTGTGGGAGGTAGGCACGTTCTCACTGATATGCTTTGATTCATAGAGGGGACTGGAAAAAACAAAAGGCAAAAGAGTGAATCCAGGAAAAATCAGTAAGGGTGGGAACTTGCACTGTCATTGGTGGACACTCTCCCCCACCCTCCAGTTACCCAGACTGTTTCCTTTGTTGTTCTCATTTTTCAGGACCTGCTCCTACTGCAAGTCCAGGATCCTCGTAAGTACTCCACATCTCTATGCTCTGTCGTTCCTAAGCATTTCTCCGGTAGGTTTCTGGGCAGCGGCAATGTTGTCCTGTGCTGGGGCCAGAACACTGTGTTTCCAGATGCCTTTGCCTTTGCTTTCTCTCTGATGTGAAGCCCCACAGGAGACCAGCCCTGGCAGTAATCTCTAGCCTGGCAATCAGGAATCTGACTGATCAAAGCAAACCTCTTCCTACATTTACTATTTTTAAATGAATCTAACGGTTAGCGGCAACAGCGGATTTGGTCAAATCAAACAAACAAAAAAAAAAATGATAGAGTGCTGGCTTAGGAACTTTCCTCCTGCTAACAGGGTCTGTTTTACATTCTGCAAGCATTTTTGATGCTTTGAATTATTGCACAGGGCAACATTAGCTGATCACTTTATTTTTTATTCCTTTCAAAGAACTCAGCAGCTGAAGCTGTAACTCACAAAGAGGAGGGTGAGCCCTATCTTGGAATGAGAGTCCCCTGGAAGTTAGATTCCTTCCAAGTCCCTTGATAATGGGGTTTAAGGATTCCATTTCTTTAAATGATGCTATTGTTGATGCGTTTATTATTCTGGCTGAGGGATCCTCATCTTTCACTCTAGAAACATCTACTTGAGGAGGTATTTTTTTTTCTCTTTATGTATATTTTTATTTGGAGAGAAAGACCCATTTATTCAAACATGGCTTTGCAGTCCCCCACACCACCCCTCCGCATTCTGTAGTCTTATGAGGTAGAATTCACCAGGTCTGCCATGAGGGCCTCAGCATGCCTGGCTTGGACCACACCAGGGTGAAAAGTAGCAGCCACTTAGCCTGCTCTAATCCCCTCTGGGCCACTTAATTACAGAGTGGGGTATTTTAGTGCATTGGTGTGTACCTGGAGGCCCATGGCCCGCAATCCCATTAATAAAATAGGTACTGGGTAAAAATAAACATTGGCCTTCAGCCACACTGCTCTGCTGTTTCATCAGCCAGTTAAAGGCAACTGTGAAAGAGTCTTTAAAATCACCGAGTGCTAATTGCATTCTACCGACTGCGATCTCAACTATTGCTTGATCTCAGGACACTCGGAAGTTTGCCCAATCAGCCACTCAGCCTAGCATCTCTTGAAGCTAACTTCTTTTTTTTTTTTTTTTCAGTTGTCTCAACTATTCCATTGTTTATGGAATTCTTTTGAAGTCTTATTTAAACAAAGATTAAAACTTTTGTTACATGCCTTAAAACCACTTCCCACACAGGTCCCTTATTCGTTCATATTAATCTGTGTTTCTAATGTGGCTGGTAATCCGGTCACAGGCCGCTTTTGTGGTTCACTAACTTTCCTTTACGGTTCAGCCCAGGGCTATTGACTTTCTGTCTGCTGATTTTGCATGAGAAAGGTAGTTCTCTGCAGTCCCAATGGTTTTTAAATACTAACACGTCCTCCTTTCTGTATGTGTTGGCTTTTTCTTGATGGCCATCTTTCTGGTGATGTAATTGTATAGAGATAATCTTGAAGCTTTGTGAGTTGATATACTTGCAGAGGAGACTGAAGTTCATTAATGATACCTAACCACAGCTGAGGGGATCTGTTGACATTAGACATTGGTCTTTCACGTTTGCTGTCTGCTGAGTTTAGCAGCAACAACACACTGTGTAGAGCTGCCGTGTTTGCTTAGGTCAACCGTGTTGATTCACCTAAAAATCTTCAACCCAAGTTGGAAACTTCCCGGGGCCTTTCCCTGCTCAATTTCTACCATTTTGGCACTCCTCGTTGTCATTGTGATACTTGTGTTTTCTTTACTTAGTGTGTGCAAGTGCGTGTGCTGACGCCCAAAGAATGTGTCCTCCTGCTCCGTCAGCCTCTGCTTTAGTCCCCTGAGATAGGATCTCTCACTGAACCCAAAGTTAGGCTGCTGACCAGCAGGTCCCAACAGTTATCCTGTCTCCTTTCCCCCTGCCCGCAGTCCTGGGGTTCCAGCCACCCACACACCATACTTGGCATTTTGTGTGACTTCAGAAGACTTGAACTCCAGTCCTCATGCTTGTCCAGCCAGCGCCATTGCCCACTGAGCCATCTACCAGCCCCAATGTTTCTTTCCCTTAACAACCCATGGCATTGCCTCCTTTCTTGACTACCAGTGCTTACTCTGTCTGTAAGAGTTCCTAAGATCAACTCCCAGATAGGATGGTAGTTCCCATCTGTGCCCTCAGCGCCCCCAGTGAGCAGGCAAACCCAGAAGCAGGTCAGAAATAAGCAACATGAGAGCTGTAGGGACATCACAGCATTAAGGATAACGTGAATGGCCTTCTTTGAGATCTGCTTTTGCCCCAAAATAGAAGTGGCATGCAGTTTACAAGTTTACTTGTAAGTAGCACAGTCAGAGTCACTGAAAATAAAATAAAATTAGCACCCAAGACACTGTCCTAATATCCAGAACATCAGATGAATGAGATACAGGAGGCAGAAACCAGGTTTCAAAGCCAGGCTCTGAGACTTCAGCCCAGGACGGCTCCCGTCCCTCCTTCTGAGGGACCAACCAATTCCAGTTTTCACAAAACAGCTTCGGGATGGTTGTTTGGCTGAGAGTAAGAGTGAGTTTGAGGGTTTTAGATGGTGTCTGTTTATAACCTCAGGCTTTAGTGCTGCTGTGTTTGTTTGCTAGACTCTAGACCACCCCTGGCAGTACAAGCCCTGGAACATGAGCACAGTGGAGCCTCATACTGTCTAAGGATGTAAAAGGTCTAAATCAAACAAGCAACACTGCCAAGTGACAATGTTCCACCTACCCACATTGACAAATTCACCTTCATACTCCAAATAAAAAAATGTGTGTAAAATTGGTGTTCTATAATTGAAAGCCCAGACTATGAAAATCTATAATTTTAACGTTATTTTGTACAACTGAGTATTCTGCTCACAGGCTAGACACACATATAATGTATATAATTTTATATGTTAAGGCTATAAAATTATTTTTCCTCCATTGTCCAAATGGACTTAACTTTGGAGAATTTTGTGTACCATGTTCAAGCACACATATGGGATCATATCTGATAATCATCATTATAGAATATGCTATTGATTTTATAGTCCCATCATGCACATTAGTCTTAAATGTACCCATTGCCTCAGCATGTATAAACTGAAGAGTGTGGTCACATGCCACTCATCAGTGGAGATGTAGCTGGGCGAAAGTGTCACTAGACAACTTTGTCAATGTGCATCTAAGAGTGTATTTACTTAAATCTAGATAGTGTAAGTCAGTCGCTTGACATGATTTCCAATGGAATCAAGACACACAGAAAATAAAAAATGCATGGGCTGCTGACAGCTTCACATAGCATATTTATAATAAACATTTTAGGTGTGCATGCTAAATAACAATGAATGACATATGTCATCTATCTCCAAGTGATGTAAACTGCATAGCTAAGACATGTATCATACAGCTCTGGGAGCTAGAATTCTAATAGCAAGGCATCTGTACAGTTGGCTCATCCTAAGCATTGCAAGGGAGGATTTCTATATTTTCCTGGGGCTTACCAGAACTTGATGACATTCATTGGCTCATGGATGCATTACTTCAGTTTGGGCTTGATGCTCTGTGGTGTTCTCCCCAAAATGTTCTCCAAATAATTTTGTAAAAAGCATTAGTAGTACTATGCTAGGGCTAAGATTGCATTCTGTGTTTCTGGAGGATAGAGCCTCCTTATTCTAATTTGTAGAGAGGACACAGTTCAACAGATAATTCTTAAGAGTGCAAAATCTTAGCCGGGCGGTGGTGGCGCACGCCTTTAATCCCAGCACTCGGGAGGCAGAGGCAGGCGGATCTCTGTGAGTTCGAGGCCAGCCTGGGCTACCAAGTGAGTACCAGGAAAGGCGCAAAGCTACACAGAGAAACCCTGTCTCGAAAAAACCAAAAAAAAAAAGAGTGCAAAATCTTGCCCAGGATACACTGGCCAAATATATTTCTCCAAAATATGAGAACCTTTACAAGTAATTATTGGATAATGAGAAGAAAAAAGGTTATGGATCCTAGGTAATATTCAGAATGCTGTCTATTGTAATTGGAGTTTTCTCCAGTCCCGCCAGGGCCTGCAGCCACTCAGACCCAAGTAAGAGACTTATATTACTTATAAACTGTATGGTTGTGGCAGGCTTCTTGCTATCTAGTTTTTATATCTTAAATTAACCCATTTCTATTAATATATAAGTTACCACCTGGCTTGTGGCTTACCAGTACTTTACATTTTGCTTCTCATGACGGCAGCAGCTGGCAGCATCTACTGACTCAGCCTTCCACTTCCCAGAATTCTCCTCTCTGCTTATCCTGGCTACTGGCCAATCAGCGTTTTATTTGTCAGTCAATCAGAGCAACACATTCACAGCATACAGAAGACATCCCCATCAGTCTGTTGTACAAAAAAAATCTTACAGCCACACTGAGAGGAAACTAGTGGCCAGGTGACTGATTTCTCTTTTCTCCTACTGAGATGCTTCTGTCACTGCTGTCCTTCCCATATATAAGGCAGCATCTCTGGCCCTGACAGAAGCCCAATACCCACAGACTGCCCATCACTGTCAACTTCCGGCCAGAACCACACTGATCTCATGAGAAACATTTAAGGTTCTGTTCATACTGTGCTGGCCTGGAGTGCTGAGTCTCAAGGCACAGAAGGACCCATGTAGACTCTTTCATTTTTATTAAATTCATTTTTTTTTTTTTTTTGATTTTTCGAGACAGGGTTTCTCTGTGTAGCTTTGCGCCTTTCCTGGAACTCACTTGGTAGCCTAGGCTGGCCTCGAACTCACAGAGATCCGCCTGGCTCTGCCTCCCGAGTGCTGGGATTAAAGGCGTGCGCCACCACCGCCCAGCTTGTATTTGTTTTTTAATGTGAGCACGGGGCGGGTTCTTACTTTCTCTCCCCACTTCCTCTCTTTCTGCATAACCATCTTGTTGGTGATTTTAAAGTGTACAGCTTAGTGTTGGTATAGTCAGAGTTGTGCAGCCCTTGTTACTACAGCACAATGCTATGCTTTTGTGTTAGGCTTATTTGACTTTAATATAATAGTTAGGAGTTGAACCACATTATAGCATCCATTGCTTCATTGTTTTTGTGGGTGAGTGGTATTCCACTATGAGATTAAGTCACATTTTGTTTATTTCTTATCTGTTGGACACTTGGGTTGCTTCTGAGTTTTGCTTATTCAGCATAATGCCATGTACAAGGGTTTTTTGGGGGGTGGGAGTGCGTGTTTTCAACTTCTTAGGTTTGTACATGGAAGAGTAATTCTTGGAACATATGAAGACTATGTGTTTAAACTTTTGCAGAATGGCAAAGGTGTTTTCTAAAGGAGCTGCACAATTTTATATTAACAAATAAACAACAACAACAAGGCAAAAGGATTTAAATTTCTCCACGTGTGCTCTGACCTTGCTTTTATACTAAAAGTTTTATCTGTCTATCCATGTATCATCTATCTGTCCATCTATCAGTTGTCTATCTACGATCTTCCTCAGCCATCCTGGCCCTTTACAGTGCTTTAATTTTCATTTTTCTAGGGGCTAATGATATTGAGTATCTTTTATGTACTTATTGGATATTTGTGTATCTTTGGGAAATATCTTTTAAAATTCTCTGTAAATCATTTGAGAATTTTTTCTTTTCATTTTTTGCTGTGGGATGTTCTGTATGGCAAATGTGTTGCTTTGATTAGTCAATAAATAAAACACTGATTGGCCCGTGGCTAGGCAGGAAGTATAGGTGGGACTAACAGGGAGGAGAAATAAAAGAACAGGAAGGCAGAAGGAGTCACTGCCAGCCGCAGCCAGGACAAGCAGCATGTGAACATGCTGGTAAGCCACGAGCCACGTAGCAAGGTATAGATTTATGGAAATGGATTAATTTAAGCTATAAGAACAGTTAGTAAGAAGCCTGCCATGGCCATGCAGTTTGTAAGCAATATAAGTCTCTGTGTTTATTTGGTTGGGTCTGAGTAGCTGTGGGACTGGCAGGTGACAAAGATTTGTCCTGACTGTGGGCAAGGTAGGAAAATTCTAGCTACAATTCTTTGCTTACCAGGGTTCTCTATATGGTTTACATATGTATCCTTCTCAGATATATGACGTCACATGTTCCTGTCATTCTCTGCATTATCCTTACATTTTCTTGGTAGTGTTCTTTAAAGCACTTTTTTTTTTCCGATTGACAAAGTATAATCCATCCTCAGGTATGGTTATTTATACTTTTGAGAAAGCATTGCCTAACACAAGCTCACAACATTTTTCTTCTATCGTTCCTTCTCATAGTGTTAGTTTATAGTTTTAGATCTTATGTTTCTATTTTAGTTTGTTTTGAGTTGATTCTTGTATATGGTATGCCATTGTGAGTATAGAGTCATTCTCCATATCCATTCCAACAGTTCCAGTACCATTTTCTTCTTGAAAAGACATTTCTTTACTCTTTGTATTGTGCTCTTTAAACCTATTGACCATAAATTTATGTGCCTATTTCTGGAATTCTTCTCCATTGATCTGTGCTTCTTGCCGGTGTCAGTTTCATGGAATCTGCTTTACTACAGTTTCATGGGATTTGTAGTGAGTTTTAAAGTCAGGAAGTGAGTTTTCTGTACTAATCAGTGTTTCATTAGATAACAGAAACAGTAGAATATATATATAGGTAGATGATTGATTAGTAGATAGATAGATAGATAGATAGATAGGTACGTAGGTAGATAGATATTGCAGGAAATTGGCTATGTGAATATGTGGGTCAAGTTCAAAATCTGTGAAGTAAGTTGCTAAGATGAGCTCAAGCCATGGGGCTACTCCTCTGGCTGTAATCGTCAGGTGGGAAGCCTCAATTTTGCTCTTACAGGCCCTAAAGCTAACTGGGTCAGGCCCATCCAAATACCAAGGACAACCTCCATAGTCAGTCAGTAAGTACTGTCAGAGCAACAACTAGTCTAGGATCTGACTGAATAGTTAGGAACCATACCTTGACAACATGACAAATAACAATTGGCCATCACATCTTCAATGTTGTTCTTTGTTCAAAGCTTGCCCTATGTTCTGGGTCACTTACATTTCCGAGTGTATCTTAAAATTAGTCTTCTTAATAGTGATGAAAATCATGTGGGGTTTTGAAAAATACATTGACCAGTCTTTTGATTTGGGGAGTATTCCTATGTAAACGATATTACATCTTCTGTTCTGTGAACATGAGTATATCATTCCATTTATTTAATTTCCCTACATAGTTATATAGAGTTTGTTCTACAATTCCAGCTCCCTTTTTAGAAATAATATATATATACTTCTATATATTTAGTTATTTTATATTAATTCTATGGCTTTGGTTTCATTTCAGATTATTCATTCTACATTTCTATAAACAGATCCTATGTCCTGTATACTTTGTGAGATATAGACATGAGCTTGTTCCATATAGCCCTTTGTATGTGTCTGTGTGTGTATGTATATGTGTTTCTGTGTACATCTGTATGTGTGTGTATTCTATTTATGTGTGCATCTGTGTGTGTGTGTGTGTGTGTGTGTGTGTGTGTGTGTGTGTGTGTATTCCCTATGACTCTCCATCCATAAGATGATGTTATCTGCAATGTCAAGTTCTTGAGCTTCTTCCTCCTCATCATGGACACCTTTTATTTCTATCTCCCACCCATTGGCCCTAGCTGGACTTGATCACACAATGTTGAGTAGACGTGATAAAAGGGCAGATCCTATCCTTTTCCCTCATCTAAAAGGGAACACTTTCAGTGTTTCACCATTGAATTTGATGGCAGCTATGGGTTTTTCATAGATGCCCTGTATCAGGTTGAGAAAAAGTCACCTCTTTATTCCTCTCTTCACGTGTGGTTTTCATTATGTGAAGATATTGGGCTTTGCTAAATAATGTCTCTGTGTCCATTGAGATGATTATGGGATTTTGTTAGTCCTCAGTGTAGGGTATTACATTGATTGATCAAACAGTTATTCATAGAATTTATTCTACTTGGTTACAATATAAAGATCCCTTATGTATGTTACTTACATTCTTTTAAAATATTTGAATTCTTTAAGTTATATATATTGGGGGGGCTGAGAGATGGCTCAGAACCATCTATAATAATAAATAAATCTTAAAAATATATAGATTGAGGCATGCACATATGGAAGTCAGAGGACAATTTGCAGGAGTTGGTCTCCTCCTTCCACCATGTGGGTCCTGGGGATCAAATACCTTTACCTGCTGAGCCATCTCATTGACCTCTTTTGTTTGATTTGCTGGCGTTTTATTGAGAGCTTTGTTTTCTGTGTTTATAAAGGGCATTAATCTCTAGACTTCTTGTATTATCTTTTTGCAGTTCTAGTAGAAGTATACAAAATATATCTGAATACAAAAGTCTTCAAATAATTTGGGAAGCATTTCCTTGTTTAGGAACCCTATGAGGGAATTCTGTTCATTCATGCAGATGTTGATATAATTCACCATGAAATCTACTTGAAAAGTTTTAAAATTACTAGTTCAACTTCTTTACTTGTTATGGATAGACTTAAGTTTTTTTCTTCCTCGTCAGTTTGGATAGCCTGTGTCTTCCATGAAGTTTGTCCATTCTGTTTAGATTTCCCAGGTTGTTGGCATATAGTTGTCTGCGGTATTATTCCCATGTTGTTCTTTTCATTTCTGTGACATTAGTAATGGCATCTTTCATTTCATTCTTGATTTTAGTAGCTTGTATCATTTTTCTCAGTCAGAGTAGCTGGCCAAGCATTTGTTGGTCTTTTTTCTTTTTTAAAAAAAAACTTAAATAATTCAAATGATGTAATATGGCTGTTCTGGATATCAGCTTGCCTCCCTTGTGAAATTGCAGTGTGGTGTCCTTGTGATTTGTCCAGAGAATTTTCTGGACTAAGTATACAGAGCCTTCATTACCTGACAATACAACCACAGAAGCCAGTGCACTGTGAGCATGCTCCCTCGGTGATTAGCCAGAGGGGTCCTTAGAGCAGGAATCTGCTACTGTTTGCCAAGGGCCTCCGTGAGTGTGTTGGGCTTCCTTCAGCACTCCAGCAGCTGACACTTGTGCCTCGGCTTCATGATCTGCTGGTGTTGTGTCTCATAGAGTGCCAGAAGGAAGACACAGGGCCTTGCTTTCTTGGGCATACACACAGCTCCTCTCATGTAAATACCCTTTATCCCTGTGTCAGAGGATTCAGAGGCCAGTGGACATCTCTTTGCTTAGATGCCTTTGAGCTTTGTGGCCCCACTCTTATTTCTCCCAGCTGGAATTGCTACAGGCAAATGTAATCATTTCTTTCTTAACCAGTATCATGGGACCAGAACTTTGCCACTGTTGAAACTACATGACTAGTCAAGTGAAGACAAGCTTGTGAGTGGGACTGTTAAAGAGAGTTTCCAACAGGTCAAGTCATGCCAGTTGTCTGGAAATCAAGCTTTGGGGGCATTCAAGACCCATCCTGCCTTCCCCAGGGATGGCCATTTCACAGGATTATAAAGAATGTTGGAAAAGAGGCCAGGGCAAGTTAGAAAACACCACAGGACTCTGTGTCTAACAAAGTTCAGCTTTTGTGTTTTCTATGTACCCTCTCACCTAACACATGAGCAACCTTAGCATGGCATTTACCATACACTCGGCATTCTCTAAGTTGAAGGTATATGCATTTCTTTTTCTTTCATCCTCTGGGGTCTTCTTCAGTTCTTTCTGTTTAAAGGCTGTGTTATTTGAAAAGTATCCATCATAGTTAGAGTTTCTATTGCTGTGATAAAACACCATGAGCAAAAGCAACTTGGGAATGAAAGGGTTTGTTTAGCTTACAAATCTCAGGTCACACTCCGTCACTGATGGGAACTGGGGCTGGAATTCAGGGCAGAACCTGGGGGCAGGAACTGAAGCAGAGATCATGGAGGAGTGTTGTTCACCGGCCTGCTTCTCATGGCTTGTTCAGCCTTCTTTCTTATACAGCTTAGGACCACCTACTCAGGAGTGGCACTGCCCACAGGGGGCTAGCCCTCACATAAATCATTAACAAGAAAATGCCCAAAAGATTTGCCCATAGGCAAATCTCACAGAAGCATTTTTTCCCCAAGGTTTCCTCTTCCCAAATGCCCCAGTATTGTGTCAAGTTGACATAAAACCAACCAGCACAGGATCTATGTCACCAGGATGTTGAAGATTAGTTTAACTAATAAAATGCTTCATGTGTCAGAGGTAAGAGTTTGCCTGGCACATGTTAGGAGCTGAATAATGCTAGCTAACATTATCATTGTCACCACTACTGTCTGAACAAAGAGGCTAGACCTTCTTTACAGGCAGAGCCCTCCTGTGGACTAACTTCCCTGCTGTGACCCTCAGCCAGAGACCTTGAGACCTTTATTTCCTTTTCTCTCATCAGCTTTTGGCTGAAAACCCTTTCAAGGAAAAAAAAAAAAAAAAAAAAAAAAAAAAGAAGTAGCTTTTACTGTTTTGTTTTTTTCACTCTCCTTTTATCTGTTTCCAAGTCTCAGGCATAGTGAAAAAGTAAAGCTGGGTGCTGGCCCACCCCAGGAAGTGATAATATAACTTTCAACTCAAGATAAACTCAAGGAGATCTTTCAACACAGCTACTCAGGCAGTTTGGAGATGTGATGTCCTGTAGAGAGGAGACCAGAAAGTCACTCAGCAGCTGGGCCAGACCACAGAGGGACACCATTCCAGTGAAGCCAGCAAAGCACGGTGTCCTCATCAAAACCATCTTAGACTTTGCATTCCTCAGAGCAAGGACAGATGGCGGGAATGTGGGGAGATTAGACAAGGAGAATTTCCAATCCCAGGGGGACAGGCCAAGAGTACAGAAGGTTGAGAAGCCAGCCTCCTGTGTCACAAGCCACCCTTGTCACTCAGCAACCTCTATGAACAGGGTGTGGAAAGCTCCCGTTCAGATGACACTTGTGAAGATCGCCTTTGTGTGCTGGACACATCCAAAAAGGGAAAAATCCTCGCCTTCTAGGCAGACATTTTCTGGAAGCTCGTCTGCTAAGCTGTGAGCTTCTTGTTCCTGGCATTACCTGTGACTGTCTCCACACCTCACACAGTACCTAGTGTGCAGTGTGTGGTAGCAAGTCAGCAAGCGTGTGTTAAGTTGGAGAGTAGACGGCTCCGCATTTCTAACGTGCTCCTAGGGCTTGGGGGTGCCACTGACTCACACACTTTGGGAAACAAACACTTGAAGAGAAGAGGCCTGGGTTCTAACCTTTCTCTGTCACTCACTAGCCAGTGACCTTAGGCAAAAAGCTTACCTTCCCTGGCCCATAAGTTTCCCTTTTGTGCACTGAAGAACTTGGGCTCAAGGTCTCCTAAGGTTTCATCCAACTGAATTTGATAACTAATTGAAACCCAATGTATTATTTCCTCTATTATTATAAAACTTCATCGAGGTTTTGAATTCTGTGCCATCAGCTCCTAGGTTCTTTTTCTCTACTCTAAGATGTCAGAAGTTCTCTTTTCTGTCATGAACGTTCTGTCCATTCTAAACAAGACCCTGTCCAGGTATGTTGAATCAGTAAGAAAGATTTATAGGAAAATGGCCCCTAAGAACATACTCTAAGATTCTGAAGAAACTGTTAAAAGAAGAGACTTAAAACAGGAAGCTCCTTTAAATTTGCTTCCTGGGACTCTATGACTATATTTGGAAGCTGGGGTAGACACCAGCCTCCACTCTATGCCAGGGATAAACATGAAGCTCTGCTCTATGCCAGCCATGGGAGAATATTGCCTATTTTCAGGGTAAATCTTCCGTCCTCAGTCAGTCCTAGAAAGCACCCTCATGATCACACTCAGAGGAGTGTTTCTGTGGTGGCTCTAAATTTAGTCAAATTGACAAGATTAACTATCATACTTGGCCTCCTTGAAATCTGGGGACAGACATCAGCCATTTTCGCTGTATAGATGCAAAAGTAGATTACAGAGCTTACACTGGTATATCCCCTCCCCTTGTTGAAGGAAATCATCAAGAATACTTACAGGAACTACATATTTGGTCATCTTAAGCACTTCATAGCTAAAAGAACTCATAACATTCAGTGATTTATATTCATGAAACAATTTTTAACACAGGCAAGGAAGTATACTCTAGGATTAGCAGGAAATGAATGTATATTGGTGGGTGCTCAGAGATCTTGAGTGAGAGCTTTTTGTCCTACCAACACTGGATCACATAGTACTCCCTTTCTCTGCAGGTCTCAAACTTCACTGGCATGGATGTGAAGAACTTGAATTCTAAGAAGGCCAAAGTTGGTTCACAGCTGAGGCCTCTTGTAGAGACCAGTTCACAGAGGTTCATTTCCAGCTTTATAGCACACCTTAAATGAAACTCCAAGACTTCCCTAAAGCTACATGAAAATCATAAATCTATTCCTTTTTATTAAATAATGTCAATCACCTAATACTTCTTACCCTAAACCACTCACTTTTACAGAGTATCATTACTATGAAAAATATACATGCTAAAATAAAGTATGTCACTATTTTTTCTATAAATACTCCATAGTGACTGCCAGTGGTTACTGCTTCCAAAGTTCAATTAGCAATAGGTCAGGCCACCTGAGATCACCTGACACTGTTGGCCTTGCTCTTATATAAATTTAGGAACACACTCCTAGAACTTGAAAAGCAGTACAGTAACACAAATGCAAATTCTTGCCATTGGTGTTAGAAGTGCCCTAGGATTAATTTATTAGTTATCATGAGTCAAGCATCAATCACCTCAATAGCAGGCCTAATATATTTATTACCTCCAATGGCCCTACTCTCCACTCATTTTCTGAAACTGGACAAATATAAATTTGGCTTATCCATTATTCCTTAATAAGTCACATACATATACATATATTTATAGTATGTGATATTTGGTACAGCAATATATTAAAAGGTGATTGATGACTGACCCATGCTAGCTATTAATTATCCCTAGGGCATTTCTAACCCCAATAGCAAGAATTTGCATTTGAGTAACTTTACTATTTTATAATGAAATGTCCTATATTATTTTTTATAAGTCTTCAATGTCCAGTGTATATTTCATATTGATAACATGCTTTTTGATGCTAAATTTTATCAGAAATAATTGGTGCCATTGAGTTTAATAAGATTAACTATTAAAAAAACACAGATCTATATTGTCAAGTTATTCCAAATACAGTTTTCTGGTAACTAAGTTGACTACCAAATCACCATTTGTTTAATATCCCTACCTACACTGATAAAAACTGGTTCATCGTTTTTTCAAGAGTTGATTTGATGTTGAACAATAATTTATTAGTTTCCTATTTATGTCTATCCAAATTAAATGAATTTGCTAAATCTTTTAGCAACTTAGTAGCATTTGTATCAAATTCAAAGTTATAGTACAAAAATTGAAAAGCAATACTCAATTTATAATCGATATCCAATAAAGCATTCTTCAAAATTTTTCTTATAGTTTTTGTAGCCAGTTCAAGAAGTACTGTCAGTTACAGTTAATATCTGCAGAATAATTCTCATTAAATATATAAATTCAACAATTGTAGACGTGTAATGCAAAAAGCCACAGTTAAACACACATTCTGCACCTGCCTTACTAGGTATTAGTGAGTTTCTCCTTTGTTAAAGCTCTAAAGTCAGCTGGTTCATACAGTGTGGTAGCCATGAGAAGGTGTAATAGTGTGGTAACAGTGAGAACATGTGCCATTTTGGGCCCTTGACTATTGAGTCTTTGGTAGCATACGTCGGAATCAACAGTAGAGTTTACCTTTATGAGACTCCTCAGTGACTAGTCAGCAAGCCCCAGTGATAAACATTTCCATTGCCTGTGGACTCTCTCCATGCCTCGAAACACTGGCAGTGATTGTTTTTGCTCACATATCTGAAATGGTTGGAGCAGCTCTATCCCATCATGTTTTCCAAAGTCAGCTTCAGAAAACTTGAGCATAAATATTTTCTTTTGTTTTTCCATTTTTTTCCTTTTATTGAAAATAGATTCTCTTCTCATACAGTAAATCCTGATTATAGTTTTCCCTCCCTCTACTCTTTCCAATTCTTCCCCATCCCTCCTCCCCTCTAGATCCACTCTCTTTCTCTCTCTCTCATTAGGAAAAAAAAAAACAAAAACAAAAAACAAGAACAAAAAACAGGCTTCTAAAAGATAACCACCAAACATGACAAAATATAATAAGATGAAGTAAAAACTATCATATCAGCATTGACAGCAGCCCAATAAGAGGAAAAGAGTCCCAAGAGCAGGCACAAGAGTCAGAGCTCAACTCGCTTTCACGGTCAGGAGTCCTATAAAAATACTAAGTTAATAGTTATAATATATTCACAGAGGGCTTAGGGAAGACCCATGTAGGCCCTGTGCTTGCTGCTTTCTTCTCCATGAGCTCATCTATGCCTTGTTCAGTTGTTTTAGAGGACTTGGTTCTCCTGATGCCTTTGTCCACTCTGGCTCTTACAATCTTTCCATCGCCTTTTTCCTGGGATTCCCTGAGTTCTGAAGGGATTTGATGGAGGCCTCCCCTTTGACTCTCCACATAATATCTGGCTGTGGGTCTCTGCATCTGTTCCCATCTGCTGCCAGAGGGAGCCTCTCTGATGATGACTGGATAAGGCACTGATCTGTGAGTATAGCTGAATATCAAGAGTCATTTTATTGATACTTTTTTCTTTCAAAATCACGAGTATTTAGTTTCACTCTAGGTCTCTGGGCTATCTTGTCTCTAGTTCTTGGTTACTCAAGCAGTGTTGGGCATGGGTTCCCTCTTATGGAGTGGGCCATATGTCAAATCAGACATTAGTTGAATACTCTCGTGATTTCTGGAGCACAGATATTACCAATCCATATCTAAAGTAGGTCAAAACAATAAGAAAGCCATTGGTATTGGCTTATTAAATTTCACTAAGCCTAGATGTTGACCTAGTGGCTGGAGTACTATGCATTAGAGTATAAGCTTTTTGTCATACCAAACTGAAATCCTTTGATAGATATAAAAGATGAAACAATGCCCACTCTATAAGTTCAATTTCACAGGCTGTAATTGATATTTCTTGTAAATTTGAAATTTCCTTGTGGTAAACCATAACCTGAAATATTAATATGCCAACTTTTCTAATATCTTATGTCTCATCTAAAAAAAAAATTACCCACAACTTTTCAAATTTCAAATCAGCTGTCCTTTGATTTTGTAATAAAGACTTAATAGTCTATCTGTGAATAAAATAGTATTCTTTTCTTAACATTTGTCTGTTTTAAAATAGCTTTTTAGGGGCTCAAGTTCTAGCCCCAGCATGATTTCAAGTGCCTTCAGTCCTAGCACTCATGAGAGAGGGCCTGTGAGCCTATCTTCAGCTGTATAGCAAGTCCAAGGCCTATCTGGGCTGCGTGAGACTCTATACCCTCCCCCTTACTGTTCTTAAAACTGTTGAGACTTACATGCCCAGATTATATTAAAATTGCATACAAATGTTTTTCCTCTAGGGCATTTAATTCTGGTTTCAGATGATCAATTTCATTCTTTTTGCACTACTGCTAGGGGAACATTTTAAAAGCAAAGCCACTTATGTCACTGCTTGAAAAGTGTCTTCAATATTATTCACTTCATTATTTTTAGTTTAGCTTTTTTTATTTAAATATAGCATACAAGATTTATATGTGTGGCCTTGCTCAGTTGACATTCATCATGAATTTTGTGGCATACTTTATTCCAAATTCTTTTTTTCCAACACAGTCCTGCCCCTCAGAGACTTCCCTTAGTTCAAACACTACAGACCTCATGGCTTCTCCAGAAGAGTGTGTGTTTCAATCAGCTTTCTGTCCAGAGCTAAAAATAGGCATTCAGAAAACAGGAGTGGTAGTCTGACAGGATCAAAGCACTATTCACCAGGCTCCATTTCCTCTTGAATTAAATCCACATACGTGTGCATGTGTGCACACATGCACAGACACATATGATTGTTTGGGTGACCATCCAGATGAAAGAGAAGGGGCAAATTGCAAAGAGAAACACATGAAGTTGCAAAGTCAACTGTTATTCTTTTAGATTAAGGTTCATTTCAAAATAGTCTGCTGACGCAGCCAGCAGATCCTGGGGGTCTCTGACAGGGGCTGATGCTAGGAGCCTAGTTCATACTTCGGCAGCCAATGCTGCAAAGGAGCCAGACTCTAGCTCTAAGTAATTCTATTGTCTGGTTGTTTGGAGAAATCCTCCTTATTTTATCACTATTATAGATAGTACACATAAAATTCATCATTTTGACCGTTTCCCAATGCACAGCTCATTGGCGGGCAGGCTTTAACTATCTGCTTACTCCAGGAAGAAACCTGTCTCCACTTAGTAGATACTCCCCCTTCTCACCAAACACTAGCAGGCTTTCTCTCTCTCTCTGGGTTTGCCTATTTTTGACAGAGTAGAACTAGCCCTGGAGGGGGTGGGAGATGGCAACGAAAGGGAGTTCTCTCCCGTCGTGTGCCAGGGCCCAGTCTGCAGGCAATGCCCTTTCCCTCTCACCTGCCACATGGCCTTTCCCATTTCATACCGTGTTTCAGTCCAGCACTTAGTTCCTGGCGCAGGACCCTTCATTTGTAATCTTTATGCTCCCTCCCTCCTCCTGCAAGGAGAGCAGTGGGTTAATACCCAAGCCCTGGGTAAGTAACTGGAGGACAAGGCCAGACCCCGGCTAAGAGTGGAGAACCTTGGAAGTGAGGTGCCTTTCTTAGACAGTAATAGCATCGACTCCAGGATTGTGCAGGCTGGATGACAGCTATCATCCACTGAGCAAGGTCCCTGGTCCACAGCAAGCCTTTCAAAGAGGTTTCTGTCTCGCCTCCTCTTAGGGCTCTGCTTTCCGTGGCTTCTCTTTGCATCGCTGTATGCAAATGGTTCCCAGAGGTTTTTTGGGGTCTGAGTTTGCTGAAAGAATAGGACCATTTTCCAAGAAAAGAGGTTCTGGTGCAGAATCGGGACCAACCCTGTCAATTCTTACAACCATCAGGGACCCCAAGGTGATCTTAGTCAAATACGCTAGGCTGACCTTGGATTTACAGCCTGTGTTTCTGTCCTGGTTCCCCCATGAGGCATAAGGGACTGTGTATGTGAATGTGAGGTGGGATGCTGTTAACAGGAGCAACATCAGCATGTTTGTGGAGAGGGAAGGACAAAGACCTCAAAGTCACATGTTGACAGAAGCCATGTTAGTGTTTGAAATAGGACTTGATCCCAGTTAAAAAAAAATGGTGGGTCCCCCAGGCTTGCCAAAGAATGGGGAGTCAGGGTAACCTGTACCTCTCATACCAAAAATCTTAGGGGTTGTGGCCCCATGTTTGTGACCTAGCCTCTAAATCTCCTCTTGGTATAGCTAGGGAATGGAGGGTTTTGGTGTGTTGTGTCCACTTGTGAGTCAGGAATGAACCAAGTCCAGATCTCAGATGGCTACACTCCGGCTTCCACCGAGAGTCTAGGCTTTCCCAAATGTGAATTCAGAAGATGACCTCAGGGTATCTGTGCCCAGTGAACAACATCAGCAACATTTAAAGGCACCACGGAGTTAAAGAGCCCGTGTACTTTGCACTAAGCTCTGTGTGCCCCCTTGCCTTCATACCAGCTCAGGAGTGCTGCAGACCAAGGTGCCTTCTTACCCATTCCAGAAGCTGCAGACCAGATCCCCTCCAGCCTTGCACCCACGTGGCTCGACTTACTTCCTTACTTCCTTGAACACTGTGTGTTCAAGGTTTGTAA
The DNA here is from genome assembly GCF_004664715.2 of Peromyscus leucopus. NCBI lineage: Eukaryota > Metazoa > Chordata > Mammalia > Rodentia > Cricetidae > Peromyscus > Peromyscus leucopus. The sequence continues at coordinate 103,380,905 of NC_051064.1, forward strand.
AACTTCATGGGTTAAGGAGAGCAGTAGAACAGAAGAACACCAAGAAAATACTATTTGCTTGGAGTCTAAGCCAGCCTGGGGTTCCCAAACCACTCCTCTGATAGTCCTTTTCTCTCCCACTGCCCTTGTGCTTTTCTTGTTCTCTTTGTGGGAAGAGGACTTGTGATGTTTTCAAGGCCCGGGAGACCCTCCGCAGCCCTGTATGGAAATTCTCAGCCAGTGAGTTGAGACAGAACTGTATGTTTATCAACATCGGGCTCGAAGAACTGGACTTGCTGAGTCTTTTCACACTCACCTTCCAGGTTCCCCTCCATGAACATTTCCACTGGAAGTTCCCAACGTCAGTGGGAGTGCTTGACTCAGTGGGAGTACTTGGCTCAGTACTCTTGAAGACATTCAGCACTCACCCCACAATTAAGACATTGCAACTCCACAAAGTGTTTCATAAGAGAAAGTTCAATGCAGTTAGATCATCCGAAGATGGATCAGCCTATCATCTGTACAATATTAAGAAAGATCATATTGGCAAATGACAGGGCTTCTTGGAAGGGCCTGAAGGAAAGTGTCCAATGAGCTGTCCCATGGGTTCCCCCATTCCCAGAGGGTTCATGGACATGCAGGAATGGAAGACATCCTTTGGGATGAAAATGCTGTGTCAGAGTAGCGAGCTCCCCTTTGTAGCCCCGCCCTCAGGTTGGGCTCCCTTCTAGAAGTCGGGAATAATAGGAGTTCTGCTTCTGTTGGTGCCTGCGGCCTGACCAGTACAGGGCAGCTGTCTTCCAGTGCAAGGGACTTGATTCAGGAAGGTGAAGCTCACCAGATGTCCTGGCTTGTTCAGTCTGTCTTTAGTTTGGGTCTTTTGTTATTGCTGAGATGATTGATTTCCTTTGCAGTTTGCGAGATGAGGCCCAGACCTTGTACATGCTAGACAGGCACTCTACCACTGAGCACATCTCCAGCATCCATTCCTCTCTGGACAAGAACAGCTTGCCTTTCCCAAAGGTGGAAGGGAAGCTGTGACATGGTCACTCTTAGCCAAGTAAGAGTGGCTGCATGACCAAGCTGGCCCCTATGGTATAGTTAAAGATCCAGCCTTTGCCCTTAAAGCCCCTGGACTGTTCAGTCACAGGAACCTATAGACATCTGTTCTCTCCACTCCCACATTTGACTATCTTAGGTGCTACTCGATGAACTAGGTGTTAACTAGTTGAAGGATTAAATGTAATTCTGTGAGGTAGAGGTCAAGGGGGCAGAGTGGATGTGTGTGGGTTTCCTGATAAAGGCTGGACTTGAACTGAGTTCCAAAGGCAGGAAGGATCAGGTGAGGAAGGCAGCGCTCCTCACCATGGTGTTTCACACTTCTAATCCTACACTCAGGAGATGAGGCAAGAGAGTCACGTGTTTGAGGCCAGTCTGGACTACACAGATCATATCTCAAAAAAAAAAAAAAAAACCAGTAATAATAATAATAAACAATGGCCAAAGCCTTAGGAGAACTGGTTGCTTCCTGTAAACAAGAAATGGAATGCTTTTGCAGGTGAGGTGGGGTAAGTCCTTGGAATGCCAGGATGAGGACGTTACCATTTCCCTGCTTAGTTCTTCTGGGCGGGCTCTTACACGGGGTTAGGGAGGACCCCACCAGATGGTGCTGCCTCTACTCTACACATGGCCACGTTTTGTTTCTGTTAAGAGGTCGGATGAGGCAAAGGTAGGGGAGAGTCCCCTGAAAGCAGCTGTGCCCCGTGGTTGACAGCAGGGGAGTTACTTGGCCTCTCAGGACTGTAGGTGGTTGTGGCAAGCTCCGTGTCTGTCTTGTACGTGGGTTCTCAGGATAGTCCCTGGCATGTGGTAGAGTGGAGGTAATATCTGCCAAGCTTCTGTCAGTGTCCCAGGGTACTGAGCTGAGCAGCTAAGTACCAGCATGCCTAACCTCAGTGTATGCTCCCAGTAGCCAGGGCTTTCTGAAATGCTTGAGGACTCTGACTTGGGGACATTCCTATGCCCAACCCAGCAATAGGCCTTGCAGTCCAGTTAGATCTGAGGACATTCTCTGAATATTTGAGTTCTTATTGGGGAGCCCACCTCTTCTTCTTCCTCCTTCCTCGTTTCCCACCCCCTCCTCCCCAGTTAAAGTTTCCTCCTGGTTTCTCCTTCCACCTTTCATAGAGCCTGTGTCTTATGATCCCCCTCGCGAGAGCTTCTTCTCTCCTCATCCCCATGATCCTTTTCTACTTTCCTGGATTCTGTGGTTACTTCCGGTTATATACTCACATCTAAAGACTCAGAGCTAGGATTCCCAAATAGAAAGAACTGGCAATATTTGTCTTTCTGACTGTGGGTTCCCTCACTATATTTTCTAGTTCTATCCATACCTGAAAATGCCATGATTCCATTTTTCTTTCCAATAGAATCCCATTGTTTACATGTAGCACATTATCATTATCTATTTGTCAGTTGATGGACATCTAGGCTGCTTCCATTTCCTGGTTACTGTGGATAGAACAGATATGAACATGTATGAACAAGTATCTCTGCAGGCTATCAGATCATTTGGCTAAATGTCAATGCATGGTATCATGGGAACCTATGGCAGCTTTCAGTTTTCTGAAGATTTGCCATCCTGATTTCCATAGTGGCTACATCACTTTGCAATCCCATCAACAGAGAATGAAGCACCCTGGCCAGCGTTTGTTTTCAAATGCTCTCTTGATCTCAGACATTCTTGCTGGGCTAAAATGAAATCTCAAAATAGTTTTAATTTGCATTTGTCTAATCGCTATGAATATTGAACACTTTTTTAGGGTCTTTCTTGGCCATTTTTACTTCTTCTTTTAAGAATTCTATCCAGATCTGTAGCCCATTTTTTAAATGGATTTGACAGTTTTCTTGAATCTTTGTTTTGGAGTTCTTTACATATTCTGAATGTTAATCCTCTATCAGCTATGTAGCTGACAAGGATTCTCTCCCAACCTGTGGGCTTCCTGTTCACGTGATTGGTTGTTTCCTTTGCTCTACAGAAGCTTTTTAGTTTGATGAGTCTCATTTGTCAGTTGTTGACCTTAATCCCTGAGCAAATGCAGTTCTACTCAGAAAGTCCTTTCCTGAACATGTGTCTAAGCAGTACTGACTATGTTTCTTCTAGGAGTTTCAGCTTTCAGATTTCATGTTGAGGTCTTTGCTCAATTTGGAGCTGACTTTTGTGAAGGGTGATAGATATGGGTCTAATTTTATTCTTTTACATATAAACATCCATTTTCCCATCATCGTTTGCTGAAGATGCTGTCTTTCCCGGGTGTGCATTTTGGCCTCCTTGTCAAGTATCCGATGGCTATAATTAGGTACACTCTTATTTGTATCTTATGTTTCATCCCTTGATATACATGACTGGTTTTCCTGCTGTAACTCTGTACTATAGCTTGGAATCTGATATGATCTCTCTGACAATTTCTTTTTTTTTTGTTCAAGATTGTTTTTTTTTTGGGGGGGGTGGGTGTGAGTGCGCGTTTGCACGTGCATTCACACTTGCATATTTCCATATGAATTTTAGGGATTTTTCTTTCTGGTTTTGTCATCAGAATTTTTATTGGGATTGTACTAAATCTATAAATTGCTTTTGATGGGATGTTCATTTTCACATAATTAGTTCTATCGGTCCATGGGAGATCTTTAATCATTCACACTTGAAAACATTTAGAGACTAAATTATAAGATTGAAAAAGAAAGTCCCTAAATTTCTCATCTCCAACACCAGCGTGTTTTCCTAATGCAGAGGGAGTAGCAGTCCTTACCACCAAGGCCATCAGCTAACCCCAAGTAAAGTTCTTTCCCTTCTCTCTGCCTTAGTCTTCCCAGGCGTTTCTGTGGAGTGTTGGTAGATACATCTTCCCTGACTTTAATGAGATTACTCATGCTCTTTGAAGCACACAGATAGAATGAGCATCCAGCAGATGCTGGTATATATTAATGTATTCCAGGACTACCCTCATGCCTTCACACATGGCTACAGTAACTGTCCGAGAGTAATCTCTCCCTTCCTTTATTCACATTGTATTAGATGTTTTGGTTTGTTTTTTCCTCTCTCTCTCTCTCTCTCTCTCTCTCTCTCTCTCTCTCTCTCTCTCTCTCTCAATTCACTACCTATCTCTCATTACAAATATTTATGTTCTCCTAAAATCACATTCCCAAATGGCCTTTGGTTGGGTTTGAAGAGCCATGTGTAGCTAATACCGCATTTGTCATCGCATGCTTGTGCTTCTGAGAGCTGGCTTCCATGCATCTGTCTGTTCGGGTTTGTGTTATGGTTCTACCCACACCTTCCCAGAGTGGGGAGAATGCATGACAGGAATGTTAGCAAAAGCCTGTGACAGACTGTGGGTCTGCTAGTTTGATGGATCGCCAAAAGAAAGAACTGTTATTTCCCCACGTCTGTACCCTCCCATGCGTTAGTCCAGGCCTCATCTTTCTGGTGGCTTCATTTGGGACCTTCCTGTCATACTGAATCTCCCTGCCCTCTGCCAAGTAGAATCCCTGCTCATTATGGCTGGAAATCATTTCCCTTGTCTTGCTGGATCTTATCTAGTGGGCTCTTCAGAACAGTCTGAGTTGTCTATCTGTTTCAAATCAAAGACCCAGCCTTTTGTTTGGGACTTAGAGTAAGAGTTCCTGGAGTTCTTTGAAATTGGACACTCTTGAACACACCTGGAGACAGCAGTGAGCTGGCCCACAGGTTCCCTGGTTGACAGATGCACAAAGCTAAGGGCAAAGGTGAGGTTTTCATTTCTTCTCTAGGTCCTACAGTTCCTTTGAAATCTCTATGATTGGCCCCTTCACGGATCATTCCAACAGCCGCAGGAAATCCTCAAGCTGTGTTTTCTCCAGATAAGCAGCCAGGTCAAAGGAAAGACCTCAACATGCCTTCTTGAGAAAGAAAAGACACTAAGCCGACAGGGCCACTCAGCCATGTGCCTGCTACCTGAAGAGTGGTTGCCAATACTGATGCCCTCTATAGGGTTCCGACTTTGTGAGCACTTGGGGGCAGTGGAGGAAGTCCATTTGTCCCATCTCAGAAATTCTATGGTCAGCTATGTAGTTACCTTTTCAAAAGTAGGGGCATAGTTCACAGGTAGAGCGCTTGCTGCAAGGCTCTGGGCTCCATCCCTGGCACCAAAACAGTGAAAAACAGCACAGAATGACTGAGTAACATATTTCTTTGTCTTTGCCTCAAATCACATCATGAAACGTCAACTTTTCTCATCCTCGCGGCTCTTAGAACCATTACTAGCAGTTATGATTTGATGTAGGTTAATATTTTTAAATTTTTTGATTTGTTATAATTTGTGT